>NC_080704.1:31784074-32389491 GCF_030445035.2 Dasypus novemcinctus | reverse complement strand
TATCTCTATAAAGAGAAAGAAAAGAAAATTTAAAAAGGAAACAAAGTACTGGAGTTGAAGACCACAACAACTGAAATGGGAAATTCCCAGGAGAGTGTCAATAGCCGATTGAAGCTGGCAAAACAAAGAACCAGTGAACTCAAACACAAGATGATTGAAATGAGTCAGGCCGAGGAGCAAAAAGAAAAAGATAATTAGAAAAAGCAAAAATAACCTAAGACAGCTATGAAAAACCTACAGCTAACACCATACACAATTATGAAAGATTGAAAGCTTTCCCGCTAAGATCAGGAACAAAACAGGGATGCCCACTATCACATTGTTATTCAACATTGTAGTAGCTATAGCAATTAGGCAAGAATATGAAATAAAAGACATCCAAATTGGAAAGGAAGAAGCAAACTTGCCCTATTCACAGATGACATAAAGAAAATCCTGAAAAGTCTACAACAAATCTACTAGTGCTAATGTATAAATTCAGCAAATTGGCATGGTACAAGAATAACACCCCAAAATCAGTAGTTTTCTGATATACTAATAATGGACAATCTGAAGAAGAAATCAAGAAAGTGTCTATTTATAATAGCAACTAAAAGAATCAAATATCTATGGATAAATCTAAGTATGTAAAGGACTTTAACACAGATAACTAGAAAACATTGCTAAAAGAAATCGAAGGAGACTTAAATACTTGGAAGGACATGCCATGTTCATGGATTGGAAGACCAAATATTGTTAAGATGTGAATTTTGCCCAAAGCGATTTACAGATTCAATGCAATCCCAATCAAACTTGCAACAACCTTCTTTGCAAAAATGGAAAACACAATTATTGAATTTACATGGAAGGATAAGAGGCCCCCAAAATCCTATGCTATCTTGAAAAAGAACAAACTCAGAGGACTCACATTTCCTAATCTTAAAACATACTAGAAAGCCACAGTAAACAAAACAGCATGGTAGTAGCACAAGAACACGCATAGAGACCAATGCAATTGAATTGAGAGTTCAGGAATCATTCCTCATCTTTATGGCCAACAGGCTTTTGACAAGTGTGCCAGGTCCACTCAACTAGAAAAGAATAGTCTCTTTAATAAATGGTGCTGTGAGAAAACTAGATGTCCATATGGAACGAAAGAAGGTCAACCTCTACTTCATGTCATATGTAAAAATCAGCTTAAATGGATCAAATTCCTCAATATAAGAATGAGAGCTAAGGAAACAGATGGGGCTCAAGTGATTGGGCTTCTGTCTACCACATAGGAGGACCCAGGTGTGATCCCTGGGGCCTCCTCATAAATGTGTACCCATGGCAAGCCAGGCCAACCCAAAAAGCCAGGCCCATGTGGTGAGCCATGTAGTAAGATGATAATGCAACAAAAAGAGAGAAGAAGGGGAGCGTCAAGGTGCGATGCAAAAGAAACCAGGAACTGAGGTGGCACAAGTGACAGGGCACCTCTCTCCACATCAGACGTCCCCAGGATCGAATCCCAGTGAATCTTAGAGGAGAAAATGAGAAGAGAAAACAAACAAACAAAAATAGACACAGAAGATCATGCAGTGAATGAGTACACACAGCAAAAACAGCAGGGTGGGAGGGAGGGGAAGGAAAAAAAAGAATGAGAACTATGTAATTTCTAGAAGAAAACATTGGGAAGCATCTTCATAACCTTGTGTTAGTCGATGGTTTCTGAGACTTTACACCAAAAGTATAAGCAACAAAAGAAAAAATAGATAAATTTAAAACTTTTGCACCTCAAAGAATCCACATATCTGATACGGGTTTAATATCCAGAATATATTTTTAAAATCTTGTAACTCAAAGCAACAAGACAAAGAACCAAATTAAAAAATGGGCAAAGGACTTGAATAGACATTTTTCCAGATAATAGTCTAGTGGCCAAAATGCATGTGAAAAGATCTCAACATCCTTAGGGAAATGCAAACCAAAACCACAGTAACATATCATTTCACACCCACTAGAATGGCTACTATTAAAAAAAAATAAAAGCTACAGAAAATTACAAGTGTTGTAAAGGATGTGGAAAAATAGGAACACATTCCTTGTTGGTGGGAATGTACAGTGGTGCAGCTGCTATTGAAGACGTTTTGTGGTTCCTCAGAAAGTTATGTCTAGAATTACCATATCACTCAACAATCTGACTTCTAGGTATATACTCAAAAGACTGAAAGCAGGGACTTGAACAGATATATGCACACTGATGTTCATAGCGACATTATTCACAATTGCCAAAAGATGGAAGTAAGCCAAGTGCCTATCAACCAAGGCATGGGGAAACAAAATATGCACACAGTGGAATATTATTCAGCCAGTAAAAGGAATGAAGTACTGACACATGTGACAATATGGATGAACCTTGAAGACGTCATGCTGAAGGAATTAAGTCAGACAAAAGGACAAATGCAGAATCACATCACTGATAAGAAATAATTAGAATAATCAAGTTCATGGAGTCAGAAACTAGAATATAATTTACTCAGTGATGGGGTGGGAGTAGGTAATGTGGAATTAATGCTTAAATTGTACAGAGTCTCTATTTGGAATTGTGCAAGAGTTTTGATAATGGATGGTGGTGATGGTAGCCCAACATTGTGAACGTATTAACAGCACTGAATTATATATTTGAATGTGGTTAAATGGGAAAATTTTAGATTGCATATATGTTAGTAGAATAAAAATCTTTTACAAAATCCATAGACTATACAACACAAACGGTGAACCCCAAAGTAAACCATGAACTATAGTTAATAGTACAATTATAAAAATGTTCTTTTATCAATGGTAACAAATGTACCACGCTATTGCAAAGTGTTAATAATAGGGTGATATTTGGGTACTCTATTTTATTAATTATTTTTCTGTAAAACTACTAATTATGCAATAAAAAGAGAAAATAAAATAATTTGAGGGTATAATAAAGATATTTGATATAATAAGATCTGATGTGAACCCTGGCCTATCGCTATATGGCCTTGAGAAACTTCCTTACATTCTCTGAGTCTCAATGCCCTCCTGTGAAAACATGAATTTAATAGGATAACCTCCTCCTAGCACATGTAGTTAATAGAGTGCCTAGGATAGAGTATGTGTTTGAAAATGTGTTTTGTGCCCTTTAGTTTCTTTAATTTGTTTTCATTTCTTTTCCTTCACAATCAGAGAAAGTTATAAAGGTTTAAATGGAGCCAAGGATCATTGTTGTTTGTGTTTTGTTTTCATTTTTGTCACACTAGCTCCAGCACTGAAGAGAACCAGAGAACCAGACATTCAAGTAAGATACTTTTTTTTTTATTTTTAGTAAGCTAGTGTTGTGTTTGGTCAGGACTAACTATGTTTCTGACTAAAGCTCATGGATATGATTGATAGATCATATCAGAAGGACCAGTCTAACTTTGCTCAGTGCAAGTCCAGTAGGCAAGTCTGCTTCTGACCAGCTAGTTTTAATAATAATGAACACGATACTGAAATATACATATGCTAATTGAAGCGGTCCATTTTATATACTTCACAAAAGAGGAGATCCAAATGGCCAAATGACAATGTATGAAAAGGTAGATTATTTCATTAGAAATAAAGACGATGTAAATTAAAACTACAATGAAATGTCCTGGCACATTTACCAGAATGTTTAAATTGAAATGATGGACAATAGGAAATACAGGGAAGGAGTTAGAACAACTGGAACTCACATACACGGATGGTGGAAGTAAAATATTGCTTCAAAAACCTTGGAACACTTTTGGCTGTGCCTGTAAATCTAAATATAAACCTATGATGCCAGCAATTCCATTCCTAGATATGTACTCAACTTAAATGCATACTCATGTTCACCCAAAACATGTATTAGAAAGTTCGTGGCAGCTGTGTTCAATAAATTCTCAAACTAGAAACACCCACATGCTCATCAACAGTAGAATGGATGAATGAGTTGGGATATATCCATACTGTAGTCTACCTTACAGGACTGAGAAAGTCAAATGTCTTATATTAAAATATGGTGGTCTACCTCTGAAATGGACATGAAAAGGCAGGGATTGTTTATCTTAAAGGATGCCTTCAGGAAATAAATGTTGTCTTTTTTAAAAAAAATTTCTCCCATTGAGTAGGCTGCCTTTTCACCTTCTATTTATTTATTTATATATTTTATTTTTCCCCCTTCCCTTCCTCCCACCCTACTGTTTTTGCTGTCTGTGTTGTCTCCTCTTCTCATTTTCTCTCTAGGATTCACTGGGATTCGATCCTGGGGACCCCTGATGTGGAGAGAGGTTCCCTATCATTTGTGCCACCTCAGTTCCTGGTTTCTGCTGTGCTTCACCTTGACTATCTCCTTGTCTCTCTTCTAATGTGTCATCATCTTGCTGCGTGACTCACTTGCACAGGCACCGGTTCACCATGCGGGCACTTGTGTGGGCACTGGCTTACCATGCAGACACTTGTGCTCATCGCATGGGCCCTCACATGAGCATGCTTTCTCTTGATGGACAGGCATGCTTTCTCTTCTTCTCTTTTAGCAGGAGGGCCCAGGGATCGAACTCAGGTCCTCCCATATGGTAGGCAGAAGCTCTATCATTTGAGCCACATCCACTTCCCAATGTTGTCTTTTTGAAACAATTAATTTTGTGTAATTTAACATACAAAAGGAACTAGATAATTAAGATAACCATGTCTTTGGCTTTTTAGTATCATTCAAAGCTTTGATCAATTCTTCCGTGCTAGCATTTATTCGGTTCTTATTATTTGCTTTGTATATGTGTTGATTCAATTAATCCTCAGAACAAGTAGCTATTATTGGCATGACCATTTTACAGATGAGGAAACCAAGGCACAGAGACTTTTAATAGTTTGCACAATATCTTGCATTGGTAAAATTGGGAACTCTACCCTCTCTGAATTACTATCCTTATTTGCTACTCAAACATTTGCTTATTTTCTCTGTTACCTTTGGCAAAAATCATCACTTTTATATTTGGCTTGTATGTTTTCTTTAAGGTCTTGATATTTCCAATATGTGTCAAGTTG
This sequence comes from Dasypus novemcinctus, assembly GCF_030445035.2. NCBI lineage: Eukaryota > Metazoa > Chordata > Mammalia > Cingulata > Dasypodidae > Dasypus > Dasypus novemcinctus. Next base: position 32,384,454 of record NC_080704.1, on the reverse strand, counting down.
TAACCTAAAGAGTAGCAGTTCAGCAAAACTTTGTACCACGCTGTTTTCTCCAGCAGATTCTTTTACTCTTGGTTCTTTGTATCCCTCTGCTCTGTTTATCCCTTTCCTATTGGAGATCTAAATGAATTATTGTGTTTCTGTCGAATAAAGATAGACTTGATGAAATTTTCTCTTTCAGGACAAAAATATTAATATTTTAATTTTAAACACCTAAGACTAGTACAATTGAAGAATGTGTTTCACACTGAGAAAAACAACTCTAAGTAAATCATACAGGAGGTTAGAAAGATATTATGGATAAAGTTTAATCACTAGATCCCTATATTCGGTTTGTGTGAGTGTGTGTGTGCATGGTGTCTGTGTGTATATGTGGTTAGCAAATAGTAGAAGGAGATTATAATATACTAGAGTAGGGTTGTAGTATTGCCAATATTAGGTACTAGAGGGAGATTAGAGAAGAGTAGAATAGAGGTAATGAATTAAAATCAAATATTGAGTATCATTACCCTAAAGATCTCTTATGACAGAGAAAATGTTATGTTTCACAAAACATTTTTTTAAAAAGATTTATTTTTTATTTATTTCTCTCCCCTTCCCACCCCCCCAATTGTCTGCTCTCTCTGTCCGTTCGCTGTGTGTTCTTCTGTGTCCACCTGTATTTTTGTCAGTGGCACCGGGAATCTGTGTCTCTTTTTGTTGCATCGTCTTGCTGCATCACCTCTCCGTGTGTGCAACGCCACTCCTGGGTAGACTGCACTTTTTTCGCACTGGCGGCTCTCCTTATGGGGCGCTCTCCTTGTGCGTGGGGTTCCCCTACTGGGGGGACACCCCGTGTGGCACAGCACTCCTTGCGCACATCAGCACTGTGCGTGAGCCAGTTCATCTCATGGATTAGAAGTCCCTGGGTTTGAACCGCAAACCTCCCATGTGGTAGGCGGATGCCCTATCTGTTGGGCCAAATCGGCTTGCCTCACGAAACATTTCTAACTTCTTCTTGATTACTCAGAAAGACTACATTTCCCTACCCTTTTGTACCTAGGCAGGGCCACAGTCGATTGTGGACAGAAGTGCTGCACATGTCTTTCAGACCTGATCCCTACAATTTCCAGAGATATCCTCTCTTTCTTTCTACTCACACTTGCCTTCTTCTTATGTGTGGCCTGAAGTAAAGGGCTTCAAGATGGTGGAGCCATATGATGGAAGGACCCTAGGTCCCTAAGTCATTGCTAAGAGAAAAACTGTAAGCCAGGGACAGCAGCCTTAGGCTTTGTATGAGAAACATACCTTCATTATACTGAGCCACAGACATTTCAGGGCTCATTTGTTACTACAGCATGGCCTGGCCTACCCTGATTTTACAACGGTGAGGAAAATAATATTTGTCTTCCATTTTCTTTCCCTCTTTTATAGCCCTCTGCATCTCAGGTGGACAAAATTGTAGTGACATGATTCTTGGTTACTAACTGTTTTTCTTGGTCTATGTGGGGCCTAGCTCTATTTTGTGTTTATTTATTTGGTTTTTTTCCCCCATGAGGCTATAAATACATGGGAAAGTACCATCCAAAATAAGTAAAGGCATCTTGATCATGGCCTAAATCAAACATATGGTATGGTACCTCCATCAACCTACCTGTCTGCCTCCCCTTACCTGAGGCAACCATCATCCTGAATCCCACATGCATAATTCCTTTGTCTTCTATAGGTATTCCTAGAGAATAGGGATTTAAAATTTCCATGGTCTTAACTTTATAAAAGGGTATCACTTCAGTTCTGTATGAAATGCAGTAAGCATGTTTTACTCCTTCTGTCTTATTAAATGCCACTTTAAAACCTGGACAGAATGCATGGAGCAACTACTTGAAAACTCTGAAAAGTAAACAGCAGTAAATAGATCAGGTAGCAGAACTAGAATCTGAAGTACAACCAAATTGGTGCTGAGTTTACCATTTTTTCCCTTTGATATTTCCTAACCTCAAGTCAACATAACCATAAACTTGGAAGTAAGCACTGTGGCGCAAACAGAAGAAAATTCTCAGAGACATCCTCTAGCTCTGGGACTGGGAAAAGGAAATCCTGATGCTCAAAGGGAGTAGGAAAATCACTCCCTCTCCCCCTCCCCTTTCTCAATACTCTTGAGCCCAAGTTCTCAGGCGATCTTTTGGGGGGTGGCAGAGGTAACAGCCACAGTTACTGGAACTAGCAAGAGTGGAAACGCTGAAGGAAGGACCGTTCCCCTCTGTTCTATGGAACTGCAGTTCTAAGAGGGTGGGACAAACCCTGTTGCTTTTTTCTTCACTTTCTGTCTTCCCTCTGCATGAGTCATTCTGCAGAAGTTCACAACAGAACATAACAGTGTGGGGTAATGAGAAACTTGAGTTTCTGTCCAGGGATCCAAAATGGGGTGGGAGGGCTGCAGAGAATCGGAAATTATCCAATATATTGCAGGGTGGAGGAATTCAGGAAAGCGACCCCATAAATTTGCTTTATGAACTCCAGGATTCACATCTGAGTCATACAAACAAGGATCTGATCCTAGCTAATATTTTCTTTATGTGTAATCATATCCCCCATTTCAATCGTAATATAGTTTGTTGATCTTCTAACTTTACTTTTGACTTCTATTTAATTTATTTCTGCTCTTCTTTTTATCTATTGCCTACTACTTCCTTTGGATTTATTCTGTTGATCATTTTCTAACATCTCAAAAGGATACTTATTAATTTTGAGGATTTCTTCTCTTTTAATACTAGAGTTTCAGGCTAGAGTTCTCCCTTAAAGCATTTTTACTGTATCTCTTAGATTTTCTCTATTCTTCTATTTTGGTTATTACTATGATTTTTTTTCTTTAAGAGTTTTGTTTTTTGTGTGTGTTTATGTGAGTGTGCATTTTCAATTTCCATATATTCAGGGATATTTTTAATTTAAAAAATTATCTTTTAATATAATCATATTATGTTTAGATATCATGAGATCTGACATTTTTTTGAGGATTTCTTTATTGCCTGGCATCTGATTAACTTTTTACAAGTGTTCCACATGTGTATGAGAAAATTGTATTTTCCCTAATAGAAGCAGAAATATCTACATAGAAAAAAATATATCCATTAAATCAAGCTTGCTAATTGTGTTATTGATTTCTTCTGTATTGTTGAGTTTTTTATTGTATAACCTGTAAATAATCAAGAGAATTGCATTGAAATTCCCTACCATTATGACATGTTTGTTAATATAGCACAGTCAGTTATTTTGCTGCATATAATTTGAGGTTATTTTATTGGTGCATACAGTTTTAAAATTACTATACTTCCCTTGTGAACTGAATCTTTTTGTCGTCACATGATTCTCTCTACCTTTTGGGATTGAATCATGTCCCCCATAAAGACATGTTCAAGACTTAATCTGCTTTCCTGTGGGTGCAAACCCATTGTAAATGGGACCTTTGAAGATATTAGTAGTTAAGGTGTGGGCTCATTTGGGAGTAGGAACTTGTAAGATCCTTTTTAGATGAAACCAAAATCCTTATAACTGAAGGCCTTATAAAGAAAGGAAATTTGCATGCAGTCAGTCAGAAGAAGTCAAAAGTCAGAAGCCAGAGTAAGATCAGCATGTGACAGAGGATTGCCATCACCAGAATGCTACTGACATTTGAGAAAGCATGGCCTTGCTGACACCTTGATTTTGGACTTTTAGTCTCCAAAACCATGAGAAAATAAACTCCTGTTGTGTAAACCAACCCAGAGTGTGGTATTTGTCATAGAAACCTTGCAAACTAAGATACCTCCTTTAATATTATTTTGTCTTCAAGTCTATTCTATTTAGTATAACATAGCTCTCAACCTCATTTTGATTGAGGTTTGCCTGATAGGCCCCGTTTTTTCCCAATACTCTTACTTTCAACTTTTGCACATCCTGATGTTTTAAGTGTTTCTTATGTAAACCCTTTATATCTGGATTTTGGCTTTTTATCCAATTTATCACACTGTATCTTTTAAGTGGTATGCTTATTCTATTTTTTTTTTTTTTTTTTTTTTTGGGTTTAGTCTTGGTATTTTCTTTTTTTTTTTTTTTTTTAATTTTTTTTATTTTTTATTGACTTTGTAATAATATTACATTAAAAATATATATGTGAGGTCCCATTCAACCCCACCCCCCCACCCCCCCTCTCCCCCCCCCCCCAACAACACTCGTTCCCATCATCATGACACATCCATTGGATTTGGCAAGTACATCTTTGGGCACCTCTGCACCTCATATACATTGGTTCACATCATGGCCCATACTCTCCTCTATTCCGTCATGTAGGCCCTGTGAGGATTTACAATGTCCGGTGATTACCTCTGAAGCACCATCCAGGGCAGCTCCATGTCCCGAAGACGCCTCCACCTCTCATCTCTTCCTGCCTTTCCCCATACCCTTTGTCCATTATGTCCACTTTTCCCAATCCAATGCCACCTCTTCTATGTGGACACTGGATTGGTTGTGTCCATTGCACCTTTATGTCAAGAGGAGGCTCAGATTCCACCTGGATGCTGGATGCAATCCTCCCATTTTCAGTTGTAATCACTCTAGGCTCCATGGTGTGGTGGTTGTCCTTCTTCACCTCCATCTTAGCTGAGTGTGGTAAGTCCAATAAATCAGATTGTAGGTGCTGGAGTCTGTTGAGGCTCAGGATCTGGCTATCACATTGTCAGTCCAGAGATTCAAATCCCCTAAATATATCTTAATCCCCAACATTAACTGCACCTCCAGCACATTAGCATGAAAGTCTTATGAAGGGAGATCCCATCTGAGTCCAGGTTCATCACACGCTTATTCTATTTTTATTTATTCTAAATATTGTTCTCTTTGTTATTGTTGCTGCTAAATTTCTTCTTTCAACATATCCCTCATTTTCTGCATCTCTATTTACTCCTGCATATTAAATTTTGAGAAGCACTAAGCTACTAGACTTTAAATTCTTGGTTGTTATGGATATATACTCCATTTTTCTTTTATCTTTATTGTTTTAAAAGCACAATCACCTTTATTGCGGTATTTATTTGATCACCTTTACTTCATAGATATCTTGCAATATCTCCAGATTTGTCTTTCCTTTTCTTTAAGTACTTCATCTAAAATAGTTTTAAATGTGTCTTTGTGTAGCAAAGATTTTGAAACATGGTGTGCCTGAGAATATTTTTATCATGTCCTCCTATTTGAATGACATTTTGTTGGATATAAAATACTATTTTCAAAGTTATTTTCCTTAAATCCTTTGAAAACACCCTTTTGCATCCAGAGTTGTTGAAAAATCTGACATCAATCTGATTCTTGTTCCTTTGAATTTTACCTGCACTTTTTTTGTGTCCTTAGAATTTTTCTTGGTTTTCTTAAATTTCACTATAATAAGTTCAGGTGTGGATTTTTCCTTATTTCTCCTTTTTTGTCCTCTATGGACTTTTCAAATCTGAAGTCGTTCAACATTTTAAAATCATTTCTCCATATGTTTTTAATTATTTTGCTTTTCTACATTCCTCCCCACCTCTGAGATGGCTCCCTTATCTGTCTGCTCACTGTCTCTGTTCATTGTTTCTGCTCATTTTCTCTGTTCATTGTCTGCTCTTCTTCTTTAGGAGGCGCCCAGAACCAAACCTGGGACCTCTCATGTGGGAGGTGGGTGCCCTACTGCTTGAGCCACATCTGTTCCCTGCTCGCTGCATCAGCCTTGCTGCATCAGCTCATCTTCTTCAGGAGTCATTGGCAACTAACCTGGGACTTCCCATGTAGGAGACGGGTGCCCAACTGCTTGAGCCACATCTCCTCCCCCATTTTTCTACGTTTTTATTTCTCTCTTTCTGGGAGTTCTGTCATTCTTGATGTTAACAAATTTGTCTTCATCTTCCATTTCTCTTGGGTTTGATTTTCTTGTATAGTCTCTGTTCCTTTCCTTCTACCTTCTAGAGTATTCCCTTAATCTGGTCTTCAAATTAATCAATTTATTCCTCAGATATTCTACTCTTCATCCCATCATAGTCTGTTTCAACCATTTTTTAGGATAATTTTAGAACCTTGTTTTGTCTAATACTTTTTGCTTCTGCTGGAATCTGTAATCCAAGATATATTTTCCTATTGAAAGAGCTGCGTTCCTTGAATATACACTATATTGGCATGTGAGCCTATTTCACCCTGAGGGTACTGTTAGACAGTACATTAGGAGAATGGACCAACTGGACTATTTAATCTTATTGAGTTTAGTGGGGAGGAGTAGATAAGCCCTAATGTGGATAGCTTCTACCTTTGGCTGTTGTAAATAATGCTGCTATGAAAAATTGGTGTACAAACATCTGTTCAAGTCTTTTCTTTCACTTATTTTGGATATATACCAAGAAGTGGAATTGCTGGGTTATATGATGTTTTAGATTCCTAGGCTGCTTGAGCAAATACCAGGAAGTGGGTTGGCTTAAAAATTGGGAATTTATTATCTTACAGTTTTGAAGGTAAAAGTAAGTCCAAATCCGGCATCATCTGGCACTCTGGGATTGGCTGCTGGCAATTCTTAGCTCCTCTGTCACATGGCAAGGCACATGGCAGCATCTCCAGGACTCTCCCTTCTGTTCCTGTTTCTATCGATGTCCAGCCTATTGCTTCCTGTGGCTTTTTCTCTCTGTCTGCCTGAATTTCCCTCTGCTTATAATAGGATTATGACCCATCCTGACTGAGGTGGATCATGCCTTCTTAGTTGAAGTAAAATCAAAAAGTCCTGTTTACAATGGTTTCACACCCACAGGAATGGATTAAGTTTAAGAACATGTTTCCTTGGGTACATACAGCTACACACCACCACACTCCACCCTCTGGATCCTACCCTCCAAAAAACCATGTTCTTTCTATATTCAAAACACATTCATGCCATCACAATATCACAAAGGCTTTAAATCCTTTCAGAAACAATGCTTAGTACAAAGTATCATTAAAATTGGTTATGATTATAATCAGTCCTGTGGCATAATTCCCCTCCATCTGTGGACCTGTGAAACCTAGAGAACATGTTATCTGCTTCTAATATACAATGGAAGAGCAGACATAGGATAAGCTTTCCCATTCTGATAGGAAGAAATTGGAAGGAAATCAGGGGTTATGGGTCCCAAACAATTCCCAAACTGGCCAGGGCATCCTCTAATAGATTTCAAGGTTTGAGGAACATCTACAGAATGATGTTTCATCCTCTAGGCATGATGAAGCGGCAGCCCCACCTATTCCAAGCGCTTGCCCAGTGGCCATGATCTACCTGAACACTGGGATGGAGGTTCCACAGTCTCCAAGTATCACTATAGAGGGCAGACTCTCTGCAATCCCCAGGGCACAGATCCCACCCTCTCCAAGCAGTGGGGTGGCAGCACTCTTCCTGAACAATAGGGGAGAAGGGCGACCCTCTCCAAGCACTGGGCAGACTCACTCTTTCCACAAAGAGAGGTGGGACCGCTCTCATGTCCCAAGAAGATGTCTTCGATTGAAACCTCAGCTTCCATGGTCCTGCCATTGAAGTGATTTTTCCTTCATTTTGTCCCTTCTCTGTCCATTTTAGTCCTACTGGCAGTGGTTACATTCATAAAAAATCGTGCAAAAAACTTGTTGGTTTTTCATATAGTTCACATGGGTCTAAATCATCAAGACAGAAGAACTTTCCACAGATCTTTCCTAGATAGCTACATTTCCAATCCTGACTTCCATGGAAATTGCTGACTGGTTCCATGGTCAGTTGTACCCTCTGGAGACTTGCTTTCCAGAAACTCAGAATTTTTCAAACCACCAATTTCTGGTTTCTTTTTACCTAGGAGTTCAGTTCTCAGCTTATCCCTTCCCTCCCACATTTTATCATAAGCTGAAAGTATAAACCAGGCTACACTCTCCACACTTAGCCTGGAAATCTCAAATAAATATCCAAGTTCATCATTCTGAATTTCTGCCTTCCATCTGACATCAGAACTCAAATTTGCCAAGTTCTCTGTCACTTTAAAAGAAGGACTGCCTTTTCTCCTGTTTCCAGTAACATATTCATCATTTCTTCTAAAGCGTTTAGCATCCCAATTTCTACCAACAGTCTTTTCAAAGCAATCTAGGCTTTTTCTATCTAACACCCTACAGTACTTTCAGCCTCTACCCATTAGCCAGTTCCAAAGCCATTTCATTTTTTGTTATTAATTATAGCAGCATCCCACTCCTGGTACTAAAATCAGTTGTAGTTTCTTAGGCTGCTCAAGCAAATACCATGAAATAGTTCTCCTTAAACATTGGGAGTTTATTAGCTTACAGGCATGAGACTTAAAAAAATTCAAATCAAGGCATCATCAAAAAAAAAAAAAAAGGCATCATCAAGATGACACTTGCTTCCCAAAGACTATGGCATTCTGGGGTTGGTTGCTGGCAATCCTTGGCTTCTCTGTCGCATGGCAAGGCACATGGTGGCATCTCATGGTCCCTTCTTTCTTTTAGGTTCAATTGATGTCAAGTCTATTGCTTCTTGTGGCTTTTTCTCTGCCAGCCTGAGTTTCATTCTGCTTATAAAGAACTCCAGTAATAGGATTAAGACCCATCCTGATTGAGGTAAGCCACACCTTCTTAACTAAAGTAACCTCATCAAAAGGTCCTACTTAAAATTGGTTCACACTCATAGGAATGGATTAAATTTTAGAACATGGTTTTTGGGAGTACATATAGCTTCAAACCAGCACATATTTTAATTCTAAGTTGAACTTTCTGAGGAAGTGCCAAACTTATTTTGACAGTGGCTAAAAGGCCACCAACAATATACAAGGGTTCCAATATATCTGCATCTTCTCCAACACTTGCCACTTTGTTTTAAACAACAGCCATACTAGTGGCTGTGAAGTGATAAAGTGGTATCTCATTGTGGTTTTAATTTGCATATCCATTGATGACCAAAGATGTTGAAAATATTTTCATGTGCTTATTGGCCATTTGTATATCTTGTTTGGAGAAATGCCTTTTCAAATCCTTTGCCCATTTTTAATTGGGTTTTCTTTTTGTTGTTAAGTTGTAGTAGTTCTTTACATATTCTTTACATATTCAGAATATTACACCCTTATCATATACATATACATATATATATTATACCCTTATCTCATTCTGTAGGTTTTTTTCCTTTTTTCATAATGCCCTTTAACAAACACAAGTTTTTAAAAAAAAATTTTTGATGAAGTCCATTGTATCTATTTTTTCTTTTGTAGCTTGTGCTTTTGATGTCAGATCTAAGAAATCACTGTCAAATTCAAGATTATGAAGGTTTCCCCCAATGTTTTCCTTTAAGATGTTAGTGGTTTTAGCTCTTATGTTTATGTCCTGAATGCATTTAGGTTTATTTTTGTATGTGGTGTTAGGTAGAAGCCCATCTTCATTCTTTTGGAGGCGATTATCCATTTTTCCTAGTACCATTTGTCGACAAGACCATTCTTTCCTCCAATTAATGCACTTGGCACCCTGGTCAAAAATAAGTTGGCCATAGATATATGGGTTTCTGAAGCCTAAATTCAATTCATTTGCTCTATATTCTATCTTAATGTCAGTATTATATTGTTTTAATTACCTTGGCTTTTTAGTAAGTTTTAAAATCAGAAAGCATAAAACATCAAACTTTGTTCTTTTTTCATTATGGCTATTTAGGGCCCCTTTCAATTCCATATGAATTTGAGTGTCAGCTTTTCCACTTCTGCAAAAAAAGGCTGATGTAATTTTGATAGGTATTATGTTAAATTTGTAGGTCTCTTTGGGCATTGCTGACACCTTAACAATATCCATGAACATCCATGAACATGACGTAAAACATAAGATAACCAAAAATTTAGAAAATTGTATTTAGGTCTTCTTTAATTTCCTTCAGCAGTGTCTTGTAGTTTTCAGTATACAAGTCCTTCACCTCCTTGGTTAAATTTATTTCTGGGTATTTTATTCTTTTAGATGCAATTGTGAATGGAGTTTTTTAAAATTTAATTTCCATTTTGGAATGTTCTTTGCTGATGTATAGAAACACAACTGATATTTATGTCTTAATTTTGTAGCCTGTTCCTTTGCTGAATTCATTTATTAGCTCTAGTAATTTTCTTGTGGATTCCTTGAGATTTTATATATAGAAGATAATGTCACCTGCAAATAGAGATAGTATACTGCTTCCTTTCCAATTGGATGCCTCTTATATATTTTTTTTGCCTAATTCCTCTGGCTAAAACTTTCAGCACAAAGCTGAATAGCAGTGGTAAAAGCAGGATTCTTGTCTTGTTCGTGACTTCAGGAAGAAGGCTTTCCATCTTTCACAACTAAGTATAATGTTAGCTATGGTTTTTCATATATGCCCTTTATCATGTTGAAGAAGTTACATTCTATTCCTATTTTGGGGAGTTTTTTTTTTTTTAAGACAGTACTGGCAACTGGACCTGGAACCTTGTACATTGAAGGCAGGTACTAAACCACTTGAGCTACATATGCTCCTCTTTGGGAGTGATTTTATTTTTTTATCATGAAAGGGTACTGGATTTTGTCAAATGACTTTTCTGCATAAATTTACATAACCATAATTTTTCCTTCATTTTATTAATGTGATGTATTACATTGATTGATTTTTCTCATGTTTAACCACCCTTGCATTCTTGAGATAAATCCCATTTGGTCATGGTGGATAATCCTTTTAATATGCTTTTGGATTTGGTTCTCTAGTATTTTGTTGAGCATTTTTTTGCATCATAAGGGAAAGTGGTCTGAAGTTTTCCTTTCTTGTGATGTCTTTATCTGGTTTTGTTATCAAAATAATACTAGCTCATAGAATGAGTTAGAAAGAGTTTCCTCCTCTCCAAATTTTCAGAAGAGTTTGAAAAGGATTGTGTTAATTTTTTTCCGAATGTTTGCTAGAATTCAACAATGAAGCCATCTGGTCTTGAGCTTTTCTTTGTTCAGAGGTTTTTGATTACTGATTCAATCTCTTTACTTGTTATAGGCCTAATAAATCAGTTGAGATCTTCTATTTCTCCTAAAGTTAGTTTAGGTAAGTTGTGTGATTCAAGGAACTTGTCCATTTCCTCTAGATTATTTATTTTGATGGCATACAATTTTTCATAGTTACTTTTATAATCATTTTCATTTCTGCAGGTTTAGTAGTAATGTCCCCAGTTTTATTTTTGACTTCAGTTATTTGCATCTTCTCTCCCTTTTTTTTGTCAGTCTACCTAAATTTGTCAATCTTATTGAATTTTGTCAAACCACTTTTGGTTTTATTGATTCTCTCGATTGTCTTTCTATTGTTTATTTCCTTTATCTCCACTCTAACCTTTATTATTTCTATCCTTCTACTAAATTTAGGCTTGATTTGCTCTTCTTATTCTATTTCCTGAATGTGTGAACTTGGGTTACTTATTTGAGATTACTCTTCTTTCGTAATATAGGCATTCAAAGCTATACATTTCCCTCTGACCACAGCTTTTGCTGCATCCCATAAATTTTTGGTATGTTGTGTTTTCATTTTCATTTGTCTCCAAATATTTCCTAATTTCTCTTGTGATTTCTTTTTTGACCCAATGGATATTTAAGAGTGTGTTGTTTCCATTTCACTTTTAGCTTCTTATCAGGAAACATCGAGTTCCCCCTGCTAACCTAAACTATGATTATGATTTATGTTTTTAAATCCCAAAGCATCTTAAAATTATCTTGAAACAAAAGCCAATTTAGTCCTAATCTTAGACTTTTGCAAAAGCAAATAAATAAATCTTTAGCAGGCCTAAATTTATGACCTGATCAAATTTGGAAGCAGGACTCCCTCTCCTATTCCAGATCAAGTGCCATCCCCACCCTTTTTCCATGTGAGATTTGTAGACTGTTTTTTAAAATATGGCTTCCTCTTCCCCTAAAAATATATTTGCAGCCCATGCAAATGACTATTAACCCCTCCTTTCCCAGTCAGGTAAGAGGAAGCACATATTTCTGGCCCTCTGCATTTGAGTACTAACCAGTCTCTCTTATCCTTGCTACTTACCATTCAGGCCTCAGACAATTGTTCCTGTGAAGGAATCCCTATACCGAGGGAAGTATCTAGAACCTTGCTCCTGAAATATTGGTGCAGGGGTCACCTAGATTGGCAACATCTGGAAGCTTGTTAGAAATGCAAAATATCAGGCCCTGCCTCAGGCCAACTGCATCAGAATCTTCATGTTTGTGAAGCACCATACAGTCCTCTGTAACTAGAGAAAGGGCAACTCTCCTTTGCTTAAAGAATGCAGCCTTGTAATCTACTTGTCTATCCAAAAGATCTGAGCAAGTTATACTGCCTCCAGCAATGTATGAAGGTACCAGATTTACCACTCCCCCCAAAATTAAATAAACAAACTACCTTTTTATAAGGTATCTTGGATTGCTAATACCTTAAACATTTTCCCAATTCTGTTACCAGTAATAAGAGTTATTTTTTTTAACATTATCACCTAATAGAACATTTTATTATCGTGCATTATTTGTGAATACCATCTGAATTAATCTTACTTAATACTAAAATATTAACAAGAACTGCTCCAATTTTAACACAATTTCAAACAGAGATACTTGCTTAACTGGGGTACATTGAAGTTTGATTTACTACTTTTTCTACTTTGGTGTAAGCTTATAAAGTTCTATAATTTAAACAAAATTTAAATTTTGTTTAATCATATTCATTAGCTACTTAGAGTTTAATAAAATATGTCACCTGGTTATACACATTTAGCATAAAGTTAACTCTAAGTCAAATAGATTATTTTTAATTTTATGCATAATATATCCATTTATTTAGAAGGCTAGCCTTTTCTCCTGTTACTTGGAAACAAAGAGTGGTTCCCTAGACAAGGGAGAGTGACAGTAGACCATTGCTGAAAACATAGGGCTAATTGGCAAATGCAAAGGAAGAAGTAAAGGGGCGCAGAGGAGACAGATGAATCAGGTGAGGATAGGAAGGGAAGGAGGATAAAGATCAAAAGAGAACGAGCTTGGGAAGCGGATGTGACTCAACTGATAGAGCGTCCATCTACCATATGAAGGGCCCAGGGATCGATCCCCAGGGCCTCCTGACCTGTGTGGTGAGCTGGCCCATGCACAGTGCTAATGTGCATAAGGAGTGCCATGCCATGCAGGGGTGCCCCCACGTAGGGATGCCCCATGTGCAAGGAGTGCACCCAGCAAGGAGAGCCGTGCTGCATGAAAAAAAAGTGCAGCCCACCCATGAGTGGCACCACACACATAGAGAGCTAATGCAGTAAGATGACGCAACCAAAAAGAAATGCAGTTTCCCAGTGCCAACGAATAATTCAAGAGGATGCAGAAGAACACACAGTGAATGGACACAGAGAACAGACAACAGGGAGGAAGGGGAGAGAAATAAATAAAAAATAAATCTTAAAAAAAAAAGGGAGAGAATGAGCTATACGCCTCACTGAAGCAACAAGCTAGATGCTGCACCAGCCACAATGAGCAGATGCCTAAATGAGTAGATTCCACAAACCAGTAGACACCGCAGCCCAAATGGAGCAGATGTGGCTCAGGCCATTGGGTACTCACCTCCCACGTGGGAGGTCAGGGTTCCCAGTGTCTCCAGGAGAAGGCGAGCAAACAATGAGCGGGGATAAATAAAATAAAGTAAATAATAAATCTAAAAAAAAAGAGTGGAAGAGCCTGAAATAAAGGTGATGGGAAAATAATTCTGATTAAGAGGAATTGACAAGATGAATGACCTTTCTTGCAAACTCCACTTTCAGTGAAGAGATATATCCAGTTAATCCTCACTTATTCTCCTTTTAGAGCACTATACTAGGACAAACAGTAATCGTGTTCAGCTGAAGAAACATGACTTCAAGGCCAAATTGTGCTTTCAGATGAAGGATCCAAGTATGAAATCTTCAGGATTCACCACTGCACACCTTCATTAAGAAATATACAAATATATATATATTAAGAAATATACAAATTAAGAAATATACAATTAAGAAATATACAAATATATATATATCTTATTAAGAAATATACAAATTTCATTAAGAAATATACAAATATTAAGAAATATACAAATATATATATATATATATATATCTTATTCTCTCTAGAAATATGGAGATAAACCGCCCCCCCCATATAGGCTATATAATCTTTTGAGAATTGTTTTATATTGTATATTTCTCATAAAAAGATGGAGGGGAAATATAGTCTTGTGATTAAAAACATGGGGTCTGCAGTCAGACTCCCGAGGTCCAAATGTCAGCTGCGGTTTGTAGTCGTGTGACTCTGTGCCTCAGTTTCCTCATCTGCAAACTGGAGATCATAGAAAAATCTGCCTCATGGAGTTGTTAGGAAGATTAAATATAAAAGATTTAGCACCATGCCTGACGTGACATTAAGTGCACAACGAATACTTGATATACAAAATGAGTTTTATTTTATTTTAATTTTTAAAAATTTTTCTCCCCTTCCCTCCCCCCCCCCACAGTTGTCTGCTCTCTGTGTCCATTCTCTGTGTGTTCTTCTGTGACTGCTTCTATCCTTATCAGTGGCACCGAGAATCTGTGTTTATTTTTGTTGCGTCATCTTGTGTCAGCTCTCCGTGTGGGCGACGCCATTCCTGGGCAGGCTGTACTTTCTTTCGCGCTGGGCGGCTCTCCTTACAGGGCGCACTCCTTGTGCATGGGGCTCCTCTACGTGGGGGACACCCCTGCATGGCAGGGCACTCCATGCGCGCATCAGCACTGCCCATGGACCAGCTCCACACGGGTCAAGGAGGCCCGGGGTTTGAACCACGGACCTCCCATGTGGTAGGCGGATGCCCTATCAATTGGGCCAAGTCCGTTTCCCCAAAATTAATTTTAAAGTGTGCATATTTGCTTGTGTATGTAAGTTACCTCTGGACAAGATAAGAAACTGATACGTTTGGTGGGAGAGAAGCCAGGCAGCTTGGGGAAGGTGCAGAAGGGGTCTTATATCTTTGGAAATTTGAACCATGTAAATGTACTGCACATGCAATGAAGTATTACATAAATAGATTAGTAAATAAATAAAGTAAAAATAAAAGCCATTCTACTTCATTTCAACCTTTGTATTTACAGCTTTAGAAAACTTATACTTAGAGATTCCTTGTAGTATTTCGTTAAGATTTCATGGCAGTTAGTAGTAAACTCATCAAAATTTTAGAAAGCCTGGCATGTTCTAGGCATATTGTGAATAACGTATGGTCCCCTCTCTCAGGGATCATGCAGTCTAATCTTAAATCTACCACAAATACATCAGGAGAAATAAAAACAAGAGACCAATACAAACAAGAGGATGTTTTAGAAATACAGTGTAAGGAACATACCTACAGGCATTGAGACTCAGGTGTCACAGAGTGCTGGCATACAAAGAGCATATTTGAAGGAGGGACAGGAGCTTAAGCAAGCTTTTGAATAATGGGTAGATATTATTGTTAGTGTTGTTGGAAAGAGAAAATTTTCTAAGGGGAGCTAGAGAGCAATCTGATGGCAAGTGTAAACTCAAGTGACTAGGTGGCGCTTCCCCCAAAAGTAGAGTTCCTGATTGTTATGGATGGAATTGTGTCCCAACCAAAAAAGATATGATCAAACCCAACCCCGCTGCCCCCCCCCAATCTCATGAATGTGATTCTATTTGGAAGTAAGATCTTTGAAGATGCTATTAGTTAAGATGCCAAACTAAATCAGGGTGGGTCCTAAACCAAAATGACTGGTGTCCTTTTAAAGAGGAAATTTGGACACAGAGAAAGCGAGATAGCCATGTGACAGAGGCATAGTTTGTCTCCAATGAATGCTATGTATTACAAGCAACCCACCACCTAAACCCTCCACATTTCAGAGGAAGCATGGCTCTACCAGCACCTTCATTTGGACTTCAAGCTCTAGAATTGTGAAACAATATACTTCTCTTGTGTTAAGCCCCCGTTTGTGGTCCTTTGTTACGGCAGCCCTAGCAAATTACACTTGTTAAGAAAATTAAATTAGGATAAAATTTAATTTAATTTAACAATAATAAGGAAAGGAAGAAAAAGCACAGACTAAACTGGCAGGCACTTTTTCTTCACCTACTCTACTCTTATTTTTCTCTTATTTTTCTACCTGGAGGTAGTGCCATCATATGGCATCCTTAGGACCAAAGACACATGCTATAGATGGTGGAGCAGGAAATTTGAAGGACTCTTAGTTTCTTCATTTCCTTGAGCAACTTCACCCTCTCCTGATTGCTGACTTTCCAACATCTTGTTATATAAGGGAAATCAACTTATTAGACCACTAAAGTATCTGTTACATGCAGTCAGACACACTTCAAACCAATAAGCCTGTACTTCTGTTCATAAACTCTGCATCAAGAAACTTTAGTTTTCCAAGTTCTTTTCAGGTAGGATGGTCAGATAAAATATAGTATATCCAGGTAAGTGTGAATTTCAGGTAAACAATGAATAATTATTTAGTATCTTCTAAATATTGTGAGACATACTAAAAATTATTTATTGCTGATCTGAAATGAAAATTTAAGCGGGTGTACTCTATTTTTATTTGCAAGATCTATCAACCCTATTTACAGGTCAGACAAATCTTGTTCATAGCCAAGCCATTCTTACCTGCAAGAGAGTTTTGGACACATTTCCCGTTCCTACTATCAAACAAATTGAAGTTCTTTTAGTAATAGTCCTTATATACAAGAGCTGGTATCACAAATACCACAAAATTGATTTTGGCTTAACAACAGGAGTTTTTTGGCTTGCAGTTTTGGGGCTCAAAGTCCAAATCATCAAGATGACTTTCACCCAGAAGACCGATTCTGGTGCTGGCTGTCACATGGCTATGTCCTCTCTTTTCTTGTCCCGGTTCCTGCTCACTTCCGGCTTCTGTGTCCTTCCTGTGGCTTCCTATTTACAAAGCCTCCAGTAATCCCAATTAAAACCCACCCTCATTCAGTTGGGCCACACCTTAACTGAAAAGAACCTCTTCAAAAGGTCCTATTTACGATGGGTTCACAGCCACAGGGATGTGGATTAAGATTAGGGACATGTGTTTGTTGGGTTACATAATTCCACTTAAAAATATGTGTGTTAGGGTTCTCCAGAGAAACAGAAATGACAGGATATGTGTGCATGAGTGTGCATACATATTAAGGGATTTAATGTAGGAATTGACTCATTTGTGCATCTGTGGAGATTGGCAAATCTGAATTCCCTAGGGCAGGCCACAAATTGGAAATTTCAATGTAAGTGAAGTTGAATTCCCCAGGAGAAACTGGCTGGCTAAGAAGAGAGAGAAATTCTTCTTTCTGACCGCTGAAATCATCAGTTCTCCCTTTAAGACCTTCAACTGATTGGATGAAGAAACTCCTGTCATTGCCGAGGGCAATCTCCTTTTCTGATTGTGTGTGCGATCAGCCATATGTGCAATTAACTGACTGTAGATGCAAATCTGTCTATGAAATACCCTCACACAGTAACAAGCAAGGCAGAGTTTGCTTGACAAAACAAACTGGAAACAATAACCTAACCAATTTGACACATGAAATTAACCATCACATTAAGTTAAAGTGAAGACTGGGTAAATGTGACAGTTTGAGATTATTTCTCAATCCCAAAATGAGAAAGATTATGTTTGTAAACTAATCTATTCCTCTGGGTATGATACCTTTGATTGCATTAGATTCAGCTGAGATGTTTTGATTACATTGCCTGTTAGGATTAAGGCTTTGATTTGACCGTGTCAGTACAGTGTGACTCAAATTGAATCCCCACCCCCTTGGTGGTCCAATATGAATGGACCCTCACTCAAGAAGATACCAGAAAAGAGAGAGCTCTATCATGTTTGATCATGGGACCCCAGGGAGAGAGGGACTATTTGCCTGATAGCTTACAGATGACCTTGGGAAGAGAGCTGAGACTGATTCGGAAGACCTGAGAGACAAGCCCTAACCAGGAAGAGGACTGGAAGCCCAGAGGGAAAGGAGAGGCCAGGCAGAGATTAGCGACCATGTTGCTTCAACACATGGCAACTGACTTTGGTGAGAAAGCAACCTTGAGTTGGACTTTTTAGAGCCTTGTAACTATAAGCTTTTGCCCCCAAATAAATGCCCTTTATAAAAGTCAACAGATTTCTTGTACTTTGCATCACACCCCTTTGGCTGGCTAATACAGTAGGTAATTAGCAATGTCTGCCAGAACAGAAAGGTAGGATTTAGCTTTGATCCTCAGAGAGGAAAATGCAATAAATGAGAAATCATGGGAATTCCTCTCTGAGAGTTTTCATTTTCCCCCTTTTCCTTTTCCTTTTGTTTATAAATTCCTTATGAAAGAGCACTAATAGTTCTACTATTTAAGACATTCAATTATTTTAGAATATTTTCTAGTTTCCCTCCTTACACAGTGTCATTTGTTCCATATAGCTGTGATTACAATGTAGATAAAATTTTGCATCCTACTTTTGTCTTTAACATGCTTTATTCCATGCTCGTTCTTAGACATTAACTTTAAAAGTTGCTGAATATTCCATTGAGATTTTCTATAAGTAACTATTTCCCAATGTTTGATTCATTTTATTGTTTCAATTCTTTCTGTTATAATTTTTAATATTAAAAATAATGGTAAAGAAAGAACTTTGTTGCAATCATTTTGTGTTTTTAGGTTGAAAATGTTGAATTATATATAAAGAACAGTGTATTAGATTGGAAATTACTGTGTCAAATAATAGGATTATTTTTAGCCTTCATCTATACTTTTAGTTTTAATAGTCCATGCTTCCAGGGCTAGCCTTTAGCAAAATTATGAAATTGGGTGGCTTTAAATTGCTTTTTTTTCTGTAACCTTCTTTTTTTTTTTTTTTTTAATTTAATTCCCCTCCCCTCCCCTGGTTGTCTGTTTTCTGTGTCGTTTTGCTGCGTCTTGTTTCTTTGTCCGCTTCTGTTGTCGTCAGCAGCACGGGAAGTGTGGGCAGCGCCATTCCTCGGCAGGCTGGTCCCTCCTTTGCGCTGGGCGGCTCTCCTTATGGGTGCACTCCTTGCGCGTGGGGCTCCCCTACGCGGGGGACACCCCTGTGTATCAGGGCACTCCTTGCGCGCATCAGCACTGCGCATGGGCCAGCTCCACACAGGTCAAGGAGGCCCAGGGCTTGAACCACGGACCTCCCACGTGGTAGACGGACGCCCTAACCACTGGGCCAAAGTCCGTTCCCTCTGTAACCTTCTATTGTTCATGTCATTTATTCTCATTTCCAAGTACCCAGTACTTGCTCCTTTCCCCCATTTACGACTTTTTAAAAATGGATCAAAGTTTAGTCATTTAGGTCACTTTAAGTGTTTACACTTTTTTAGCCAGGTAAAAAAATTATATATTTGGACAGAGAATGCATTTTAGTTACAGACTTAGTTTAAATATCAGGTTTGTCACTTACTTTCTAGGTGATATAAAGGGGTATTTACATTTCTGAGCTGAGCTATGTTTTCTTATAAATAAGATGAAGATGTTAACACCTTCCAGTCATGGTTGTTATAATGATAAAATAAGATAATTATGTTAAGGGCTCAGCACGTGGCTATGCTCACATTAGGCATTCCATAAATTCTAGATATTATTGGTCATAATTATCATCTTCATGTTACCTTCCTTTACAATTGTGGAATGAAAACAGTATTCCCCAATGAAGGAAATTTAAGAATTCATCTCGGTTGAATATCATACAATATCCCACACCCAGTAGGTACTCAAAATATTTTTGATGCATATTTTTCCCTCCCATCCATTAAAGCGTACTCTATAATAACACTGAAATTATTTAATGTGAATTCTCATCAACTGTTCCTATGCAAAAGGCCACATGTGTCATCCATGCCAGGTTAAATCCTTAGAACATTTTTACTCACAAAAGTATCAAGGTAAATTTAAAGCTTTAATATTAATAGAAGACAATTTTGAAGGAAGCAACAAAATATGGTACAAAGTACTTTCCCTTTTAGACTTAATGTGAATTGAAATAAAGAAACGGTGATATTGCCAGATCCATCCTGACGTAAATGTCAAAAAATCTTGAAGATGTGCGCATCCATGTATTGACCAAGAGAAGCAGTAAATATATTTTTAACAGTGATAAATTAAATGAAAAGAATTTTAACAATTTCTGTGGGATGGTAAAAGTAATTAATCACGACTATTATAACCATCAACTCCATCCTCTTGCAAATTTTAAAAACGGAGACTCTGGCTTTATTCTTATGCTTCTTTAAAACAAACAAAAGAACAAACAATAAAAAATTAGCATGCAAAAATGGTCAATTCCCATCAACAACTTTACAGAGTTAAAATACATCTCTAATCCAAGCTAGCTCCTTTTAAAAAGACAGTAAGGCAAGAGTAAAGAAAGATAGAAAAGAAAAGAAAATTCTACTGGCTTGTAGATTTAGAGAGCCAGGGGAAATGGAAAAGAGCAAAGGTTGAACAATAGAGCAAAGCTAGACAAAAAAGAAAGCATTTTTTTATGTTTGTGTCAATATTTTCTACTACAGATACCTGATATCTGGAGGATTATAACTTTGTTCTAATAATTCACTCTGCAAGTGACAAAGAGGGTGGCAATGTGGGAATAAAAATTGTGCACATGTTTTTATAGAAAGATTTATAACTACTGAATTGAAAATCACTTAGTTATTTTAGTTACAAAAATCAGAACAAAATAAATTCACGCTTGTGTTCAAAACCTCTGAATAGCTGGCGATTGTGTGAATCCTTATAAAGAGAAGAAAATTATGCTTGGCAGAAGAGAGATTAATATTTGGTATTTCCTTTTGCTATCTTCTTTGTTTTATAATGTCCCCTATTGAACAAATTCAATAGGGGACATTTTATGATTTTCCCCTCCAATGAAAATTTTCTAATAGTTTTGAGCTCAGAGACATTGAAAGCCTGAAAAATGACCATCAGACACAACATTGAGCTTTACTAACATTGAATTAGACTTTTGTTTACCCTTTTTCAAGCCACTCCTCAGATGTTGGCATTTTCTGGCACTGGTCTTAGCCCTCCTTGCACATTACATTTTTTTTCTCTTGTAAATTGCATCTACTTCATGAT
Source organism: Dasypus novemcinctus (assembly GCF_030445035.2). Lineage (NCBI taxonomy): Eukaryota > Metazoa > Chordata > Mammalia > Cingulata > Dasypodidae > Dasypus > Dasypus novemcinctus. The sequence goes on along the minus strand of NC_080704.1, from coordinate 32,363,351 downwards.
ATCATCACCACAGTAAATGTCATGTCATCTCTAAACCCTTGTTGGAATTCTCCCCAGCAGACTGACTCCATTTTATCATAGCAGTTTGAACATCCCAATTAGAACCCATCATACTGTGTCGTAGTTCCAGTACATTCTGAAAATGTCCTCTTGCAAGCTGTGCAACAGCTGTGACTTGTGCCTAAGGCTTTATCTCAGCCCTTATATGCAAGGGGTTTGTGGGAAGTGCGGTTCTCTGGGGGTCTCAGCCAATGGGCGATGGATTTGCAATCAAATTCCCCAGCTTCCTTGGATCTCAAGGGAGCGAAATCTCAAGCATGTTTAATGCTCTCTCTCAGAGATTCCTTGTAGAATTGGGCCACAGTTGTCTGTGGTGGTTACCTGCTTGTTCACACAACTTTTATAGGCTTTCTTCCTTTCCTTTCTCACTTTCCCATTCTCCTACTGATACTTACTAGAAATCATTTCCCAAATAAATCATTCCTCCCCGCAATGAAATTATTTCCCTCAAGTCTTTTTTTCAGTGTCTGCTTCAGGGAAATCCCAACCTAAGATTGTTGGTATCAGTTGTGATCCTAGGAAGCAGACTCTCAGGATGGGATTCTAGAATTCAATCACTTGTTGGCTAACTGATAAAACAGACCCATTGGTGGTGGTGCAAGGGATATTGCTGATAACTCTTGGCATGTTGTCGCATTGCAATTACTAAGTCTTGCACTTGTGGTGAGCTGGATATGATACAAGTGCAATAACTCTAGCAACCTAGAGATATGGGGGCAAATTAATTATGAGTATTGTGGGTTCAGCTGGCTGTTGTCATCTGAAATTTAAATCCTGAAGAAAGAAAATTCCAGGATGTCAGCCAACTATCAGCTCAAGGATGATGTGAAAGACAGAAGACTACTTGGCAGTTTTCAAGGAGATCCTCATATGCTAGAGCCATAGGGCGGTATGTGCTGAGAACCAGTACCAAGATCTGGTTGTAAAAGTAGTGAAGATACAAAGGATGCTGAATACACAGCCCCAGCAAATCTCATGTACTAATAATGATAAACCTTGATAGAGAAAGAACCTAAAACGTGGGATGGGGGCACTTGAAAGGAAGCATTTGAGAAACTCTGAACGCATTGATCTGTCCTAGCTTCCCCTCATTGCTTCTACTAATAACTTGGGTCAAGTCTCAGCATGGCTGGAGCAGGAAAGTTCTGTTCCTGTTATACCAGGCAAATATGTTGCAGTAGGAAATGGGAGAACATGCCTGGGAATGGCCCTTGTGGGAGCTAGTCTGAGGTGAGGGTCGCTGAGTTTAACGGTGGATAGAGGATACTTTATTGATATAGAGGCACACTTCCGAATGAGGATTTAACATCCTGGTAAGCACACTGGAACCAATTTTTAAAAACAGGTGAGATAGTTCCTTGAAGCTTAGAAGCAACAATAACTTATAGTGTATGAAATAAGGTTGCCAGAATTATCTTGGCAGAATATTAAAGGTGTTATCAAAAGGCTCAGGGAATTAGCATCTTTAAATGGATTCTTTTAAGGCCAGATAACTCTCCAGTTCATTAAGTTTCCCAAGAAGGTACCTATAAGTTACATAAACAGGTAGATCAGACTCCCATGTCACCTACCTCTGTGCTGACACTTCTCCCTATCATCTCCTGGAGGATTCCCAAAGATCAACTGGTAAAGGAGGAAAAATTCAATCTTGGTATATTCATGGCTCAATATGTTAGTGCAAGTCAAAATGGTCTGCTGCCATATCAAAACTCCACAGAAGGATAGCCTTAAGTGACAGTGCAATGTGATGGGTGGAATTATTCCAGTGGATAGAACTTTGACCAGTATACCTGCTCATCAACTTGTGAGGAGGGATATGAGGCCTCAGGTTAGACTATATGGAGCCCATGACTGTAGTAAATGACTTGGCTGATTGGCTAAGGGTATACAAGGAGAAAGATAGGAAGAATAGAGGCCAATGATAGGTCAGATGAAAAGGCATGTAGATGTATCTATGGGAATGGGAATATAAAAAGTGTGTGAATATTTGGTTTACACGTCAATGCCTTTCAGACACCACCCACCACAGAAAAGGCACTGAACTATCAGATGAACAGGATGACTGTCCAGTAGACATCAGCCAGCTTCCCTCCTCAGCTCCCTTTTCTTTTCACCATGGCACATTGTTCCCATGAATGGTGTAATCATGGCGGCAGAGATGATATCTACACATGGATGCATCAGCAATGGGCCTCTTTCATCCAAGCTGATCTAGCTACTGCTATTTCTGAATGTCCAATCTCTCAGCAGCAGAGAATAATGATGAAACCTCAATATGGTACCATCCTTGGAGGGGAATGATAAGCCATTTTGTGGCAAATAGATTATATTGGACTCATATTAGTTTCCAATGGCCGCTATAGCAAATTACCACAAACTTGGTGGCTTAAAACAACTGAAATTTATTCTTTTACAATTCTGGAAGCCAGAAGTCCAAAATCAATGTTATTGGGCTGGAATGAAGGTGTTTGCAGGGCCACACTTCCTCTGGAAGCTCTAAAGGAGAATCCATTCCTTGCATTTTCCAGCTTCTGGTAGCTTCCAGCATTCCTGGTAGCCCCATCATTGCAATCTCTGCCTCCATGGCCATATTACTTTCTTCTTTTCTGTCTATGTCAAATCTACCTTTGATTCCTTCATATAAGGGCACTTGTGATTGCATTTAGGGCCGACCCAGATAATATACGATTATCTCAAAATCCCTAACTTAATCACATCTGCAAGGACCCTTCTTTCCATATAATGTAACATTTACCATTTCCAAGGATTAGAACCTGGTATCTTTGGGTGTGGGTGGGTTGGTTATGCAGTCTACTAATACTCCTTCTATTCACGAGGGGGCAGAAATCCATTTTTACTGGGGTTAATAGATATTCCTGATTTGGGTTCGGCTTTCGTGCCTGCAGATATTCTGACAACACTAATATCTGAAGATACACAGTGTGTGCTTTATTACCATAAAATGTTGCATATCAGCCTGAGACCTAGGGATCTACTTGCTGGTAAAACTGAGAGGTATTTTGTCCATGGGTCCATGGGATCCCTGGTCCCACTGTGTACCACATTACCTGGTCTATTTGAATGTTGAAATGGCTAAAGGCGAGCTTAAGGATGACACCCTATAGGTTTGGAACACTGTTCAAGATTCAAGATATAATGTGAATCAACAGCCCTTATTTGGTGCTATATTCTCTAAGATAGAATATATGGGATTGAAAACAAATAGTATGAATTAATCTCATTATTCCCAGTGACCCACATGGGAAATCTGTGCTTCCCATCCCTGCAAATATAGGTTGGGTTAACCAGAAATCCTAGTTCCTGGGGGGTGGGTTTCAAATTTACCAAGTGACAGCTAAAGCTGAGGCTACTGCTTGGCCATTTTGAGTTCCTCATGCTAGTAGATGAGCAGACAAAGAAGAGATTTATTATATGCCCATGAGTAATTGCACATGATGAATGTGAGGAGCTAGAGTTGTTGCTATATAAGGGAAGCAGGGACAAGTAGTTCTGGAATTCAGGAGATTCACTTCGGTGGCTCTTGGTGCTTCCATGCCTGGTGATAACCATGAACAGACAATGCCTCACACATGGCCTGAAAATAGCAAGGTAAGCAGGGCTCCAGATTGCACAGGGCAAGAAACCTAGAATAGCAGAAGTGCTGGCGAGGGTGATAAGAATCTGGAATGGCTGGTAGTGGAAGGAAATGATGATGAATAATGATTATGGCTTCAAGCTCAACTGCAACAATGTGATGGGGTGTGTCTCACTAACTCTCCAGTTGAAAAATTTTTAAAAATATTTTTATCAAATGATGACTGGCCACCATCTTGAAGAAGCTGTGCCAGATAGAATAAACTTAATGTGGGCACAATTGGATCTGAGTGGTGCAAGGGACACATTAGAACAAACACCTTCAGTGCTCCACTGGCAAAGAGTATTTCTTTGAATGTTATTTTCCACATCAAAGGTGTATGAAGCATTATTTCATTGTTAAATATGCAAATGACTACCAGACTGCTTGGTAATATAATAGAATCTCGGTAAGCATTGGCTGAATGAATAAATGGAACATGAATATATTTTTATGCAGATAACTTGTGTGGCAGGTAAAATTCTAACTGGCCCCCCGATCTTCACCCCTCTCCTCATGTTACTTCTGTGATTGGGTTGGGTTACCTAGCAAAAAGGATTTTGCAAATGTAATTAAAGTTACTAATAAGTTTACCTGAAGAAGGAGAGATTAGCTGCGTGGGCCTAATCTAAGTACATGAGCCTTTTAAAAGAAGAGAGTTTTCTCCGGCCAGTAGCAGTAGAAAAGTTCAGAGATTCAAAATATAGAGAGGGATTCAACATGAGGAAGTTTCTCTGTTACTAACTTTCAGATAAAGGGCACCATAGGGCAAGGAGCAGGAAAGGATTTTTAGTTGCAGAGAGTAATTCCTGACTGATAACCAGAAAGAAAATGGGGACTTTAGTCCTACAACCACAAGGAATGGTATTCTGTCCACAACATGAACGATGTTTGGAAGTGGATTCTTCCGCAGAAGCTCGAGATCTGAGCCCAGCCTTGATTTCAGCTTTCTGAGATGCCAAGCAGAGAACCCAACTGAGCCCACCCAGAATTCTGACCTACAAAACTGTGAGGTAATAAATTGGTATTGTTTTAAACTGCCAGGTTTGTCGTTGAAAACACACAACTTCCAAACCTATAAGTGTAGCCCAGATCTAGTTTCTGAGCTTCAGTCTCAAATGTGCCACTGGGTGCTGGACTTCTTTAGGATATTTCACTGGCATCTAAAATTCAACATGCATTAAGCAGGATCTATCATGGTCCATGATTTATTAACTCATCCAGAAATCAAGTCTTCTGGGAATCCCTGAGGGACAACACAGCCTTTTCATTAAGTGCAGCTCAAAACCTCTGTGCTTTCGTTCAATTCCAGGTGACCTTTGTAACTTACTGTTGTATTTCCAAACCCTAGGTTTCTATATACCAACTTTGACATTTTGCTGCATACTCAAATTAACTGCAGTATTATTTCCTTAAATATTTTTCTTTAAATCTACTCACTCTTTTACTTAAATACGTTTTTATAAATGTTAAGTATATATCACAAAACGTAAATGGTAAACTAGTATCACTGACCATAAATGGAGGGCAACTGTAAAAATAAATACAATGAAAATAAACTTTCAAATTTCAACTAGATACTGTTGGCTGCTGAAGGCTCTGAACATAAGGGTTGCTCATTTTTTTGTTTAAAAAAGGAGATTAGCAAATGTTAGAGAGGTGTTAAGTCAAAATAGCTCAAATAGCTCAAATTGAGAATTTCTTCTTGACATAATTAGAGAGTCTGGAGGAGAATTAAAATGGAAATCGCATGTGATAGTTACATTCTTTAATGCCTTTCCAATGCAATTTAAAATTATCTTAAATACCACCTAAAATCATCTTGGATACCTGGTAGCAAGAGTCCCACACTTTGCAAAATATTCTCATTGTAATTACAAAATAGCTTTCCGTAGAAGAGACCTGTGCAACCTTGGGCATGTACTGTAATAAATGTTCCAAACAGGTCATTATTTTTATTGTCATCAATATCAATATTGTCATCATCTTCTTCATCACTGTTATTGCCTCCACCTTTCTCTATATTCTTTATGGCAAATCAATTGAAAATTATATAGAAAGCGCCAGTGATTTCTCTTAAACCATTGCTTTTCATTCAATGTCCAAAGCCTCATTTTGGGTGATCATTTCTCCTCTCTTAATCAATACTGTTGCCTAATAATCTTTTGCATTATGACCAGTTATCTTTTCAATGCACATATTTGACCACTCCCCTCTCCCCGCACAACACATAATGAGAGTCCTATTTTGGGAAGGTCATGCATGAACTGTCGAGTCAGGCACAGTCTTCTGCCTCTCCCCAAGTCATTCTCAGTCATATCAACTTGTTTGACTCTCCTTCAAACCATTTATCACTGCATATGAAATTTTTTACTTATTTTTTGGTGGTCTTGTTTAAAGTCAATCCCACTCAACCAGAACATAAGCTCAGGGAGTGTGAGGACCTGGTATGTCTTTGTGGCTCATTTATACCTAGCATCCAAACAGTGTCTGTTTCACAATACCAGGTTCACAATGACCTGGGACAAGTTACCCAATTTAACCTCTCTAGAATTGGTTTCTAATCTGCCAAATGGAGATAACCATGCCCACCTGACAGAGTGGTTGTGTAGCCTGAAGGAGATAATTTAGGTAAAGTACCTGCTATCAACAGAAGCTATCAACAGTATATCTTCATGTTATTGTTATTAAGGTCAATCTTAGAATAGCATTCATAGACTTTTGAATTTCTGTCATCAAATTTTCTTTCTATCTCTCAACCCATTTCTTCACATTAATCTGATACTCCAGCTCTTGGTGTAATAATGATTTCTTGGGTCGCTGTTTTAGGATAGGTTTTGGGTGTACAAAATGAAAAGACCTGGTTGCTGCCTTCCTGGAGAGAAAAGATAGACTTACAAAGAAAAAAATACATATACGTATTATATCATGTGATGATAGCCCTAATGAAATGTATGTCATGCATAATAACATATAATACAAACATTAGAAAAATAGTGTCCTAGGCTACCTGGCTAGGAATGGACAGGAAGAAAGGAAGCAGAGAGAGAGGGAAAAAAATCAATAAGCCATGGCTTGCTCATCATTCTTACAACTTTCTTGCCACTGTTCCATAACATTTCCTGCCTCTGGGATGCCTTTGTATTCTACTTAAATATCACTCTCTTAATGGGATTTTCCCAGAAGTTCCCTATCAGAATTAACGTTGACCTTTCCTTTACTCCTGTACTGTGTAGCTCATACAGCTTTGATGCTCTCTTCCCAGACTCCAGGCTCTCATGTATAATTTTGCATTTTTTTTCTGTCCATCTCACGGGGTGGCCAGTTTGCAAAGCACAGAAAACCCTTTTTGGTTTTTTCCATCTCTAAAGACTCCATGGTTCCTTCAGAAATTATTTTGTGAAAACTAGAGCTTCATTTTCTTGGGCTCTATTGGTTCCATGCCCATCCCTTCAGTTTTGCCATAAAATACCTGGATTTTTGGCAAAGAGTATGTTTATTTTTATAAAAAATAATATGATGTAAGTTGCCATCTATAACTCCTTTTATAATGTGTTAGAAAGAGGATTAGGGGGGAAAAAAAGGATTTAAAACACAGACCAAATCAATAGGCACAACCCAGTGCAAACTCTAAAATGGTACTTGAGTTTAAATGAGACTGAACATGGGAAGAATAAATGTGGGAAAAAGTAGAAGTGAGTGAAAAATGGTTGTGGCAAAATTACAAGCTGTTATTTATAGTGTGTGCCAAGTATAAATATGTCCTTGCAAAACTTGAGGAGATGAGTCGTCAGTTATTTCGAGACAAATGTTTGACTTGCTTTATATTATTTAAGAATATTTTATTGAGACAGTGTTAAAAATTCTGTGCATGGAGGGACAATTGTATGGAGGGATATTATGATATGACCAATGCACCTCACCTAAAGAGGCCAAAATTATGGTCACCAAACTTCTTTGATTTCACACCCCTGTCTACATTTTTTCCTAAATACTATGGGAAATATATTTATTTATAGTAATCTAGCACCTCATGGCTCAACCAGTTTAGGAGGTGAATTGCAGAGAGCTATTGTTCTATAGCTTTTCAAAGGTATGGTCAAAGTACAGGGCTCCTGACCCTAAATACATAGATTGTAGCCACTATATATATTTTGGTCTATGGGTGCTATTTCTATTTTGTCCCTAATGGAGACTGCATAAATTTGTTCAATGTAAGAATGTTGGAAGGAGTGAACTCCCAACAAAACCAGTAATGTCCCTCAGCTTTCTTTATTCATTCAGCAATGTCTATTGTGTAAATCATTGTGCTAGGGGCCAGGACAAACAAGATGGAATATAGTAAAATCCTTACCTCAGACCTTATAGAAAAGTAGAGCAGATAGGGACTAGCAAGATGATAAGTGCTATTCAAGGGGTGTTTATTTTCAGTGTCTTCCTGAGACTATAGGGCATTAAGTGCTTCTTTAAATATGAGGCAATTGAGGAAGATTTCACTAAGGAGATCGTGACCTGGGCCTAAAAGCATAAGTACATGGGCTCATTTGAAACAATGGGAGAAGGAAAACTTGTCCCAAGAAGGAGAGTTCTTATAATTAAATTCCATATGTGCTAGATTTTAGTGCAGGGCACTAGAAGGCTAGAGACAAAGGTGATAGAGTTTCAGAATGTAAAGTATGCAGTCTTGGTGAGGTTAGGGATAAAGTCAAATACATATGCAAAGAGATCACTCACCATATTGAAATGACAGCATAGGTAACTTGGCTGGGCCTAATGATATATCTAAAGATAGAGAGGGTCAGGGAGCTCCAGTCATAGGTCTGGGAAGAGAAAGGTTGCAGACAAGTTTTTGGGGTAGGAAAGAGATGAGGCCAGGGTTATATACACAATTATCACTTAGGTTTTGGCTCCACCAGAAGCAGAACTTGAAATAAGAATTTGAATGCAAGCAGATGTGAGGTGGCCCCAGGAAACACTGAAAGGGGAAGAGGAGACATGGAAGGGAAGGCAGCCATAAAAAGACAGGCTTCAGCTCCTACACTCTGATTTATTGGACTTACTCCACTCAGCTAACATGGAGTTGAAGAATGTCAACCACCACACCATGGAGCCTAGAGTGCCTACAGCTGCAAGCAGGAGGATTGCATCCAGTATCCATGTGGAATCTAAACCCCCTCTTGACATAGATGTGGAATGGACACAACCAAGCCAAGGTCCACAGGAAGGAGGAATACAGTAAGGATTAGAGTGGACTTAAGGATAATTCTATTCATGAACTATTGTGGTTAATAATCGAGAAAATGTGGCATTGATGTGGAAAAAGTGGCCATGGTGGCTGCTGGGTGCGGAGAAGGGGAGGAAGAGAAGAGATGTGGAGGCATTCTCGGGACTTGGAGTTGTCCTGGGTGGTGCCCCAGGGACAATTGCCGGATGTTGTATGTCCTCCCATGGCCCACTGGATGGAACGTGGGTAAGTGTGGGCTATGGTGTGGAACACGGGACATGGGGTGCAGCGATGCCCGGAGATGTACTCACCAGATGCAATGGATGTGACATGATGATGGGGGAGAGTGTTACTGTGGGGGGAGTGGTGGGGTGGGGGCGGTGGGGGTGAATAGGGACCTCATATATTTTTTTAATGTAATATATTTTAAAAAAATGAATAAATTGAGTAGAATTTGGAAAAAAAAAAAGACAGGTTGTCAAAAACCACTGTGAGGGAGCTGATGTAGCTCAGTCGATTGAGTGCCTGCTTCCCACGTAGGAGGCCCCGGGTTCAATCCCTGGTACCCCCTAAAAACAAAAACAAAACAAACACAAAAACAAAAAACCACTATAAGTACTTGAGGTTTAACCATTGCTGGGGAGTTCTGGGAGCTAGCAGTGTTATCCCAATCAAACGGAAATGGGCAGCAATTTCACACAAAGGGCAGGGGCCTGGATATTTGCATACCAACTCGTACTAGTTATGGGTAGAGGATCACAGAGCCTCTGTAAGTTCTCTTGTGTTTCTAGCCTACTTGTTGCAGAGGACAGAGTGGACTCTAGCAGCCCAAGCAAGCCCTCAGGCAAGGAGATCTAGATGGTGGCAGTTGGAGGTCAGGTGAAGGGATATTGGCATGTCATCATCAGTGTCCACAGCTTACTGAATCAGCTTGTCTTGTAGTTGAGACGGTGTCTTATGAATCCTTACTTCTATGTCTAGCCTGTTGGCCATACGATACTCAACTTGATTGTTTCATGTAGGTCCATATGATACTCAATTTGATTGTTTCATGTAGGTTCTGTTAAAAATAATGGCCATTAGTGTGGCCATCCAAATAACTCATTTTTTAGAAACCCCACTCCCAGAAAGATATAATAGCTAGTTAATGGCTAGCCTTAGGATCCAGGTCTCTAGATTCAGATCCTCAAACATTACTACTTTAGCCACCTGCATCCCCACTTCAACCCTTTGAAGGAATCTAGCACAGAACTGTTAAGAGACTGACTGATAATATTATTCGACCTGCTTTCATTGGTACTGTTGTTTATCATCCACTAGGAAAAAAGGATTTTTTGAACTAACTTTAAATTCTGTTTATAACCATATAAATAACTTAATCTCATTTGATGCAATAAACATTAATCAGAGTTAGCAAAAACAAACATTTTTAAATTGCACCAAGCAAGCATATAAATATGCAATCCATTGGTGAAATCATTTTCTGGAATTTTTAATAGTAATCTTCTCATTTATGTATTGTAAGGGATTTATTGTTATTATTATCATGGGTTTGGTATTAAATATATTCATGGATGTTAATTTTTCTTAGAGCAAAGTACAGTTACTTTTTACATATAGATAACATTGATACATAACAATTGCAATTTTTACATTGATTATTAAGTCTAAATATACAAAAAAATAATTTTTCTTAGAGCAAAATACAGTTACTTTTTACATATAGATAACATTGATACATAACAATTGCAATTTTTACATTGATTATTAAGTCTAAATATACAAAAAAATAATTTTTCTTAGAGCAAAATACAGTTACTTTTTACATATAGATAACATTGATACATAACAATTGCAATTTTTACATTGATTATTAAGTCTAAATATTCAAAAAAGTCTCTCTCCTCTTGTAAAGAAAATAATTATGTTAACCTTAACCTCATAGGTTGTTCCTATATTCCTCGTGAACTGTTATTAAATATTAATTTGTATTCTGAAATGCAACCTCTGGTTATATTTCTGTTTTGCCTTGGTTTAGAAGTTTATTATTCCCCTGACCACTAGACATTCTATAACTGTCTTTAAATTCTCTCTTACTTGAGGGGAAGTCATGAATTTTAAGCTGGATTGTCATTACCAAAATTATGGTTAAGGGAAAACCTTCACTAATTATTGGAGTTGTTATATCTTTCTGTATTTTCATGAGTCTGTGAATCTGAAATATCAAGAAGTCATGAATCACAAGGATGTGTTATGGTTAGTGCCCATCAATAGTCTACACATCAGTGCTAAATTGGTTAATAAAACCCACTCCTCCTCACCTTGATAAGATCAGCCACATGGGAGGAGTATTTTGATTAAAAAGGTAGGTGATATTGGAACATGAACACATTGGAGCTTAGGGTGCCCCTGGGTAGATTGTTAAGTGGGGGTGGGAAAGCACAATTACAGTAGCAGCAAGATAATGTATCCCTAATAGATGGAGAATGATCATGGTAATAATAGTAAGAGCTACATTTGTCTAATGCTTACACTATTACTGAAACATTTCTAAGCACTTTACAAGAACTAATTCATTTCCTTTTCTAGCAACCTACAAGGTAGATGCTATTATGATCACCATTTTACAGATGAGGAACTTGAGTTTTATGACTTAACCAAAGTCAATTTGGTGATGCTCTACTTTATGCTCTTTATGGTAGATATTTGTGGCAGTCATTAGCTAAAGGGATAAAAAATAGTTCAGACAGGCTCTCCTAGAAAGCCAATAAAGTCCCAGGTCTCAGTCCTTTTGGGTGCTCCTACCACATCTTACATGACAGCTTCACAGGAGGAAGGCACAACAATCTAGGGGTAGGCTTCCAACAAATTTATGGTCAGCATCAGACATGGACTATCCTATAAATTATTGGCTGGACACAGAGCAATTTCTGAATCAAGCCTTGGGAATATTTTAAAAGATAAAGGGAAGGGAACTGGATATGGCTCAAGTGTTTGAACTCCTGCCTACCACATGGGAGGTCCTTTGTTCAGTTCCTGGTGTCTCCTAAGTAAGACAACAAGCTGGCGTGACGGGCAGGTATGGTGAGCTGACACAACAAGATGATGCAACAAGAGAGACAAGAAGAAAAACATAATAAGAGACACAACAAAGCAGGGAGCAGAGGTTCCCAGTGCCTCCTAAAGAGGATGAGCAGGATAGCAAGCTGACACAACAAGAGACACAAGAAAAAAAGTCATAATGAGAGACACAACAAAGCAGGGAAAGGAGGTGGCTCAAGCAATTAGGTGCCTCCCTCCCACATCAGAGGTCCCAGGTTCATTTCCTCTTACCTCCTAAAGAAACAAGGAAGACAACAGACACAGCAAGTGTAAACCATGAGGGGGTAGGGAGAAATAAATAAATAAAATAAATCTTTTTAAAAAAATGTTTAAAAAAAAGATAAAGGGAAGAGAGCACACTTGATTCTTTTATTCCATTCATGCAAAGTTGCAAGGGTCTCAAATATTTTAACCATTCTCATATACTGGATATTTCTTTGTCAGTCAGGGTACTGAGATAACCAAGATGGCATAGTCAGATTTGGTTTGGGGAATGTTTAAGGAAAGAACTCTCCTTCATGATAAAAGACAACTCAGAAGAATATGAAGTTTTAATCTTTCGATACATTTTTGTCCAATGTTTATGTGTGAAAATTCTACCTGTACCAGTAAACCATGATGTAACATAAAAAAACAATGTGAAGGAAAAGTTTCAAGTTACATCCAAATACCATTTATAGAATTCCATAATCACATATAGATGTTGAAATCCTTACTAAGTGTAAACAAATGGAATGAGTGGGATTTGGGGTTAAATAAGTTTTGCATACTGATGGGCCAATCAGTTTTTTGATCGAGTTGAATTACATATGAAATTTGATATAATTCTGTTTGTAAGTCAGACATTACTATGAACCCAATATTTTCTTTTCTTTTTTAGCAGTGCAGGGTTCTTACTATCCTTGAATTTCAGGGAAGCATTGTTAGTGAAGGAAGTAGGCTTTCCTTTCTCCTGACGGATTTTACTCTTCCCTTCTTCGGGAGAAATCAGGGAAAAGGGAGATGTCATCCCATCTTGCTTCCTCTAGGATCTCTTAGTTTACCTGATCGTTCCCCCACTGAGTCTCCTCTAAGCATTGACATTGTCAGCTTCTATTTTATAAAGATGTACTTCTCTGACGTTTTGCCTTGCAAATGTTGTTTAGTATTTTTCTCATGTGTTTGAATTCTGCTTCCCCAACTAGGACTGTGGATCCTTGAGGGAATGTGTCTTTTATTTTGCATTCCCTTACAGTTCTGCAAGCAGGTAGTTCTCAGTTAGGGCTGATGTAGAAACTCTGAGGTTTGACATGCACAGAAAGTACACATTTGTAGATGCCTTCATTTTCACCAAGGAAAGAATGGAGCGACCAAATTTCCAAGGAGAGCATAAACCCTTTATTTAAGATTCTGAGATTTCACTAAATATGGTTAGAGGAAAAGATGTGTTTGCAATTGGGGCAAATAATTATTTTAGCTGGTTATAAGATAGCTCATGGGCATCACACTTGCCTTAGGGATTGAGCACAGGGAAGACAAGGGCAAGAAAAGTCTGCATGTTATTTAGGGCCAAATGGAAAGGAAAAGTGGGAATTAAAGATAATGTTGTGATGTAAAATATCTCTTCTACTTTTGTGTGTTTGGGAAAAGAAGTAAGGAATTGGGAATGAATGGAAAAATATAGGGGTCAAAAAACTATAGCTGGGAGCAGATGAGTTTCAAGCAGTTGAGTACCCGTCTCCCAGTTGGGAGGTCCTGGATTCAGTTCCTGGTGCCTCCTAAAGAAAAAACAAAACAGACAATGAGCAAAAACAATAAGCCCAAAATGATGAGCAGATAATGAATGCAAACAACGAGAAACAATGAGCAAACAGATGAGGGAGCTATCTCAGCTGGGGGGAGGGGGGTGGACTACAGCCCACAATTCAAATCTAGCCACAGCTTGCTTTTATAAATAAAGTTTTATTGAAACGTAGCCATGCCCATTAGTTTACATATTGTCTACGGCTGCTTTGGAGCACAAAGACTTTGTTCAGCAATTGTAACAGAGACCGTATTGCCCACAAAGTAAAAAGTATTTACTATACACTTTATAGAAAGTTTGTTGACTCCTGGAATACTATATCCATGGAATAGTTTTTTTTTTTTTTAAATTAATCTTGATTTTTAAGTATTGCTTTAAAATGTAAAAATAAAATAAATAAGCAAAAAAATAAATCATTTAAAAAGGCTGGTTTCTATTATGATATAAGTGAGGACAATGCTTTTGAGTTCTTGATTCCTTCTGTGGTATCATTTGGAGTTCATAATTGTGCTCTTCCAAAGTCCCCTTTTCTTGTAGAATTTGAGGAATCTACTACTACGGAGTTGCTCGATTTACAAAAAACATTTTAAAACACAAATGCACTTTGGGGGGTGCCCATTAATCTATTATCAGTCACTTTTATTTTCCTCTTTTTAATTTTTATTTTTATGTGTGCAAATTAATCTCTCACTTCTCAATGCAAGATAAGAAGCGAGAAAAACAATGTAATTAATTTAAGAATTGAAGGTTGGGCTCAAAATATGGAGGGAAATACAAGGAAGGAATGAAACTACTGTCACATATATTCTATCATTGGATCACACACAATCCTGTGCACTTTATAAGGTACAATTACCCCCATCCTTAAATAAAAGGAAGCTCAGTCACAAAGAAGCTAAGTGAATTGCCTAAGGTTAGGCAGTTAATAAATAGCAGCCGTGTTCTTTTAACTGTCACTCTAAATTCTGAGGGTTTTTTTAATCCATTATACTCCATTGCCTCTTCAATATTTTTGCCATTTTCCCTGAGGCTGACATACTAAACCTATTATTTCTTTGCTCTTGAAATATAACTTAGAAACATTCCCATAAGAGTTGCTGCCGTAACTTGGTCTTACCTCATATTCCCAAATCCAAATGCAACCCACAAAATTTAAAGATGTTTTTCAAGTTCAGTCTAGATATCCATTGTTCAACCCACTGAGAAGATAATAGTCATTAATAGTCATTCTGTTTTATCAAAAGTGATGTAGAGGGGAGTTGGTGTAGCTCAGTGCTTGAGCACCAGCTCTGTATATCCTAGGTGCTGGGTTCAATGCCCTGTACCTCCTAGAAAAAAGTAAGTGGTGCAGAACACCATTCTATACTGAATTACAAGTGATAACAATTCCTGAATTACAATCAGGTAAGCTATCTTTTTCATGTAACTAAATCTCACAATTAGGAATGTGTAATAATTATTTTTAAATTGGGGTAAATCATCAAAGAAAGTTAGGCTATCCTGGGAGTTATTTACATGTGAACAGATGCCTATGGAAATTTAAATGGAGTGTGGAAATTTCACAGCATGCTGTGGTGGGGGAAATAAATTAATAAAATGATCACATCTCAAGTTATGTCTGGTATGAAATAGAATATTTTATGTATTTTCAAAGATTCCTACTTTCAGTAGTAGAAGAGAGGAGAAAGTTCAAAATAGTTATTAGGATAAGTATGATCACAAAGAATCTTAACACAAACAAATGTATCTAGACTTAGTAGCTATCGAAGAAAAGTTAATATGCAAACTCAGGATGAAAATCAGCAAAAATGAATATAAAAAAAATCAAAAATGGTTATTGCATGTGCATTATCAATGAACTACTATTGAAATTGGGAGGACACTTAAGCCCACTCTGGTAGTTTGTGGCTTTTTTGGGCCCCAGAAAAGATCATGTCCTAAGAGCTAATCCATTCCTGTGGATGTGAACCTATTGTAGGTGGAACCTTCCTTTTGATTAGATTAATTCAGTAGGGCAAGACCAGGGTGGGTCTTAATCCTCTTACTGGAGTACTTTAGAAACTGGATGAATACAGAGCAACCCACAAGAGCTCAGAGAGAAACCCCCAGAAACTTAGAGAGAAAAATCCAAGGAGCAGAAAGAGAAAAAGCCATGAGGACAAGGAGCTGAAATCAATGGAAACCCAGGATAGAGGAAGCCAGAAGCTGAAGCAAGGAAACCCAAAAGAGAAGGGAGAGACCAATAGATGTTGCCATGTGCCAGTCTTTGGGGATAAATCCAGTGATGACAACTTTGATTTGGACACTTTCACAGCCTAAGAACTGTAGGCTTTTAAACTATCCCCATTGTAAAAGCCAACCCATTTCTGGGATATTGATTTCAGCAGCTTTTAGCAAACTAAAACACCCACTTTCAGGCAGGATCTCACAGACACACTCAGACAGATGGTCACAATAATGGCAGCAAATGTCAGGTCCTCTCAGATGCTTCGTGGAGCTTTATCTAGGTCAATGAAATCTCATTTAAGCCCATTCTTCTGCTCCATTTTCAGAGGAATTGGGATCAACCAGAAAAGACCACCCTTTTAAACCCTTAGTTCAGACCTGCTCTGTTATCTCTAGTTTACTTTGGAATACCTTGGCATAGAGAGTGATATTTAACACTACACTGCTGGTTAACTTTGAAATGCCCTACTAATGAATTCACACTTCAGGTGTGGTTTGTTAGCATTTGAACAGTCTAATTAGAGTAGAGTATGCTTTCCTGTTTTGACTTTGGTTGGCTGCATATGAGGGCAACACATGAAGTTTTGCTAATACACATATGAGATATTGAAAGCTATTTTTCATTGGTGCAGTGAATGTTGTTCTATACACACACACACACACACACACTGATTAGACATTAATGAACAGGTAACACTGCCACTGAATGAGCAGGTCAAACTCTCTGAGTAGCTATCTTCACTTTGGGCTCCATTTGGCCAAGTGTGCTGCCTTTAACAGAGGTTCTGTGTACTGATTGTCAAGGTCAGCTGAAGGGGGCCACTAGAATGTAGTTCATGTGTCTCAAGTGAACCTTTCATGCAGGCTACTTGTCAGGGTGAATAAAAGGGCAGAGGGCTGGAACTTCATGAATTTACAAGAACAGCCTGTGTCGGTTTCCTACTAAGTGTTTGCATGTTTGTCAGAATTTGGTCTAAGACTTTGCTCTCATTGCAATATACCACTTGAATGTAAGAATACAGAGGAGGAATGATTGCAATTGATAAGCCTTCCACTTTCAACAGACTTTGCATTTCATATATCATCCATTTGTTGATGTAAACTTCACCAACACGCACAACCCAAAAGCCCTGTAATAATAAGAAATTTAAAGATAGTAACATGAAATCATTTCTTTTAAAAATATCTGATGGTATATGGAGGCTATCTGTGGCAAAAATGCCTAATACCTAGCAATTTAAAACAACAACATTAAATTGACTTCAGTCAGTTTACAGCAAGGCTCCAGTTAATTCTGCTGTTTCATTTTTATAGACTCTTCTTTTTTAAGATTTATTTTTATTTATTTATCCCCGCCTCCTCATTGTTTGTACTCATTGTCCATTTGTTGTGTATTTGTCTTCCTTTCAGGACACATGGGGAACGGAACCCAGGGCCTCCCATGTGGGAGGGAGGTGCCTAATCACTTGAGCCACCTCCACTCCCTGCTTTGTTGCATCTCTTGTTACATTTTCTTCCCCGTGTCTCTTTTTGCATCATCTTGTGTTAGTTTGCCACCCCAGTAGGTCACATCAGATCACTGTCTCACTCCTCTTTATTAGGAGGCACAAGGAACTGAACTCAGGACTTCCCATGTGGTAGGCTGGAACCCAATCGCTTGAGCCATATTTGCTTCCCTTTATAAACTCTTAACTGGTATCTTCACCTCTCACTTCTCCACATTTTAATCCAGAATATTCTAACTGAAAATAATCTGTGAATGCTAACTTCTTTTCCTCAGATTCAAGGTCCACGTTAATGGGGGTGACCATATCATTTCTTTTTCAAACTGGAGCACTTTAGAGAGGGAACATGTGTGCTATTAGTAACAGCCAGTGTAAGGTTGCATCACCCAGGCCAACTGGATGTGGGATTACACTATCCATATTATAACCTGACCATCTCTACAACTTTTATGCCCCTATTAGCCTACATGTTCCCTTTCCCCAGCCTGCGTGCCCCAGACCACATGATGGCAAATATTTTTTGTACAAACGCTAGATAGTAACTTTTTTAGGTGCTTTGGGTCTCACAGCCTCTCTGTAACTACTCCACTCTAGACAATACATGAACAAATGGGTGTGGATTTGTTCCAATAAAATTTTATTTACAAAACAAGGCCCAAGGCAGATTTGGTTTGAGGGTCATAGTTTGGTGATGCTTGTCCCAGACAGTATAAGGGAGAAAAGAAAATGCTCTGTGAACTCTTGGGAGGGTTCTAGATTTGGGAAGATTAATCCTCTCATTGTGATATAAGATGCAAATTATTTTCCTATTTTTAATCCATCCACTGACTTTGCTTTTTGTGAGGCAACAAGTTTTTATTTTTATGCAGTAAAATTTATCCATCTTTTCCGTATATTGTCTTGAAAACTGGCGATTCTATCATGGGAGCACTACTTGCATACCCTTGACCCCAGAATGGTCCTCCTCTAGTGGGGAAGGTCCTCCTCTTTGATGGAGTGCGCAGCTTCGGGAGGGATGCACATGGAGTGGTAAGGGGGGACAGTGACACCTACCTAGCCAGCCAGATTAGCTGAATCAATCAATGGGGTGACAGATGTCACAGCTATATCGCCCTCACAGCCTCTGCACACTGTCTTATAGTTAGAAAATTCTTTCCATTGTGGTGGTTAAAGGAAAGATTATCCCATGCTCTATTCTGGTACTTTTCATGCTCTCATATTTTGCATCTTTTGATCTGTTTGCAATTAACCCTGGTCTGAGGATACAAATTGTGTATGCAACTTTCTTTTATTCCCCAGACAGCTATCTAGTTCTCCCAAAATCATTCTTTGAATATTTTATTTAGGTGGTGGCCATCAGCAAGGCCAGGAGTCTGCTTGGGCTCCTTCAAGGGACTTCAGCAAAAACCTCTGGGGAATTACTGATTTGTCTGCCAAGAGAACAGGTGGCTCCCTTTTGTTCTGAAATCAAATCATCCAAGTACTGCATCACCATCCCCAAATCCTCAAGATTGAGGAATGAACAAATGTAAGGGGGAAATGCAACTATGGACTAAAGTAGACGTATGATTATTCTAGAAATGAGAACTTGTATCAACGATATAAAGGCAGTTGTCACCAGAGGTTCTGAGGGAAGGGAGAGGGAAGAACAGGTGCAATATGGGGGTATTTTTGGACATTGGCATTGTTCTACATGATAGTGAAATGACAGATACAAGTCGTGATACAGTCAAAGACTGGAAAATTGTGTGATGCAAAGTGTAAACCATAATGTAAACTATAGACCATGCTTAGTAGCAATGTTTCAATATGTGCTCATCAGTTGTAACAAATGTATCACCCTAATGAAAGATATTAATGGGGGAAAGTGTGGGAAGGGGAGGGGGCAGGGTATATGAAAATCCTCTATATTTTGGATGTAACATCTATGTAATCTAAAACTTCTTTAAAGATAAAGTAAATAAATAAGTAAAAAATTTTTAAAAAATGAAATCATCCAAGTACTGAGAGGGTCACCAAGCATGGATTGTTGGTATTGTGGAAAAGGGAAACCCATCAGACCAGATTGCTGACAAACCTATTATTATTGAAGTCTAATCTCCTGGGCCCACTGCTACTGCTCTAGCTCCTGACAATTCCAATGCCTCCTCTGAGCCCAGTTCATGAAATAAGATGCCAGAAGTTGTTTGGACTTTAGAGCCTTTGTACACAATCATGGATGATTCTCAAGAGTTGATTTTAAGGAGAAAAAGGCCACCTCCATAGTGGTTACAGCTGCCCTTTCTAGGTTATTTGAATCAGCCTATCAAAAGCTGCTTTTGTGCACATTCCAAGCCCAGAGTAAGCCACCCCTATATCTTAGTTTTCTGACTGCGATCACAAATGCTACAAAATGGGTTGGCTTAAACAATGGGAACTTATTGGTTCACAGTTTTGAGGCCAGATGTCCAATATTGACATGTCAACAAGGGAATGCTTTCTTCCTGAAGATTGGCATTCTGGGACTGGCTGCTGGTGATCTTGGGTCCTTGGCTTTCCCCTCACACAGCAATGGACATGGTGACATTTTCTTACTCTTCTGGGTTGTTAACTTCCAGCTTCTTCTCCTCCTTGGCTTTCTCTTTGTGGCCTTCTCTGTAAGTCCTCCAGTAACAAGGTTAAGATCCACCCTGAGTCACTGGTCACAACTTAACTAAAAATAACATTTTCAAAAGGTCCTACTTATAATGGGTTCATACCCACAAGAATGGACTAAGAATAAGAAAACATTTTTCTGAGGCACATAATTCAACCTACCACATTCCACATTGCTTTTCCTTTTTCCAAAGTTCTGGATTTTCTTTTTTATTTACATTATATAAAATGTGTTTTGTTCTACACCCCTGAAAATAATCATACTGAATCCTCTTATTATTTGCACTAATGTTGTATCACCTACAAATAGTGATAATTTTACCTAAATCTTCCTTTTTCTTGTCTGATTGCATTGGTGAATATCTTCTGTACAGTGTTAAATAAAATTGGTGAGAGTAAGCATCTCTACCTTGATCTTGAATTCAGTGTGAATGTCTTTAGTATCTTCTCATTAATCATGAAGGGCTGAGCTAGATAAATAGTGATCATGTTAAAGATATATTCATTACTTATCCAACAAATATTTCTTGAGCACCTAGTGCATGCTAGATACTGTTGCATGTGTTTGAGATGCTTCAAAGAATCAAAAATACAAAAATCCCTGCCCTGTGGCATCTACCTTCCAGTGGAGTGTTTCAGTAGAGATTGTTATCATTTTCCTTTCCTTCCTAGCCACAAGGGTAGGCTATATTTTCCAGCATCCCTGCAGTTAGGTAGGGACACAGGCTTAATTTCAGCCAATGGAATATGAGGAAAAGTAACATGTGCCATTTCCAAGATGAAGTAATTAAGATGTGACGGCCTTCTCTTCCACTGTCTTTCTCTTTGCTCATTGGAAGGTCAGATAGAGGGGATCCAGTAAGGGATTTGAAGGATGCGCTAGGTAAAAGCCAGTCTTAAGAGAAGATGCCTGGATGCTTGGAGGTGGAAAGTACAATTCAATATATAGAAATTCTATATATAGAAATCAATGGCTTTTAATGATTCCATAAAATCAACAATCAATTTAAAAATGTAGAGGTCAGAAAGGGCTCATTTACAGTAGCATCAAAAAGAAAAGTGACCTAGAAATAATCCTAATGAAAAATGTTCAAGACCAACATGAAAACAAACCTTTAGCACACTTGAAGGACAAAAATCAATATATGAACAAATGGGAAAACCTACCGTGTACTTGGATAGGAAACTCCCACTTCATACAATATCAATGCCCTCTAAAAAGATGGGTGAATACGAGAGGGTGACTAACATGTCCAGGTTTGCTTGGCTTTTTCCTAGTGTTAACATGGAAAGTCCTGGATCTCAGTAAACCCATCAGTCCTAGGCAAAGTAGGAGGGTTGTCACCATAGCACAAGGATATTTATTTTAGCACTCTTCATAAGAGAAAAAGACAAACCACTCAAAAGTCCACCAAAAGTGCACTGTTTTAATAAACACAATACATATATATGCACTGTGTGTGTGTGTGTGCGCGTGTAGTTTGATTGTTATATATTTCTATGGAGTCATTTCCAGGTTTTATAGTTACACAAAATAAGGAAGGGAGGAAGAGAGGAAGGAAGAGGGAAAGAAGGAAGGGAGGGGAATTAGAAGACAATATTCACTACACAAAAGTTTATCATAAATTGATTGAAAATCAGTATTTACATGTTTCCTTATGTTATGAAAATTAAACAATTATTTAGTAATCAACTTAAATGATTATAAAAGGGGGAATAATAAAATGGGTGAAGAAACAGGGATGGAAACTGGACCTCTCTAAATTTACCTTGTTTTATAATTTTGTAATTATAAATATCTTATGTAATTTCTCACATAAAATATCTTACATAATTTAATTATGCAAATATATTACACAAATTAATTTTAAAAACAATATTGTATCAAAATTTAAAAGGAAAAATTCATAAAAACAAAATAGAAACAGAAACAAATGACCTGTGAATTAAGTTGGCAGCATAACCTCACAGAGAGGAATTATTTCAAGTAACTTTTAAACACAGTATTTTGACTGAACATCCCTAGTGTGCTATCTCCCAAAGACAAAAAGAATACCAATGACATCTTAAACTTCATCCAGTAGGCTTTTTGTTAGCAATATAACTGGTACTGTTATCTTGAAATTAAGCCCCCACATAAACACATGAACACACACACGTATATTGTGTTGAATCATATGAAATCCTACTATTTCTATAATTATTGATTTACAAAAATGTCAATTTAAGATGCTTCACCCTTAATAAACAGAATAGAATGAAGCAAATAAGTAATGGTGATAATACAAGTTTTCATCTTCAGAGAAATATTATATACACTAATTTGAATGGAAATTTCAGAATAAACACAATAGTCATTTTTCTCTATCTAAAAACTTGTATTTCCTAGCTCTGCCCAGAAAAAAATTTTCTAGAATCAAGGAAAACAAGTAGCAACTAGCATGCTTAGCATCCAGATTATATTCTCTGAATATCATTTCCCACTGAAAAGAATCAGAGCTAAAGAAATGGCCAATTCCAAATCTGGGAATAAGAGTTTGCAAGATAAACTTGAGATATTTTTTGCCTGAAAGCAAGGGAGAGATACATCAAAATGGCACAAGGACCAAATTGAAGGGTCCCCAACTGATGAAGGAATATATAAGTATCAGAAAGAACAATTTTTAGAATATATGAAAACACTTCAAATACCTTAAATTCCATAAGTTCATAAGAATGTTTAGGGAAAAAAGTATAGATCTTCTCTGGAGAATGCTTAGGTACCAACAAATTATTCTGAAAATTAATAAAGTAAAAGAAGATGATGGAAAAAATCCTCTTCAGTTAGATCAGATATGACGAGTGTTGAGAATTGACCACTTTGTTTTTAAAGATTTACTTAATTATTTCTCTCCCCTCCCCCCCATTGTCTACTCTCTGTGTTCATTTGCTATGTGTTCTTCCGTGTCCACTTGCATTCTTGTCAGCTGCACTGGGAATCTGTGTCTCTTTTTGTTGCGTCATCTTGCTGTGTCAGCTCTCCGAGTGTGTAGCGCCACTCCTGGGCAGGCTGCGCTTTTTTTGCATGGGGCGGCTCTCCTTGCAGGGTGCACTCCTTGTGTGTGGGACTCCCCTATGCGGGGGACACCCCTATGTGGCACAGCACTCCTTGTGCACATCAGCACTGTGTGTGGGCCAGCTCACCACACAGGTCAGGAGGCCCTGGGTTTGAACCCTGGACCTCCCATGTGGGAGGAGGACACTCTATCAGTTGAGCCAAATCCGTGTCCCTGACCATTGTTTTAGAGACATGGTGGTCACTGGTGAACTTGACAGATGTGTTTTGGTGGAGTGGTGGACGGAGAGGATCAAATGAATTGGGTTTAAGAGAAAATTGAAAGGAGAAGTAAATACAGTGAGTATAAACAACTCTTTTGGAGGAGTTTTTTTACTCCTTATGAGTGTCCAGAAATAGGGCAGTAGCTTCTCTGGGAGGGAGGGCAAAGGAAAGTGTTTCATAAGGTGAGACATATTACATCATGCTTGTATACTGATCAGAATGATCCAACAAAGTGAAAAAACCCCGATGAGGACTAGATTGAAGATTGCAGATGACAAGATCCTATATATAGAAAGCCCCCCAAAATCAACAACAAAACTACTAGAGCTAATAAAAGAATTCAGGAAAATGATGAGGTACAACATGCAAAAATCAGTAGTGTTTCTATACAGTAGTAATGAGCAAGAAGAGGAAGAAATAAAAAGAATTCCATTTACAACAGCAATTAAGAGAATAAAATATCTAAGAACAAATTTAACTAAGGATGTAAAGGGCTTGTATATAGTGAACTACAAAACATTTCTAAAAGAAATCAAAGAAGACCTAAATAAATGGAAGGATATTCTGTGTTCATAGATCGGAAGACTAAATATTGTTAAGATGTCTCTTCTACCCAAAATGACTTACAGACTCAAGGCAATCCCAATCAAAATTCTAACAGCCTACTTTTCAGAACTGGAAAACCGAATTATCACATTTATTTTGAGGGTGAGGGGCCTCAAATAGCCAAAAACATCTTGAAAAAGAAGAACTATGGAGGACTCACACTTCCTGACTTTAAAGCATATTACAAAGCGACAACAGTCAAACTAGCATGGTATTAGCAAAATGATAGATATAATGGAGTTGAACTGAGAGCACAGAAATAGGTCTTCACACTTATGGCCAATTAAATCCCCTTCCCTCCCCCCCCCCCCCCCCGCATCTTTTTACTTGCTCTCTGCTCTCTGTGTCCATTTGCTGTGTCTTCTTCTGTGTCTGTATTTATTTTTTTATTTATTGCACCCCCTTGCAGCTTGCTTGCTGTCTTCTGTGTCCATTCACTGTGCATTCTTCTGTGTCTGTATTTATTTTTATTTATTCCCCCTCCTGCGGCTTGCTTGTTGTCTGCTCCCTGTGTCCATTCACTGCATGCTCTTCTGTGTTTTTGCTTGTCTCCCTTTTGTTGTGTCACCTTACTGAGTCGGCTTTCCACGGTGCTTGTGGTCTGGGTGGCACTCTCTGGCACTTGTGGGCCGGCAACACTTGTAGTGAGCCTACCTTCACAAAGAGGCCCCAGGATGCAAACCCAGGGCCTTCCATATGGTGACCAATTGATTTTTGACAAGGCTGCCAAGTCCACTTAACTGGGGAAGAATAGTCTCTTAAACAAATGGTACTGGGAGAACTGGATATCCATATGCAAAAAAATGAAGGAGGACCCCTATCTCACACCATATATAAAATTTAACTCAAAATGGATCAAAGACCTAAATATAAGAACCAGGACTATAAAACTTCTAGAAGAAAATATAGGCAAGCATCTTCAGGATCTGTGGTAGGCATTAGTTAGTTAGACATTACAGCCAAAGCATAAGCAATGAAAGGAAAAATAGATAAATGGAATTATACTCTTTTGTGCCTCAAAGGACTTTGTGACAAGAGTTAAAAGACAACCTATTCAATTGGAGAAAATAATTGGAAACCACTGTCGCAGTTTGATATTTTTGATGAATTCCAAAAAAAATTTTGGATTATGTTTGTAAACTGGTCTTTTTCTCTGGGCATATGAGATTATATTGGATTCAGAGGTTTACGTGATTACTTAATCAAGTAAACTTCTTGTGTCAATAGGACGTTGAGTACCCACCCCTTGGTGGGTGGGGACTCACAGATAAAAGGCATAGCAAAGGACAGAGTTGAGGGTTTTTGATGTTGGAGTTTTGATGGTGGAGTTTGATGGAGCTGAAGGTGGAGCCCCAGGGAGAGAGACAGAGCTATTTGCCTGATAGTCTACAACTGGCCTTGTGGAGAAACTAGAGAATCTGAGCCCATAGAGAAGCAGGACCTGGGAAGAGAGGAACCCTGGAAGCCTGAACTCTGGCAGATGTTGGCAGCCATTTGCTCCAACATGTGGAAATAGACTTTGATGAGGGAAGTAACTTATGCTACATGGCCTGGTATCTGTAAGCTCCTACCCCAAATAAATATCCTTTATAAAAACCCACCAATTTCTGGTATTTTGCATCAGCACCCCTTTGGCTGACTAATACAACCACTTATCCCATAAGGGTAATATCTAGACTATATAAAGAAATCCTACAACTCACAACTCAACATAAGGAGACAAACAGCTCAATTTTAAAAATCGGCAAAAGACTTGAATAGACATTTCTCCAAAGAAGATACACAAATGACTAAAAAGCACATGAAATGATGCTCAACATCACTAGCTATTAGGGAAATGCAAATCAAAACCACAGTGAGATATGATTTCACACCCACTAGAATGGTACCATTAAAAAGCAGAAAGCTACAACATTGGAGAGGATGTGGAGAAATAGGAACACTCATTCACTACTGGTGAGAATGTGAAATGGTACAGCCACTGTGGAAGGAAGTTTGGCAATTCTTCAGGGACCTAAATATAGAATCACCATATGACCTGGCAATCTCACCGCTAGGTATATACCAAGAAGAATTGAAAATAGAGACTCAAACAGATATTTGCAAACTGATGTTCATAGCAGCATTAATCACAGTTGCCAAAAGATGGAAGCAGTCCAAGTATCCATCAACTGGTGAATGGATAAATAAAATATGGTATATACATATGATGGAATATTATTCATCTACAAAAAGCAATGAAGTCCTGATGCATGTGACAACATGGATGAACTTTGAAGACATTATGCTGAGTGAAATAAGCCAGGCACATTGTATGATCTCACTGACACAAGCTAATTATAATAAGCAAACTCAGAGTCAGAATCCAGAATATAGATTATCATGATATAGATTGGGGGTAGAGGAAGGGGAGCTGATGCTTAATTTGCACAGAATTTCTATTTAGGTTGATTGTAAAGGTTTGGAAATGGTTGGTGGTGATATAGCACATTATCGCAAGTGTAATTAACAGCGCTGAATTAAGTATGTAACTGTAGTTGAAAGGGGAAGTTTTGGGTCACTAGAGTGAAAGTTAGAAGATAAAACATGGGCCTATGTAACACAGCGAACCCTCTTGTGGACGATGGACTAGGGTTAAGTATAAGAATGTTCTTTAATGAATTACAACAAATATATGACACTAATACAAGGTTTTAATAATAGGATGGAAATGGAGGAAAATACACCTAATGTAAACTATGTATTATAATTAATAGTACTATTTATAATATTCTTTCATCAACTGTAACAAAGGTACCACACTACTGCAAAGTGTCAACAACAGGGGAGTACATAGGAATCTTGTAATTTTTACATGACCTTTCTGTAAACCTACAGCTTCTCTAAGTAAAATAATAATGATAATGATAATAATAATAATAATAATAATAATAAAGAGCCAAATAAAAATTTACAGGGAAGAAAGGAGAAGCAATGGCAACATTTGCTTATCAGCACTGGTAAGTAATTGGAAGACAATTCTGGATAAGACAAATTGTTGGTGATTGGATTATACTGTTTTCTTTTCTCTAGTTCTCTAAGGTTATTATGATTCACTTATTGTTTCTTTGTTACTATTCAGTTTAGGTGATGTTTTTATGAGCTCCACCATTCACCAGACAGTCTGGACAAATATCTGGTGAACCTTAGTACCTTGTTACCCTTTGGCCATTAGTAAATGTATAGGTGACTGTTACTGAGTTACACCTTCATCACTGGTTCAATCAGCTCAGGTCAGCCTAGGAGGCCATTTGAATAGATACTTATTTGGGGGGGAGGGGGAGTGACATCTGAAGTCACTAAACAATATTATCTTCCTTCTTTCCCCCCTGTCTTCTACTCCTTCCCCTCCCAGTGAGACAAAGGCCTTCACTTGTTTAGGGAGGTATTTAATTATTTGCCTCAGAGAGGGTAGGGCACAAAAGATCTCAGAAACAACAAATTAATCAATTGTGTTATTAAACAGATTTTTAAAACTCATTAAGAGATGTGAGATTGTGAAAGACTGACTCTTTTGATGTTCAAAAGCTGAGTTTATTGAAGGAGAGAAAGAGGATTTTGTTGTTGAAGTTGTTCTGTTTTAGATCCAGAAGCTTGGCACCAGAGAACAAAAGCCAAAGACCTAAATACGTAAGGACTTACATTTATTCTGGCATCATGGATAAGAGTGAAGAGAAGAGCTAAGCTCCTTACAAAGAGGCCTGGGAGCCAGTGAGGGGAGTGCTACAGTGAGAAGATAAACATCTTGAGGAAAAGATGAGTGCATCCCTGGGAGAAGGGGACCCTTCATATAGGGATCCTGCGGCTGTGGGCAAAGCTGACAGGAAGGCCAGAGGCCTTTCCTGAGGCAACCAGAAGAGCAAAACTCAGTAACCAGTGAGTAAAAAAGTGAATCTATATAAGGTAGACACCTCTCCAACACCCAGAACCATCTCCGGTGACCCTTAGCAAAATACCATGGTCTCCAGAACCTCTGTTACACAAAGGATAAGATAGCTTGCACAATGTATGCAAATCAGGTTTACCTGCAATAGTTAGTTATATTTGAAATAACAGGAGTTGAGTGCCGAGAACTGGGCCAGGCACCTGAAAAGGATTTCACAGTCATTCACTGATTCTTTGCTGCTTATATCTAATTCACTAGAGTCAACTTTACCTCACTTTTCAAAATAAACACATCTTAGAATTTGGGTATTCTTTTACAGTTAGCTAATTTTTACCTGTTCAAGTCACAAGATTTGAGCACTAAATAGTTTCAAATGAAGTCTTTCTAGAAAAGGACAATCTCCAGTGGCCTTATGTTTTCTTACTAAATTTTTTTTTTTTTTCATTTTGA
Source organism: Dasypus novemcinctus (assembly GCF_030445035.2). Taxonomy (NCBI): domain Eukaryota; kingdom Metazoa; phylum Chordata; class Mammalia; order Cingulata; family Dasypodidae; genus Dasypus; species Dasypus novemcinctus. Next base: position 32,334,883 of record NC_080704.1, on the reverse strand, counting down.
ATACTCCTTTATTTAAATAAATGTTTTTTTTTCAATTCAAAATTAATAAATGATTAAGAATGGTGGAAGAAGATTAGCTTTCCAAATTATAATATATAACTTTTCTATTTTAATGACAATTCAGAAGGGCTTACTAAACTAAAATAATTCCCAAATTAATTCAGAAATTTTGGGGAAAAGGAAATCATAACATTGTAGACTTTGATGATTCTATGACTCAAAATTCTTGCATATTTCTTTCCCACTGGAGTTTTGGACCCTAGTTCCTAGTTTTTGGAGATCCCAAAGTGATTCATTTGAAAGGATCAATTACTAAATTTTTTATACAGGGTTTTCCAATTTAGGAAATCAGAGATACTAATGAAATGTGCATAAGTTTTTTTCATATAGGTATAAAAGCATAGTCATGTATTCAATTAAGTTCCTATATTTGGGAGACATGGTAAGAGCAAAAAGCATCATTATCTTTTTGGTGAATTCTATTAATGGAGAACAAAACATTCCATACCCCACACCCAGCCGTGGACTGCTTCCCTATGTACTCATTGAAACAGGCTGCTAAAGCCTGCACAATTTAAACCATCTGGAAAGTCTTTCTTCAGTTTCACACTCAATGGAGTTTTAATTTAAAAAGGAAATTTTAAAAAACTTAAATAAAACATACTACTGATCCATATAATAAAATAAGGAATTTTAATAATAGAGTATATTATTAATAATCACCAGAGAGTACTTAAAAAACACCAATATGAGAATTAAATTGTTCCATAGGCACAATTCTAGGATCAGTTGGGTTTTATCCTTTACACAATAAACTCATAATTATCTAATATTTAATCAAATTACTTGTATGGGTGAGGGCTGAGGAATGAGAGGGTATGATACCAGTAATAGCATAAGATTGTCAAGAAGAGCAACAGATCATAGAGACCAATGGCTGTTGGTTCTGATGACCACAAGGAGAGGGAGACAAGTAATTTTGGGTCAAATGAGGAATGAAAACTGAGGAAGAATGGGAAAATGGTAAAGAGAAAGGAAAGATAAAGACAGGACCACTGAAGCCAAAAGAGAAAGAAAAAATAGGTGAAGTTGTGGGGTGTGGGTGTTTGGCTGGGTGGCCGACTGAGGAGAGAAGGGAAATAGACTCAGGAAATCATGTGGGGATCCCTATACTTCCTTCCATTGCTACAGTGCTTTGTCATTCTCACAACAACTCTTTAAGACAAGCAGAGGAGTTGTAACTGTCCCATTTGTTAGATGAGTTAACTGAGGGTCAGAGAAGTCATGGAAGCAAGCACACACAATGCTGGAATTGGGAACAAAAGGGGGAGAGCAAAGAATCTGAGATTAGTACTCTGGGAGGAAGGATGTCTTTTCCTCCTTACAGATTATTTTATGAACCATCTCAGCTTCTGGTTTCAAAATACTTGCAATGAAAAGCAAAGGTGGAATCTGTGACTCTGCACATGCACATAAAAGAGAAAAAGTTATACCTACACCACTTCAAAAAGTTCAGAATAAGATAAATCTGCCTTAAGAATATGGCCTTATTGGTCAGCCTGACAAGTTCTGGGAAGCAGTGGAAATTTCTTTGCATGTTCCAAGGTAAAGTGTGTAGATTTTATTTGTAAGAGTGCTTATTCAAGACAAGATTACCAGGTACCTTTTTGTCTCCATTCTCATTGAAGAGGCAAACAATTTTTATGCAGGCCCATCTCATTGCATATGCTATGTGGGTTGCTTTTAGGGATGTGCTGGTGTTTTAAAGTTCCCTGGGGCCATTAGAAAGTTAGATGTTTCTGATGAAAAGCAGTAAGCGGACCATGAAGTTGCAAGGAAAAAAGTGGATATGTCAGAAAGAGAACAGCATTAACATTTTTCACTTTCCAAGCAATGCTACTGAAAATGGTTAATTTGGTCAAATTCTTGCCTAACATTCTTACCATGCACAAATAAGTCCAGCACTACTAATTTGAAGGTGAATTTAAGAGACAAAAATATTATATATGTAACTATTTCCAGTTCAGTTATAATGAAATTCCTTGGTAATGCAAGTCCTATTCAATATGGCAAAGTTATTTCATTTATTGACAACTTTATTTTTTTTTTTTAAACTGTCTTTTTAACTTTTTTAATTTTTAATTTTGAAATAATTTTAGACTTACAGAGGAGCTGCAAAGACAGTAGAGTATTCGCTCATACCTTTCATCCAAATTTTTTTTTTTAATTTTTTTATTTTTTATTGACTTTGTAATAATATTACATTAAAAATATATATGTGAGGTCCCATTCAACCCCACCCCCCCACCCCCCCTCTCCCCCCCCCAACAACACTCGTTCCCATCATCATGACACATCCATTGGATTTGGTAAGTACATCTTTGGGCACCTCTGCACCTCATATACATTGGTTCACATCATGGCCCATACTCTCCTCTATTCCATCATGTAGGCCCTGTGAGGATTTACAATGTCCGGTGATTACCTCTGAAGCACCATCCAGGGCAGCTCCATGTCCCGAAGACGCCTCCACCTCTCATCTCTTCCTGCCTTTCCCCATACCCTTTGTCCATTATGTCCACTTTTCCCAATCCAATGCCACCTCTTCTATGTGGACACTGGAGTGGTTGTGTCCATTGCACCTTTATGTATTGACAACTTTATAAGCCTCCTTCATGCAGCTGCACAAGGGCCCATTACCTAGTACACATGCTGTATAAAGAGAAGAATATCTAAGTTTTTGATAATCAACCATACCACCCTTGACATACATTTGGCCCATATATTGGAACCAACTTTCTCCCAGCATGTAATAGAATGTTAAAAAGGAGGATACCTTGAGTATTTGAATACTTCCCGTCATTTTTTTCAGTATGGTGATTGTGCAAGCATATCAGCAGTGCTTCCTAGAAGCACAGTGGTGACCACAAGAAGATCTTGCTCTCAAAAACTTGCTTTAACTCCCTGGCATCAGCATTGTCCTCAAGTATTGTCTGAGAGAAGCGGAGCAGGGTGTTGTGGAAGCAGAAAGATTCATTGATCATGTATTGAAGGCCAGGACTCGGGGATATTTTTGAGAAGGAAGAAGATTTATTATGACTGGCCAGGCTCGGAGACTCCTATCCAAAATCCAAGCTCTGAATAGGATTTTTGTACAGAGGATGTAGGAGTGGGGAGTCAAATGGTGCTGTTATGCAAAAAGACTTTCTTTCTTTGTTTCTTAGAGTTTTAGGTGTTTGTTTGAGTACCAGGTAAGCTTAAATTAACACGTATCCCCCACATTCCAGGTAAGCTTGAATTAACACATTAACCTGCATCCTCCCTGAATATTCAAAGCCTATAGAGCCTATATCACTTAATTGGCTTTCCAAGAACTAGGCAGACTGGAGTGGTTGGCATGGTTACGAGAGGCAGAGCTGCAGGTCTTATTGTTTGCATGCACACATGGCTTATGCTAAAATCTTAAGCTTAGCAAGCTTACACACACAACCCAAGTTATTCATGAAGAAACACACAGCCCCCCACATAGCCCATAGGAAGGGCACGATGATAATTCCGCCAAATCCATTCTCTTTCTCTTCCTCTCTCCCACCTTCCCTTCTTCCCCCTCCCTCTCTCTTTATTAACTCTCTCCACCTCTTTCAATGCCAGCTTTAAGGAAAAGCACAGAACTTTTTGAAAAGAATTTAAACTAATTACTAGGAATACCTATAGGAAATTGGTGACAGCACATTTCTAATTTTACTATTAAAGTCCATGGTTTAACTTAGGGGACACTGCTTATGTACTGTTTTTATTCTGTTACCATATATGTAATCTAATATTTCTCCTTTTAATCACACTCATATATATATATGAATGAGTGAAATATATTTCAGTGCTGTTAATTGCATTTACAATGGTGTGCTATCATCATCACCATTCATTACCAAAGCATTTCCATCATTTCATATAGGAACCCTGTACATTTTAAGCCTTAATTTTCCATTCCCTATCCCCATTCTGTCCCCTGGTAACCTATATTCTAGATTCTGACTTTATGAGTTTGCTTACTCTAATTGTTACAAATCGGTGCATTCATACAATATTTGTCCTTTTGTTTCTGGCTTATTTCACTCAACATGATGTCTTCAAATTTCATCCATGTTGTCACATGTATCAGAACTCCATTACTTTTTATAGGTGAATAATATCCCATTATATTGTATTTTATGTATCCATTTATCAGTTAATGGACACTTGGGTTGTTTCCATCTTTTGGCAACTGTGAATAATGCCACTATAAACATTGATGTGGTGCATCTCACCCTGCAGCATTCCTGCACCCATGTCTGGGGTTGCATACTGTTTTTCTTGTTTCTTACTAAACTCTTTACTCCCTTGCCTACCCTAAAAATAAAACAAACAAAAGAAAAAACATTGATGTGCAAATATCTATTTGAGCCCCTGCTTTCAACTCTTTTGGGTATGTACCTAGTAGTGGGATTGACAGGTCACATGGTAGTTCTTTACTTAGCTTCCTGAGGAACCACCAAAATGTCTTCCCTAGCCATTGACCATTTTACATTGCCACCAGCAATGAATGAGTGCTCCTATTTAAAGGCATCCTCTCAGACGTGTTATTTTCCATTTTGTTAATAGCAAGCATTCTAGTGGGTGTGAAATAGTATCTCCGTGTGGTTTTGATTTGCACTTCCCTCATAGCGAATGCCGTTGGGCATCTTTTCAAGGGCTTTCTGGCCATTTGTATATCTTCTTTAGAGAGATGTCTGTTCAAGTCTTTTACCCATTTTAAAAATTGATTTGTTTGTCTTCTTGTTGTTAAGCTGAAGTGTTTCTGTATATATATATACTGGATGTTAATCCTTTATTGGATATGTGGTTTCCAAATATTTTCTCCCATTGTGTAGGTTGTCTTTTTACTTTAATGATAAAGTCCTTTGAGAAACAAAAGTTTTAAATTTCAGTGAGGTCCTGTTTATCTATTTTTTTTCTTTTATTTCTACTAGTCTGCTTTTCTAGAAGTTGAGCCTGGAATTAATTTCATATGAAAATTAATTTCAGTCTTCTTCAAGTGGTCCCAGGCTGAACATCATGACAGAGACCAGTTCAGCCCAGGACCACTCAAAGAATACAGTTGAATCCATTGTGGGCTTATGAAGATAGACACTTGTTTAAATAACCAAAAGAGGGGATCTTAGAGTGTGAAGGACAGTGATTTTCTATTGACAGGAACCTTGAAATAGGGTCTCAGATGTTTTAAATGATGATATAACTCTGCAGTATAACCAAATATCTAGGGAAGAACTTGGGGTCAGCTTATTTCCAATAGAATCTAATCAATCCACCCAAAGAAGTGACACACATTTTGGGCTAGATTTAAATAAATTCTGGAATGAATACTTAGGGGAAACATAATTCTTGCCACTGGACTTAGATTTCTGTAGGATTTTGGTGAATTTTTGCTCATTAATGTACTGGATACATTAAAGCAAACATTGTACTCCCAAATTCATATGCTACCAATAGTTAATTTATCTCCTTTGAATCAAATGTGCACTTAGTTATATGACTCTAATAGTCTTTTCTTTTTAAAAAAAGAACCTGTTTGCTAATTTTTCTTACCCCTCAGAGGACTCTCATTTCTACTTGAATTCAACTCTAAATTGTCCAGACATAGGCAGCTTAATCCTAAAGCTTAATCCCATTACTTTCTGAAATTCTTGTTGGTGACATCAAAATAACTTAGAAAGAAAAGTAGCTTTTGTGAAAAATTTAATGAAGAGGCAACATATCTTTATCCTTTAAGTAAGAGTCTGTATTTATCTGAAGACCCATATTGTAAAATCACAGGGAAGGGATAGTTAAAAACTTGCCTGAATTTAATTTTTTCAAATTTGCATATCTGCCCCCAACCACCATCCCAAGCTCTGATTAAATCTGCCTTCCTAGTCTGATATATGAGAACGTCATCATATATATATTTCTCAATCGATAGGTCTTTTCCTGTACACATTTTCTTTCCCTAACTTCCAATGATTTTCCCCTCCACTTATATTTAAAGTATGGTTTTACAGATAACTAAAAAGCCACTTGCTATCTTTAGAGATGCTATCGTGCAGCTTTTCTTTTTGCTTCACATGATAAAACAAATGAGGAACTTTGATTGTGTGATAACAACTATAAAGAAAATAATCTATTTAATTCTCCTGGGTTTTAGGGAACAGACATTTTCTCTGTGTGTGGGGGTGGGTGGAGGCAGGGGCAGGGAACTTCGTAAAGAGAACACTCAGATAGATATAAAAAGATAAAAATAACCTTGGTGTGAAATTGTAATATCCTTCTTATTCTTTCAGTCAAATTGGAATTAAAAATCTCAATGTAGTCTGCGTGGTCTAGGGAATTAATGATGCTAAACAGTGAGACACCGTTGTGCCAACTAGAAAGAGGGCAAAGCCACTGTCTTCTCTGACTACAGGTCATGTTTGATCTTGAAGTGTGCAAATGGATATTTATGATTGGATCACCTGATGATCACGATGTGACTAAATTTGTGTCCATATAATGTACTCTACTACATAAATTTATAAAACGTTCCATTCATAGCTGTTTTTGCATAACAGATTCACATTTATTCCAACCATTTCATAGAAACTTTTTTTTTCCATTTAAAATTAAGTCTAAGGACTGGGGAACAATAAAGAAAAGGTTTAAAACCTTGCAAATATGCCTCCCTTTCTTTTTGTTCCTTCTCTGCTGTATTGATTACAATGTAGAAATAAGCCTTTAGAGACATGAATGATGTGGATATTGTATGAGTTTATATGTTCTTTGCATGTTCTAATTTTTTTTTTGGTTGCAATTAGTACTAGGTTATATATGCCTCAAAAGGCAGGGGTCTGGAAGTACTGATTCATTTTCAACTCTTGCCTGCACACTTTTAGAGAGTAGCATTCTTTTTTTCTTTTCTTTTTTTTTTTCTCACTCACCTAATAATAGCCTATGAGCTCGCTTTTTCTGCTCGGCACTTAACTCTGGTGTCAGGCTAAGTTAAGACTCACACAGGTCTCAATATTCAATACTTCACATTTTATCACATTATCTTTACTGGTTGCAGTTCATGGATCCCCTGAAAATAGTTTAACAGCATTTTCTTGCTCTCTCCAAAATTAAGGCCTCATTTACTCATTGCTTCATTGTCAGTTCTCCTCCCTCAGAAATAACCTCTTAACTTATTATTATCATGTCCCAGTAGAAATCAGGGTTTAAATAGGGAAAGCTCACATAGAATCTCAGATCGCTGTCTTATCTCTGTCTTCCAACCTGCACTTGATTTGACGTTAGAAGGAGGAGCTGGGTCCTTTTACTGACTTAAAAGTGTGATGAATATCTCAAACCCTTATTTTATTTACTTTTTCTAATAAAGCGGTGGTATTAAAACTTGTTTTTCCATGTAGAGTTTTGCATACGACTTTCAACAGATAATAGCCAGTAGCACATCCCAAGTTGTTTGCTAGGCTACCTGGGGTAGTTTAATCCAGTGGTGGCAAGAGAGCAGCAAGGGCCCCTAACTAACCTTGTTCTGAACCAGCTGTTATCTGGACAATGCTCTCACTCAAATTCTTTCACTTCATTTAAAATTGCCTTTCATAAATATCAATATCCTTCAGCTGTCTTAATATCCCTGTAAGTTCCTATTAACTCCAAATCCATAGAACAGTGGCTCTCAAAGTGTGGTCCTGGGGCCAGCAGCATCAGCAGCATCTGGGAACCCACTAGAAATGAAAATTCCAGGGTTCCACCCCAGGGTCCTGAATCAGAAATGCCAGGGTTAGTGACTGTAATTTGTGTTTGAACTTCACTGCCTTCCATGTTTGAGAACCACTGTTAGGTTTCATGCTTCTTATTATCCACATAGACTGGTATCTATGCTCAAAATTTCAATTATTCATCCCATCCTGTATTCACAGGTGAGCAAAAAACACTGTTGTAGGTCATTGAGGTTTTGTCGTGGTTGTTATGAAGAATTATTGTGGTAAGAGCTAACTGATACATACCCTGAACTAAAGAAATCTAAACTTCTAGCCTCATCTGGCCCAGCCTTCTCCAAACTTGGCCCAAACATCTGCTTCTTACAGCTCTCAGCTTACGGGATGTGATCTCACCTTACACACTACAGTTACAGGTGATTTTTGCAATTGCTTTCTGAGAACTTCCTGAGACTAAATGCTTTCCTTACAGAGTTAGATGTTAGCTGATTGACATCCTAAAGAATGGGGCTGCTTGAAACTCACGAAAGATGTGAAACCAATGCATCTAAGTCAATGTTATTTTGACATTTTCAGTAATCTGAAAATACCAGAACATAATTCATGAAGAAGCAACACAGACCGAGCACCATGGACCAGGAAACTTCTTTACCTAAGTTTATATAAAATGAAATGTTCCAGCCTTTTCACGAAGATGGCGCCGAAAGCGAAGAAGGAAGCGCCTGCCCCTCCCAAAACGGAAGCCAAAGCAAAAGCTTTGAAAGCCAAGAAGGCAGTACTGAAAGGCGTCCACAGCCACAAAAAAAAGAAGATCCGCACATCACCCATCTTCCGGCGGCCTAAGACGCTGTGTCTCAGGAGACAGCCCAAATATCCTCAGAAAAGCACCCCCAGGAGAAACAAGCTTGACCACTATGCCATCATCAAGTTCCCCCTGACCACTGAGTCAGCCATGAAGAAGATTGAAGACAACAACACACTTGTGTTCATTGTGGATGTCAAGGCCAACAAGCACCAGATCAAGCAAGCTGTGAAGAAGCTCCATGACACTGATGTGGCCAAGGTCAACACCCTGATCAGGCCTGATAGAGAGAAGAAGGCATATGTTCGACTGGCTCCTGACTATGATGCTTTGGATATTGCCAACAAAATTGGGATCATCTAAACTGAGTCCAGCTGGCTAATTCTAAATATATTAAGTTTTGTGACCATAACAAAAAATTTTAAAAAAAGAGAAATGTTCCATCTTATACAGATTCCCTGGCCTATCATTTTGGTGAGAGGCAAAATGGGATTTGGCTGTAATTCTTTAGCTAACTTTAAAGATATATGATAGTTTTTAAATTCAGTCATCTTTGACTTAGCTTTCTTCCATTCGACTTTTATTTCTTGGTCTTCTTACAGTCAAAGCTACTGAACTGAAATCTGTCTTCTTTTTGAATAATACTTTTCAAATTATAATAATGACAGATTTTCAATAGTACTTTATGAAGCAGACAGAAATGCATTTTATCCAGCTTTCACCTCACATTCAGAGAGATGTCTATTTTCTAATTAAACTCTACATTTATCTTTTCTACAATTGACAGAGCTCATCATTACAGATTGAATATTTATTATGAAATTGTATCAATTTCTACAGTTTTTAAGAGCACCTAGTACAGGGCACTGCACTGAAGTATGTTTTGATGATATTTTAAATCTCATTGTTCTTTTTTCTTAAATTTGAATTACTCGCTAAATGGTATGCTAATTGCCCTGAATAGTTCTTGCACTTTCTAAAGGTGCAGAACTTTCTTTTCTAAGTTGCAGTGGGAAACCTAGGAAAATCACCTTCATTGTAGGGAAATAGCTCTCAGGCTTTGAGGGCATACAATTCCCAGGTGATTAAAAGTTCTGATTTCTTGACCCCTCTTCCAGAGAATCAGATTCAGTAGTTTGGGTGTAGGCCCAGGAATCTGCATCCTGGTATGCAGATAACAAATACCTCACCCACCGAGGTATTTGTTACACATTAAAGTTTTAGAAAAGTTATTCATGGGGTTCTGACATAGCTCTTCCAAGAGCCATACTTTCAAAAATACTAATATATGGCAAGTAGTTTCATTTGGAATCCCACATTTTATGGCATACAATCAGATGACATTTTTTTAAATCAAATCATCTTCTTAACACTAAGGTGTAGTATTTTATATAACTTAAATAATACTAAATAATACAAATGAGATCATCAACAATTTCAGAGATCTCAGGTCTATGCTGGGAGATACTAAGGGCTAGAAGGTGATGTGATTCACAATGTATTTGCAGTTCAGGTCTCTTAGACCTCATGTGTCCAGTGAGGTCATAGATGTGAAACCACTTCTAAGCTGTAAAGACCCTTACAAATATAAGAAGCATTCTTATTAGAAAGTGTAGAACGGGACCTTAGAAGTACTTTCTTTATCATTAAAAATTTTGCCTGTGGATGTGGGCAAGGCACAGGTGGTGCTGATGCAAGTAAGATATAAAATGATTATAATTTCTGAGAAATATAACAGAATGTCTTTCTAAGTTATGTGTCAGGATGGATCTAAGGTATCTGTGAAATGATGAATAACCTGAGGCATTTACTTTTAAAAGACTCTGAGAGCATTATATCAAATATTGTTGAGAATCCTTCATATCCAGGCTTCTGTTGGGTGATGAGGTCTGCACTGTCTGGAAGAACCTCAAGAAGAAAGGTCATAAGACATGGAAAGAAAGTCTACAGATACCAGTTTCATATTAGGTGGCTGTTACAAACTGAGCGTGAGATGATGCAGATGAAAATGCTTTGAACACTCTACGTAGTGCTACAAAAATAATGGATGGCTATAATTATAAGTGATCACATTCAAAGAAAGAAATAAAAATAAATAAATCTTTAAAAAAAAAAAGATTTCACCTAAGGTTTGGACCCACTTGTCTTTTTAATGTTAGATGATGTTCAGCTGAGCCATCCTAGCATTGATAGCTGTGGCATTCTGGGAAGTTTGCCCTCCAGAACAATTTCCTTTTTTTAATAGGGATACACCACTGTATTGATTCATAGTATAGCCTTAAAGTATGCCTGAAGATCCAAACTATGCCAAATCTCAGAGTAACGGGTATTTCTTGGGCTCATCCTCCTTTGGTTTGGATAGAGTTCTAGTTGAAATCAGACAAATGGACCAAATGTCTTGAAGTGCTTTCAAATTTTATAATTCTCTAATTCTACTAGCCAGGATGCATATTTTAAATCTGAAATATGAGAATTTTAACATGTCCCTCCTTTACATTGATGTTTAATGCCATCAGTATGTTAGATGAACCTTTGAAGTAAGTAACAGAGAACAAAACCCTCACAGTATGGTTTGGGAAAATGTTTCCTAAGTCAGATTCTATTATATGGTAGAATGTAGCGAAAAATGTAAATGTTTAAAATCATATCACTAACTAGACTAGAGAAAATACTACAAAAGCAGATGGGAAGGTTACAAAACATGTGATATAAACCAGATTACCCAGCATCCCTCTTTCATCTTCAATTCATCAAATAAATAAACAATCATTTGGTACAAGCATGTGGCATAGGCTTAAATATTTGTCTCTTTTTAATAAAGGGAAGCTAGATCCCAATTTTGCTCCCTCAGTTTTCCTGTTATTTCATTCACTCAATGAGTATTCATTTAGTACTTAAATTGTGCCAATCAACTAGTCTAGGTGCTAGGGATATAGCTGAGAACAAGATAGACAGTGGCAGATGATGCTAATAGGGAATTATATTCCAATACATTATTTTGCATCTGATGCTAAAGAATAACAATGGTAGTTATGCAGACAGAACTAGCAACACAAGACTTTTTTTTCAGGTAGGCAGCAAATGAAACCAAACAAACCTTAAGCTTGCGTTTGATTTTACTGGTTCAAATGTCTACATGCGGGAGTAAGTCCATTCACCTCTCTTCAGTGTTCCAAGTCTGAAGTGCCCTAGCCCAACCGAAGATGCTAAACACAAGAATTTTTTAAATGATTGTGTGGTACCTAGGATTGAGAACAAGAGTTGTAGCAGAAGGGTACACAGACTCTGGGCTTGGCCATATGGCTTGGTATTTCCAATGGGATATTAGCAAATGGGACAAAAGTAAAGACTTGAAAAGTTTTTGAGCAGTGACCTTTGTCCTCTCTTGCTGGTCTTTGGAATCCTGAGTCTATCATGTGAAGAAGCCTGGGCTAGCCTACTAGAGGATCAGTTACCTTGTGGAGAAGCCTATTGGAGAGATGAGCTATCCCAGCTAAGGCCCACCAGATGAACTAGCCTGACAACTGACAACTGACAACTCCCAGACATGGTTGTGAGATAATCATAAACCACCCAGTTTCAATAGAGCCTTCAGCTGATTGCAGAGATCAGGTGAGACAGCACAGACCAGAACTGCCCAGCTACCCACAAAACTGTGAGGAATAATAGATGCTTATGGGTTTTTTGGTTGTTGTTTTTCTTTTGAGGCACCAGGGTCCAGAGATTGAACCGGGACCTTGTATGTGGGAAGCTGGTGCTCAACTACTGAGCCACATTGGCTCCCCTGAATTGTTTTTTTGTTTGTTTGTTTTGCTTATTGCTTGTTTGTTTTTAGGAGGTACCAGGAACCGAACCCAGGACCTCCCATGCAGGAAGCAGGCACTCAACCACTTGAATCACATCCACTCCCGCTTATGGTTTTAATCGACTCAGTTTTGAAGAGGTGCGTAATACAATAAAAGCTAGCTGATACAGTATATCCACATACACATGAATGAATCTGGAGCCCTCTCTCACACCATATACAAAGTTAACTCAAAATGGATCAAAGACCTAAATGCAAAAGCTAAAACTATGCAACTCTTAGAAGAAAATATTGTTGTAAATCTACATGATTTTGGATTAGGCAATGGTTTCTGAGATATGACATCCAAAGCACAAGTGACACAGGAAAAAATAGATAAACTGGACATCACTGATATAAGGAGATATACTTCTTTGGAGACCATTACTGCAACAATCTAGTCTAACCACTTATTGGTTACGTGATATTGGGCAAGTCAGTTAATTCACTGAGCCTCATTTTCTTTATCTGTAAAAATACAGATACCATTTATATCAAATGTTGTTCAAAGATTAATACCTATGTTTTTAATATTAACATATATTTAAGCTTATAGCATTTCCTGTAAGAAAACATGTTTTACTTTAATAGTTTGCGGTCAATCCATATTCTCAACAAGTTGGATAGATACATTAGTTCCTGTGTATTATCTTCAGAATTGGAGTCAAAGCTAACTATTAATAGTTATTATAATATAATAAATGTGTTTATAACATTATAGAGATTATATTTATCCACAATGACTGTGCTATATTACTCAATAATATGATTGATGCCTCAGTTAGAGTGCATCTGTGAATTGATTACATTAAGTTCATCCCCAAAGCCCTAAGTTCGTAAATATGTGAATATCACAAAATAAGAATTATTGATTTTCTTTCAGCATCTTATTTGCCTGTGATACTGAAGTTGTGAAACAGAATCAGAAAATTAATATCAATTTCTATATAAATGGCAAAGCCATTCAATTCATTAGCATGAGAAGAAACGAAGACCTATGTTTTTAAGATTGTGTTTATGATGTTAGAATGAATAAAAAGATGAAGATGTTTAAAAGAACTGGGTTGGAAAGGCCAGTTTCTAAAACTAGAAGGTCAGTTGGGGTAAGGAGGAGCTGGATATCTCTGATCGCTTAGAAAGTAGCAAAAGGTTCAGAGAAAATTCCTGACCATACATTGAATTATCCTACTTGCACCTTGGATCCTTGTAGGAACAGACTGCATAGAGATGAATGACTCAAAGAACATCAGTTATCGTATGGATCCGTGGAGGATATCAAGGGACATTACATTCTTTTGTCTTTACTCTTTTGATTGAACAGCCTAGTCACGGAAATTGGATTTATGGAATGGGTGAGAGAGGAAGCATGGTGTAAATACGTTTTCTTGCCTTAGAGTTTAGTTTGTTTTCATTTGGGTGCAATTGTGCACAATATCTTGAATATGAACTGTCTTGAGAGATAGCATAAGAATATTTGTTGACTAGACAGTTGATACTTCACTGGGTCCACGCTCTGGTGCTTTCTTCTCAAGTAGCTGGACCAGCAAATGATAACAATATTTGGAGCAGGAAGGGTCTTTAATGAAGTGCAGATTTGAGGAGAAGATAGGCCTAATTCTCAATTAAAACAAGTAGCAACTTACCCCAATGGCAGTGCAATGCAAGGTGCTTCAGCATTTTCTAGTGATCCACATTCTTTAAACTTTTTAAACATTGGTATATCCAAAAAAGATATTCCTGATATGAATACTGAGATTTTATTTTAAGTTTTAATTGTTTAGAAAAAGGAAAAAGCAAACGTCCTGGATGTTCTCTTGGAACCAGTAGGTCTTTACTATCTGAGGAAAGAAGTGACACCTAGAGGCAGTGACTTTGAATTTCAGACACAAGGCCCAAAGTCTGTAAGGGAGGTCTGCTGGAGATTTAACACTTTTTCAAAATGACTTTACTTGGAATAAGAACTAAAGAGGAACACTCTGAACACAATGGAATGACATAGTACTGTTACATATCAGAGAAGAGTTTAGTACAGTTCTTTCTTGGCTCCTATCCAATTCAGTTTAGTAGAATTGACATAGCCACAAAGACGCGTTCCTCTGTATAGAGGAATGACATTACTTTTAAAGAAAATATTCTAGCAAGGTTTTGGCAAATTCAATAACTAGTGCCCAGTGATTTGCAGAAGCTATTTGTAAAATGGTTAGAGTACTGTTGCTTTATTAGACACTTCTTATTTGGCATTGACAGCTGAATCTTTTAATCAACCACTCATGAGTCATAGTAAATTTTACAGTTGTTGCATTAAAGGTTAAATATGATTGGTTATAGTCTAACTTTCTTATGTTCTACAGTAGCTTCTGCTATCACTTCAGCTATAACAGAGCCTTTCAAGTTCATGATCTCAACTCTTTCTTCAAGTTGTTATGAATAAAGATGTGACTGTACCTATAAAATTTTCTTGATGAAAAAAATATTACCTGGGAGGGTCACAGTATAATTAACTAAACATACCTAGTCAGTACATAGTTTGAACACTTTTATTTATGAAGAATCTTTTTCTCAGGAGCACAAAGTGTTTTGGAGGCTGAATCCTGCTGGGCTTCTCTCATTGTCCTTGGTGTTATGTTTCTGACCGTGTGAGCCCTGTGGATAGACTGATTACTGGGATTTGTCATTTGTTGTTCATGGCGTTTGTAGGTTGCTCTGAACTTGTGGTCAAAAGCAGTTGCTTGGTTGTCCTTACCAGCTGAAGTAGTTAGTACTGTTTTAGAAAGTCAAGAAAGACTATCAGTTCTGTGGAACATTGTACTGAGCACTTTAAATAATTGTCAAAGACTTATAATATATCTGTTCTTGATTGTCTTACGATTTCATTTAAGGACATCAAATGCAGACCAGAGGCTGGCTCTTATGTGTGTGCCCTCATAAGATTTTATCTCAGGCCTCCACATCTAAACAGAAAGGAGAAGTCAGGGTCTACCCTGCAGATGAAGTAGTACAATACAAATATAGTTATCTAAAACTAACTGTTTAGCAGGGTCTGTGAAATGGAGTAGACTAGGGAAATCTGCCATGTATAGGGGACATGGCTCTTTTAATATATGAAAATATGTCAATTCCACTCATAAGAAGTGAAATGCAAGTTCAAATGACAAGAAATAGATTCTAACTTATTGGCTTGGCAAAGATAAAATGATTTAATTTATGTTGGAAAGAGCATATATAATCAAGTAGCCATTTTCATTGCTGGTCGCAGGTAAAATTGCCCAATTTTTATTTTTAAAAAATTGGAAATGTCTATCGAAACTGAAAAGATCCCTTGGAGCCAAAAATATCCCTTCTAGGAATATATTCTACAGATATCTGCACAACTGACAGTCATTACAATACTGATTAAAATGGTAAAGATTGGAAACAAAGTAAATGCCCCCAAATGGAACAATTGTTAAATAAATTATTGTGCATCTATTTTATGTAATAATATGGAGCTGTATAAAATGAAATGAGACAACTCTATATATACTGACATGGAATACTATATTAAATATACATAGGTATATCATTAACTGGAGGGAGACCAAGGTATAAAACAGTGGGTTAGTATGATACCATTAGCATTAAAATATGTATTTTTTTAGTATACTTTCATTTGCATAAAATTTTTCTGAACAAATACATAAGAAATGAGTAACAGTGCTTGTATCCAGAGAGCAACTGTGCTATTGGGAATTAGGTGGATGAGATTGTTGTTCAGCAAATATTCACTCCCCTGCACTGTCCCCTTTAAGGTGGATGATACTTTCCTGACCTAGTGACTAAGTCTTGGCCATGTGACTTGGTTTGGAAGTAGAATATATCAGATATAAAGCAAGCAGGGGTCCTAAATGTTCTTGAGCACATCTGGCTTGGCTATGTGCTCCTGTGATTGTCATAAGAATAGTGTGTTCCAGATAACCACTGCCTCTTCAGCCAGGACCTTGGAAAGACATGTGTATTTTATTCCTGAACATGACCCAAAGTCTAGAGCCAAGCCCACACAGCCCACAACTTGAAGCAGAGATGCCCCTGCCGTTTTGTAGACTGGTGAGGGAGAGAGAGAGAAATGCTTGCTGATGTAAGTTACTAAGGTCCGGGGTGGGTTGTTATACAGCATTACTGAAGCAGTAGCTGATTAATACAATGGCAGACTTACTTGGTATGTATACCCTTACATACCTCTTGAAAACTATATAGCATATAATTAGTACCAATTCAAAAAGTACATTTAAATAATTTGTTAACCACTACCTCCTCAAAAGCAAACATGCAGGCAAAATATGAAATGGATTTAGATCATACAATGCCAAAGTCATATTTGAACTGTTCAGCAGACATGATTATTTATGGTTTGAGATTCCTCCTTTCCTCCTTCATCTGGCTATCCACGGAATACAGATTAATCTTATAAAGAAAACTTCCTAAGGTGGGATGAATATGTTTCCAACATTGAAAGACTGATGGTTGTCTTTGTCTAGGGGAAGATGAGATATTGATGGATGTTTTAATTGATTTTAAATATTTTTAGTGTTTTGCTGACCTAATTTGAAAAATCCTGAATAGAAGCAGAAATGCGTAAATACCATTTTATTTGAGTCTTTACACAGAATACTACTCAAATACCTAGGTAATAATGAAGTATGAAAGCTTTGAACAAGAAAGCATTTTCTATAGATATAGATTATGGTATACAAATGACTTTGTTTTGAGATTATATCATATCACTGAAACTGGTAGTGTAAATTAACTACTGTATAAAACCAGACTGAATGTGATTCCCTACAGTATGTTTTTGGAGAGGACTCTATCAACCACAGGCATTGGTGCTAACCAGATCCTCTTTGAGAAAGCTGATCTTTATCTACTCCATTGTTTATTGAATGAAATTTGGGATCAAGAGAGTGAGAAAGCCAGAAATAGTGCTATGTCCAGCATGAATGTTTTCTTTTGAACTTTTTATTGTAGCAACATATACAAAACTGAAAATTTCCCGTTTTAACCACTTTCAAGTGTACAGTTCACAATTTTATGCTACCATCATCAATACCCATTACCCCAACTTTTTTTTTTTATCAACTCAAATAGAAACTCTGTACCCATTAAGCAATAACTTCCTCTTCCCTCCCAACCCCAGCCCTTGGTCACCTATAATCTACTGTCTGTCTCTATGAAGTTTGCTTCCTCCAACTATTTCATATCAGTGAAATCATACACTATTTGTCATTTTGTGTCCGGCTTATTTCACTCAACATGATTTTATGGAGAGGATGACTGTTCATAACTATCAAATGATCACCCTTCGGGCTTGATTATGTGACAAAAAGAGAGAGGCAGGAGTTGGCCATGGGAATAAAATGTAAGAATCTCTGAGACAAAACATAAAGTCAAGGGGGGTTGCTGTGATGGGAAAAAGCAGAAGCAGTAGCATGAGCAGTAGTTGAATTGCATGATGGGAGACCACTAGAGTAGGGCATGTTGTAGGCCTGCTGCAGAGCAGCCAAGAGGTGACCCAGTTTCTGCATTGGCCTTGAATTATGAATGATCTTAGAGAAGGCTATAGTTTGCTTCATGCCTGGCTCTGAGATGGTATCTGTTTTTCCTGTCATTCCTGTCTCTTCTTACAAATACAAGAGCATAGCTCCATTCTTGCAACAATTTGGAAAAGTCCAACTGACATAAAAGTCAACCACAAAGCCTCTGGTTATCTCCATATATAGAAAAACCCTGTATGTAGCAACTGATTATATCACTAACCCCATAAATGACACTTTAATTGGAATAAGTCAAGAGTCTGAGGATGGCTCCATGGAAATGTATTGCCACTATTGGAAAAGGGAAAAAAAACTCCAATATATGACTCTATAATTGACTTTCTTATTAGTGAGTTATATGGATCCTCATATAACCATGAAGGTAATAATTCTCAATCATGTAAAGTCTTATCATGTGAGAATGTTACACTTTTAAAATAATGGCATCACATTGAATCAGAAAATATGAGAATTCTGTTTCTCTAGTTATTCTCAGAAAACACAAATTCCTCCTATTCTAATTTCTTTATCCATATAACAGACATAATAATGATAGTAGTCTATTCCCTTTACCAATTAATGGGTGCAAATTAAATTATTTAAAATGGAGTGGATATTATTCCAAATGTATAATTGTAATATTAAATTGCTTATCATAGCCTCCTTATAAAGTCACTGTTATCGCTGCAAATTTTTCACTAGAGATGAGGCTTCCTCAACTACCACTAATAGGATAAAGATGGATGTGGTACATTTACACAGACCATTTTCAAAATGATGAATGTAAAAAATCTTATTCTGTGTACTAGTTCACTAGGACCTTTCAACAATAAATGCTCTAAATACTGTGAGCAAATCATTTCTGAAAAGCATGTGGTTGTATTCCTATTCATTGAAGCATTGAACTCATAATACCATGAAACAATTAGACTACAAATTAACTAAGAAGGTTTACTCCTACATTTCTGTGCTTATTTCCCAAAATCAGCTCTAAAAGAATAAGAGAAATAAGGGACCCTTGAACCTTCCCTTCAAGGGACTTCTATAATTTAAGTGATACTCATAGCTAGGTTCATTTTAAGCTTTACCTGCATCATTTTTTTCCTGAAGAATAAAACTCATTTGAATGAAGTATAAATCCCCACATTGAAAGCATATTATAGCTAATAAATATATTAGCCTACAATAATGATATAGTCTTGGGAAAAATGTTCAACACCTTGGGATGTTTTTTTTTTTAAATTTCTACTTTTTAAAAAAGATTTATTTATTTATTTCTCTCCCCCCACCCCACCCCGCCTGCCCCAGCTGTCTGTTCTCGGTATCCATTGGCTGCGTGTTCTTCTTTGTCCGCTTCTGCTGTTCTCAGCGACATGGAATCTGTTTCTTTTTGTTGCGTCTTCTTGCTGTGTCAGCTCTCCATATGTGTGGCACCATTCCTGGGCAGGCTGCACTTTCTTTCGTGCTGGGTAGCTCTCCTTACGGGGCGCACTCCTTGAGCTTGGGGCTCGCCTACAAGGGGGACACCCCTGCATGGCAGGGCACTCCTTGAGCGCATCAGCACTGAGCATGGGCCAGCTCCACACGGGTCAAGGAGGCCCGGGGTTTGAACCCTGAACCTCCCATGTGGTAGACAGATGTCCTAACGACTGGGCCAAGTCTGCTTCCCTCCTTGGGATGATTTAAAACAT
Organism: Dasypus novemcinctus; assembly: GCF_030445035.2. NCBI lineage: Eukaryota > Metazoa > Chordata > Mammalia > Cingulata > Dasypodidae > Dasypus > Dasypus novemcinctus. Next base: position 32,315,210 of record NC_080704.1, on the reverse strand, counting down.
TTGTTTTTAATGCTGAAAGTCTTTATCATTCAGCATTTCTATATAAAGAAAAAATATTTCTCCATTGATAAATTCTATTTTTAAAAGGGGAATGTAGAAGAACCAGAAAGATGGAGGTGGAGTAAGAGCAACTAGAGTCAGCTCCTGCTACAGGGCACTTAGCAAACACCCAGAGATCTCTGGAGCTAGTTGAAGCACCTGTTTGGGGGCTCTAGGAGATCAGAATGGCATGCTGCAACATCCTTCAAGGAGTGGAAGGAAAAGACTGCCCATCTGCAGAGAGGATGTGTAAGTAGAGGCTCCATGCCCCGAAGGCCAGTGCCCATCCTCCACTGGAGGCACAAGCTGCCTCGGGAACTGTACTGCTGCTGGAATCGAAAGTTCCACTTCCCCAAAATGGAGGAGGAAGAGACGGTTGGGCACCAATTTCAGCTACTGATGAGTAAATTCAGCTGGCTACAGTATAATCCTGAGAACAGCTAAGGTTTGAGCCTGTCCAGGTTAGATAGAGGCCGGGAGCTGTCATCTTAACTCCGCGCCAGGCACTAGGGGAAGCGGGGCGGACTGAGAATCCCAGTGCTGGTGGGGACTGGCTTCTTCCCATCCGGGTGAAATTGCAGGTCTAGCTTAGGCCCCAGTGCCACCTCCAGCAAGGGAGGAAGCTGCAGGGAACTGTGCCAGCCTCTCTGGGAAATTACCGGCCAAGCTGTGGAGGCCAATGATTATGCTATCTGGCGGTACGAGGCAATGCATGACATATAAGGGATATCTGATAAGATTTAGTGCTGATTTCTTACCAGAAACCATGGAGGCAAGAAGACAGTGGTATGATATATTTAAGATACTACAGGACAAAAACTGCCAGCCAAGAATCTTATATCCAGCAAGACTGTCTTTCAAAAATTAGAATATTCACAGATAAACAGAAACTGAGAGAATTTCTAAGCAAGAGACCAGAATTTCAGGAAATACTAAAAGATGTGCTAGAGCCTGAAAAGGAAAAGTCAGGAGAGACAGGCCTAGAAGAGAGTCTAGAAATCAAGAATATATCAGTAAAAGTAACTAAAAGTGTCAAATGAGTGGTGATAATAAAATATGACAGATAAATCTCACATAGTAAGGAATAAACTTAGTCAATGATGTAAAACACTTGTATTCAGAAAACAGCAACTCAATGTTAAAACAAATCAAAACAGCATTAAATAACTAGAAGAACATTCCATGCTCATGGATTGGAAGACTAAATATCATTAAGATGTCAATTTTATTCAAAGTGATATACAGATTTAATGCAATCCTGATAAAAATTCCACCAGTATTAAAGAAAAAATTGAAAACACTATCTTTAAATTTATTTGGAAGGGCAAAGAGTCACGAATAGCCAGAACCATCATAAAAAGGAAAAGCGAACCCTTGTCTCCAGACTTTAAATCATAATACCTACCTAGAGTGGTAAAAACAACATGGTACTGGCCTAAAGACAGATACAATAGACTGATGGAACCAAATTTACAGTTCAGAAACAGACCCTCACCTGTATGGTCAAGTGATTTTTTACTAGCCTGTCAAACTCACACAGCTCAGGCAGAACAATACATTCAACAAATTGTGCTGAAAGAATTGGATATCCACAGCTTAAAGAAGGAAAGAGGACCCCTATCTCACACCTTATCCAAAAATCAACTCAAAATAGATCAAAAACCTAAAAATAAAAGAACCATAAAACTTCTAGAAGAAATTATTGTAAAATATCTTCAAGACCTGGTGATAGGTGGTGGATTCTTAAAGGAGATAAGAGAAGGACTGAGTGGACTTCTGATGTTTAATGTATGTAGAAGTTTTAATTAGCTTTACTGTAAAATTGTAGAAATATATAGAGTGGATGGTAACACAAAGTAAGTAATAGCTAGTTTATAAATGGGGATGTGACTGAAAATGGTAGTCTAGTTATGTAAATGTCAATTGACAGAATGCTTGAGAATAATCTAGAAATTGGATAGCACAGTAAACCAAGAGGTGGGTGAGAATTGTGGTTGATGGTACAGATGCAAGAGTGTCCTTTGTTAGCTAGAATAAATGTATATCACTCCTGCAGGGTGTTGGGAATGTGGGGAAGCATGAGAAAAATACAGCAGGAGTGACCTATGGACTGGTTAGTAGTAATATAATATTCTTGAATCTATGCAAAAGGTGTACTGTGTTAATACTGAGGCAGTATGGAAAATGTGAGCCAAATGTACACTATGGACATGGTAATAATCAGATGATACGATTTTATCTGTAGCAAATGACACACCACATTGTGGTGTGTTGATGGAGGGATGTTGTTTGGGAATTCTATACATATGCATGATTGTTTTATAAGTTTACAACTTCATAAAAAACTTATTTAAAAAATAATAATAGGGTGGGTTGGGGAAGAACACACCAAATATAAGATAAGGACTGTGATTAGTAGTAAGATTTTGACAGTGTTCTTTCATAGTTTGTAACAAATATCTCTTGACAACGCAAGTTGTTGGTGGAAGGTTGATATATGGGACCCCTGTATGGTGTTATGCATGTTTGCTTTGTAAGTTCACAACTTTTACTATATACTTAATTGTTTATGTACGTTCATATATAAATGATGCAAAGATAATAATAATTGGATTGGTTAGGGGAAAATACTTTAATAATAATATTTTGACAATGCTTTTTAATCATTAGTTAAAAAGGTTTAAAAACAATGCAAGTTACTGGTGGTAGGGTGAGTTGCTATATCTGTTTGTTTGATATTATGTATGTTTGTTTTGTAAGTTCACAACTATTATACACTTGTTGTTTATGTATGTTTATGTATGAGTGATATATTTCAATAAATTTCAAAAAAAATAAAAGGGGGGGGGGAATGTATGCCATCCCAGGATCCTCAGGATAGAGGAATATAATATGGATTAGAGTGGACTTACTGGTATTCTACTATAGAATTGTTGTGACTCTAGCAATGGAAGAAATTATATCATTGATGTGGAGACAGTGGCCATGGGAGTTGTTGAGAGCAGGGAGAGGGAAGAAGAGGTGTGATATAGGGGCATTTTTGGACTTGGAGTTGTCCTGAATGCTATTTAAGGGACTGATGCAGGACATTATATATCCCACTATAACCCACTGAGTGGACTGGGAGAGAGTGTAAACTACAATATAAACTATAATTCATGCTGTGTAGCAGTGCTCCAAAACATATTCACCAAACACAATGAATGTGCCACACAAATGTTGATGTGGGAAGAGAGTGGGGTGTGGAGAATGCGGTATATGGGAACCTCTTATATTTTTTAAACATTTTGCGTGATCTATGTATCTTTGAAAAAAAAACAAAAACAAAAATGACACATTCAAGGGCTATGAACTCTAGGAGTAATAAAAATTGTTTAAGGCCAAAAAAAAGGGGGGGATGTAATATTGAATGTGTAGTTCTTCACAAATATTAGAGATATATGACAGGCTTACTGTATTATTATTATTATTTTTTTTAATTTAGCCTTTTTATTTTTTTTTCTCTTTTCTTTTTTTTTTTATTGACTTTGTAATAATATTACATCAAAAATATATATGTGAGGTCCCATTCAAACCCGCTCCCCCACCCCCCCCTCTCCCCCCCCAACAACACTCGTTCCCATCATCATGACACATCCATTGGATTTGGTAAGTACATCTTTGGGCACCTCTGCACCTCATAGTCAATGGTCCACATCATGGCCCATACTCTCCCCCATTCCATCCAGTGGGCCCTGTGAGGATTTACAATGTCCGGTGATTGCCTCTGAAGCACCATCCAGGGCAGCTCCATGTCCAAAAGACACCTCCACCTCTCATCTCTTCCTGCCTTTCCCCATACCCATCGTCCACCATGTCCACTTTTCTCAATCCAATACCACCTCTTCTATGTGGACATTGGATTGGTTGTGTCCATTGCACCTCTATGTCAAGAGGAGGCTCAAATTCCACATGGATGCTGGATGCAATCCTCCCATTTTCAGTTGTAATCACTCTAGGCTCCATGGTGTGGTGATTGTCCTTCTTCAACTCCATCTTAGCTGAGTGTGGTAAGTCCAATAAATCAGATTGTAGGTGCTGGAGTCTGTTGAGGTTCAGGACCTGGCTATCACATTGTCAGTCCAGAGATTCAAATCCCCTAAATATATCTTAAATCCCAACGTTAACTGCACCTCCAGCACATTAGCATGAAAGTCTTATGAAGGGAGATCCCATCTGAGTCCAGATTCATCACACATAAACACCATTTCCAAAGAGGGGCCATCTGCACTGGTAGTTAACCCCATCGGCCATGGCCATAACTCTCATGGGTCTCTTTAGCCTTCAAAGGAACCAATATCTGGGGGTTGTATCTGCTTTATCTGTCTCTTGGACTCTGCTCAGTTGTGCATGAGGGCAATCCTTCTGCCAGCCTCCAGACTCTTTTTTAGAAACTCGTAGCCATATAAACTCATTTCTCCTTTCCATTTCCCCCTTACTTTAGGTCAAACAGCATTTTAAAGTCATGTTATTTTATGTAGACATGGATATTCTGCTGATCCGCATTGAACCTTCCGTATAAGGTCCTTTTCCAGTTGCATCATCAGTTGGTATTTGATAGTGGTCCCTCGTTGCCAGGGAGGCTCATCCCCGGGTGTCATGTCCCACGCTGGGGGGAAGGCATTGCATTTACATGCTGAGTTTGGCTTCGAGACTGGCCACATTTGAGTAACATGAAGGCTGACAGGAGGAAATTCCCAGGCACAATGTTGCTCTAGGCCTTGTTCTTATTTTAGGTTTATCAGCTCACAAGCATAGTCATTAGCATCAGGGGCTCACTGTTGAACCCTCACTCCCTCCAGGTCCCCGCCGCTGTACCTGGGAGACTGTTGCTGCTCCCCTAGGGACCGTGGCAGAGCACCACTGGCCAGGAACCCAGTACCCCCCCTGCTGTGGTTTTTAATTGTTGCCATTATGAATATATCCAATCATTACCATGCCCCCTGGACATATGTTCTGTACAGCTCCCTGTCAGCCATATATCACCTGTCATTGGTATCCCATACCAGTATCCCTCCATTGCCATTGTTGAAACACTCTGTGGTCCAGAACTCCCCGAAATTTGAAGCCCAATATAATGTCATGGTCCCTTACTAGGGAATGGTATATAGCGATGGGTTTAAAGGATGGATAAAGAACTTGGATAAAGTTAGATAAAGAACTTAGATAAAGAATGTTGACTTGAAAAAATTCCACATCCTATCCTTTCCCCTCCCCCCCCTAATTATTCAGCATTTCTTCACTGGAGTACTAGACCACAGCAATGCATATATATAATATACAGCACTCCCATACATCCACCACAAAACCTTTTTCCTTCCACAGCTATACTCTTACATCCTTTTCACATCATATTTACTTAAGGTGATGTACAGAGTCTGAGATATTAGCTTTCTAACAAGGTAATATCTGTGCTTACATTATGGTGCATACTTTAGGATACACAGTTCTTTACATTTTTAGTTACCCTATGTTTTACATTATGGTTTACATTATCAGTCTGTCATCTCCTATATGTTATGGTGTAATATTACATGTTTTATATCCATCCTTGTGTACTCTCAAAAAACTCCTCTCTTGCCCCCCTTTTACTTTGGTTCCACACATTTAACGTCCATTTTCCCTTCCACCTTGGTGCCCACAGTGACAGCCAACCTTCGTTTCCTGAGGAGCCACTTCCAGAAATAGATGGAATAGTGTTCAGGGCCTAACTTGCTCAACTGCCCCAATGCCCTGGGAGCCACCCTTTCTCTCAAGGGATACAGTTCCCTCTATTTGGTGGCATTAGTCCTCCCCAGGATGTGGGTCCACCCCCACTCTCACTACTTGGGATTTTACCCCATGGTGTCACCCACTCTGGCAGAATGAGCATTTAGGCATTCCCCAGGAGCCCGTCCTGCATCAGACCCTCCCCTCCGAGCATTCTAAACAGGTAACCCTCTTTATTATATTTTGATATGATTTTCTCGGCATTTTACTCTCCACCACCTCCTGACCCTCTCCTGTGTTCGTATGCTCCCCCTCCCTCCCCCCACTTTTGGGCAACGTTACCCAACCATCCCTCCCCAGCCACCCTCAAACCCGTAAAGCCCCAACCAAAGGCAACCCCTTGCCCCCATTTTATCTCTTCTTTGTGTTCATACTTACCACCATTTCGTCTTAAATTCCCCCCCTGCAGACATCGGCTCATATCCTTCCTCCACCCTCCGATTTCCTGTAAGCCTATCGTTCAGTCTCTTGCTATCTAGGGCAGCTTGTTTATTTCATATCATTGAGGTCATGTAGTATTTGTCCTTCAATGTCTGGGTTGCTTCACTCAACATAAGGTTCTCAAGATTCATCCATGTTATCACATGTGTTTGTAGTGTGTTTGTTCTTACAGCCGAGTAGTATTCCATTGTGTGTATATACCACATTTTATTGATCCACTCATCTGTTGATGGGCATTTGGGTTGATTCCAACTTTTGGCAATAGTGAACAATGCTGCTATGAACATTGGTGTACATATATCGGTTTGTGTCCTTGTTTTCAGTTCTGCTGGGTATATACCCAGCAGTGGTATTGCTGGGTCATATGGCAAATCTATGGCTAGTTTTTTGAGAAACCGCCATACTGTCCTCCAGAATGGTTGGATCCTTCTGCATTCCCACCAGCAGTGGATGAGTGTTCCCCTTCCTTCACATCCTCTCCAGCACTTGTATTCTTCTGTTTTTTTCATAGCTGCCAATCTTATGGGTGTAAGATGGTATCTCATTGTAGTTTTGATTTGCATTTCACTGATAGCTAGAGATTTGGAACATTTTTTCATGTGCTTTCTTGCCATTTGTATTTCTTCTTCGGAGAAGTGTCTGTTTAAGTCTTTTTCCCATTTTTTAAATGGGTTGTTTATCTTTTTATTCTCAAGATATAGGAGTTCTTTATATATGCAAGTTATAAGTTTCTTATCAGATATATGATTGCCAAATATTTTCTCCCACTGTGTGGGCTCCCTTTTTACTTTCTTGACAAACTCCTTTGAGGTGCAGAAGGCTTTAATTTTGAGGAAGTCCCATTTATCTATTAGTTCTTTTGCTGCTCGTGCTTTTGGTGAGATATTCATAAATCCATTTCCTATTACAAGGTCCTGTAGATGTTTCCCTACACTGCTTTCTAAGGTTTTTATGGTCTTGGCTCTTATATTTAGGTCTTTGATCCATCTTGAGTTGATCTTTGTATAAGGTGTGAGATGGTAATCCTCTTTCATTTTTCTACATATGGCTATCCAGTTCTCCAGACACCATTTGTTGAATAGGCCACTCTCTCCCAATTGAGAGGGTTTGGTGGCTTTATCGAATATTATGTGGCTGTATATGTGAGGTTCTATATCAGAGCTTTCAATTCGATTCCATTGGTCTATAGGCTTACTGTATTATGATCCATAATAGGTTTTCTAATTTTTGCAATTTTATATCATAATTGTGGGGTACATAAACTAATATGAACTTTTTCAAATGTTAGCTGAGGCGGCGAACTTGGCCCAGTGGTTAGGACGTCCGTCTACCACATGGGAGGTCCGCGGTTCAAACCCTGGGCCTCCTTGACCCGTGCGGAGCTGGCCCATGCGCAGTGCTGATGCGCGCAAGAAGTGCCCTGCCACGCAGGGGTGTCCCCCTCGTAGTGGAGTCCCAAGCGCAAGGAGTGTGTCCCGTAAGGAGAGCCCCCAGCGCGAAAGAAAGTGCAGCCTGCCCAGGAATGGCGCCGCACACACGGAGAGCTGACACAACAAGATGATGCAACAAAAAGAAACACAGATTCCTGTGCCGCTGACAACAACAGAAGCAGACAAAGGAGAACATGCAGCAAATGGACACAGAGAACAGTCAATGGGGGGGGGGAGGGGGAAGGGGAGAGAAATAAAGAAAGATATTAAAAAAAAAAAAAGAAAATGTTAGCTGACCGCAATCAACAAAAGAAAAGAAGTATACCAGAAATCTTCTGGATGGCAGGAAAAAACTAACATAGAATTTTGTAATAGAAAATTCAAAGGATTTTAGTTAATTACTGACAGTCCCCCAAATAATTTTTTTTACCTCATACAACTCATATTGCAAAATCAAATTCATAATTTTACTTCCTTTCTCACTTAAAAATAGCAGATGAAAAGTGGGTTTTCTGAAAAGAGTGGTGATGGCTTCATGTTTTTCTCCTGCTTATATCCTTGGGTCACAGAAATATCCAAAAGTGTAATTCAGTTATTAAGGGAGTTTGCCTTACAGAGTGGCCATATGCCTGTTTGGTAGTGGGCCAAGGAAGGATGCCTGGCATTTGTCTTCAGGGTTGAGTGAGAGGTATTCAGAGGGCCTGAGTTCTGAGATAAGTCTGCATTGCCCAGAACTGGTTTGGGGATGCATTCAAGGCAGTTAGCTTACAGCTACTGCCAGCACTTTCATGAAAGAGAATTAATTTCCTTATCTCTGTTTTCCTTCTTTGTCATCTCAGGTGAAACCTTCAGCTTCCTACCCTCAGCCCTACTAATTCAAGCATCTTCATTCATTTTCCCTTATTTCTACCTAATTTCAAGAGATGAACTGTGCCTTCACCAGTGTTCCAGAATCTAGATAGAATCTCAGGCCCTCTCTTCTGAGATATTAATATCTATTCAATCTTTTATCAGCTCTTTCCTCTTTCAAAATGCGAGGCAGACACTACTGGCCTTGACTTGCCTCTTCTTGTCCTTGTTGTTGCTGTTTTTGTCATTTCTGCATGATAAAGCCTTAAACATGTGCATAGACCCTCCCCCCCCCCACCACCTCCTGCCTCTGAGGGAAAGGTTGAGGGGAAGGCTGTTGAGTCTTCTCTAAAGGGCAGTCTCTTACTGCTAAGATGCAAAGAGCTACTTCCTGTCCTTCCTTCTCTCTGCTTTGGGTGTTGCCTTGTGAGGTCAATGATGTTTGGAGCTGCAATAGCCATCTTGCAACCGTGATGTAAAGACACATGAGGGCACAGTGAGGAAGGGTATCTGGGAATGATGGAAAGCCTGGGTACCTTGATGCTATCGCTGAACTACTGGACAAACTCTGGGCTAACCAATCCCTGGTCTTTTTCCTATGTAAGAAAAGCAAACCTTACTGTCTAAGCACTTCTTGGTTCAATATTCCATTAAGTGTAGCAGGAAACATACTAAATGGTTTTGATTAAAAGTATAATCAAGCCTCTGCCATATTAAAGGGAAAAAGCAAAGCCCAATTAAATCTTTTGCTTTATATTTCTCTCTAGCTACAATTCATTCAACACATTCTCTGTGCCTTCACCAGCACACTTCTGCTAAAATTACCCTACAAAGTGCCTGCAAATCTTCATTTCCTCTTTACTCTTTTACACTACATTCTTTGCTCTGGTTTTGGTAACTTCACAGTCCCAAGGTTTTCCATCTACATTTTTTGTGGAGTCAATGAAATTTCCTGTTTGGGCACCTTGATTCTTCTTTTAAATTCATGACATCCCACCACAGAACCCAAACCAAACTGGATGCCTCCCTCTCACTCATTTGCCACCTATATTTAACCAGATACAATTTCTATATATGCTTACTTTTTTCCCACATTCACTCATTCTTCTCCATCCTTACCACCTTAATTCAAACCATCACCTCTTTTTTTCTGAACTATCTAGTACCCTCATAACTGGTCTCTCTGACCAGTTATTAGTCTTGCCCACTCTTCCCTAGTAAACCATCGTTTTGATTTAGAACTCTGCAAAGAGTGCATCATACTGTAAATTCAGAAGGAATATCCCCCATAAAGGCTGCCCTCACTTTAGATACCAGCCACAAGTTCAGGGGTCCCCAGGACCTGACTATGCCACACCAGCTGACCAAGAGTCCTAAAGAAGGTTCTAGATGAGATAATGAGAATCTAAGTCTAACGTGTTTCAGTTTTGTGGTACTAATGTAGGGGTAACGTAATTGCTTTTTGGTGTCAAGGTTAGGCAATTAGCTTTAATAGATCCTGTTTCATGGGCTGAAGTAGTATACCTTTTAACACATCCTTTCATTCCGTATGTTTATGGGGGTGGCACCACAAGAAACCGTGTGGTGGCTTGAGTTATGTATTCCAAATTTAGACACACTTTTGGTCTCAATCCTCATTCCTGTGGGCGTGAACCCATTGTATATAGTCTTTCTTGAAGATGTTATGTTTAGTTAATGTGTGGTCCAATTGAATGAGGGTGGTCTTAATCTGGATTACAGGAGTCCTCTGTAAATGGAAGATATTTAAAAATAGTAAAAGAAAGCCACAGGGAGGAGCCAGAAGTCATAAGTCAACAGAATCCAGAAGAGAAAGGAGAAGACACTGCAGGCTGACAGAAAAGCCAAGAATTCCAACCAGCCAGCACGCTACTGATTCTGGGGGGAAGCAAGCCTTCTAGCCTCTGAAACCATGGACTAATAAATTCTCTTTGTTTACGCCAACCCATTGTGTGGTATTTGTCACAGCAGCTTTGAAAAACTAAGACACAGTACTTCAATCATTTTTTTTCTCTCTCATTTCTGCCATGAAGGACAAGTGTTTTGAGTTGGCTTGGCAACCAGTGACCCTAATGCTTTTCCCAACAGTATTTACATATTGAATATTTTGTCAATGGGCTGTCTTCAAATAACTTACTAATGAGAACTGGTTTTCATTTAAAATAAATTTATTATTTTTTAGTGATGAAAATAAATATAATTGTAGGGATATTTATGAACAAAAACAGTATCTGTTCACATTTCTCTTCATATTAAATGTAATCTTTTTCTTTGAACATTGTATATTGGGCTGATTCACATTTAAAAAATAGATAAGTTGTTAAAATATGATTCAATAAGATATGAAATTAAAGACAGAAATAATTCTAAAGAGAAAAATGCAAGAATGTTTTTGTTGTCATTTTTTAAGGTTTTGTATTATATTGTTTTGATTTGTATCAGCAGAGACTTCTAGAAATAACTGTTTCAAACATCAGACTCCAGATGGATGGATTTTTGCTGCAGCATTCTAAAGATAGGAAAATTTCTATTAAATTAAATTGTCATATGCCAAAATTGCAGGATTAAATAAATGATTGGTTCAAAAACATTTATGAATAGTCACTAATACTTATAAGGTTCCTGTCAATAGTAAAGAACAATTGGAATTCTTGAAGTTTATTTAGATTAATTTTATGGTGATTGGACATATTCTCCATGGCTTAAATTTACTCTGTTTGTCTAACATTTGTCCTTTCCTAGTCATAGGTCGAGTTAGTGATTAAAGAAAAAAAATCTATTCCCTCAGTCTGACTTTGGCCCAGCTAGACTGTCATTCTCTCTGACAAGGCAACGAAAGCTCAGCTGCCAGTTTTTGTGACAAGAACAGCATTCTCTCATATGTATTCCAGTACCCTACTTCAAAGCAAACTTTCATTTCAACAATCTCAGTAGAATAACACATTTGTCTTTTATTTGTCTCAACACTGAGTCAAGGAAGCTTTCTCTACCCGCAGTTTTCCCAAAGAAGGGGAAAAATTCAACATTAAAAACAACCACCTACACAGCCTCTAAACATGGCTTTTTGAGTTAAAGTATAAAAGATTTGCAATGAGAGAAAATCACATAGAATGTCTATTTCTGTGTAGAGACAAGGAACTAAAGAGGAAACCCAAAATAGGAGGGATGGAAGCAGTGCTTCCAGTGACTCAGTAGGGGACCTTTAGTAAATCACTTAACCTAGTCTCATTGCCTTTCAAACAGATCCAAACCTGCCCTCACCTCCCAGCCCTTTTATCCCTTTGCCCCATTTCTATTTCTTTCCTTGCTTCCTCCAGCCTCTGCTACTTCCCTCCCTCCTTTCCCTATGACTAAACATATTTCTTTTCTGAATCTCTTTCTTGGGTTGATTTTTCCCCCTTCCCTCTTCATCTTTGTCTATATGCCTGGGATGATTCTAGTGAGTCAGAGGTATCCTTTTAGAATCACAGTTGCCATAAAGCCTTCCTGTAACAATCTTAGTTCCCTTACCCTTTCTTATTTTGGTAATTATTAAAGTGAGCAGAAACTTGGCTTACTTGTACTTCAAAAGTTTTGTTTCTTTGTTTATTGAAACTTAAACTTCCTAACAAAGTGTGTTGGTACGATTTCACTCAGCCAGAAACATGTCGTTTCTTTAGAGCAATTACATTGCACAGTCTCTGCTCTTTCTTCCTTGATCCCAACCTGAGTCACAAGGACATAAATAGATTTTGGGAAATGACACAGTTGCCCCAGGCCTAGATGGAGGGGTTGTTCAGGTCTCACATGAAGAAGAGGACAAATATAATTTCAGATTGGAGGTTGTACTCTGGCCAGATTAAAAGTTATGACTTAACCCCATATAGTATATTCCTCCCCTACTAATACTGGATTTATGAAAAGTTTGGAATTAGGTCTGACTATAACCACACCACAGAATCCTTGTAAAAATACATTATGCATCTTAGGAACACAAACGCTTATATAGATAAGCACTGAAAACCAATTAGTATTATTCTTAAGCACCATCAAATTTTATAGACTATATTGAATTATTGAGAGGTAGGAAAATCCCAGAGAGCCACAAATATTCATGTGAGAAAGTGCTTCCTTGGGAACTGACTTGGGCTGAAATTTGATACAGGGAAAGTATGGAAACCAAAACAATCCTGGTGTCAATTTTGGTTTCATTGTGTTTCTTGGTACACTTAAAAATAATCACCAAAAAGAAAGGTGGAGAAGGCAACTCAGGATTTTCTCCAAACAGAATTATTGTGTATTCTCTCTTGCAACAAGACACACCAGATGGGCTGCAGGGTTTAAGAACTGTGTCGGGACCAATACATCTGCTACTGCTCTTGGCCTAAAGCTGATAAAGGGAAATAATGGTAGGCAGAGAATGCAAGGACTACCTCTACTCTCTACTATTCTGTGAATTTACAAAATGCTTCCATTTATTTGTGGGCGTGATTTTGAAACTGCCATCTGTAGTTTGTAGGGATTTTCTTTTGTTTTGGTTTGTTACTGATGTTTTTGTACCATTTTAATTTGCACACCTTTATAGATGTTGCAATACAGCGTTTCCCTCTCATGTTACTTTGATGATCCTTTGAAGCCAGATGCATGATGATCCATTCCCTTTTCTTTCTGGCAAAAATTTACCTATTTAACTACCTGATTAGACTCAATTTGATTATCTTTATTTGCTCTCTCCTAGTTCAATGAATTGGAACTAATTTTAGATGACTATAAACTTTCAAAAAAAGATTCTCTTTTGCCATTTCTCTTACAAGCATTAAAAATGTTTGGAAGATATGAGAAACAAAGAGAAATGTTTTGCCATTCTTAGGGGATTTTCTAGGGAAATGTTGGCAACTCTGACCTTTTGTATCAATTTTACCCACACAAATGGGTGCTATATTGTCAACATGATTTTTAAGAGGGCCTGAAAAAATGCTATCTAAAATAAAAATTAATTCAAGTGATGCAAGTTGACATATCACTCACACTTCAGAGTGTAGAAATTTTCTCAAATCCCAGGACATAACACAACAAACAAACACGGGAAGACTGAAAGATGAAAAGAAGAAGGCAGGCTACCTAGGGACCTTGGGACTTGAGGAACAACACAGTGGTGAATCTCCTGAGTTTCTTTATTATCTCCCACATTTCCCAAACAGGGCTTTCCAGAAGCCTCTAACCCATAACCATTATTTGTTTATTTATTTATTTAGGACAAAAAGATCTCCAAGAAGAGCCCTTTCCTTTAGCCAAATGAGCAGAAAAAGGATGGCCTAACAATGACAACAACTACAAAAGTTTCTAAACCGCCTCCATAGAAGCAGGCAAAGGTTTAGCAATCAGCCTGGCCCCCGAACACACACACACACACACACACACACACACACACACACACACACACACTGGGTGGTATTGGTGAGGCTGAGCAGGGACCTAGTCTTTTGATTGGGGGAGCTTAATTTCCTATCCCATGTCTGGTGGGAGCAGACTGCATCTGACTCCCCTGCTGAGTGTGGCAACTTATCTTTCATTCCCTGCCTGGCAGTAGCCTGTGATGCTCTGATTCCTCTGACATGGTAGTATCATCAAGGCCCAACAGCAAGCTGAGATTCCATCACACTTGGCATCAATGAGACTAAACAAAGAAGTGCAAGTCTGGGCTAGTAAGTCCTTAATTTTAGCCCCATCCTTGTTATCATCAGGGCCCAGTGCAGAGCTAAGCCTTCACCCCCACTCAGCATCAGTGAAGCTGACTGAGGTGGTAGAGGATGGGACTAGTTGGGCCACTCCCCTCATGTCAGCAAGGTCTATCAGGGAGTGAGCATCCTCCCCATTCTGCCGCCACAAAATAGGGTGAGTCATTTCTCCACCTCCTACATTGCTGGTATCAGTAGGGCTCAGGGGAGAGCTAAGCTTATATCCTTACTCAAAGGCAATGAGGCAGTGTGAGTTTGTATTCCACTTTCACCAGGAGGGTGTCAGCCTGGCCAAGAGAACACCTAAACTCTTTCCTGCCAACTCATCCACAATGAGACAGTGTGAGTCACTGACCCACTTTTGCCAGGATTTTATTGGTGGATAACAGTGGGATGCAGAACATACACAGCAAACTGGCCCTTGTGTTATACTTGAACTGCTTAAAACAGAGATTAAATAGGATTCAGAGTCTCAAAATGTAATATCCAAATTTTCCAGCATGCAATAGAAAATTACTCATCATACCAAGAACTAGGAAAAGTCACAATGTGATTGAAAAAAATAGACCATAGACACCAACAAGATGAATCATATGTTTGCATTTTTGAAGGAGGACTTTAGAGTAGCCATCATAAAATATGTCCACAAACAATTACAAAATAGCATGAAACAATGGAATAATCTCACTAAATAAATTAAAGTTATAAACAGAAGCAAATAGAAGTCATAGAACTGAAAAATACAATTATCAAAGGACAGGCTCAATAGTAGAGTAGAAATTACAGAGGATAGAATCAGTGAACTTTAGGACAGATCAATAGATTTGCACAATCTGAGTGTCAGAGAGAAAAGAGACTGAACAGAAAATGAACAGAGTATCAGGTATCTGTGAGATAATAAGAAAAGATCTAATATTAGTACCAGGAAAGAGAGTGGGACTGAAAGAGTATTCAAAGAAATAATGATTGCATACTGAAGCAAGATTTTCATAGGGTGGTATATGGAAATCACGTATTTTATGAATGATTGTTTTGTAAACCCACAACTTCTATAATTAAAAAAGAAAAAGAATAGCTGAAAAGTCTCAGTTTTGGCAAAAGACATAAACTTACAGATTCAGGAAGCTGAGAAAAACCTCCAGTAGGATAAACATAAAGAAATCTGTGACAAGTCACAACAAAATTAAACTTATTTAAACTAAAGAAAAAGAGAAAATTTGATAGCAGCCAGAGAGATACAACATATTACTGTTAACAGAACACCAGTTTGAATGACAGAGGATTTATCATCCAAAACCATGGAGGACAGAAGGAAGTGACATATATTTTTCAAGTACAGAAAGAAAATAACTCTCAACCAGCATTCTATTTCTAGCAAAAATATTCTTCAGGAATGAAGGGGAAATGAAGATTTTCTTGGCAGAAGAAAATCTAAGAGAATTGGATGCTAAGAAATGTACCTAAAGAATGACCAAAGGATGCTTTCTCAATAGAAAGGAAATGATAACAGGTGAATGCTCGGAACTTCAGAAAAGAAAGAAGAACCCTGAATGGATAAAAAATAGGGATAATGTATGATCAACTGTTCTTCTCTGGAGCTTTTAAAATCATATTTGATTATATTATGATGCCATAATATTATGACACCATCTGATGTGGTGGTATATAGAACAGTTAAGACAATTTTTTAAAAAAATACTAAGAGTAAAAGAACCTAAATGGAGGAAAGGTTTCTATGCTTCATTTAAAGTGGTAAAATGCTGATAGAAGTAGACTGTGATAAGTTACATGTTTATATTTTGATACCTAAACAAATACTAAGAAAACTATGCAAAGCAATATACTAAAAAGCCATATTAAGTAATTACAATGGAATTCTAAGATGTGTTCGAGTAGCCCATAGGAAGGTAAGAAAGGAGAAACAGGAACAGGAATAGAGGAAACAAACAGAAAACTAATAGTAAAATGGCAAACTTAAGCCCTAACATATCAATAATTACTTTAAATATAAATAGTCTAAATATACCAATTAAAATACAGAGATTGGCAGAGTATATTAAAACAAAACATGATCCAACAAAATTCTGTCTATGATCTCCAAAAAGAGCTGGGAGGTTTCAGAGGGGTTGCCCTTATGCACACCTGAGCAGAGTCCCAGAGACAGATAAAGTAGATACAACCCCAGGTATTGGTTCTTCTGAAGGCTACAGAGACCCACAGGTTCTATGGTCATGGCAGATGGAGTTCAATGCCATGTCAGTTGGCCCTACTTTGGAGTTTGTGTTCCTGAGTGTGATGGAGCTGGACTTAGATGTGATCTTTGTCCACAAGTCCCTACTATTACTTTTACTAGAACTGTAGTTGGTGCTGGGGTTTAATGTATACCCAGGGGACCTGAATCTCTGGACTGACCATGTGATAGCCAGGCCCTGAGCCTCAACAGACTTGCAACCCTTACACTCTGGTTTATTGGACTTACCCCACTCAGCTAACATGGAGGTGAAGAAGGTCAACCACCACACCAGGGAGCCAAGAGCACCTACAACTGAAAGCAGGAGAATTGCATCCAGCATCCATGTGGAATCTAAGCCCCCTCTTGATATAGATGTGGAGTGGACACAACCATTCTAAGGTCTACAGGATGGAGGAATAGAGTATAGATTAGAGTGGACTTACTGATATTCTATTCACGAACTATTGTGATTAGTAATTGAAGAAAATGTGGCATTGGTGTGGAGAAAGTGGCCATGGTGGCTGCTGGGGGTAGAGAGTGGGAGGAAGAGATGTGATGTGGGGGCATTTTCGGGACTTGGAGTTGTCCTGGGTGGTGCTGCAGAGACAGTTACCAGACATTGTATGTCCTCCCATGGCCCACTGGGTGGACTGTGGGAGAGTGTGGGCTATGATGTGGACCATTGACCATGAGGTGCAGCGGTGCTCAGAGATGTATTCACCAAATGCAAGGTATGTCTCATGATGATAAAGGAGGTTGTTGTTATGGGGGGAGGAGTGAGGTGAGGGGGGTGGGGGTTATATGGGGACCTCATATTTTTTTAATGTAACATTAAAAAAATTCTATGAGAAACTTGCTTCAAATACAGTGATACAGGTAGATTGAAAATGAAAGGATGGATAAAATCTATCCTATGGTAACATTAACAAATAAAGGAAGAGTGGCTGTATTAATATCTCATAAAGTGGACTTCATAAGAAAGACTATTACTAAAGATAAGAAGGACATTATATATCAGTAAAAATCAGTTCACTGAGAATATATAACAAACCTAAATGTGTATGCACCAAATGACAGAAGGAAAATACATGAAGCAAAAACTCATAGGGATTAAAAGAGAAAGAGAAAAATATTATATTATAATTAAAGAACTTGAAAATAGGGAAAATAGAGAAAATCAATGATGCTAAAATCTTGTTATTTTTAAGAAGTCAAAAATACTGATAAAAATATAGCAAGACAATGATATTTAAGAGAGAAGATGCAAATCACCAATATCAGTAACAAACAAGGGATATCATTACAGATCCTGCAGGTATTAAAGGATAACAACTTCACACTCATAAGTTTAACTGAGGAGAAATGAACCAATTTCTCGAAAACCAAAAATTATCAAAACTCAAGCAAGAGAAAGCAGACAACCTGAATAATTCTATGACCATTCAAAAAATTGGATTTGTAATTGAAAATTTGCCCCCAAATAAATAAATTTCCAGCCCTAGATGGTTTCACTGGACAGTTCTAAAATACATTTAAAGAAGAATTACCACCAATTCTACACAATCTTAAAAAAATAGAAGAAGAAGGGAAACTGCCTAACTTGTCTTATTAGGCTGATAATAAACCAGAGAAAACAGTAGGGAATATCTCTGATGACCTAAAATGCAAACATGCTCAAAATATTCACAGCTAAATCTAGCAATGTACAAAAATTAATTATATACAG
Organism: Dasypus novemcinctus; assembly: GCF_030445035.2. Classification (NCBI taxonomy): domain Eukaryota; kingdom Metazoa; phylum Chordata; class Mammalia; order Cingulata; family Dasypodidae; genus Dasypus; species Dasypus novemcinctus. The sequence continues at coordinate 32,296,949 of NC_080704.1, read as the reverse complement.
TGACCAAGTGTGATTTATTCCAGGTATGCAAAGCTGGTTCAAAATTCAAAACTTAGTCAGTGTAATCCATCACATCATCTGGCTAAAGAAGAAAAATCAAACAATTATACCATTTCATTCAGAGAAAACATTTAACAATATCTACCACCCATTTGTGATTTTTAAAAATCTTAGCAAACTAAAGACAAAGGAGCACTTCCTCATATTGATGAAAAAAATCTACAAAAAATACACAGCTCAAAACTTACTACAAAATTACAGTAATCAATACAGCATAGTACTGGCATAGGATAAACACAAAGATCAATGGTATAGAATTGAGAATCTAGAAATAAACCTTATAGCTTTGGCAAATTGATTTTTGATTAGGGAGCCAAGATAATTGAATGGGGAAAAACAGACTTTTCAACAAATGGATGTCTACATGTAAAAACATTAAGTTGGGCCCCTACCTTATACCATATAACTCATGGACAGAGATGCAAATATCGATTCAAAAAAAGTACATGGAAGACTTAAATAGAAGAGCTGAAAACTCTTAGAAGGAAACATAAGTGTTAATCTTTGTGACTTTGGTTTAGGTAATGGTTTCTTAGATATGATATCAAAAGTGCAAGCAACAAAAGAAAAAAATTGATAAACTGGACTTCATCAAAGTTAAAAACTTTTTTGCTTTAAAAAACTTTTTTGCTATCAACAACATGAAAAGAGAATGTGCACAATGGGAGAAAATATTTGCAAATCATATATCTGATAATGTACTGCATCCAAAATATATAAAGAATTATTAAAACCCAACAATTTAAAAAAAGTGAATTAACAAATGGGCAAAGGACTTAAATAGATATTTCTGCTAAGAAGATACGCAAATGACTACTAAACACATAAAAAGATGCTTAACCTCATTAGTCATTAAGGAAATGCAAATCAAAGCCACAATGAGATATCACTTCACACCCACAAGGATGGGTATAATTAAAATAATCAAACAAACCAGAAAATAACAGTGTTGATGAGGATGTGGAGAAATTGGATCTCTCATGCATTGCTGGTATAATATAAATTATACTGCTTTGGAAAAAAAAATTAACAGCTCCCCAAAATATTGAACACAGAGTTATCATATGACCTAACCATTCCACTCCTAGGTATATATACCCAAAAGAAACTAAAACATATGCTCCTGCAAAAACTTGTACACAGGGGAAGTGGAGTTGGGTCAACGGATAGAGTGTCCGCCTACCACATGGGAGGTCCAGGGCTCAAACCCAGGGCCTCCTGACCCATGTGATGAGCTGGCCCACGTGCAGCACTGATACGCGCAAAGAGTGCCATGCCACACAGGGATGTCCCCTGTGTAGGGGAGACCCACACACAAGGAGTGTGCCCCGTAAGGAGAGCCGCCCAGTGCAAGAAAAGTGCAGCCTGCCTAGGAGTGGTGCCGCACACACGGAGAACTGAGGCAGGAAGATTATGCAACAAAAAGAGACACAGATTCCTGGTGCTGCTGACAAGAATATAAGTGGACACAGAAGAACAGACAGTGAATGGACACAGAGAGCAGACAACTTGGGGGGTGGGGAGGAGGCAGGAAAGGGGAGAGAAATAAATTAAAAAAAAAAAAATCCTTAAAAAATACTTGTATACAGAGCATCACTATTCATCATAGCTGAAATCTGATGTATAGGTAAACAAAATGTGACATATCCATAGAATGGAATACTATTTTGCCATAAAAAGGAATGGGGTACTGATACATGCTTCAACGTGGATGAACCTTGAAAACAGTACACTAAGACGAAGAAGCCAGACAGACACAAAAGTCACATACTGCATGATTCCATTTATATGAAATGTTCACAATAGGCAAATATATAGGGACAGAAAGTGGCTGACAAAGGTAAGGGGTGGGAAATTTAATGAGTATAGAGTTTCTATTTGGGGTGATGAAAACGTTCTGAAATTAGATAGCGCTGATAGTTGTGCTTTGAGCATTTTGCAAATATATTAAAAGCCATTTAATTTTTCACTATTAAAGGGCAAATTTTCTGGAATGTGAAATAGTTTTTCAATTAAAAAACCATACTATTAAGCATAATATTTAATGGTGTAAGATTAAATGCTTTCCCTGTAAGATCAAGAACAAGGCAAACAACAACAAAAGAAGTTGTTAAAAGAAAAAAGGACAAAGCAAGGGTATCTGCTCCCACCTCTCTTATTCAGCAATGCAGTGGCAGTTTTGTCAGTGCAAAACAAAAACAACTCCTTAAACTTTTAAGTGAGTTAAACAAGGCCATGGAATATAAGATCAATGATAAAGATCAATCACATTTCTATATATTAACAAGGAACACATGGAAACTGAAATTAAAAATACAATATCATTAACAATGACTCTAAAGAAACTTAAATACTTAGATATAAATGTAGCAAAACTTGTGTAAGATCTATATGTGGAAAAAGACATAATGCTGATGAAAGAAGTCAAGAAGACATAAATAAATGGAGAGACTTATTGTGTTTATGGATTGGAAGGCTCAATGTAATAAATATGTCAATTCTCCCCAAATTGATGTAACAATTTAATACAACTTATATGGGAAGTCATAGGCACTAAACTAGCTGAAACAATCTTGAAAAATAAGAATAAAATGGGATGGATCATTCTACCTGATATTAAGTCCTACTGTATTGCCACAGTAATCAAGACAATGTATTATTGGTGGATATATAGACTCATAAATCAGTGGAGCGGGATAGTGAGTCCAGAAATAGACCCACATAGATATGCCCAATTGATTTTTGACAAAGGTGTGAAAGTAATTCGATTTTGGCTCTCAAGGAAGGATAACCTTTTCAACAAATGGTGCTGGAACAACTGGATATCTATAGGCCAAAAAGGAAAAGAAGAATCTTAGCCTAAATCTCTTATACAAGAATTAACTCAAAATACATCACTGACTTAAATGTAAATTGCAGAACTTTAAAACTTGTAGAAACAAACAGGAGAAAGTCATTGGGATCTAAAGTTAGGCAAGAGATCTTACACTTGACACCAAAAGATCTATGAATGAAAGGAAAAATTGATAAATTGGACCTCACCTAAATTAAAATGTTTGCCCTGAGGAAACACACGTGAAGAGGATGAAAAGAAGCTACAGACAGAGAGGAAATATTTGCAATATTTGCAAAGCATATATTTGACAAAGGACTAGTTTCTAGAATATATAAACAACTCTTGAATCTCACCAAGAGGGTAAACAGATGGAAAATAAGCACAAGAAGAGACGTTTGATATCATTAACCATTAGGGAAATGCAAATTAACACAACAATGGGTTATTACTTTACATATATCAGAACGGTTTAAATAGAAAATAGTGACAACACTAAATGCTGGTGAGTATGTGGAGAAATTGGACCATCTACATATTGATGGTGGAAATGTAAAATAGTGCAGACCCTCTGGAAAGCAGTTTGGCAGTTTCTTATAAACCTAAACATGAAATTACTATGTCTCATCATTTGTATTCTTGGTCATTTTCCCCAGAGAAATGAAAAGTTATGCTCAGAAAAAAGGCCTGTATACAAATGTTCATTTTGTTTGAAAAAGCCTCAAATTGGAAACAGCCCATATGTCCTTCTATGAGTGAGTGGTTAAACAAACTGTGGTACATCCATAGCATGGATTACTACTCAGTTGTGGGAAAATAGCTTGAATTTGAATGTGGGAACCTGGCTTGAAGTTGAAACTTTTCCATAATGCAGATAAAAAGTGTGGGCTTAGGAACACCAGCGTTGACTAGATGAAATGCTGTCTGGTCAGTGCGAAAATTGTTTGTGCAAGGAGGCATTTGAACTTCATATGGCCTGTTCCCTAGTATTGCAGGTGTTGCAGCTTTAATAACAAGCAGCCTTAAAAGTAAACATAGGTAACTACTGCTTTGTAACTTCTAATAAATACGATGTAGAAACTAGGATTGAGGCTCTCAGTTCCAGAAGCTGTTGAGTCCCCTGGTCCCATCTTTAATTTCTCTCCCATGTCTTTCTTTCTGTCCTTTTATTTCTTCAGTTCTGCAACGCCTTCCCTTTGTGCAAACTTATTGCTGAGCTGGTCTCAGCACTCAGTAGTAAAAAGGAATGAAATTTTGATTCTTGGAACAACTTGGATGAATTTCCAGAGAGTTATGCTTAGTGAAAAAAGTCAATCCTAAAAGGCAACATACAACATTATTCAATGTACACAACAGCCTTGAAATGCTGAGTTTTAGAAACTGAACTTAGGGGTTTCCAGGTGTCAGGAATGGGTATGGGAAGAGAGGTTGTAAAAGGGACACAGAAGGAATCCTTGTGGTGATACAACAGTTTTGCATCTTGACTCTATGTATTCTAGTTGTGATAATATACTATAGTTTTGAAAGCTGTTACCATTGGGGGAAATTGGGTAAAGGTTATATTGGATCCTTCTGTATTATTTGTTACAATTGAATGTAAACATACAATCATCTCAAAATAATAAAGTTAAAAAGCAAACAAAGAAACAAAAGATTAATGTGAGTAGTTACCCAGGGCTGGGAGAAAGGTGGGGGTGGGTAAGTGGGGGGAAGATGATGAGTTACTGCTTAAGGGTAAAAGGCTTCCTTCTGGGATGAGGAAAATACTCTAAAATTAGATTTTGGCTATGCTTGCGTAACTCCATAAATATACTAAAAGCCATTGAATTGTGTACTTTAAACGGGTGAATTTTATGGTATGTAACATATCTCTGTAAAGTTGCTTTAAAAAAAAAGTAACTATAATCTTAATATAGTAGACTAAGGTCATTTTGAATGCCTGTATGCCTTTTCTGCGTTTATAAAAATGGTTATTTAAAACATAAATATGTCCAGATCCAACTCCACTAAATCTAGCTTTTTGAACAAATGTGTCAGGCATTTTGTTGAATATGCTCTGGGGGATACAGAAATGAATAAGAAACAGGTCTTAACCTCAGACCCCCTGAGCGTCAACCCTAGCCCCCACCCAGCCCCATTTACGCTCCAACAAGATGAAAGAAACTATCATGAACCAGGAGAAACTCAGCAAAATGTAAGCGCAAGTGTGCAATGGTGGGAAAGGAACTGCTCGCAGAAAGAAGACGGTGGTTCATAGAGCAGCTACAGCGGATGATAAAAAACTTCACTTCTCCTTAAAGAAAAGAGGGGTAAACAATATCTCAGGTATTGAGTAGGTTAGCATGTTTACAAACCAAGGAACACTGACTGACTTTAATAACCCTAAAGTTCAGGCATCTCTGGCAGCAAACATTTCCACCATTACTGGCCAGGCTGAGACCAAGCAGCTGACAGAAATGCTGCCCAACATCTAGAACCAGCTTGGCACAGACAGTCTGACCAGTTTAAGGACACTGGCTGAAGCTCTTCTCAAATAATCCATGAGCAGAAAAGCACCACTTGCTACTGGAGAGGAGGGGGATGAAGTTGTGGAGAATTTTGATGAAGCTTCCAAGAATGGGGCAAACTGAATTGAGTCAACTTTTGAAGAAGATAGACTCTGAAGTTACTTGGCACTGCTACTTTATATTATGATTGCTTTTTAAAATTGTTTTGTTTATGGATCTAATAAAATCTAGGTTGCTAATATTTTTAAGCTCAAACCCTTTGCTCCTGCTCAGTGGAGGAAGAGCTGCATATAAATAAGTAAACATAATTGAAGGTGGTTATTTTCACGTAACCGGCTTCATATACTCAGATATAGCATTAATACAGAAAAATAATAGCAGGTAATGTTGTCAGTAGGCACCTTACACATGTAACCACCTTTTCTTCACGTTATTCCCCGCCCCCCCCCCCCAGAATTTACAAGAGATAGGGAAACTGAGGCCCTGTGCTTGGGTTTTTATATAGATCTTGGTTCAAGTCAACTGTCATTGCTCTTGTTCCAATCAGATCGTTATCTCCACTACATGAAAGTCCTTCCTTTAGGCAACTGTTTGTGAAATCAACCTACTTGGCTCTCATATATTAACTTGGAACAATCACAGTTTCTAGCCATAATTTTTGACTAAGCTAATAATGTCTCAAATTAATTGACTAGCTTGCAAATGTGGAAGGATCTACTTGACGTATCTGACTAGGCAATTTTCCATGAGTTGTGTTGGCTCATTTAAGATTCTGTGAAGAATATAATGATTGACAGAAAAGCTTCTCTAAAGCAGCATTTATTTTGGAGATATATTACCTTTTACTGATGAACTTGGCAGTTTGACCTAATGTAAACTGATTGGAATTAACAATCACACAGCAAGCTACTAATGTCCACATTGAGAGGTGGGTAGTTTTGCAATCAAATGCAGTTAATAATCTCTTGATAAATCACAAAGTTGGTAGTAATCTTTATGTAACATGGGGTGGAAGAAAATGAAATGCACTCAAGAAATTGTCATTTTTTTAGGTAAAGTTCTAGCGAAGCACTTTCATCTAAACTAGGGGTTTTTAAACAGGGGTCCATGGACCACTTGATTTCAGGGGGTCCGTGAGCTTGAACTGAAAAAAAAATCAACTTATTATCTTTATTTTCTCTGACCTCTAATTGAAATCTAGCATTTCCTTGACTCATGGATGTATGTAATAAATTACAGTAGTATTGGAAAGTGGATGTGGCTCAAGCAATTGGGCTCTCATTTACCATAAAGGTCCAGGGTTTGATACCCAGGGCCTCCTGGTAAAGACAAGCTGGCCCAAGAGGCGAGCTGGCCCATGTGGAGTGCCGGCCCACAGGGAGTGCCACCTCCCCATGCAGGAGTGCTGGCCAATGTGGAGAGCTAGTGCAGCAAGATGATGCAATAAAAAGAGACACAGAGGAGAGACAATAAGAGATGAAGCAGGACAGGGAGCGGGCGTGGCACAAGAGAATGGTCAACTCTCTCTCAGTTTGGAAAGTCCCAGGATCGCCTAATACAAGCAGACAAGAAGAACACACAGTGAATGAACACAGACAGCAGATAATGGAGGGAGGGGGGAGAAATAAATAAATAAATCTTTTTAAAAAATTTGCAGTAGTATTGATTTCATATCATATTATAGTTGTTGCCTATCTGGAAAAATCGCTTACACTTATCCATAGTTTGAAATTATGGTGGGCGGCGGACTTGGCCCAGTGGTTAGGGCGTCCGTCTACCACATGAGAGGTCTGCAGTTCAAACCCCGGGCCTCTTTGACCCGTGTGGAGCTGGCCCACGTGCAGTGCTGATGCGCGCAAGGAGTGCTGTGCCACACAGGGGTGTCCCCCGCATAGGGGAGTCCCACGCTCAAAGAGTGTACCTCATAAGGAGAGCGGCCCAGTGCAAAAGAAAGCGCAGCCTGCCTAGGAATGGTGCCGCACACAGACACAACAAGATGAAGCAACAAAAAGAAACACAGATTCCCGTGCCGCTGACAACAGAAGTGGACAAAGAAGGAGATGCAGCAAATAGACACAGAGAACAGACAACGGGGTTGGGGGGGGAGGGGAGAGAAATAAATAAATCTTTAACAAAAAAAAGAAAAAGAAATTATGGTAGTTGTTAGACTCAATGCTAGCTGAGTGTCATAAAACTATCTGCAGCTACATTCTGAGAAGGGGTCCATGATTTTCACCTGACTGGCAAAGGGGTCTGTGCAACCAAAAAGGTTAAGAACCCATGATCTAAACTTTTCTCTCTTGTCTTTCAACCCAATACTGGGAAGGGATGTGTTAATCAGGTCCATTTCCTGGAGGCCACAAAATCAACTAATAAATGAATAGTAGCTAGCGGAAGGAACTTTGTAATAACATAATGCAAAGTTTGCTCTAGAGTCAGCCTGCCTAAGTTCAAATCCCAGTTCCACTACTCATTGACTTTAGAGACGTTTCTGTCCCTTTCTGAGCCTTAGTTTCCTTCTCTATGCAATGGGAATAGAAATAGAAGTTATGACATGGGATTGTTGGGAGTTTTAAATGAGATAATACATACAAAGTGCTTAGCATACTGCCTGGCACATAGAAACACTCTATAAATCTTCATTATTAATAGTATTAACAAATTTTCTCTCCTAGAATGGAACTAGGACAAAGAGTTGGGATGCACCACCACCATGAGGATGAATGTGAACCACTGACACAATGTTAGAAACTAAGTTTCTAGAGGGATCTTGGATCAAAGTAAACAGAGCAAGTCACCCACAGAGTTAAAGAGATTAAAGGGCTAGTCTCACCAACCGCAGTCTATTTTCTCAGGTACAGTCTTACAGAAACCTACAAAGGTATTGAAACTCCCTACGGGCTGGCCATTACCTATTAAGGTGCAAGTGGGCACCTTACCTGCAAATTACCTTCACTCTTTATTATATATCTTCTAGGCAATCAGAAACAGAGTTTATTCAATTTCTTTCTATTTAACAAACTACCCTTTAATTTAGGGGCAGAAAACGATTTAATTTGCACACCGTTTTGTGGGTCAGAAGTTCAGGAAGGACTTGACTGGCTGCTTTTCTCTGATTTACAGGGTTTCAGATGGGAGGGTGTATCCAGAATGGATTTGCCATTCACATACTTAGCCCTTGGGGATCCTTGGATCCCTAGCTCCCAGTCTTTCCCCTTGGCGCTTATTCTCCAGGGCCTCCCCCCATGGTATGGGCTTCTTGACAATGTGGAAGTCTCGGGGTAGTTGGATTCCACCTCCAGTAGCTGGCTTCCCTGATTGAGGTACCACAAAGCAGGAAGTAGGCATTGGCAGTCTTTTAAGGCCTGGGCCCAGGCCCTGCTACAGTGTCATTCCTGAAATATGCTACTGGTTCAAAGCACTTAGTGTTTTAGTTTGCCAAAGGGCTGCCTTTGCAAAATTCCACAAATGGGTTGGCTTTTATAAAGGAGATTTATTTGGGGGTAAAAGCTTACACTTCAAAGGCCATGAAAAGTCCAAATCCAGGTACCATAAAATGTGCTTTCTCACCAAAGTCAGCTATTGTTGAGCCTGTTGTTGGGTATGTGGCAAAAACAAGGTGGTCATTGATCTCTGCCAAGGTCTCAGCCTTTCCCTCTGGGCTCACCATCTCTTGGAAATGCAAGCTCAGCTGTGAGCAACCAGGCATAGGGCTTGTCTTTTTCTAGGCCTCCAATATAGTCTTGGCTGCTCTGATTTCTTCCTGAGTTCAGCTGTAAGCTATCAGGCATACAGTAGGGTTGTTTTCTCTTGAGCTGCTCCGTGGGCCCAGCCTTGTGTGGGCTTTATGCTTAAGTGATCATCCAATCCTCTCTCACATGGCAGGATAAAAAATGGCAACTTCTTTTTCCTGTGTCTGTGTGTCTCTCTCTGTGTTTCCATTTTTATCAGCCCCAGCAAGGGGGCGGCAACCCCACTGGATCACACCTCACTGATATGGCCAATCAAAAACCCTAAATAGATCTTATCAAGTAATCTAATCAAAGGGTCCTCAGCTGAGTTAATGCAATCAAAGAATACCACACCCACAGGAATAGATTAGTCTAAAAACAATCTTTCTCTTTTGGGGATTCATAAAATAATTTCAAACTGCCACTCCTAGATTCAAGGAAGGGGGATATAGACCTCACCTCTCAATGGGTGAAGATCAAAGCATTTGTAGCCATCCTTGATTTACCACAGAGCTACACACCTATATGGATATCTCTTTCTCAATGTTACCAATTGTTTGCTAGTTTGTTAGTGAAGCATTTGCCTGTGAAATATAAAAGCTAGTATCATGGTAATTATTTATAAAATTAAAATTGACATAAAATCTCAACATTTAATTTTGTAGAAGCTGAAAATCTAAAGATCTCCTTTGGTCTTGAGTTTCTTTGATAGCTTTCTTATTCTATTCAAGTGCTATACATAGATAAACTTTCTTGAATGAATTGCAGACATATAAAGCAATTTGTAATTATGTTCTCAATAGCAGCTTTCGGTTCCATAAAATAAAAGATAGGTCAGAAATAAAAGAGTAAAATCATTTAAAAAGGAAAATTTGTCAAAGCAAAAGAAATTCTGTAGAAAAATATAGGTTCCTAATGCGAATTGTTTTCTTGAGTTTGTTATTTTAAAAGAATTATTTGCATCCAGATAACACTCTTTTTTTAAGTCTCATTGTTATTAACATAAAAATTACTTATCTACCTAATTTATTCCTGTCATATGGCATTTCTTTCCACTTGAAATATATATGTTCCATGTGTTTCTTGCTAATAAGAGTTGTTCTAGGGAAGTGGTGGTGGTTCAAGCAATTGAACTCCCCTTTACCATATGGAGGACCAGGGTTTGATCCCCAAGACCCCCTGGAAAAAAAAGAGAAGGAAAAAGACCTCCCAGAGCTGTGTGGAGAGGCACAAGGCCCCGGTGTGTGGCGAAGCAACACAGCAAAAAGACGATGAGGCAACCAGAGAGAAAAAAAATTGTTCTAAGCAAGAGAATTTGTTTTTCAACCTATATTACATTTTCTGAATGTTTAGATGAAATCTGCCTGTCTAGCTAATGTCATTTATGTATGTGGCATAGAGAGAGCCTCCCAAGACCCCTGGTCCTCCAGTGAAGGGTTCCCAAGCTTCTTCCTGTCTCCCTTCTGCTTATAGAGATTGCCATAATGAACAGGAAATCTTTCCTGATATCATTGTATTTACAGAAATGTTCCTCTTCTTCATGTTTTTGGACAGTACTGCTTTTGAGGAGAGTGTAGGGGGGGCATGGCAGGGGACTGGTGATGGAAGTTGGAGACCATGGTTTCTGACTGGATAATCCAGAAGAATGAGGAGGCATAGTTTTATTGCATACTTAGGAACTTGGAGCAGAACTTTACTTTCACTGCCAAAGCCACCACATTAGGAAAGATCACCCCCTGTTCAGGGGGCATGCTTTTTTCAAGGGATGAGGACCAGCATAATGGAGATGCTCTTGAACGCATGCAGAAGAGAGATGTAGCACTAGATATAGGGGAGATAGTTTAGGAAAGAGGGTTCACACTAATGGGGTGTTCTTATATTTTTTGCTAGTGTTCTTGCCCCTTGACTGTGAGAAAGTCATATTTCAAGAACATTTTGACTTGTTTTACTCTGGTGTTATTGGCTAAATCTCAAGTAAATGGGGGGGGGGAGGGCATCAAGGAGAGTGTGACTAACACCACACTTTTCTTTGCTGAGACCTGGTTGAGAAGGTGGGGTTAAGGAAAATTATCCTTTTCAATTTCAAGGCAGTAGCCAACAGAGAAGCAAGTGGTGACCCAACTCAGCCCTAATCCCTGGAACCTGTGCATGTATTATGTTACATGGCAAAAACGACTTTGCAGATGAGATTAAGAATCTTGAGATGGGGAGATTATCCATGTGGGCTCAATGTAATCACAAGGGTCCTTATAAGAGGGAGAAAGGAGGGTACAGTCAAAGAGAGATTGAGAGATGCTATATTTCTAGTTTTGAAGATGGAGGAAGGAGCCAGGAGTCAAGGAATGCAAGTGGCTTCTAGAAATTGGAAAAGACAAGGCTGCAGATTCTCCCCTAGAATCTCCAAATGAACTGTGGCCCTGCTGACACCTTGTTTTTAGTCCTGTAATACCCATTTTGGATTTCTGACCTCCAGACTGTAGGCTAATACATTTGTGTTATTTTAAACCACTGAGTTTGTGGTAATTTGTTACAGCAGCAATAGGAAATGCATAGCTGGTGATAGCAAGCAGGTTCATGGGGTGTGGAGTGGCCACTGCCAGAGAGGTCCTGAGTGAAATCAACAAGTCCACAATTACCCAGATATACTAGAGGGGGATTCACTTTGAAATTGAAGATGTCTTGGGGTTCATTGTATTATGTCTAGGAGCCCTAGACATAGTGGCCAGAATATAAAAGAATGCAGACATTACAGAGGGCCATTTGTCAAGAAAAAATAGGAGCATCTTTGCAATTCTATGTTTTTATTGTCTTCTCTAGGGAAACCTTTGCATATGAATGTATGGTAGCTTCTAAAAGGATGCCCAATTTGTAATGAAAAAATTGAATCAACCAATGTTTCCACCAGTAGAAGAACGATTAATAGGTTATGACATATCCATGTTATATAATACTATGAAGTGGCTATAAAGAAGAATATTGATCTTTATAGCCTGACATATGAAAATCCCCAAGTAGTGTGAAGAAAAAGAAAGATGATATATAGAATATGACATCATTGATAATTGTATTTGTATGGATATTATAGAAGCAAAAATGGACACTTCAGTCAGCTTCCAACATCACTAAACATTTCGCTACCATAATAAATAATGAAACTGATAATAATAATAATAATTATTATTATAGGGTTATCTTGATTGGTTCTGATCCCCTGGATGTTTAAACTTTGAATATTTCTTATAAACCTGAACTCCCTAGTGAAAACAATGTATTCTTATGCTGATGTTTGAAGATATGTTCTGACTTTTAACATCATAATCTTGTGAGAAAGTTGCTGTTTTCCATCATGTATACTGGGTAACTCTGAAACATGAAGTGAGAAAGAAAAGAGAGACAATTCTCTAATCAATGACTTTGTCAAATTCAGATTTCCAAAGGAAACTGCTGATGTGAGAGAGGAACCACATTGCTCCAAGAGGATGAAATCAGAGTGGGGAAACTTGGCTGAGTGAAGGAAAAAGGTCTCCCGAAAGCATTTGCCTGACGGCTACCAGCTCCAGGTTAGCCCCTATCCCCTGTTGACCCTAGCTGTGTTTTACATGTCCCCTGAGAACCTTCCTCTACACCACTGCACTTGCTGACGCCTGAATTATAGAAAGAACTTAGAACAAGTCTTCCAAATTAAAGCCTTCCTAAAAATCAACAAATTAGAGAATATACATTCACTGCTGCAGACCCAGTGGGGATAGTGAGGTGTCGCCGCCATTTTCTGGCTATGTGGATTTCGACAAAAAGCTTCATTCCTTACTCTCTGCCTCAATAGCCTCATCTCTAAATGTTTATGCTTATCTCAAAAGCAGTGAGGTAATGTGTTCAAAGTATCTATGCCAGAATCCCTTAGCATGTCTTTGGATGGCATTAAGTGTTAATTCTTTCTCTCTTCCCAAATCAGTCAAAGGTGTTGTTTATAAAACGAACTGTAGAAATAGATTAGCCCAAACCTCGCACATTATACAAGTGGAAATTGAAGAGTAGGGAGATTAAATGACTTTCCTAAGGTCAAGAAAACAGTGTTAGAACCAGTATAAGAACTCTGTTATCATGATTACATGCCAGGAAGTGGCTAATCTGATTGTTTTAATGTGTTTACTTTGTTTACTTCTCTTCCAAAGGGACAGTATACAGATATTTCTCCTATTTCCACTGTTTCTCAGAAGGTATTGAGGATAAAAACTTATGCCACGCTGCCGTGCTCTCACTCTACACAAAAGAGTTGGTTCTGCCCTAGGGCTATTAAAGACTGGAAGTACCAATAGAGGAAGAAAGGATGTCTCCTAGCCAAGGATTGTCAGTCTTGGCTGTACATCTGAATCATCTGGGGAAGTTCACAAACTTTTGATTTTCTTGGTTTTCTTGGTTCTTGATTTCTATACAGAGACTCTGATTTAATTGGTCTGGCTGTGGCTCTGGCATTCATAGTTTTCTGTGCTCCTCAGGTGATTCTAACGGGAAGCTCAAAGTTGAGAATCACCACTCTATTATATGGCCATTTGCCCATCATCATATCTGGTAAAGCAAAAAAGAATTACACCCTAAAATTCACCAACTGGCAATTTTACAATTCATGGTTTCTGAAATTCCAAGTAGAATGCACCAAATCACCAACTGCACACGGCATTTTATGTTTCTTGAATGGTACATGAGAGCTATTATATTACCCCATCTTAGCTGGGTAGTTTTGATTCTTTGTTTTGTTCATTATCAGCATTTTTCAGAGCCCATTTTTGAAGTAAAAAACTGTATGGAAAGTGAAATGAAATTAAATGGCTGGAAAAGCACAAACACTAAATTTGAATCCAAACTAGCATCTGTTTGTGAAATTGATAACACAAACACACTGGGGAAAAATAATTATTTAAAGTAATTTTTGATCAAGTACTCTATCCAAACTCAGTGTTCTAAGAACAAGAAGAACTGCAATAAATCTTGAATTTAGTGTGTTTATTTCTGTTAGTGGTGTTAGTATGACTATTCTGTGTTTATGGCAGGATAGGACAAGTGAGTAAATATGTATATGTTACTGAGAACAGGTTATCACTGTGAGAGAAGAAAAAATAATACAAATATCAAATAGAGGACAGCAAGGAAAATCCCTATGATATTGCACTTGAATAGGAGGTATCAGTTTGAACAATGATTTAAAATTTTCCTAGCTCTGTTCACTGAAGAGGTTTAGAAGCAATTTCATTCCAGGAATATTGATCATGACTTATTTCAAAATAACTTTTCCCACTAAAAGGAACTAGGGATCCTTGGAGAAATTCCTGATAGTCAGTCAGGGGTAGAGAATGTATAAGGTGAAATGGGGATATTTTATTACAGGAAGCAAAAATGTGCACAAAAATATTGAAATATCACAAAAGGACATAGTATTTGAATAGACATTTCTCCAAAATATATATACAAGTGTCTAACAAAGACCCCAAAAATCCTCAATATCATTAGTTATTAGGGAAATGCAATTCAAAACCACAATGAAAGAAGCCAATGTGGCTCAACTGATAGAGCATCCACCTACCATATAGGAGGTCCAGGGTTCAAACCCAGGGCCTCCTGGCCTGTGTGGTGAGCTGGCCCATGCACGGTGCTGCCACATGCAAGGAGTGCCATGCCACACAGGGGCACTCCCCCCATGTAGGGGAGATCCCATGCAAGGAGCGTACCCCACAAGGAGAGCCGCCCCATGCGAAAAAAGTACAGCCTGCCCAAGAGTGGTTCCACACACACGGAGAGCTGATGTAACATGATGACGCAATGAAGAGACACAGATTCCTGGTGCCACTGAGAATGCAAGCAGACACAGAAGGACACACAGAGAATGAGCACAAGAGAGCAGACAATGGCGGGGGGGGGCGGGGAGGGGAGAGAAAGAAATTAAAATAAATCTTAAAAAAAAAACCACAGTGAGATACCACTCCACACATACTAGGATGGCTAGAATCAATAAAACAGAAAATAATGCATGTTGGTGAGGATGTGGGGAAATTGCGCTCTCATATATTGCTGGTAGGATTGTAAAATGATGCAGCTGCTCTTGAAAACAATCTGGGAGTTCCTCAAAAAGGTAAACATAGAGCTATCATATGACCCAGGAACTAAATTCCTAGGTGAACACCCAAGAGAATTGAAAACAGATGTCCACACAAAAACTTGTGCATGAATGTTCACAGCAGCATTATTCATAATATCTATAAAGTAGAAACAACCCAAATGTTCATAGAAACAGAGAGTAGATTTTTGGTTTCCAGGAGCTGTAGGGAAGAGTAATGGTAAGTTACTACTTAATGAGTGTGGGATTTCTCTTTGGGGTGATGAAAATCCTCTAGAGTTAAATAATCATGATGGCTGTCCAACATTGTGAATATACTGCAAACTACTTGTAGGTATACTCTAAAATAGTTAAAGTGGTGAATTTTATCTAAAAATAATAATAAAAATACCTGTGGTGGTTTGAAGCTGTATGTAACCCAGAAAAACCGATTCTTAAATTTAATCCATTCTTGTGCATGTGAACCTATTTTAAATACGACCTTTTCATGAGGCTACTTTAATTTTTTCCTTTTGGGTATCTGGAGTTGAGTCCATGTAGCTGAGCGTGAGGGTTTCGACCTCGCTCAGGCCCAAGAGTCGGGGGGGGCTTGCTCCTGCCGAGCAGTCGGCGGGGGGTGCCCCGAGAGGGAGCACCGGTTCTCCAGGCGTGGGGGACGCGCGGTTGGGGAAAAACCACGGAGACCGCTTGAGCGCAAGAACAGGTCTGCTTTATTACAGAAGTACACTTAGCTATATTGGGTTGGGTAGAGGGAGGGGTGTGATGAAGGGAGGGTTGGCTAAGGGGCGGCTGTGGACAGGCTGAAGCTGATGGATAGACCTGAGGTAAGCAGCTACTGGGGAAGAGGGCAGATTGTAGGTTGGCAATATGGGCGGGACTGGCGGGAAGGGTGGCGGGGGCTGAAAGGGGAGGAGGGGTGGAGAGAGGCGGTAACAATTGCTCCTTTTGTTTTAAAAGGAAATAGAAGCAACAAGTTTTGGTGCGCACGGTGGGTGTGAATGGCTCGGCGTGCGCAGCAACAAAGACAAGGATATGAGGAGGAGGAGGAGGAAAAGGAGGTCATAGGGACGGGCACTGGGATAAGACGAGGGGTGGGGGGGAGACCACGAGGACCGGCCGGTCGTGAGCGGACAACATAGCATCTGGCCAGGACGCATGTGCCTGCCATTAGGGTCGGTGCACGCCGGCGCCTGGCGCGCGCCGAGCCTTGCTAGCGAAACGGGCTCGTGATGTCCCCGGACCCCCCGCCCGAGGGGGAGGAACAGTTGGGGAGAAGTGAGGGGAGGAAGACAAGAAGCTATAGGCGTGCGGTCTGGAGTAGGTGGTGCGGGCGGAAGGGGCGAGGTGGACGGCTGCGGGGGGACTCAGCGGTGGCGAGGCGTTGGTAGTGGACTTGTACAAAGGAGCTGAACACTGCATTGGCTTGGTCTTTGGCAAGGTGGACAATCCTTCTAATGGCCCACGGGCCCACAGTGAGGGCTAAAAGGATAATGATAAGGGGGCCTAGGAATGGGAGCAGGTACGGGAGAAGAGAGTGAAAGAGTGTAGAGGAGTAGCTCGCGTTGTCGCGTTCTCTTTGGCGTCGCTCCAGGCCTTCGCGGACTTTTTGTAGGCTATCTTCTGCGAGGCCGGTGGTATTGGCGTATACACAACATTCTTCTCCAAGGGCGGCGCAGAGCCCCCCTTCTTTGAGCAGGAGGAGGTCAAGGCCACGACGGTTCTGGAGAACGACCTCAGAGAGAGAGTTAAGGGAGTTTTTTAGATGCTCAACAGCTTCTTGGAGATAGGTAATATCTTGATCGACCGCCTGCCGGAGGGAGGAGAGGGAGGCGGATTGCGTAGCAAGGGCGGCGATCCCTGTGCCTGCTCCAGTGAGACCTAAAAGGGTGGCGACGGTAAGGACAGCAGTAACAGGCTCCCTTTTTTGAAAGTGGGAAGAGAGGTGGCGGGTGTGAAGAGAGAGAAAGAATTCATCATCTCCATGGAAAAGGACTCGTGGGGCGAGGAAAATAAGCAGACAGGTTTCATTAGTGGCATTGAGGGTGGCGACGTTGAGACAGGGGGTTAATCCCGTGGAGGTACAAAGCCACTGGGAGGTGTTATGGGGGATTAAGAATTTGGCAGAAGCGCCGGGAGAGGAGTAGTTAGAGCAGGCGTGCATAAGGGGATGGGAACCTTGGCGGGAATGAACACAGCGCCCTGTGGAGGAAACAGATTGGAAGGTTAGGGGAGAACAGCACCAGGCAGCACTGCTGCAGAGTGGCGCTAACTTGCTGGACGACTTCTCGAGCAGCAGGAGTGATGGTGATGCTGTGGGTGGCTGCAGTTGGTGGGCTGTCTTTGGTCTGCACGAGCTCGAAGAGGGGTTGCATCTGCGCTGTTGTGATGGGCAGGGCCCAGCGAAGCCAATTGATTTGTCCGCAAAGTTGTTGGAGTTCAGTCAGCGTCATCTTGTGAGAGACATGAATTTGTGGGCTTGTGGGCTGAATGAAGTGATGAAAATGAAAGCCCAAAAATTGAAAAGGAGGTTGGAGGTTTATTTTGTCTGATTGCACGGTAAGTCCAAGGCTTGAAAGGTTTGTCATCACTGCAGAGAGCAGGTCATTGAGGAGCGCGCTGGAGCTCACTGCTAAGAGAAGGTCATCCATATAGTGGAGAATGTATGTTTGCTCTGGATGAAACTTTGAGCGCAGCGGCTCAATGGCATGGTTGACATAGAGCTGACATATGGTTGGGCTGTTCCGCATGCCTTGCAGTAGCACTCGCCATTGGAATCGAAGCGCTGCGCCCTGGTTGTTGGTGCGTGGGACTGTAAATGCAAATCGCGGACAGTCTCGCGGGTGAAGAGGAATAGAGAAAAAGCAGTCCTTGATGTCAATGGTTGCTGCATGAAAATGTTGGGGGACTGCAGTGGGGTGCGGGCATCCTGGCTGAGGTGACCCCATTGGTTTGATATGCTTGTTGATCTCGCGGAGATCGTGGAGAAGGCGGTATTTGCCAGTGCTCTTTTTGCTGATGACAAAGACTGGTGAATTGTAGGGACTAGTGGATGACTCTATGTGCCCTGCCTGTAGCTGCTCTTGGACGAGGGCGGAGAGAGCTTGTAATTTGTGAGCTGGTAAGGGCCACTGCTCGACCCAGATGGGCTCCTCTGTGTCCCACTCCAGAGGAATAGGGTCAGGTCTTGAGATGTGAGCAGTGGCCCCTAGTAGGGGGGGGGCAGCACAGCTGAGAAGGCCTCTGTGGTAATTCGGGCTTTTAACTGGCTGAGGACATCTCTCCCCCACATGGTGGTCTGGACAGACGAAAGGATGAGAGGGCGAATTTGGCCTTCGTGGCCTTCCCGGTCGCTCCAATGCAGAGGCTGGGATGTTTTCCAGGAGGTAGCGGCTCCCATGGCGCCGATGACTTGAGGGCCGGTCTCTAGGGGCCAGTGATTGAACGCAGCGACTTCAAAGGGAACACAGGAGACTTCAGCGCCGGAATCCAGGAGCCCATCGAGCCATTGCCCATCGATTTTAAGCTCCAATGAGGGTCTCTGGCGGTGCGTGATGGGCATTGTCCACATTATGGCTTGGGAATTTTTCTGGGGGCCTCTTGGGGGTGGGGCTGAGGCCTGCCCCACTGGGAGTTTAAAGGCTGCTGGGAACCTTGGGTGGAACGGCAGTCACGGGCCCAGTGATATCCTTTCCCACAATGCGGACACGGCGTAGAAGGGCCCCTTGGCTGTCGCATCGGTGGGTCTGAGTGAGGCGCTGGGCCTGGCTGGGAGCACTCACAGACGAAGTAGCCGGGCTGGCCGCACCGAAAGCAGACAGAAGTGGGGCGGATGAAACAGCCATGGCAGAGGCAAAGGCAGCGGTGAGTGTTTTGACTTGTGGGTCGACGTCACGGCAAGCAAGGACCCATTCGTGCAGAGCTTTGTCGCGTATGGGAAGGACTACGGCCCGGAACGGCGCAAGGCACCCGTCAATGACTAACTCTTTGGCTAACGCAAATTGGGCATCCTCGCTGGAAATTTTCCATTGACAAGCTTCCAGGACGCGGGCGACAAATGCTGGGAAGGTCTCATTGGAGTCCTGAAGCAGCTGCGCGAGCTTGGTGGGCTGCTTGGTGGAAACTAGAGAGAATGACCGCTGGACGAGGACTTTTACCCGGTGCCAAAACCCTGGGTCAATTTTGAGATAAGAACGAGGGTTTGCATAATTGTTGGTGCCCGTGTATGCATCGGAGGGATCGAGGACGCCGGCTTGGGCATTCTCCACGATTTGCCGGTCAACAGCCGCTTGGTAATGGGCGCGCCATTCAATAAATTGACCCGGTGTCAGGATGGCACGGGCTAGTGCAATCCAGTCATATGGGAGAACGAGTTGGGTCCCCAACTCCTCAAGTAGTTGCTGCGCATAAGGGCTGCCAATTCCGTCTTCCTTTACAGCTTTGCGGAGGGTCCTGACCTCTTCCGCTGTAAAGGGTAGCCAAGTTTGGGGTCGCTGCGGCGTGGGCTGCGGATTCAGTGGATACAGCTGGGGGGTTTGAGAAGACGTGGCACTGGGGACTGATGGAGCAGCCAAGGCAGGTGAAGGGCTATTGCCATACGGCAGCGGCAAGGGATAAGCGGAACACGGGTGAGAAAATGGCGGCTTAGCGGCTTCCGGGCGACAACAAGATGGCAGCGGGACCTTTCCGGGCGCCGGCCAAGATGGCGGAGCAGCCACATCTGGCAGCGGACAAAATGGCGCGAGGGGCGTTTCCGGTTTAGCGGAAGATGGCAACCATGCAGTTTCCGGGCCCGAACCGGATGCTGACTGGGCAGGAAGAGGCGGGTAGAGGCGGGAGGAGGACACCGGCGAAGAAGAAGCCGGATGCGCGCCATCTTGGGCAGAAGTGGGGGAAGAAGGCGGAAGTCCGCCATCTTGGGGAGCGGCAGGAGTGGTTTCTGTCTGCTGCTGGGAGCTCGGGCGGGGAGGTTCATGCTCGAGAGCAGCAGCAAGTTGGTTAGACAAA
This sequence comes from Dasypus novemcinctus, assembly GCF_030445035.2. Lineage (NCBI taxonomy): Eukaryota > Metazoa > Chordata > Mammalia > Cingulata > Dasypodidae > Dasypus > Dasypus novemcinctus. Next base: position 32,276,705 of record NC_080704.1, on the reverse strand, counting down.
GAGTCAGTGTCGGCGGACTTATCGGGATCACAGTCTAGAGGCCGTTTGGGAGAAGCTTCATAAACGGCTTCGGTCGGAGCGCCAAGGAGACAAGCGCGAATGGCCATGAGAACGGGTAAGAGGCCTGCTGGGAAGGTGCGTTTCTCATGCTCCATGGCGGAAGTGACTCGGTCTATGAGTTGCGAGTATGTGTCCGGGCTCCAGAGTTGGCAGGTGGCGAGCCACGGATTAAAAGGGAGCAAGAGATCCCAGTACTTTTGGAGCTGCCGCAAGGAGACGCGGACTCCATTGGCATCAAGCAGGGCAGCGAGGGCCCTGACTTGCGGCGCCTGACGCAATGACAAAGAGGCGCCCATGACGGGATAGGGACGGGACGATGGCGAGGGGTGCCTTGGGGCTCGTCCGGGCGAGGGGTCCCTACCTGGAGAGGAGGACGATCACAGCAGCAGCAGCAGCAGAGAGGGGCCGGGGGAGGAGCTGCCACGTTGGGCGCCAGTTGTGGCTGAGCGTGAGGGTTTCGACCTCGCTCAGGCCCAAGAGTCGGGGGGGCTTGCTCCTGCCGAGCAGCCAGCGGGGGGTGCTCCAAGAGGGAGTACCGGTTCTCCAGGCGTGGGGGACGCGCGGTTAAGGAAAAACCACGGAGACCGCTTGAGCGCAAGAACAGGTCTGCTTTATTACGGAAGTACACTTAGCTATATAGGGTTGGGTAGAGGGAGGGGCGTGATGAAGGGAGGGTTGGCTAAGGGGCGGCTGTGGACAGGCTGAAGCTGATGGATAGACCTGAGGTAAGCAGCTACTGGGGAAGAGGGCAGATTGTAGGTTGGCAATATGGGCGGGACTGGCGGGAAGGGTGGCGGGGGCTGAAAGGGGAGGAGGGGTGGAGAGAGGCGGTAACAAGTCCACAGGAATTAAGGTTGACTCTTTGTAGTTTGAAGTTGTAACAAAAATTCTGACTAAGCATCTACACCCATTACTCAAATATTTACAGTCATACAGGGAAGCCGAAATTATTTTAACATGATCATTGGTCTGTAATACTCTTGCAACAAAAGACATAGGAGTAATTAAAACTTTGGTTCAGTGGGGAGGGAGTAGGGTGTATGGGAATCCCCTGCATTTTCTATTTGACTTTTCTGTAACCTAAAGTGTCTCAGAAAATAAAGTGAGAAAAAAAAGACACTTAGGGAACATAAAGAAGAAATTGTCAATGCGCATAAAAGATAGCAGATGTTACAGTGAGGGACGGCACAATGTAAATAAAGATTTTTTTATTTTTTATTTTATTATGTTATTTTTTGTTGACTTCATTTTGGATGAGGTTTTGGGTTGCAGAGGGATTGCAACTGTGGTAGGGAAGGATCACTGTGGGTCGAGGGTGTCAGTGGTAGGGGCATATGTATGGGATGTGTACCTAGGGCATGCCTTTGTGGAGTGTGAGTGTGTTCATGTGGTCACGATATGTTGTCTCGGTGGGTGGAGACCTACAGTATAACCGATGGAATATTGAATTCCATCCTGTTGAGTCCTGCTACATTCTCTATCATAGAGTGGTGAGAATCTCTGGAGTACATGGGCAGTGTCTAGCAAAGGAGGATGGAACAATGAGCCAGACCTTGATACTGATGCTCGTACTCATGAAACTTGTTCTTGTGAAATTGAAACTATTGCCTAAGGGTTACCTCTAGAGGGCTTCCTTGTTGCTCAAATGTAGCCATTCTCTAAGCCAAACTCAGCATATAAATTCACTGCCTCCCTGCTCCCCCCTCCCCTGACATGGGGCATGACTCCCAGGGATAAGCCTCCCTGGTACCAAGGGATTAATACCAAGTACCAACTAGTGATGCATTTGGAGAAAGACCTAGAAGAAAAGGGGGAGATATTAAATGCAAATGAGTTTTTATGGCTAAGAGATTTCAAAGTGAGTCAGAAGGTCATTCCAGAGGTTACTTTTATGCACATTTCAGGAGGATCTCACTGCCTGCCACAGTAAACAGTGCCTCAAGTAGGGGTGCTCCTGGGGGCTCTAGAGACATATAGGCACTATAGGCAGGGCAGACAATCCGAGGAAATCAGCACCCTATCAGTGGGCCTTATTTTGGAATATATGATAACCCATCTCCCCAAATGTATCAGTTAGACTCATTTATAATTTTCCTACACATGGTTCTTCTGCTCCATTTATTTGAACCTATAATTAGCACTATACCCATTAAATATATGTCACAGAGACTTAATCTTTTGGCTGCTCACATGCTGGGTGAGTCCTGAATCTCAGCAGAGTTGCAGCCAACACCTACTCTCCAGTTCATCAGACTCACCCAGGACAATTAACAAAAAGTGATGATGGACAATGCCCATTCCAAGAAGTAGAGAGTATCTGCAACTGCAAGCAAAAGAGTTCCATTCATCTGCCTCATGGGATCTAAGTCACCTCTCAATCAGATGCAGAGTGGGCATCACCATCCCCAAATCCTCAAGATAGAGGAATGAACAAACATAAGGCTGTAATGCAATTATGGACTAAAGTAGACTTACTATTATTCTGGTAATGAAAGAACTTGCAACATCAGTATAAAGACAGTGGTCCCCAGAGGTTCTGAGGGGAGGGAGAGGGAAGAATAGGTATAACATGAGGCATCTTTGAGACACTGGAATTTTTCTGCATGATTTTGCATTGACAGATACAAGCCATTTGTATCTTGTCAAAACCTATAAAATTGTGCTGTGCAAGGTGTAAACCATAATGCATGCTATAGACCATGCTTACTAGTAATACTTCAATATATATTCATCAATTGTAACAGATGTACCACAATAATGAAAGATGTTAGTGGGGGAAAGTATGGGAGGGGGAGGGGAGGGATGGGGTATATGGGAATCCCCTATATTTTCAATGCAACATTTACGTAATCTAAAGCTCCTTTAAAAATAATTTAAAAAAAAGAAAACTTTGCTTCAAATGACCTTGTCTTTCTGATAATAAAAGAATGGAATAAACATATTACTTTTATAAAGTGAGATCTAAATAGAACAGGTGACTTGTGTCAGAATAAGAAAGCAAGATTTAGAGTAGTAAGCCCTCTTTCAATAATTTAGTGATGATTATATAGATGAAAAAATATATATAAGAAGCTTTTTTGTTTGGTTTGATTTCCATAGAAGGCAGGGCATGAGGGAATTCAATGGAAACTAGAGCAGCAAAACTTTGGGTCATAAATTAGGAAGCATTTCTTGACTCTAAGAGAAGCTAAATACTTCGTACATTATTAAGATACATTGTGTCATGTAATAAAATTTAAAGTAACTTTTATACAGCTTTCTATTTAATGTGAAAGTTACTTCCCAGTTATATAAGTATAGAATTTTTCAATTATAATACATATATGGAATTTATTGACAAAATAATTTTATGTGACTGTATGGATTGTTCCATAGTTTCTTGCAGTAATCATCCATACCCACACATCCTACTCCATTATAGAAATCTTTAATTGATTTAATGATCAGTGGTATCATGGGAAACATAGTATGTACATTCAGAAGTACTGGTTTCTGACTCTGCCTTTGCTATCTAGCTCTGTGACTTTGGTTAAATCATTTATTGTCTCACCATTTTGGTTTCCATATGTATAAAACATGAATAATACTTGCCTTCTTGCCTCACAGGGTTGCATTACAAATCAAAGGAAATATTGAATGTTCCATGCTTGACACAATAGTATAAGCAAAGGTAGAACTGCTTGTGGGCTAGAATGTGGCTTGGAAACTTAACTATATTGATTATTAGTATATGATTCATAACAAACTGTAGATGTCTTCTTGTACAAGCTCACTTCCAGTTAATGAATCCTTAAGTCAATTTCATATACTGAAATAGCCACAGATTTTGGACTCTCGAGCTTGGAGCTGTTGCTGTAATCACCTGATTTGGAGCAAGTCAAACATAGTCTGTCATCTGAAAAGTGAGAGATAGGAATGATAAAACAAGATTTACAGAGTTAATGAGAAGTTACAAGTGATAAAGTGATACAAGGCATCTAAAAATGTCTCCCCAGTTGTACAGTGAATTTTATTTATAATTCCCCTCATATTTCAGAAATGGGGAGCATAGTGATTGTTGAAGCAGCCTGCTCTGTTGGTGGACAGATGTCATTTTTGAGAGGGTCGTCATGTATAACAAAATTTACATTCCTAAAACCTCCAAAATTCTTCTTCCTCCACAACATAGTACTTCAAAAATTTTGGTGACCCTATCAAGTCTCTTTAGGCTTCTCTTTCAAGTCAAAAATACCAAGTTCTCTCAAAAGGTCTTCATGCTAGTAGATTTCTCTAGATTTTCTTTAGGTGTTCTCCAGGATTCCTTCCGAAGAATGGAGTCCAGAATGCGGTACAATTCTCCATATGTATCCAGGCTGGCATATATTACCTCCCCTGAACTGTACCGTAAATACTTTTGGTTGTTTTTATTTATTTTTACATTACAACAATAATGACAGTAGGCTCAATGAATACTTTCTGCAAGGCTTGTATGCTACTAATACTATTCTTCAAAAAACCCCATGAAGCAGGAAATGTTTTCTCCATTGCTTGGACAAAATTTAGGGAGTTAAGAACTTGCCTGAGTGCACAAGTTCACAAAGGCAGCAGTGTGTGGAAAACATGTATTCACACACAGTTCTGCCTGCGTCCCTTCCATAGCGCCTTACATTAAAGTTGAAGCAATGCCAACTCTCTGTCCTGAATATCAAGCTGTCTCTCCTCTATTATGTAAGTAAAAGTATTGCCATCTTGATTTGTTATTCTTTTTCAAGTATTTTCCAGACTTTTGAAAACCTTTATCTGTCTTGAGGTATATTGGGCATTATTGTATCTGCAAACTTATACACACTCCATTAATGTATTCATTAAGCCCATTGATAAAACAGAATTGACTCAGAAGACCACCAAATACCTCTTTTCGTAGTGGCCAATCAAAGAATCAATACACTTTGGGTTTGGTTGTTCAATCACTCTGAACCCAATTTAACTGTATTTTCATCCAGCCTACACTGCTTCATCTTGCCCATAAAAATAACATGTGAAATCTTAAAAAAAAATTTAAGTTTAATTGTATTTTTTAAAGATACATAGATCATAAAAAATGTTATATTAAAAAAATATGAAGTCCCCATATATCCCCCACTCCTCCCACATCAACAACCTCTTTCATCATTGTGGCACATTCATTGCATTTGGTGAATACATTTTGGAGCACTGCTGCGCCACATGGATTATAGTTTACATTGTAGTTTACACTCTCTCCCAGTCCATTCATGGGTTATGGCAGAATATATAATGCTCAGCATCTGTCCCTGCAATATCATTCAGGACAACTCCAAGTCCCGAAAATGTCCCAATATCACATCTCTTCTTCCCTCACCCTGCCCTCAGCAACAACCGTGGCCACTTTCTCCACAACAATGCTAAAATTTTTTCCAGTACTAGTCATAATAGTTCGATAGTAGAATATCAGTAAATCCACTCTAATCCATATTTTATTCCTCCATCCTGTGGACCCTGGGATGTTGATGTCCACTCCACCTCTATATGAAGGGGGCTTAGATCACACATGTTTGATGGATGAGTTTCTCCTGCTTGCAGTTGTAGGCCCTCTCAGTTCCCTGGTGTGGTGGTTGACCATCTTCACCTCCCTGTTAGCTGACCTGGGTAAGTCCAACGAACTGGAGAGTAGGAGTTGCAACTCTGCTGAGGCTCAAAATGTGGCATATACATACAGTGGAATATTACTCAGCTATAAGAAGGAATACAGTACAAAGACATGGGATAACATGGATGAATCTTGAGGACCTTATGTTGAGTGAAGCAAGCCAGGCATTGAAGGACAAATACTACATGACGTCAGTGATATGAAATAAGCAAACCAAACTGTCTCAGAGAGCTAGAGACTGGGCGATAGGCTTACAGGAAATTGGGGGGAGGAGGGAGAGGAAGGTTGTGGTTGTGAGCTGACACCTACATGGGTGAAATCTATGAAATCTTGTTAAATCCTGTGCTAGAATTTGGTAAGTGATATCCATGATGTGCCCCTATTTCCAGACTAGGGGCGTAGGTTGACTTATGGTCAATCAGATGAAGGGTTGCAAAAGTACAAAGAATACATTAAAATTGCCACTACTGCTATAATATCATATAAGAATGCTTATAAATATTCAACTCCAGAAATGAAATGCATTTTATGGTAGAAATGATGTTTTAATTATTACAAACTATAATCCAAATTCAGTGAAAATCCTGTTATTATAATTTTAACCATGTTTAGAAATTATAGGTGTGGGAGGCAATAACAATTTTCACTTTGTGACATTTTCATAATGATACTAAAAATATTTTCAAAAAGTTAACAGTATTATAAAGATGTGAAAATCCATGCAATTATGAAAAAGCATGTTAGCAAAATGATTAAATATTTTACTGATTAAAAATGTTGGATAGGTTAAAATTAAATGGAACAGATCTTTTACCTTTCAGGATTTGGGTTCATTTTGCCTGACCTAATCTATGCCTTTCTTGGACATTCATTCATTCATTCTTCCATCTAGCAAATGAATAATATTTGCAAAGTAGTGTGCTTGAACTTCAGAGGAGGTCTGAAAATATATTAGACCCTATTGCTGTCTCTCTTGAGTGGCAGGACTCTCCTACATCTTGGTAGTAGAGGAGAATAGTATATATTATTTAAAGTAGATTATGATAAATGCCATAAAAACAATTTTGACAGAAGTGAGAAAGAAAGATCAGTTTTGGCCAAGATAATCAGTGATATTTTATGAAACAGGTAGAATATAAAGTAGCCTTGGAAATCTATTGACATTTTGATATTTAAGATGTGATAGATGGTATCTAATATTGAGACTAGAATATCCTCATTCCAATCCACTTTCATTTTGATGGCCTAAAGGTAGCAGAGGGGAAATGTGCTATTTCTACAGGTCAAGGACAGGATGGTATCTTAGTGAAATCCAGGGAACACAAGGCAGTATCTCTTTTTTTATTGAAGTGAAATTCAGATAACATAAAATTAAGCATTTTAAAGTGCACAATTCCATTGCATTGAGTACAATCACTTAGTTTTGCAAGCATCACCACTATCTAGTTCTGAGCAATGTCTTATCCCCTCACCCTCCCCAATATGGCTCCCTTGTCTGTTTGCTTGTTTTTTTGTTCATTGTCTGCTCATTGTCTGTTTCTTTTTTCTTTAGGAGGCACCGGAAACTGAACTCAGGACCTCCCATGTGGGAGATGGCACTTAACTGCTTGAGCGACGTCTGCTCCCAGCTCATTTGTTTTTGCTCATTGTCTGCTCATTTTTTCCATGTTGTTTGCTCATTTTTTCTTGTTGTCTGCTCATTGTTTTTGCTCAGTGTCTGCTTGCTGTTTGTCTTCTTTAAGAGGCACCATGAACAGAACCTGGGACCTCCCGTGTGTGAGGCGGGTACTCAACTGCTCGAACTACATCTGCTCCCCTGCAATGTCTTTTTGAACACTTATTTCGTCCTAGATGTTGTGCTACAAACTAGGTTTACAAAAGAAAACAAGAAATAATCCCTGTTAAGAATGTATAGCATAGTGATAACTAAGGACAACATTGCAAGATGCCAAACTGAGTTTTGAAGTCCATATATTCCCATACCTTCAGGCACACAGGACATTATCCATCATTTTATTTATTTATTTATTTATTTATTTATTTCTCTCCCCTCTCCCCCCTCGTTGTCATCTCTCTGTGTCCATTCGCTGTGCACTCTTCTGTGACCACTTCTATCCTTATCAGTGGCTCCAGGAATCTGTGTTTCTTTTTGTTGCATCATCTTGTTGTGTCAGCTCTTCGTGTGTGCTGCGCCATTCTTGGGCAGGCTGCTCTTTCTTTTTGTGCTGGGCGGCTCTCCTTACAGGGCACACTCCTTGTGCATGGGGCTCCCCTATGCAGGGGACACCCCTGCATGGCACGGCACTCATTGCTCGCATCAGCCCTGTACATGGGCCAGCTTCACACAGGTCAAGGAGGCCCTAGGTTGGAACCTTGGACCTCCCGTGTGGTAGGTGGATGCCCTATCCATTGGGCTAAGTCCGCTTCCCACGCCATCATTTTAAACTTGGCCAATCCAGTAGGGTGATACTCTAGGGATATGTAAGTAGGTCTTTCCTGAAAGACCAGCAAATAAACCAAACTGGGGGAAACAAAACAGCATGCCATATGAAAATGTGTTATCACAGTTCAAAACAGAGCTAGAGTATAAGATGTGAATTGTTTGAACTCAAACTTCACTAAGAAGCAATAATGAATGTCAGGAAAGTCTACTTAAGGATGGTGAAGGACCGTGGACAATAATTTTGTTACATGATGATCATGGTTGAAATAGAATTCTTTTTATTACATTATAAAAAATGGGGTTTCCTCCAACTTCCTTCTTTTGTTAAAAATTTTTAAGAGTTACTCCTCCATTGCCCCGTGTATAATGGCTGTTGCCAAACAAAGAATATCGAAAGTATTCTCCCTCCTCCCCACCCAGTTGCCCCTGTCTGCCACATTCCTGGCAGAAAATGGAAACCACCCTAGTTTTTTTACACCGAGAATTTGTCATACGGGGACTTCACACAAGTGATTGATGAACTCAGGATCCAAACAGGGGGCATAAGTCCCTTCAGACATCAGCCAAAGCAGAAACTACTGCCACATCTAGACTGAAGGGATACAAGATGTGTGTGTGTGGGGGGGCATTATTGAAGACCAGGAATTGATGGTAGTATGTTTGGCCTGGTGGGAAATGGACTACAGAGAAAAGGACTTGCTAGAGAGAGATGGAGGCTCCAAGGAGTTGCTGCTGCTGCTGGAGACATGGCACAAAGCAGAGAGTGGGGAAAGGAGAAGACCCTGGCTTCTCCCGACAACCACGCTCATCTTCCAACTTTGCCTCCAAATAGCTGAACTTACCCAGAAGACATGGGGAAAAGGACAGGGAGAAATGTTGTTCCTTGTGATACAAAAGAGTGCAGAGAAAAATGGGGGTGGGCTTTGAGAGCAAAAAGACAGCATGTGAATCCGATATAACCATTGTTAACAACATTTCAGACATCTTGTATGGGTCAAATAAATACATGTTTACCCTTAGTGCATTATATATAAACATATATAATTGCATTCTACAAAGTTATTTTACAATTTACACGCAAGGGTGCAATTTCCTATTTCTGTTTCAAACATACCATGGGCAACATTGCATGGTGCCTCATATAAATCCTTGTTTTTTATAACAACTGCAGAATATTCCATTGTATGGATGGATCATAATGTATTTAGTCAGTTCCCTTTGTTGTTGTTTTTTTAGAGATTTATTTATTTATTTATTCCCCCATCCCGCCCCCCCAAACCCACCCCGGTTGTCTGTTCTCTGTGTCTATTTGCTGGGTCTTCTTTGTCTGCTTCTGTTTTTGTCAGCGGCATGGGAATTTGTGTTTCTTTTTGTTGTGTCATCTTGCTGTGTCAACTCTCCGTGTGTGTGGCTCCATTCCTGGGCAGGCTGCACTTTCTTTCGTGCTGGGCGGCTCTCCTTATGGGGCGCACTCCTTGTGCATGGGGCTCCCCTACGTGGGGGACACCCCTGCGTGGCAGGGCACTCCTTGGCGCATCAGCACTGCGCATGGACCAGCTCCACACGGGTCAAGGAGGCCTGGGATTTGAACCGTGGACCTCCCATGTGGTAGACGGACGCCCTATCCACTGGGCCAAGTCCACCGCCCTAGTCAGTTCCCTTTGAAGGCAGTTTTGTTTATTTAAAATTTTCATGATGATAGATAATGCCGGAGTGAAGAGGCTTATACTTGTATAATTGTTCACTTCTACAGTTTTTTTTTTTTGTAGGATAGATTTCTGGAAGTGGTTTTCGTGGTGAAGTGTATTCTCTCTTCAAGTTTTGATAGATGTTTCCGCCTGCCCCTTCTAATGTTTGTAATAATGTATATTCACATTAAGAGGGTATGAAATAGCTTGTTTTTACTAATCATTTCTTTTATATTACATACGATCAGTCTTTGTCAGTGTGGTAAGCATTCATGTGTGTGTGGGAATATGTGTCTGTGTCTTTGTCTATGGCTATGGCCATATCTATATAACTAGATCTGTGTCTGTCTATGTCTGTATCTATATCTATACATCTATATCTAGGATTAGGTCTATGTCTATATATCTATAGCAATATCTATATCTCTGTCTATATTCATTATATCTCAATCTATCATCACTACCTTCATCTATGTAACTATGTATCTATTTGACTAAAAATATTTATTGAGTACCTATGTGGCAGACACCAGAAATTTGATCTTGAGCAAAATGAACACTGTAGGATTTTGCAGTTAACATAGGTTAAAATCTATTGGAGTAAAATGAAATAATAAAATAATGACAGGCATAAATATATAACATATATTTAAAAATTGCAGGGTTTATTATAATAGAAAAGTAGAAGGTGATATGAGAACATGAAATATGGGGAATTTACATGATCAGGGGGAGTCAGGGAAGGCTCGATTTTAGTGAGTCTTAACATTTTAGAAATATCTTTATTTCATATGTTTATTAGTTATTTTCATATGAAAATTATTTTTCCATGTCCTGCATTCATTTTTATTTTGGTCCATTTTAAATTATTATTTCACAAGAACAATTTGAATTTTTAAAGCTATTCATCCTGAAATGGGTAGTATAAATATTTTCCTCAGTTGTTTACTTGGGTATCTGCCCTCTTTTTTTTTCCCTCCCTTCCTTTCACTCCCTCTTTTTACGAATATAGCCTTTCAACAAGTATTGTTTATTTATATTTGTCATACAGGGGTGGAAAATGCTGATTTAATCAGCCTTTCAATATTTTTGCCTGTAAATTTGGGGATTTGTAACACGCTTAAGAAAGCATGCGCAGGGGTGTCGCATAGGAGAGTCCCATGCGCAAGGTGTGCGCCCCATAAGGAGAGCCGCCCAGTGTGAAAGAAAGTGCAGCCTGCCCAGGAATGGCACCGCACACATGGAGAGCTGACACAACAACGAGATGATGCAACAAAAAGAGACACAGATTCCCGGTGCTGATGACAAGAACGGAAGCGGACTCAGAAGAATATACAGTGAATGGACACAGAGAGCAGACAACTGGGGTGGGGTGGGGGAAGGGGAGAAAAATAAATAAAAATAAATCTTAAAAAAACAAACAAAACCAACTACCCCTTTCGCAAGCAAAGGCAGGAGGCCTATATAATTAAAAAAAAAAAAAGAAAGCGTGTGCATTCCAACACGTACTCCATGTTTGCTTCTACCACTGTTACTGTTTTCGTTTTTGCATTACAATGCATTTTTCATGTATCAAAGTCCCATATATGTATTCCAGACTCTAGTCCAGGGTCCAGCAAACTTTTTCTGTTATAAGCCAGATATAAACATTTTAGGCTTTTATGGGTTATATGTTCTCTGTTGCAATTACTCAGCTCTGCCATTGTAGTGCAAAAGAGCCACAGACAATACATAAGTTTAACGAATGAGTATGGCTCTGTTCAAATAAAATTTCATTTACAAAAGCAGGCAGTGGGCTGGATTTGTTCTCTAATTTCCTGACACATGCGCTGTCTATTCTGTTTCATTGGCCTTGCTTTCTATTGTCTATCATTATTCCAGTACCATAGTGTTTCGACTAGTATATATATATATATTTTTTTAGTTTTTTTTATTGACTTTGTAATAATATTACATTAAAAATATATATATATGAGGTCCCATTGAACCCTACCACCCCCACCCCACCTCTCCCCACCCCCAGCAACACTCCCTCCCATCATCATGACAGATCCACTGCATTTGGCAAGTACATCTCTGGGCACCCCCGCACCCCATGGTCAATGGTCCACACCATGGCCCACACTCTCCCCCATTCCATCCAGTGGGCCCTGTGAGGATTTACAATGTCCGGTGATTGCCCCTGAAGCACCATCCAGGGCAGCTCCATTCGACTAGTATATTTTAATAAATGATGCATATGTCTCTTCTCATTACTCTGCTCTAAAAAGAACTACTTTGGCATCTTACTTTATGAGATAAACTTTATAGCAATTTTTCTCACATTCAAAAATAATTCCAGGGGAGTTGGTGTAGCTCAGTGGTTGAGCACCTGCTCAGTGGTTGAGCACCTGCTTTGCAGGTTCAATTTCTGGTACCTCCTAAAAAATAATAATGATAATACAGTGGGACTGTGATTGGAATTGAGTTGAATGTGTAGATTAATATGGAGAGTGGGAGTATTGATGGGATGAAACTGATGTTACACATTATTGAATTTTTGCTATTCAAAAGCACAAACTTCCATTTATTCCAAACTTATTAGACATTCTTGACTATAGCTTTATAGTTTTCTTGGTACACATCCCACAAGTTTTTATTAAATTTATCCACAGATGTTTTCTTTTCTTTTAGTATTGTATATGGAATCATTTCCCCCATTTTATTATCTATTGTCCATATAAAAGAAAGCTATTGAATTCCATTGCATTATTTTGCAGTGCTAATTTTATGAAATTCTCCTTCTTTGTTTTCTTTTAGTTGATCCTCTCAACTAGGCAGTAAGAGGAAATATATATTTTTCAATATTTTATATTTTATTCTTATAATTCATTGCACTGGCTAATAATTATGAAATGATACCTAAATAACAGAAGTCATAGTGAGATTTTTGTCTTATTCCTGATATTAATGACAACATCTAATTTTTAATTACGAATGCTATAGTTGGTTGAATAGTGTTCCCCTAAAATTCATGTCCACCTAGAACCTCAAAATATGACTTTATTTGGAAATAGCGTCTTTGTAGATGAAGTTAGTTAAGATGAGGTCATACTGGATTATGGTGGACCCTAAATCCAATATAACTAGTGGACTTGTAAGAAGAGGAAAACTTGGACACAGAGATACAGATGCAGACAAGGAAAATGCCATGTGATGATGGAGGCAGAGATAAAATGGTGTGTCTACAAGCCAAGGAATGCCTGGGGCAATCAGAAGTGGGAAGAGGCAAGGTGGGCTCCTCCCCTGGAGGCATTAGAGGGGTCATGGCCCTGCCAATACTTGGATTTCTCATACTTCTGGCCCCCATAACTGTGAGGGGATAAATTTCTATTGATTTCAGTTGCCTAGATTGCAGTTATTTTGTTAGAGCAACCCAAGGAAACGAAAACAGATGCCATTGTCTGTTTTTTGGAGATATGTATATTGTTTTATTGTGGAAAAGAACCGTCCTTCTGTTCCTTCTCTAGCGAGTATTTTATAACGGCAGGAATTGATATAGAATTTCATCAGATTACTCTTTTGCATCTTTTGAGATGACCATGTGGCTTTTCTCCTTTGACCTCTGTGTTTTGTCAAAGAAAAATCGGCACTGGACACCATTAAACAGACAAGGATGACTTTAATCAAGGATTGCTATAGCAAGGGAGAGAGAGTAGAACTCAACTCCATGGAAACAAAGGCGAGCAAGCTTTTTTAGGACTGGGAGTGGGTTGGAGGAAAAGCACTGGAAGATAGTAAGATTACTGGGAAGGGTGAGGGAAGATTACTGGGAAGGGTGCCATTAGGACCACTTGGTTCAAAATGTTTTCCTTTGCAGTAATTAGGCCCCTTGGAGTCTGCAAGTGCTGGGAAAAAGGAGGAGGAGATAAGGAACTGCCTCATTAGGAGCCTCTCAGCCCGCCTGGGTAACTTAAAGGCCAGGGTGAGAGACAGAGGGGTGGGGGAGGTCAGAGGCGAGGTTGCTATTTAGAATAGTTAGGGTCTGAAGTTGCTTTTTAACCCCTCCAGTCCCAAGTTATTTTTCTCTGCAGTCTCACAGCTGCAAGATGCTTTTCAAAGTAGGCACGAGGGGGAGGGAGGGGGAAGAGGGGGTGAGGGCATGGAGGTTGGGGAGCGGCAAGGCTTGGTTTGAGAGAAGGAAAAGGAGTCACGATCAATATGGTGAATGACATTTAAATACTTACTAATTTTGAGTAATTCTTACTATTCTGGAATAAACTATTACACTGTGTTATGTGTTCAGATTGCTGGAGTCTGCTTGTTAATATTTTATTTGTAATTTTGAGTACATTTTTAGCAGCGGTTTGTGGTATATTTTGTTTTTTTAATACCGTAGTTATCAGTTATGGCTTCCTCAGATTTTGGATTGGCGTCTAAAGGTAATACATGTGTTCTGAAACGGTATAATAATGCTGACCTTTTGTTCAGCGACTCCAGTGCAGAGGATATCGGGTGCATGTTCCTATTGGTAAAATGATCGTATTATATAAAGAAATAATATCCAAGATACTTCACATAGAAGTTTAAAAATTTGCATTTCCCATCCATCATCATCATTATTGTCATCATCCTCATAGCAGTAACAGAGTTTACTACAATATTGTGCTAATACTTGACACACAGTCTTCGGAAATAGATCTGTATACCTCCATTTTGAAGACGATGAAACTGAGGCTTAATACACTTAAGTAATGTGCTTGAAATGAAACTTGTAGTTTTATTCGCTTAGGTTTCTCTGAAGTCAGAGCCTGAGGCAAATTTCTTGCGCGCATTTGTTAGGTGAGCCTGGGATTGTAGGCAGGAGGGAATGGGAGTATCAAAGCAGGGAAAGATGAAAAGCCAATCTAAGTGTGTCAAATCAAGGTCACTGCTCTGGGCAGCTGGGGCTGCATTGTAGCAGGACCTGAGAAGCGGTCAGAATGCTGCTCCGAACTGTCCACCAGAAGGATGGGGGAAGGGAGCATATATCCATTAGTTCCCACCCCCATTGGTAAGATTGACCTGTGAGCAGCTCTTCAGAGCAGCTGTCCTGAAATCAGTTGTGGAACTAGGAATGGGTCATAAGAAAACAGAGGCATCTGATACTTTAGTTAAATGACCGATCTAAGTTTCTTTTTTTTTTTAAGATTTATTTTTTATTTATTTCCCTCCCCTCCCCACCAGTTGTCTGCTCTCTGTGTGCATTCGCTGAGTCGTCTTCTGCGACGGCTTCTATCCTTTATCAGCTGCACCGGGAATCTGTGTCTCGTTTTTGTTGTGTCATCTTGCTGTGTCAGCTCTCTGTGTGTGCGGTGCCATTCCTGGGCAGGCTGCACTTTCATTCGCCGCTGGGCGGCTCTCCTTATGGGGTGCACTCCTTGCACGTGCAGCCCCCCTATGTGGGGGACACCATTACGTGGCACGGCACTCCTTGCACACATCAGCACTGCGCATGGGCCAGCTCCACACGGGTCAAGGAGGCCGGGGTTTGAGCCGTGGACCTCCCATGTGGGAGGTGGGTGCCCTATCCATTGGGCCAAGTCCACTTCCTCAAAGTTTCATCTTTAAGTTAAATGACTTCAGAGCCCAACTTTGTGTCCTTGATCTCTCAGGGTTTTAGTGGAGAGATGAACTCCATAAACCAATTCTGCAAATGGCAGAAAGCTGACACAAGAAAGACCAAGCTTTGTTAGGGAAACGAATCTCAAGGGATTTGGTTCCTGATTCTTTAGGAGCAAGAGTTCATCCAAATTCGATTGCGCCACGCAGACAGCTACACCCCAAAAGCATAGAACAATTCCCATTTTACAGGCAAATTTACAGGAGAGATGTGGAGATTACAAGCTAATTTGGGACTAGCTTCCATTCTCTTGCCTCAACTTGGATTCTTCTCCCAAGGTACTGTTTACATTCAGAGTCTCCCTCGCTCCTTGCTGTAACTGGGACAGGGAAATATTCGTTCCTTGTGGTGTGATTCCTTGTCCCAGCCTATTTTACTCAGACCTTGACCACTTTATTTCTTTGGGCCTAAAGCGACTTACCTTCAGAATTTTCTTGTTTATTTGTCTGTTTTTTGCTTATTATAATAATTATTATTCAAATAAGGAAAATGCTATAATGATTGGAGTAATGAATGCAAAACTATGTGATTATACTAAATACCACTGATTGTACACTTTAGATGCATAGTATATTTTATTAAGGTGTACCAATAAAAATTGACTTATCTTTGAGAGGAGGGGATGTGTTTTGCTGGTAAAATAGAGAATTCTTCCTGAAAAGGCTTTGCATGCATCAATCGGACGGTATTAATTTTCAAGGTAGTGTTATCATGTGGTTCGACCACGGAGGAAAAAAAATCTGGTCACTTTCTAGCACCTACTGTAGATTTCACATGCGAAAAAGTCTGTGGTTTTATGAATAGAAGTACAACCAAAAGCTTTCTTCTCAAAAATAGCTTCTTACAGCTGCCGCTTAGCAATGCCTGGCTTCTGGTTGCTTAATCGAAAGGCTAGGGTGGGTGCTGATCTTTTCCACTCAGCCATGTCTTGCCTTTTAGTCCAAAGCTGTCCTTACACAAATGCATTTTCATTAAATGCCTAGGATTACTGTTATGCTTGGGTAGTAAAAGATCTGTAAAACATGGTTCATAATTACAGCGAGCTTAGGGGTTCATTGGAGGATCCCCTTTCCCCCCCCAACTGAAAAAAATTAGAGAAGTGAATAATAGCAAATAGAAACTGTGATCACCAACTATATCAGGAGAATCATATACTTGGGATAGGGTAGCTGCATTGAGTCTTACCAGAATTAACCTATCTTAAAATGTAATTTTGATGAGTCAGCGTGAATCATACCACTAGGCCTCTTCATTGCTGAGTGAACCTAATACTGAGTTTCTTTAAATGTGAATGTGAAGACCTAATGCTGGAGCAAAGAGAGACTATCCAGCAAGTGAAGGAGTCAGCCTAATCAAGGTGACATTTTTACCCATGGCAATGTCAGCTTAATAGAGAATTTCCTTCTTCCTTTGTCCATGGCAGACAATGATTATCAATCATAAATATGAAATGTGATTTCAGAATCCTCCTTAACAGTGCTCTTGAGCAGGGAGGGTATCAGCAAACTTTCTTGAAAGTTCAGTTAGTACATATTCTACGGTTGTCCACAACACAATCTCTGTTGCAACTACTCAACTGCCATGGTACAATTTGTAGAGTAAAAGCAGCCACAGATAAGACAGAAATGAGTGGATGCGGCTGTGTCCCAATAAAAAACGTTACCTACAAAGCCTGGCAACCAGCCTGTAGGGCAGAGTTTGATGGCCCCTAATCTAGAGAGCCATTATTATTCAGTCAGGGTTAGCACAAAAGAATGAACCTGTTTACTACCCCTGGTTTTGAGGCATCTTTAATATGCCTGACTTTCTTCCTGTTCAGCTTAACCAGGCAACTCAAGCTAAGTGGGTCTTTCAGGCTCTAGCTCAACAATTTGCTAATTTGGTTACCTGTCAGAGAATTTTACTATTCTGAGCTTCAGTTTCTTATTTGGTAAAGGAAACATCAAAATACAGGGTTGAGGCAGGATAGAGTAGGGACCTAAGGAGGAAGAGGAGAGAAAGCCTCATGAGCCACACGAACAGAAACAGAGGCAATGGCCTGCTGACTTACACAGGCTGAGGCAATGGCCTGCTAACTTATATCAGCCTGCTGACTCACACAAGCAAGTTAGGAAGGGACAGCTTACAAGCACACACTCCCAAGGGTTATCAGAAGGCAGCCAGCAACATCATTACGTGGCGGGGAAGAGGAAAGGTGTGGGGAGACCACCCACCCACCCACTTTCAGGTTACCTCATGTCTAGCAGACAGTGACCAGAGGCCAGTCAGGGCTGGCCAACACACCCTGCAGAGCTCCAGGCCAGCAGCCAGCAGCCAGTCATCACTGGACGGCAACCCCCACACGACTAAGCAAATCAAACCACCCAAGAGATTTCCTTTGCTTAGTCTCAAGCCAATCAGCACAGACCCCGGGAGTCCTGAACCCCCATAAAAGAGGGGATCCCAGGGCAGAACCTCGCATTTCTCTCCCTTGAGAATGCCTGCCCCCAACTCTGAGGGGATACTTTTGTTTCTTTGCTTTATCCCCCCCCCAATAAATTCTCTACTTGCTTATGAAGCCAAGACTAGATACTGACTCTGATAACAGGGTTCCTGCAAGTGTCAAATGAGAAGATTTAGAGGAAAGCATTTGCAAACTATTAAGGCACTACAGTATTTGAATGCAGTAACATTTGCACTTCTTAGGTTTATAAAGATCACTTCGGCAAACTTTTTTTTTACCAGACAAAAGTCATAACACTTCTTTGTGAATATCCACTCTCCTATCTTTCCTTTATTTAAAAGGCCTTTTATTACAGCTGAAAAGCAAGGGACCTATCTAAAATGGCTTGGATAGTATTTTTGACCTCTTACTATAGCTACTATAGTATTTCTTCCCCCAGGAGTCTTTATTTCAGTGCAAAAGTTCCTATCGGGGAGAAAAATCACTGGACCTAAATCCCTAGCTAGAACCGTGCATCTGAGTCCTAAAATATTATCAAGCTAAGCAATACAGTGTCTAACCAAAGAGCCAAATAGCAATGTTTATTCTAGAATGTAAACCATGTTATCAGAATGTAAACAAAAGGCAAGTGCAAATAAAACATGTAATGAAAAGTCAGTCAGGAGAGCTGAAAAAAGATGAGAGGAATGATTTATTGAGAAAGTGAAAGTATTCTCTGTCAAATACCCTCTAATCAATAGATTCTAATCTTTGATTGATATAATAATGTAATAGGCAAACAGTTGCCTGAAGATATTTGATAAAGTCAACAAATGAGATCCTCTAAAATGATAATATCTTTTTCTAGATGATGGAAGGATAACCTTTATGAAGCTGTTTTCATTCAATCCTTCCAGTGGAAAATAATTTAATAAAGATCAACTTCTCTTAATGAACACTACTCTGAACACATTTTGAGACTGTATTGAGTTGTAAATATGTGATTTATTGCCCTGAATTTCTTTAGACCCTGAACAGCATATAGAAATGACTTTCTTAAATGCCTACCTGTTTACTTAGTTCATGAACATTTTTTAGAAGTAAACAGTTGAATTCCAATAATCTTTGGAGAGTTTAACTGCATTATCAAGCCAAATTATAACGTATTTTCTTCCCCAGTTTTTCTTAGTAAAAAAAAAAAATACTGTGTTGCCTTTATTTCGTCTTTCAACATTACAGCAACTTTCATATTCACACAACAGCAGTAACTCTTTGCTCCCTTTTTGGTTTTAACTCAATTTCTCTCCTAGGAATTCCTTGCTTTGTAAAACCAGGATTGAGGTTTTTCATTTGCAAGGTATCATGTCCTTTTCTTTCTATCTTGGGCAAAACTCAAAAGACAATGGCATGAATGACTGAAAACAAGATATGTTTTTTGCAAGTAAGGGAAAACAATTAGACTTTGTGTCTTCTGTTCTTCCCAGGGCTCTCTGTTGTTGACATTTTCTCTTCTGATTTCACCATGGTTCTGGAAGATGAAAGGTTCTCAACTTTTGAAATTTTGTGGTGCTTATCTTTAGTCCTTAGAGTTAGTTCGGTAGTGCTCTATGCTATAGTGGAAACAGCTGAAGACCGGGTGGGTTTCTAATTTTAGAGACTTGGGCAAGTTTCTGAATGTCTTAGGGCTTCAAATTCATAGTCTTTTATGAACAAACTCTGCCGTCTTTATCTACCTCACAAAATTGTTACGTGTGTGAAAAACTTTGCAAGCTGTGAAACACTGCATATTTATAGTATTTTAATTATTAATAGAGTAAAGCTGTGGGCACTGATAAAAATAACTTACACATAAAGATATTTTCTACTCTTTAAAGAGAATCTATTTAACCTGATAATGAAGTAGAGAATTTGGTCAGTATGCAGTGTCAAAAAGAGAACAGTTTTTTGTTGTTGTTTTTTCGACCAGGCTAGTGCAAAAAATGGCGATTCTTGTTCTGTATGATAACACAATGACGGATACCTGACATTAGACATTTGTTAAAGGCTGTAAAACTCTACAGCACAAAAGGTAAACCATAATGTAAACTATGACTTTGGTCAGTAGCAATACATCAGTATTGGTACATCAAGTGTGACAAATGTGCTACACTAATGTAAGTGTTAACAATACAGGAAACTATATGTGTGGGTGTGGAGGGAGGGTTATATGGGAATTCCCTATTCTTTCAATGCAATTTTCCTGTAAATCTAAACCTCTAAAAACAAACTTCATCACAAAAAAGAAGGGAGGGAGGGAGGGAGGGAGGAAGGAAGGAAGGAAGGAAGGCCCTTACTTTGCAATCGATCCCTGAGCTGTGGTTCATTTTGGTAGAGGGGCCATGGAATCAACAAGCATAGGGAACCAAGAAGAGACCAAAGCATAATAGGATACATTTCGATAAGATGAGGAGGCTGAGAGGAAACTTTGAGGAAAACCCAGGCTACCACAACTCACCATGAAAACCTTCACAGTTGTGAGTCTATTTTAACACTCTAATACTGGCTCCAGCAAATTATGGCAAGCTGCCTGTTTTAGCAAATAAAGTTTTATCAGAACACAGCCACAATTATTTAGTTTTATGCTTTTTATTTTATGGCTACTTTTGCCTTGCAAGGGCTAAGTTGAGTAGTCATGGAGTACATATGACTTGCAAAGCATAAAATATTTACTATCTGGCCCTTTACAGAAAAGTTGCCAATCTCTGCTCTAAGAGAAAATGTCCGTCAGTTCTGGGTTGGGCACACAGTAGACAACCCACATCATTGCTGAGTGAGTGAATGTTTTAACCTACATTTTTTGTTTGCTAAGAACCACTTACTCCCCTCCTCTCCATTGTGTGTATGTCTTGTATAGTGGTTAGTTCAGAAAAAGGTAGAGAATTACTGAATGTATTTCAGCTTATGTGGAGTCCCTAGGATATGAAGAGATGGGGCAAGAAACAACCATAAATGGTATTAGCTTTAGTTCAATTTGACATTTATTGAATGTTTCCTTTCAGAAACCTTATTAAAAGGAAACATTCAACCAATGTTAAATGGCACTGGACTAGGCATGCGGCAGCAATGTAAAAACACAAGACACTGCCTCAAGCTTGTATAATCCATTGGGGGAAACAGATAAAATAAATAAAACACTAAGTAATATTATTCTGGATACTTAGAGGTGCTATGAAGTAAAGAAAATAAGGAAAGAAACGTGATGGGATAGAGATTAACTCTGATTTTTAGCTAGGATGGTCAGGTTTGGCCTTTTGGGGAGGTGATATTTGAAAAGTCACAAAACAGTTTAGAGAGTATTTTGCAATACTAGGCAGAGGTTGTCCCCATGTAAGAGACGACAGAATTAAAGTCATGCAAAGTAAAGAGACTGACCCAAGGATCTCATCTTGCTGATAAAGCAAAAGCCACGAAAGATCTCAGAAGCCACAGAGTGGATATTAAGGTTTTCTCTAAGATTTCGACTATGTTATTGAATGTGTTCAGATTTGGGTTTAAAGAAGATCATAACTGCAACAATGTAGAGAATGGATTGGATAGAAAAGAGTGGATGTGAGAGACCAGTCATCTAGGAGAGCATGCTAATCTTGGCTAAATGGTAGCAACACAGTTGGAAGGATGTAGGCTTTATTTGAGAATAATTTAGAAAGTGAAATAAATAGGAATGAAAGAATGATTGGATATATGTCCTAACATCGTTGGTGTGGCAATTTACTTTGGAATGCATCAATATAAACAGTGTGACACTTATATGTACCAATTAAATCTAATCTATATCATATGCGTGGTTTATTAGAATTTGAAGAATACAACTACTAACAATCTGGTCTCCAGGATTAGTGTCCTAATCAGGAATCAAACCCTTCAGACAGGTGGTTATTCAGAACTTGAAATTGTTCGAGTCAGAGGGCTTTCTAATTAACATAAAAGAACACACAAATGTGTGGGGGGGGGAGGGAGAAGGAGAGGGGAATATTCAAGATAGGTGATTGGTGATTATGAATGTTCACAAAAAAGCATGAGATTCTAGTAATCTCAATATTCTAATGCCGTCAGTTTGACTTATTGGTCAAGAGTAGCCTCTTCTTAGCTGTAAAACAAGTTGTATTCCTGCATGCTAATAAAGTTTTGTACACAAAACATTTATTCTGAGAATTTGTGTGCTATCAAAGTAGTAGCAGAAGATATATATATAGAGAGAGAGAGAGAGAGAGGAGGGGGAGAGAGAGAGGGAGAGGAGGGGGGAGAGGGAGAGGGAGAGAGAGGAAGAGGGAGAGAGAGGGAGAGAGGGAGAGAGAGTGAGAGAGAGTGAGAGAGAGAGATGGAGCTAGGAAGGTTTTTGGTAGAGCACCATGATGTTCGCTGAATGACCCAATTCATTTTGATCGTTTTTATTACATGGAAAATGTCTCACAAAGAGGTGAAATTGATGAGCAACTGTTCAATCATTAAGATTTGATATACAGGGAAAGCAATAGATGTGAAAGTAAGGATCATTAATTTAGATGACCAGCTTTCAGAGTGGTAGAAAATACTGGAACATAGGTCAATGACAGCTCCGGTAAATGACCATCAAAAGGCATATTACAATAACCTAGTTCTGTGCCCCTATCGTGGAAGAAAGAATAAGTATAGTCCACAAGAAATGGTTTTACTGTTCCTTGCTCACAAATTCACAACTGAGAAGAGTGTTTCAGTCAATGGATCCCTTCAGGTTCAAGCAATCTATTCTATCTATTTAAAATCCACAGGATAGCAATGATTTGACTCTTCTCACAGGGTCTTCAGGTTGGAGAAGGGGAAAGGCTTGTTTAGCCTAATCAGGTTCAATAGTTTTGACAAGCTGAAGGTTAACTTCTTTGTGGAAAAGTTTTTATTTTTAAAATTTTTTTTGTTATTATTACTCCAACTCTTAAATTTTTAAAGTTTGAAATAATTTAAAGCTGTCCAAAAGTTGAAAAAAATAGTGTAAATTACTCATCAGTAATCCTCTGCCTAGGTTAACCAACTGTTAATAGTTTGCCACTATTATTATGTTTTTCATTTTCTCTTTTTCTGTATATATATACACACACATACAATTTTTATGCATAGATATATATATATGTTTATATATAATATATATAATTTTGCTAAACTACTTATAAGTTGCAGGCATCAGTCCTTCTTTCCCCTGAATATTTCTTACATCCTTTTATATAATCACAATATAACTATCAAAATCATAATACTTAACACTAATACTCTAGTATAGTCTAAAATGCACTCTCAATAAAATTACATCAGTTGTCTCAATAATGTCCTATATAACAACTTTTTTTTCCTGTTCAGGATCCAAAACAAATCAGATTTTGCATTCAATTGTCATATTTTTTAGGCTACTTTAATTTGAAAGTTCCTAAGGTTTTCTTGGTCTATCATGACATTTACATTGAGTTATTTTGTAAAATGTCCCTCAATTTTGGATTGTCTGAGATTCCCTCCAGGTTAGAGTAGATCTATACATTCTGCGCAGGTATACTACATATGAGATGTGTTTTCATTAGTGTGTCTTATCAGGAGTCACATGATATTGGTTTGCTTCCTTTTTGGTGATGTTGACTTTGATCACTTGGATACATTGTCTGCTAGATTCCTCCATGATATAATTATTGTTTTCCCCTTTCTACTTACTAAGTAATTTGGGGGAGACACTTTGAAGTTATTTGAATATCCTGTTCTTTCTCAAACTCTCACCCACTAGTTTTAGCATCCAGTGATGATTGTTACTTGAATTAATTATAATTGTTATAAAATGTTGTCTTTTAACTCTATCATCATTCATACGTTTATTAGTTGATATTCTATTGTAAGAAGGCACTGTCCCTTATTTATCTACTATCTCTTATCTATCTCTCTATCTATCCATCCATCATTATTTACTATCATTATGTACCCCACACATTCTTATTTTATTTAATAGGTTATAATATATTACCATGGTTGTTGTTGTTATCTTTATTATTATTAATGCCAAATTGTCACAGATTTGGCTGCTGGGAGCTCATTCAATCCATTTTCTGTGTCCTTTTGACATGACCTCATCAATTTTGAGGATTTTCTTACTTTCTGGCACAAACTGTTTTCTGTAAGTGATTGTCTTTGCCATAGCACAGGAATAAGACATTTCTCTAGAGAACCCTCTGTGAAATTTTGATTGTATTTTCATTATGCAGATTTGTTCCTTCAAAACTTCTCTTGCCTCCTTCCACCAATGTTTTGCTCCTATTCATCTGTTATTCCCATTCTCTGCAGTCAAGATTAATATTTTGTCCACCCTCATGCATGGATTGACAGTCATTATTTCACTCTACCTGGTGCCACTGTAGGAATGGGAGGGTCAGTTTTGGTCCTAGGAGAAGAGAGCATAAAAGTCATTATTGCATGTAATTTCAATAATGTTTTATTTGCTTGCCAAGCTAGGTGTTTTATTGTTATTGTTGTTATGTTTTCTTCCTCTTTTTTTGTATTTATATTATTGCAGGTCTGGTAAAACTGCCTTCACATTAGATAGTGTGGATATAAGAACATAGAACTAGAATCACCAAATCTAGTTTAAACCTTGACTCTATGTAGAATTTTGGCAAGCCAGTTTGGTTTGCAGAAATTCAATATGCTTAACTTTAAAATGGGACTGGATTCCCTTTCAATGTTATCTCAGAGAAGTAGTGTATACACAGAATTATTTTAATCCGTGAAATCTTATCCTTTTTCCTTGAATTTATTTTCTTGTCCCTTAAGGAATATAATTTCTAATGGAAAATAAATAAATATATGATTATATGAATATACTATACTAATATATTAATAAGTGTTGACACAAGCTCAGAGCAAGATTGAGGAATTGTTATTTTCTCCATAAATATCTTTTTAAATTAAATAGAAAAACTATTGTTGTCAAAAATCTTATTATAAAATAATTTTCCATAAAGCTAACATTTTATTACTTTAAATATGAGGAAGGGTTTATGCCACGGAGATATTTTGTGTTCTGTTATTCCTAATTTCCTCAGCATTTAATTAACCCTCTTTTCAAGTTGTTCAGATTCTACCTTTCATATAGTAGGGGCTTGTGACTGTTGACTTCATTGAATGAAAGAAGAAATCATATCATAAATAAGGTATCAAAATTTTTTTACATCCAAGTGTCACCCTCTTTATAGAAACAACTCCAGATATTCGGGACTTGTAGCCATTTTTTTTTTCACTTCTAAGTGACTTCCTACATGACCTATGTTAAAAAATGTCTACAAGAAATTTGAGTTCATAATTATATTGTCAAGTTATTTTTATCTATCTTTTTATTATATTCACTCATGGAAGGTTTGTCAACCTGTTTAAAAACATAATTAAGAGTAAATATAAAGGGCCAATTTACATCTCCTGATCATTTAAAATCTGTTTCCTGTGGGGAAAAAATTCTCCTTAAATGGTTGTGCAGAGAATGAAGTTCAGAATATGTGGATACAATCAAACATAAATCAACCTTTTCTCTTTTCTGTACCCTTGAAATCTAGCCATGTCCTAAAATCTTATAACGCATTTTCTTCTTCTTCCACTCAACTAAATACTATTGTTTCCATGTGTTCCTCAGAGACATCACCAATGACTTACAGATTCTTCAGGATTGTCATGTTTTCATGGAAGATCACTGCTAAATGCCAAGCACAGGTCTATTAATTTCTTTCTTTGCTTTTCATGTTTTTAAAGGGAAAAACTATTGTTTTATTACCAATTTTCACAATAATACTTTGTCTCAATCTGGGAGATGAAAAAAAAATTTCTTGGGGCTGGTAGTCATAAGATACCAAGGAACCAAGTTTATGAAATGCTTATTGCACGCCATCATTGTATTACCTTATCTCACTGAATTCTTGCACAGTATTGTATTATGAGGTGGAATTTATCACCTCCATTGTAAAGATGAGAAAATTAATGCTCAAGTTAAACTACGTGAAATTAGATATTTTCTTTCATTGATTATGTTTGACTAGATTGCACCACATCTTTTAACTAAGAAAGTAATCAATTTCTGTAAGTGTGTTTATGCCTAAAGAAATGTGTGTACATGAACATTTATGAATAAACATATCATACAGAACTTTCCATTTCTGTGTTTTAATGTTCAATTCAAACAAACAGATACCTTTCCTGAAATCCAAAGAAAAATAAAAATCAAGAGTAGATATTTGCCAGTTTTTCCTTGAAGACACTAGTAATCCTTTCTTCAGTGATAACAAACTCAACTGTGAACAGCATCACACAAACACACACACCCTACAAAACCAGGAATTTAAACAAATTTTATGGCAAATATAACTAGAAACATGATGGGTTGTAAGTTCACTAATGTAGTAAGTACCATTTCTCACCAAGTCTCATTAGCAGAGCACTAGAAAGGATTTTAGCATTACGTGGGCACTACCAATAATTTCAGGAGATATACTGCTTATACATGCCAGGACAGACAAGAAATATATATTTTTCATGGAGAACTGTCTTACTTATTCAAGGTTCTTGTTTTCAAATGTAAAGAAATCCCAAACTATAAATGATTAATGGAGAATACAATGAGATTCTTTGGATTCTAATTAAATTCTTCAATTATTTCAGTGCTAGGTGTTTCTGTTTCAAGTTTCTTTACTGTAGACATAGTTTCTCTCTTTCCTCTGGAATGCTTATAATATCCACAAGGAAAGGCAAGGTGTGTTTATTAATTTTTATTTTCCATGTAGGGATTTATAGGAGCTGTAGGGTTAAACCTAAGTGAAGGAGAAAACCATGGCACCTCCTCTTTAGGAACTTATAATCTTGGGAAAAGAAGGTTTCCTATGTAGAGGCTATATAAAGTGATACATTGATTAAAAATTCATGGCTACAAAAGCCTAGAGGTGGGAAAGCACAAAGTGAACTAGAAGATGAGGTTGGGAATTTATGCGAAGGTCTAAGAAGTGACATAAAATATAGCAGTGAAGGTCAGGGACTCTTGAAACAGAGAGACCTACTCATACTTGACCCTTGAATCTATTTTTTATTAGTTGCATCACTGTGGTCAAATTTCTCAAGTTAGATAATTCTCACTCTCCTCGTGTACAAAGGGGATTCGAATAACAATTACTTCATAGGGTTGTTAAGAAGATGAAATAAGATAGTACATTAGAAATGCTTTATTTATGGCACATAGTGAGCCTTTAATAGGGGATATCTATGATTGCTATTTTTATTTTTGGAGAAATAATACCTGAGTTTGGTTTTGAAGTTGTCAATAGATTTGCATTAATCACAAAGATTTAATGGGTGAAAAAGGCTGGCAATCATGGTCGTGTAATAGTTTGAGTGTTGATAAGGAACACTAAATGTGGGAGGAGATTTGACATAATAAATTTTCTTGACATGGTAGCTTTCAGTTTGAAAAATAATTGTATTTCACAATGACATTGCAGGCTTTCAAAAAAATGTTGTAAAGGAATAACTATTGCCTCCATTTTAGTAATTGGGAAACTGAATCTCAGGGAAGCTATGTCCCATGTCTAAGGCCAGAACGCAAATCCGTACCCTTGTCCAGTACCCTTTCAACTGAATTCATTTGCCCAGTGAAACAGGGTGAGTAGGTTCACTATGGCTTGGATTGGCAAAGATGAAGTATTTACGTTTGCTTTAGAATGCAGTGCAGATTAAACAGAATTGATAAGTGGAAATGGGACATAAGAAAGCTGGATTGATACTTTGGTCGTGCATGCAGGGACAATTGGAGAAAATATGAGAACAGGGTCCTACTTCATGTTCTTCACTGAAGGATCTCTAGTGCCTAGAAACTTATCTGCACAGAGTAGGAGCTCAGAAATGTTTGCTGGATAAAAGGACATTTGCTATCAGGGAAACGGTTAGTGAGCTATTTAAGTAATCTGGTATGAAGTAGATAAAATGGTGACTTTGGCAACAAAGACAGACTACAATAAAAATTTTAAATTATGAACAGGAGAAAAAACAGACAAGGAGGATGGTGGGACTAATAACAACCGAGCATTTAGAAAGAGTTATTTTCACAATTTCCAAATAATAGGTACAGTATCTACTTTTTAACTTTGCGGAGATTATATCATTGAGTTGAGAAAGGTATGCTCCAGAATGTGTTTTCCTTGACTCTGATTTTCCCATGAGAGGCAGTGGGTGGAGGAGGTAAATCTCCAACTGGTTATCTTCAGGTTGACAATTCCAAGTGTGGGAACCCTCTCTTTCACATCATCACCAATTCACTAGGTGTCCAGGAGCCTATTTATCGCCACCCTTCCTTTATAAAGGTAATCTAAATGGAGTAAGGCAGATGGACAGTGAGTGCTGACACAGCCGAAGAGTCACAGGAAAGGAAGGGCATCCCCCACAACTTCTTAGTATTGAAGAACAGCTGTACCCACTCAAGCAGAGACCAGTGGACCTGAGGGTAACTGACTTAATTGGTGGTCATTTAGCGCCTATGTGGCTTCCCGGATGCTAATAGGAATAGTCGCTATTGGGCAAAAGATGTGTCAGCAGAAGCTGGTTCTGGTCTCAGTTCCTCAAGTCCAGTCTTCTCTGTGGGGCCCAACCAACCTCTTTCCCTCCTTAAATTCGTCCTCTTCTTTTTCTCTCCTTCCCTCCAACCTGCTCCTGCAAGGACTCCTTGTCTATTCTGAGAAGAAATTCTGGCTCCCATTCATCATGATTTTTATTATTTTAGGTCATTTTTAATAGTTGAGTTAAATGTATTCTCTGGGAGTCCTCATTAAAAAAATTCTGAAAGGAGAATGCTTTCAAATGGGAAAATGTCAGACTTATGATTACATAGGGACTATTATAATATTTCTCACAAATGTTGGGGCTAATCATAGGGGCTATAGCATTATTATGAGAAATATAATTAAAATTATCTAGTGCAATCGTTGTCTTTTCCTGTGTGTGTAAAGGGGTAGCTGATTTGAAAATAAAATAGACATCAAGCATTTCCCCATGCTTGCTTTATATAACTCTGAGGTTTTAAATAATACATCACTTTATTTAAAATCTATTTACACGGTAATTGCCACTGTATAATGTATGAAAGATCACTTCACCGAGTTTTAAATCTGGTTTGCAATGTGGGCCTGACATATATTTCATTATTTTTAAAAAAGTCTCAAATTACCCTTTGTGTATTTCTAAAATACAAGTAGCTATTTTTAGAAAAATAATCATGAACTCTAGCTGTTACTAACCCGTTTTGCGATCCTTTGCTTTACAGATTTGGTTGCCTTTCTGAAATGCCATTTTGCTTTTTTAGAAAGGTAGGCAGCAACAAGAGACTTAAATACCACCTAAGAGAATGCTATTTTTTAAAGCCTATCTTTTCTTACATGGTAAAACAGACTTTAAAAAGTTCTGTTTTATACATTTTATTGTCTGTGAAGAAAAACAATGGCTCTCTGAAGAGTTTTTAAAACATCATTCATTAGTTCCTCCTTACCGAGGAGTCCCGGGTAGCCCTACAAGAAAGGGACACTGTTGGTTACCGAGAAATTCAGAGCATTTATCTGCCTCCCCGGGCTATTCTTTGTTTCTCCCCTTCTGGCTTAGTTATCTAGTCTTCCTCCTTTAGACAAGTCAGCCCCTTTAGTATAGAACTCTTTTTTTTTTTTTGAGGTACTGGGGCTGGACCCCAGATTGCATATGTGAGAAGCCAGCACTCAACCACTGAGCCACATTGGCTACGCTGAGTTGATTCCCTTATCTGTTTGCTTGTTGTCTGTTTCTTTGTTCCTAGAAATATATTTGTTATGGGGAGGACCTAGTGGTTAATTCAACGCAACCAAGGACAATGCTACTTTTCTGTGTTTCCAAAATCTCTAATTTTCCTCCAGAAGATGCAGTCCATCGACCTCTTCTAATTCTGTGTGAATTCACAAGATAGGTGATCTCATCCACACTCCTGGCTTTAAATAGCATCAATATGCCAATGATTCCCAAATGTATATCTCTTTCCCAGATCTCTTTCTGAACTTTCATCTCATATGCCCAACAGTCCTCCCAGCATCTGCCCTTGGATATCTAAAAGGCATCAAAATGAAATTCATGACACAATAGAAAAGATACGAATATAAAAGTTATAATCATAACTGAAAACTTGGAGGCAGAAAATACAAGGATTGATTCCATTAAAATCAAATGATCATTTTGCAGTGTAGGCAAAATGATGGGAATAAAATGAATATATTAGATTGTGTTTGCAAATAGCAGAAAGTGAATTTGAGATTGCTTAGAAATAACAATTTTTGATAACTCACATAATTGGAAGTATAGTAGTTGACTGGATTTAGGACAGAAAACAACAGCTCTAGATCTGTTTCTCTGTACTTTTTTAGCTTAGTCTTTTACTAGGTATGTGCTTGATGACAGGATGGTTGCCAGCAGCCACTGAGGTAAGGTAGTTCCATGTTCATGCTCACCAGATGAGAGAAAGAGAGAGACAGAGAGGGAGAAAAACAAGGGAGGGAAAGAGGTAATCTGGTTTCCCATGGCTCTATCTTGAGAGATAAAAAGTTTTTTTTTCCAGAAAAAAAAACCAAGACTTTCCTCATATGTCATTGGTCCATACTGGCTTAGGCCAGCCCATGTCTGAATTTTGTTTAGGTAACAACTTCCTCCTGTGTAGCTCATGTCCCACTGGGTAAGCTAACTCCACCCCATCTCCAGAGGTGGGTTTATATTATTCAGAGTCAATTGGGTATATCCATTCTTTCTACCAATAATTTGGTTCTGAAACTCAGGTTTAAAGCAATTAGCATGAGACATCATCGTAGAGCAGGGGTTCTTAACTTGTTTTGTTCCTCAGACCCCTTTACCAGTCAGGTGAAAACCATGGACCCCTTACTAAGTCTACACTATACTGTGTATTATTTAATAGATATATCACACCCACACCGACATGCCCCCACAAGAACAATGTTTTTTAAAATTTTAATTCAAGCTCATGTACCTTTTTTTAAGAACCCCTGTTGTAGAGAGAGAGAAAACAGCTTATATTTTTCAAAGGAATGATTTATGTTCCATGCTTTGTAGGAGGACATCTCTTACCAATATCTAGAGTGAACAAGAAGGCATATAACCCTGGTTGGCTGTTGGAAGCCATTTTGTGACCAGAAGACAAGCTAACCAGTGGGTAAAGCTGATCTTATCAGGAATGCATTGCTGAGAGGCTTGTGGGGAAATTATGTTAGAAGCAAGCATTGATCCAGCTTTTGTAGGGCCTGAAGATTAAAGAATTTAGGGATTTCTCTCCAAGAAAATGAATACAAAGGTTGCATACAAAGTTAGGTATAGTTGGCCGGGGACTATGCTCGATGACTGCCTTTGACGCTTAAGCTTTAATAACTTCTCAATAAATCTACCTCTGATGGCAATAGTTCTGAAGACCTTACTCCCCACCTCAACAACTCTGGTCTTCTAGCTAACATAGCAAATAAATTTCCTATGGTTCTTTTTTTTCAAAGATGTATTTTATTTATTTATTTCTCCCCACCTTCTTGTTGTTTGCACTTGCTGTGTGCTGTGTCTTTAGGAGTCACTGGACCTCTGAGGCACCTAATCACTTGAGCCACCTCCATTCCTTGCTTTTTTGTGCCTCTCATTATGTTTTTCTTCTTGTGTCTCTTGTTGAGTCATCTGATTGCATCAGCTTGCCGCACATGCCTGTCATGTCAACTTGATATCTTGCTCATCTTTCCTTAGGAACCTCTGCTCTCTGCTTTATTGTGTCTCTCATTATGTTTTTCTTCTTGTGTCTCTTTTTATGTCATCTTGTGTCAACTTGTCATGCCTGCCCATCATGCCAGCTCACTGTCTTCTTTAGGAGGCACCAGGAACTGAACCACAGACCTCCCGTGTGGTAGGTGGGAGCTCAGTCACCTGAGCCATATCTACTTCCCTCCATATGGTTCTTACAGGTGAAATCATCCTAACTAACATGAAGATATGCATGATAATAGAGTGTTCAGGGATGACTCTCATCCACATTGCTTACCCTTATAGAAGAATACCAATATAATATATATACTATTCTTATTTCTTGAAGAAATTCATATTCATGAACTTTAAAATCTTGAAAGTATTTGTCTTTTAGTAATAACATGCTACAGTATTTTCCAAAAAAAAAATTTTTAGCACAGTGTAGATCCCATATCTCCTCTGTATGAATTCTTAGAACACCTGCCCTATGTCCCTTTGGTGTTCTAGGGAGATTCTGTGCAACCCTAAAAGTTCCTTGAGCACAGATTACAAAGCACCAACTTTGTCCAATACCTTCATTGTTCAGAAAAGGAAAGAAAAGCCTAGAGATATGAGCAGACTTGTTTCATAACTGTTCAGCAGATCTATAATGAAACCAAACTTTGTGACTCTTCAGTGCTCCTTTCACTCTTCAGCTTTGCCTCTTTGATAGTGATTTTAAATAACAACTAAATATTTTTAAAGGGTGGTTGATTTTTACCACACATTTTAGTAAAAAAGAAATTCTCCAATTTGTCAAAAGAGAAATATCTAATTTTGGTATGCTCAATGGTTGTTTAGAGTGAAAAACACTTAAACACTGTCAGCAGTTTACCCTGAATTGTAATTTCTATAGAAACTGCAACTACTATTAATAGAAGTTGCTGTTGAATATGTTCTTGAAGGCGGGGAGTTACCCTTTAAGAAAAATCAACACTGTCTAATGAAGAAAAGGCCCTCATTTGGATCATCTTTTGTCTAAGACCTGATGAGCTCAGAATACCCCAAACTCAGAAATTCTTACTCCCTACCACCTTTCTTAATATATCTATTCTTTGTTCCTTTCTCCAAATATTTATTAATCATCAATCTTTTGAGCAACTCAGATTTAATTCCATCTCTCAAGTCTCTCAAATTAATGGGAGAGACTGAACATTAGAAAATGCACAAATACATACATTAATAAGGAAGTGGGTTTTGTGGTAAAAATGAAGAAAGATGAAATTATTTGGAGAGGGTTGTTAGGGAATCTTCTAAGGAGGTGAAAATTTAAGCTGAAGCATGTAAACCAAAGATAAGAAGATGCCATCCATGAAATTAGTTGGGGAAGAAATTTCCAAGTAGAGGGAGGGACTAGTCCTAAGGAGGGAAAGAGGTTGGTGTGGTGTATTCTTTGTGTTGAAAGGAAGCCAATGCTGTTAGAATATTGTGAGAAAATAGAGAGAATGGCTTAAGAAAAGTTTAATTAAGAAGTAAAAAAGTTTTTGCTGGTGAGGCAAGAACCAGGTTATGTCCAATCTTTTTACAACAATGACTTCCACCCCTCTTGCTCTTCTGCAATGAGATCTTGCTACTCCTCCATTGAAATGTTGTGTCTGTTTCTCCACCCCCTTTGAATCTAGATGGACTCTGTATCATTTGACCAATATAATATAATGGAAGTGACATGTGCCCTTTCCAGATGAAGCCCTTAACTGACCTGGAAGTTTTCACTTCTTCCCTCTTGGGAAGATGTAAGACAACCCTGCGGCCACCATGCCGACAGAAACCCAAGCTGTGTGGACAGGCCTTGGATAACAAGAAGCCATGTGGAGAGAGAGGCCAAGGATCACCTAGCTGCTAGAAAAGTAACTGAAGAAGCATTTTGGGAGTGGATTTTCCATCCCCAGCCCCTCCAGCTGATACTTTGTGGATCTGAGACAAATTTTCAAGACAAGCGCCTTCTGAATTCCTGAGGCTTAAAATCACGAGCAATATAAAATGATTATTTTAATCCAAGAAGTCATACAGTAGTTTGTTATGTAGCAATAGTTAACCAAAACATTAAGAAGTGTGGATGGATTTTATCCCAAATACAACAAGCAGCCAATGATGAGTTTTAAGCAGAAGGCTCCTCTGAATTAATAAAGCTGTTACACAGAAAACGGATGAAAAGCACTGGACAAAGTAGAAAAGAAATACATTCAGGGAGCTAGCGGTACCTAGGGGGATGCCATTTGGCTAGGGAGTTGGGTTGTGCCTTAGCTGTGATGACCCTGCCAGTAGGAAACGATTAAGGTTGATATAACTTTGATCTCCCTTCTTCCAATCAATTGCATAGTCTGTGACTGTTGTACACGTTCACCCTTATATCTATGCTTTATGTTAATTCTTTGTTCACTTTTGGGTTCAGCTTCTGTCATAATTTCAAATTTTTCCCTATTGGAAGATCAAAACATCCACAAAACAAAATAATGTTTAAGCCCCAAAACAAAACCCCAAACACCTATATATTTTAGACAAGGCACCTGAGACTATCTAAGGCACTTTTACTTTAATTTCTTCCCTAGAGTTATTATAGTCAGTTCCTGAACACTTTGAAATAATCATTATCAATGTCATTTGATGGCACTTTTGCATTCCTTTTTAAAATCTTTACCCTTTCTGTTTCTCTCTGTGCTCACTATTCTGATGGTTTCATCTTTCACTTTTGTCCATTTGGGTAAAATATAGGACTTACGAGATATCTTTTTGTGTATGACATTTCTTTCCCTGTTATTATGGAGGGCACTTTAGTGGTTTCAAAGTGTTTTCACATGCAGTATTGTCTTCGATGCTCATATCACTTCTATCAGATGAATGAAAAAATATCTTTATATCCAATTTACCAATAAAGAAACTGAATGCTTGAGGAAGTTAAGTAACCTGGTCAAGAATATGTAGTTAAAAGTATTGGGACTAGGGAGTGGATGTGGCTTGAGCGGTTGAACGCCCACCTCCCACATGGGAGGTCCTGGGTTTGGTTCCCGGTGCCTCCTGAAAAAACAAAAACAAACAACGAGTGAAAGAAATGAAAAAAAACACCTCAGGGAAGCCGATGTGGCTCAGTGGTTGAGTGCCAGCTTCCCACATATGAGGTTCCAGGTTCAATCCCTGGTCCCCAGTACCTAAAAAAAAAATATTGGGACTGGGGAGGGGATATAGCTCAGTAGTTCAGCACGTGCTTCGCATATAGGAGGTCCTGAGTTCAATCCCCAGTATCTACTAAAAAGAATTATTGGAACTGACACAATTAGCATGCAATTTAGCCTGTTTGTGAACTAAGGTGATGTCCCCCCCCCACCCCCGCCGTGTCTATAAGAGTACCTGATCCACAGGAGCTATTCATTTTATATTTGAATAGAGTTGAATAGAGTCAGAGATAGTATCTTAGAATAGAAAAAAAAGAGGGAAAGGGTTAGAGCCAGTGAAAGTTGGACACAGTTCCCGCTTGTGCCATGAACTTGTTCTGTAACTTAGGGCAAGTTATCTAGCCTCTCTGATTCTTATGTTCCTCAGTTACCTCTTGAGTAACCACATACCTATGCAACAGGATTGCTATATGGATTACATTTGGTCATGTAGTGTCATGCAGTGACACTAAACAGAAACCAAGTTCCTTCTCCTTAATGAATGGTTGTTTCTATTATATACAAAATCCTTTTTTGTTTTCATTTATAAAAAGTTCAAGCTGAAAAATAAACTCAAGTTGATGTGTATTAGAATGGTATTCAGTACTGCTAATAACAATAGCAATGAAAAACAAAAAAAATTCATGAAATTCTCTAGAACTAAAAATGTGATACATAATTTTCCCCTGTGGTAAGCTGATGATAATGTAGACTCTTTCTGTATCTACAAGCTAACTTCAACATAGGTGATATTAAATCTGAACAAAAGCAAATAATACTTTTTAAATGTTATGTCAATCATATCTATGAGTTAAAATGAAATACACAGTAAGGACTTCCAGAGTTAGCTTGTTCATAATGTTCCATCTTTATTTTTATTTTTTGGAGTTGCAGCTTTTATTTTTGAATTAATTCCTAAATTTGCTTCCTGGGTTGATATCCGGCATTCAGTAGATAAAGAAGAGGCGTGATGGGATGGTCTGTAAGAATGCTGAAAGTATAGCTTTTTATAGATGAGTAATTTGAGGCAAAAAGAAGCAAAATGACTTACTTGCCTAAGATAAAACAATGACTCAGGTTCCTAGCAGGAATAGAACATGAGCTCAGGATTTAAGGCTGCTCAATTTTACTCCACACAATTATTCTTTTCCCTGTACTTTCTTTAGTAATGTGCAATATACATTGACACTTGAATGAGAGATTTTATTTTTTTTATTTTGTTCCTCTTCTGTATTTCACTGCCTAATTATCATGTAAAGATTGCTCTTCAAGATTCTATCAACTCTCACTTCTGTCTTAGAACTGCTCATTTCTAAAGTTTGCTTTGACATGTGAGAAGTTTTCACTGCATTTTTGCTGCTGTAATCACTTTTCTCTCTCAGTTTTATGATACTACATATAAACGAATATAAATATAGGCCATAACTGCAGATTGAGGGCTTTATCTTTCCCCCCTTTTCATTATTCATTACTTCTTCATAAAACAATTTGATACAAATTCTATTTACTTTTGTGGGTTTTTTAAATCTTGTTTTCCATTGCCTCTTCCACAAATTTACACAACAATTATAGGTTTGAGAACACAAAACGGTGTTTAACAGTTATAGCCCTGTCATTTACACAGTATTTTAAAACTTCTGTTTTAGGGACATTGCTATACATTATCATGATTCCTTGGAAGCAATAGTGTTACATGAAGAGAAACACAAAAGAGGAATAAAATCTCTAAAATTGTCACTATAAGAATACTTGTGCTTCTAAAAAATTGTTTTAAAAAATCATCCAGGCTTTTTTTCTTTTTTAAATTTTGTGGGTGAAAGAGAAATTACCTACTTTGGGCCCCAAACCTACAAAATCCCAAGTGTAGGGAATAGCAAAGCTGTAGTCTAATTACCTATTTCACAGTGTTCATATGATGAGCAAATGATATCAGTTTTAAAGGATTCAGTACAAAAGATTGTGGCACACTGGTAGCTACCCAATAAATGATGGTAGTTTTTTTTCCCCCTTTTCCTTTTTTCTGAACTTGTGAAGGAAGCTTGTAAAGAAATTTGTATGTTTTCACTATAAAAGTAATGTATGCTCATTTATAAACTGGAAAATATGGACAAGCTTTTAAAAAATTAAAATACATGCACTCATCCCAACCAGAGATAAAACTTGAAATAACTTGTCTCGCTTGTATTTCATGCATATTTAAGTATCTTCATATTTTTATAATACTGAGATGATTTTTTCAATTCTAATTTGTAAAATAATAAATTTTTAAAGAGTCAAGAGTTAGATAATTAGATTAATATTCAACTTTGCAACAAAAATGCTAGGTGAAAGGAGACAATAAAGAGGGTAAAAAACGCTTGGGTTTTAAATTTCACATGCAGTAAAGTATCATGTAAATACAAAGATGTAAAAAAGTTTCTCAGAAATAAAATGCCTCATAACACTTCTCAGACAGTATTTCAAACCATTCTTAAGAAGAAGCATTCCAGTAAGAAAAGAAATGAATATTATTGTAAGTGAATAACTTACGATGGCTTATTGTCTGTAAACAATGATTTAAAAACTATTTCTCAATCTGGAACTAAAACTCTAACCCAGCAATTCTCAAACATTTCATCTTGGTAACAGAAACCTTTTATACTCTTAAAAAGTATTGAATATATCAAAGATTTTTTGTTCATGTAGGTTATTTCCATCTGTATTTACTGTATTAAAAATGCAAATGGAGAAATAAAAAAGATATTTATTTATTAAAAATAACAACTCATTATAGGTCAATATAAGTGATATGCCTTTTTTGAAAAAATTTCTAAAACCAGCGAACAATTTATTGATCGACATCGTTTTATGTTCGAACAAATTTCTTCAATGTCTAGCATAAAAGGGAACAGCTAGATTATCGTCTTTTCTTCTGCATTCAATCTGTTGTGGTACAATATAGTATGTGGCCTCTGGAAAAGTCCACTGCATACTCATGAAAGAAGCTGAGTGAAGCTGTGTGGAGAAGGCAAATGGATATTTACATTATTATGAAACTAATTATGCCCTTGCACACCTTTTGAAATGGCCTTGGGAATCCTTCGAAAGAGCTACAGATCACACTTTGAAAACTGTCCTCTGAATGATGTTAATGTTGACAGGGAAGGTGCTAGGTAGGAAATGAAAACGGGGGCGGGGGGGGAGTGTGCTTAACTATTTAACTAGTTTAGAGAAAATTAGCCCTAGATATTGAGAAACTTTCGACATAGATGGGGGAAAATAAACATAAATATTAATTTTTAAAATGCAGTGTAATTACTTAAGGAAAAGAAAAATAATATACAGCCTTCAATCCTGAGGATGTATCATTTGATATATCCAATGACAGGTATAAAGGGAGAGTGCTACATATTTAGAAATGAATTTCAAACTAGAAATATGAAATAAGGTGCAGAAATGAATCCCGATATAACAATAAATTAAGCTAAACCAGGCAATTTTGATATCAAAGTAGATTTTAAGTTGTAGTGCATTATAAGTTGGTAAAAGAAAACTAGTTCAAGAAGATATAACAGTCTTGAACATGTCTACATGGACAATAACTTCAAAATATAGAGAGCTACAACTGACAGAACTAAGAAAAGAAACACAAATCAACAATTTCCATTATAGATTTTATGACACCTACTTTTGGTGCATTTTTTTCTGTAAATCTAAAACCTCTCTAAAAATAAAATTTATTAGTAAAAAAAAAAAACCCTGATGGATTAAGCAAACTATTAAAATGAGCAATAAAAGGCAAATTGAATAATATGATTATTAAGCTTGAAATAATTTTACTCTCAACAAACATAATAAATATTCTTTTAAAGAACACATGGAAAATTTACAAATTTGAATTATGTTTTAGGGTTCCAAAAGCCCCAGTTAACCTCTAAGAATGAATAGAGTCAGATACAATATTCTCTGACTTTAATGCAATACAATTTTAAAAATATATGTCAATATTATAGTGCAAAATAGCCAATATATTTGTAATCTTATTAAAACATTATATATATAACTCCTTTAGCAAATAAATAACCATATTGTAAATTATAAAGTACTTATAGCTAAATGACAATATGTGATAAAAGCACATGTGAAGTGGGGGCATTTTCGGGGGTTGGAGTTGTCCTGGGTGGTGCTGCAGGGACAGTTACCGGACATTGTATGTCCTCCCATGGCCCACTGGGTGGACTGGGGGAGAGTGTGGGCTATGGTGTGGACCATTGACCATGAGGTGGCAGCGGTGCTCAGAGATGTATTCACCAAGTGCAATGAATGTCTCATGATGATGGAGGAGGTTGTTGTTATGGTGGGAGGAGTGGGGTGAGGGGAGTAGGGGATATATGGGGACCTCATATTTTTTTAATGTAACATTAAAAAAATAAAAATAAAAAAAGAGTTGTATTCATAAAAGTACAAACATTGTTTAAAGAAACCAAAAAGATCTCAATAAATGAAAGAATATTCCCTGTTCATGAATTGGAAGGTTAAATAATGTTAAGATGACAATTCTACATAAACTGATTTGCAGATTCAACCAAATCCAAATAAAAAAACCAACAGGTATTTTTCTTTACAGAAATGGAAATTTTAACTGGTTACAGATTGTGTCTGATCCTGAACAGCAGGCTAATATTTTCAGACAATAACATTATTACCGGGGTAAGATATTGCCTTTCTCTTATGGATAATCCTCCATGGGAGGATGGCTAAATAAATTATTATTGGAGTTGATATTTAGAATTCAAAAAAAAGCACATGTGAAAGTATGTGGAAGTAGTGGGTAGAGTAAGTTTTTATATATTTAAAGGTATCATAAATAGAAGGACTTTAAATTATGAGCTCAGAATTCAACCCAAGGAACTAGAAAAGGAGGTAAATTTGTGAAAAGGCAGAAGAAAAAATTATAAAAATAAAGTCAGAAATAAACGAATTTCAGAAACAACAAACAGTAAAAATGACTGTTTACAAGCAGTAAATATGTGTGGACCAAAAGTCCTTCAAGAAATGGAAATGTATATCTACTTTTTAAAAAAGGTTTTAATATGTCTAGATTGATTAGGAATCTTTGGTCCGTTATTCAAGACAGGCTTAATATTTTTAAGGTCACTGGTAAAGAATATCTGATGTTCCATTTCACCACCCAGTGCCCTATTTCTCCCAGCAATGTAATGGCTAGAAACCGTGTGTTGTGATTCTGTCCTTTTAGGGGATGGCTGACATGAGTTTGTCTACATTTCCCTTACATCCATACTCCTCTTTCCAAAAGCCTCAGATCCAGGTGACTTTATATGTGAGTTCTACCCTACTTTCAAGGAATAGATAATCTTATCCCACAAAGTATGAAGAAAGCGAGAAAAGTGCCCAATTCACAGAAAAACCCAGTACAAGAAAGAAAACTATTGGCTGGTTTCAATTATGGGCATATTTGGAAATGTTCTAAACAAAATGTTGGCATCTACAGAAATAGCAGCTATGTACAGCAGGGGAAGCACAGAGCGGTCGAGAGGTGAAGAATTTTCTTGTCAGTCTGGTTTTTTTGTTTTGTTTTGTTTATGATTATATTATTGAAATAAGGAGAATGCTTTAATGATGATTGAAGTGATGAATGCATAATTATGTGATTATACCGAATACCACTGACTATACACTATGTGTTTTGTTCATTTTGATGTACCAGGGCTGGGGATTGAACCTGGGACCTCGTATGTGGGAAGCCAGCACTCAACCACTGAGCCACATCAGCTCCCCTGATTGTACACTTTGGATGAATTGTACACTTTGTTAATATGTATCAACAAAACTGATTTGTTTTAAAAATATTGCCATCTAAAACCAAGAGTAGTTAAACATATCTCATAATGAAGTAGGAATTGTGTCTATAATAATGCATCCCCCTCTACGATGGTGATTAAAACAAAGATACCACTGATAGTGCTATAGCTCATTATAATGTAGAGTTTCTGGTCAACTGAACATGCAAAAAAATATTAAAAAAAGAGGAAGAAAAGAAGGAAGATTTGAAGCAAAGAGAGAAAATTGTCACCCTCTTCAGATAATACAGATAAAGCATTCCTGCAAAACAGCAAGCTCCAACTTGAAAATATAATAAAAAACAGGATACATTAGCAACAGGATCTAAAAATGTAACCAGCAATTAATCTAACTAAGAATTCACAAGACATTTAAAGAGAAAAATTTAGACCTCTCCTAAATAAAGCTTGAAAGCAGACATGAATAAATGAAAATGAACACTGGTTTTGTAAGTGAAAGTGCAGTAGTGTAAAAATGGCATTAATATTTATACTTTATGGACTGCCATTCAAAACCCAAACAGAAAATTGGGGGTAATGTGACAAATTTATTCTAATCTTTATGGAAATGAAAAGATTCATAAATAGTTGAAACAATTTGCAAAAAGAATAGTAGCGATGATATTTGTTCTATCAGAAATTAAGACATATTACAAAGTTACAATAATTAAAACATGCAATTACTGAATTACTAGACAAGCCTAGTTGGTCAGATTATATTACTCTTTTACACATTCATTTAGTCTACATTTTATTCTCATTCTGAATTTTAGCATTTATAATATCTATCTATCTATAGATCTATATATTTTTTAGGAGGTACTGGGATTAAACCCAGGACTTTGCACATGTGAGGCAGGCACTCAACCACTGAGCTACAACCACTCTACTCTATGTTTTTGTATCATCTTTAACAAGTTTTATTGTCAAAGATATATAGGTTTAATAACGTTGAGAGTTTCTGTTTTTCCCCTAAGCATTTGGATATTTTTAAAAACACCGAAACTACCTATTTCTCAAAATTTACAACTCAGTTTAAAAATATATTTAATGTTCTTTTTAATGGTAGATTTATTTTATTTTATTTTTTTATTTATCCCCCCTGCCATTGTTTGCACTTCCCTTCTGCTCTCTGTGTCTGTTCATTGTGTGTTCTCTCTGTCTGCTTGTCTTTTTTTTTAGGAAACACTGAAACTGAACCCAGGACCTACCATATGGGAGGGAGGCACCCAATCACTTGAGCCACCTCTGCTCCCTGCTTGTTATTATATCTCTCATTGAGTTTCCTTGTTGTGTCTCCTTGTTGTGTCATCTTGTTGCATCATCTTGTTGCGTCAGTTCACTGAACCAGCCTGTTGTGTCAGCGTGCTGTCTTGCTGATCTTCTTTAGGAGGCACCAGAAACTGAAACCGGGACCTCCCATGTGGTAGGCAGGCACTCAACTGCTTGAGCCATATCTGCTTCCCTAATGGTAGATTTTAAATCATATTTTCTAATTTTGTTAACAGTAAGTGTTCTATTTAAATTTTCTACAACACCATGTTTTGTTAGGAATCAAGTAATTCTTATAGGTTTTCAAATTTGGTGCCACAAAGTTACATGCATTATAAAATCATAATTGTTTTAATTCTTTGTCTATGTTACCTGTGTTACCTTATCATTTTTAATTTTATGTATACCTACTTTCTCATTTTTCATTGTTCACGGACCTGCAAGATATTTTTAAAAATTTATCTTTTCAAAGATTCTGTCCTTTTGAATTTCTTTATACTTTGTTTTATTAATTTCATCCCTTAATTCTATTTTATCAATATTAATTTCCTTTTTCTAGTTTCTTTTACTTAATCTTTTGTTTCTTCATTTTTTTCAGCAATATTAGCAGTTCTTATGTTTATTCTTTTGTCAATAGTAAAGAAAGCATTTAAGTCTCTATATTTTTCCTATGTACAATTTTGATGACTTTCATTTACTTATTTATTTATTTATTTAAAAGATTTATTTTTTTATTTCTCTCCCCTTCCCCTCTGCCCCCGTTGTCTGCCCTCTGTGTCCATTTGCTGTGTGTTCTTCTGTGTCCACCTGCATTCTTGTCAGCAATGGCACTGGGAATTCGTGCCTCTTTTTGTTGCGTCATCTTGCTGTGTCAGCTCTCCGTGTGGGTGGCGCCATTCCTGGGCAGGCTGCACTTTCTTTCGCACTGGGTGGCTCTCCTTAGGGGGCGCACTCCTTACGCGTGGGGCTCCCCTACGCGGGGGACACCCCTGTGTGGCAGGGCACTCCTTGTGCGCATCAACACTGTACATGGGCCAGCTCATCACATGGGTCAGGAGGCCCTGGGTTTGAACCCTAGACCTCCTATGTGGTAGGCAGATACCCTATCAGTTGAGCCAAATCCATTTCGCCTTCTTATTTTTGTATGAAATGTCTTCGTTTTCTTCGTCCTTTAGATAGTCTTTCATTTCAGTCTTTCCTTTCCCATTTTTTTTCTTAAATTCCAAAGTGTTTGTTTTGGTCTCTTTATGATTTATTTCTAAATTTAATTGGATTATAATCAGTGAATATGTTATAAGACTTTCAAAGTAGGTCTCAGATTTTTAACAGGATTAAACCATTTATTCATTCAACAAATATTATGAAGTAATGAGATTTAAAGGAGACTCGATTCGGATAGGGAGGGGGAGGAGAAGACCCAGATGGGTGCAGAGGGCATTTTACTTACAGGGATGACTCTGAACAAAGATGAAAAGTATGAAAAAATGACCATATGTTTAAGAAATTAGAGGTAGAGGGAAATTTTGGAGCATAAACCGAGAGAGCAGAGGAGCTAGGCAAAATGAAACTATCTAGAAAGTAATGACTTTTTGAAAATGAGTCCCTTAAATTTTCCATTTTATCAAGTCTCAAACACACTGCAGAATCTGAGAACACACGCTCTTGTACTTAGAGAAGAGGACTCAAAGACCATTGCTCCTCCAGGTTAGGAAGCACAGTCTAATTTCTTTCGCCATTTCAAGCAAATATGCTGACTTTCTTCTAGGCATTACTGAATTTTTAGACCATTAACTCAATCTGGATAAAAATCTTTAACAACACATAGCCCGTTGCCTATGCATCTACATGCACATCAACTCAGTTTTTATTTTTAGTTTTTTAAAGAAGGTACTGAGTATTGAACCCAGGACCATGCACACGGGGAGCAGGCACCCAACCACTGAGCTCCATCTGCTCCCCTCGGTCCTTATTTTTGCTGTGTTCCTTTAGAAATCCTCTTCTTGACTCCTAGGAAAAAGTAATTCTACTATTATATGTTAGCTATGCACCACACTCATACTTGCTTTCGATAATAAAACTTAGATGTTGGGCCAAAAAGTTCATGTTCACTGAGCTCAGCAGCCCATCTAGTGCTTGAATAACTACCATAGTAGTTGTTTCTGAACTTTTTTGATTGTGCAGACTTTTGTCCTTAAGTTCAAAATTAGTACATTATTAATCTTATTTAATAATATTTTAAATGTTATTAAATATAAAATTTTTCTAAAAATTTTGTGGTGTTGAATGCACAACACTGTGATTATACTAAAACCATTGATTGTACACTTTAGATAGATTTTATGTTATGTGAATACATCTCATTAAAATGGCTTTTAAAAATGTTCTTGCCTCTCTACTTCACATAGGGGTGATTTGGAATCTGATTACTGAAATGAAGAAATAATCCAGGGACATTCAGGAGTCCAGAGTCTAAATATTGGGAACCATTATTCTATTTTAACCTTCAAAATTATCTGAGTAGCCCTGTCCCTCTAAAGATTCATCTTCTTTTCAGAAGATATGTGCACAAACTTCTGTAAGAAGGGTGACTAAAACTCAGTGTCACCAAGATTCCTACTAAAAAAGCTTTTCTCTAGACTCTCAGATTTTTAGTTTCTTTTTATTCCTTCCTGTGAAGCGAAATGATATAACCATGCATTGTGGGAACACAGGTTTAGAACACAACAGAAACTTCCAGCAAATGATCCCTTAATTATTTGAACAGAATAGAGTCCAGAAAGGTCACACAATTTCCTTGCCACTTACAAAACACAAAGAATCCAAAAGATCAGGGGAAGAAGTCCCATCAAGACCTGTCTCCTGAGGCCAAAACTATTAGGGTCAGGGTCTAAAGATGGCATATTCGCAAGA
Source organism: Dasypus novemcinctus (assembly GCF_030445035.2). NCBI lineage: Eukaryota > Metazoa > Chordata > Mammalia > Cingulata > Dasypodidae > Dasypus > Dasypus novemcinctus. The sequence goes on along the minus strand of NC_080704.1, from coordinate 32,231,782 downwards.
AAGAGAGACAAATTACTGTTTGAGTGTGGTTTTTATAAAACTGGGGAGGAGGGTTGGGGCTTGCCACTGAGAATTCCTATTCTGATAAGCATCTGAGGCCTTTTCATTAGACTTAATATCTCCCCCAGGTTGTGGAATGGCACAAATGGAAAAGAAGGTGGGTGTCGAGAAAGGCCTGAGGATGGTCATTTAGCTTGTGTTTGTGACTTCCCCAGAAAGGGAAGTGGAGGTAAGTGAGGTAGGGGCAATGACCACTTAACAGGTGTCTGTGATTTCCCTATCACCACCTCTCACCCAAGCCTTCCCCACTGTATTGTTTGTTTCTTCCTTCCTGGGCCTGCATGTTTTCCTAGTGCTTAGCTGGTAATTGACCTTTTCAGTTGGGTCACAAAAGTAGCTTTTGTAAATCTTTCCAATAGATATTAGCATGGCCTGGAATGTTCTATTCTGCTCCCTTTCTTGGATCTAACCCCAATTTTGAGCCTGGCCTGGAATGTTCTATTCTGCTCCCTTTCTTGGATCTAGCCCCAATTTTGAGCCTCCATGCTCTCCATTCAATGCATGGAACTGTCTCTACCCTGGTATCATACCTTTTGGGTTGGTTTCTTGGATTTTCAAACTAGCTAATCTGAAAATTTTACCTTTGTTAAAGTAGTGATACTGCTGTGGCAGTAGAGAGGATTCGGTGGTCGCAGTATTGAAGACCAGGATGCAAAACTTTTCTGAGAAGAAAGATTTATTAACAGCCAGTCAGGCCCAGCAGACTTATGTCCAAACACTGAGCTTTGAGTAGTGTTTCCAGGTTGCCTTTATACAAGAGACACATGGGGTGGGGTCAGGAGAGGTTTTAACATGAAGAAAAGACTTTCTTTGTTAGATCAGGTTTCAGTTTCTTGGGAGCCAGGAGCCTTCAGGAGATTAGGTAAACTTGAACACACAGCCCACACCATTCCTAAACACACACAGAGCCCACACACACAGCCCATATCATTTCCCCCTTTAATGCATGCTTAACTTGTTACACTTTGGCATCACTACTGTCGGAGTTACGAATTGGGCAGCTGTTGGTGTTCCTACCACATCATTTATTAAAGTACGTACCCTAGCTATTATTAAGGGAGGAAGCAGGGAAGTATGATGAGAGTATGGGAGGAGTTCTAGCTGCCCGCTGTTTTGACCCTGGACCACAGAAGTAGAAAAGGCTAGGTGCTGGCAAAGACCGCAATTTTTTCAAAGCTGATGGAAAACAATATTTTCCCTTGAGTAATTTTATGCTGTTGGTTAACTCTAGAAATTGTAATAGACAATGGAGTTAGGTATAATTTGCCAAGCATTTCTCTTTTCAGTTAAGCTACAGATGAAAACAGATAAAGTTTTTTTTAAATGGGATATTTGGTTTGTATTTCCCCTAGCAATAGGTATTTGGGCTAGAACAGCTGATTTGACATAGACACTACTTAGCTTTGTCTCTTGAACAAGTATTTCAAGCTGTCCAATGATTGTTATTCGTGCATCCCATCAGGTGCTTTTGGTGAATTGGTACTTGGCTTCATTCAGGATTAGTACACCAAGCTGGACATTCCTTTAACTTTGAGAGCTGTGGGAGTGATTAAAACTACTGGGATCTCCCTTCATAAGACTTTCATACTAATCTGCTGGAGGTGCAGTTAACGTTGGGGTTTAAGATATAGTTAGGGGATTTGAATCTCTGGACTGATAATGTGATAGCCAGGTCCTGAGCCTCAACAGACTCCAGCACCTACAATCTGATTTATTGGACTTACCACACTCAGCTAAGATGGAGTTGAAGAAGGACAATCACCACACCATGGAGCCTAGAGTGATTACAGCTGAAAATGGGAGGATGGCATCCAGCATCCATGTGGAATCTGAGCCTCCTCTTGACATAGAGGTGCAATGGACACAACCAATCCAATGTCCACATAGAAGAGGTGGCATTGGATTGGGAAAAGTGGACATGGTGGACGATGGGTATGGGGAAGGGCAGGAAGAGATGAGAGGTGGGGGCGTATTTGGGACATGGAGCTGCCCTGGATGGCGCCTCGGGGGTGATCACCAGACATCGTGGATCCTCACAGGGCCCACTGGATGGGATGGAGGAGAGTATGGGCCATGATGTGGACCATTGTCTATGAGGTGCAGAGGTGCCCAAAGATGTACTTACCAAATCCAATGGATGTGTCATGATGATGGGAACGAGTGTTGTTGGGGGGGGAGAGGGGGGGTGGGGGGGTGGGGTTGAATGGGACCTCACATATATATTTTTAATGTAATATTATTACAAAGTCAATAAATAAATAAAAAAAAAAACTACAGAGTAAATTTCTTTACATTTTTGGCTTTAATTGAGTAATTCCTGGTAATTTCTTTGACTGTTTTTACCAGGCTCTGTTTTCTTGAAAACCCATTTGGCTAAGCTGATTAAGAGTTTCAAGGCAGGAGTGGAGAAGGGACCCCTCAGGATTTGATTTTGGACCCTTTACCAGCAGTAGGGTGACTCAGTTGAGAGTTTGACACACCCTTATTTCCACTTCTGGGGTTTTTCATAATTGAGCCTGGTATTAATTCACCAGCTACTTGTAAGCCACTGGTGGCCCTGGCCTCAAGCACATCCTTCACCTGGTTTGGGGTAAAGATTATGAGAGGTTGTCCCCAAGTTATTTTGGTGGATTTTTTAATTAAAAGGTTGTTGGCCCCACTGCTCTCAGGCAAGGTGGCTATTCCTTTATCTTACAGACATGTTCATTGCCTACTCAGAAAATGAAGTTTACCAGGACTTTTAACATGTTCAATGTCTTTTTGTATATGATTTAATAGAAATGGTACTATAATCATCAGACATATATTTAGACTAGGATATAGGTACAGTACTTAATACTAATTAACGTACTACTCAATACATAAGTTTTTCTTTGGGCTGTAATTAATAGATTTAAGTTTCAGGTTTGCAATACTTTACATGTTATCTCTCCATGGGAGCAGGCCATAATGCCAATTGTGTTTAAGTTTTACTTACAGTATTCTGGTGATCATTTCTCCACTTGGTGTGTTCTTCACAGAAGTTGCAGTACCATTGACCCTAAAGAGAGAGACTAGGAAAGTAGTTTCCTGTATTTCACCGGCCTGGTGCATAGTGCTCTTTGGCACTATGAAACAATGCCAGTCTGGAGGTGATATCCACAGTACATTTGGCTGTACCACTCCATCGTTGGCTGCTGCAGGAGTTTGAAACTGCAATGTAGTCTTCATCCACTTCAGGAGCACTCCCAGAGATGTAGTAGATATTTTTATTGTTTTGGGAGTCAGTGATTAACTTAGCCAATAACTCACATGGGGAGCTGCAGTGTATTGAAGGCCTGGTTTGAATGCACAAGAGAGTTTGACAATGTTGAATTTTTATATGACTTTTTATGTGACTTTTCTGTCTTTTTATATGACTTTAAAATTTTTATATGACTTTTCTGTCTTTTTTCAGCTCAATTTGGGTTCTAGGAATATTCATTATATACAACTGCATACTTAATTTTTTAACAATTCAAATAGAGCTTTTTAACAAATTATTTGTTAATTTGATATTATCCTCTTGATATATGAAGATATACACTGGGAAAATAGGCAGACTTGAATAGTTTGGCATGGAAATACAACTTAAAGTTACTTAAAACTTTCACTTTTTACAAAACAAGTTTAACTGTAAAACAACATTTGTAAGATTTCCTTGAAGGTCTTTTTTTTGTGGGCTTTCCCAGACTAGGGGTTCATGGTTTCCCCCTTTGTGGCTTTATATAAAGGGAGGTAGAATGGTTTGCTGAGGTCTGGGAGCTTAAGGCTTGGTGTTCCTATGAGGGCTTGCTTGAGAGTGTCGAAGACTTTTTTAAAATTTGCTATGACCATGCAGTTTTGCACAAAAATTTTGTTTTTTAATTAATGGCTTATAACCAAAATTTTCATACAATTTTTTTTTTTGGCTTAAGACCTTTTTATTTTACTTTGACTCTAGCAGACTTTGGAGGAGCAGGATTGATCATGTATATATTCGCTGAGGCTATTAAAGCCTCAGGTAAACTGGTTTTTCTTATGAATTGCCACTTACAGGAACTCTGACAGTCAAGGCAGGAGGTTTCCTTTACTTCCAAGTCCTCGGAAATAACAGGACTCAGGTGGCCACTGGACTGGAAGAGTGGACACCCAAACTCAAGGGTCAAGAATTCCACCAGGCAGCAATTTAGTCCACACTTGGAGCCATGAGAGAAAGCAGGGTTACTAATACCAGTAGGAGAGGAGACAGGGGTGTCTCAAATTTGCTTTCCCTGAACCAAAGGGTCAGAAGTTGTCAAGAAATAACCATTCTTTGTGATCTATTAATTTAAAAAAACTAAATAAATAAATGAAATAAATGAAAAAATGAAATAACCATAAGCAGAGCCAAGGGGTAAGGCCAGACTTGCAGTAACCATAAACAAAGGCAAACTCAGTTTATAATTACCATCACAATAGCTGAATTTTAAGGGCTAGGTGAAGCTAGTTACAAAATAACCATAATCAAAGATAAATTTAGTTTATAATTACCACTAATATAGCAAGCACAAGATAGACTTGAAGTAGCCATAAACAAAGGTAAATTAGTTTAGATTACCATTACAATAGCTGAAATCTAGGCTACCTCTACTCAGTTGTAATAATTTCAGTCATTATTCTTCTGCTGTTTTGTATATAAAGGCATTTATATAATGATCTTAACTCTTAGTTTCTAGAAAGTTTTCACTTAAAATCAATTTGGGCATTTTTATTTATTAACTAAGCAATTAAAACAATTTTCCTAGTAATAACTTTATGGAGTTTCTTTGTTTTTCCAGCAATTAAACAGATTCCACTTGCAATTTATGCATTAAATCCACTAGCAAGACAGTATTGACATTTAAAGATTTATTTTTAGGTTACCTTTCATGGTTATCGAATTTTTAACATGTGGACTCCAAATCTGATTTCCTAGGCATAAGCAAACTGACAAAGTTAAATGCAGATTTTAAAGTTGAACACAGAATTAAGCACAGATTAAAACAGAAGAGAGAATTTTATACCTTTAGCATTTCTAGGAACTCTTTGATCTTACTTGATGGCATTTGAGCTCTCTTTATCTTGATCACTATTCACACTTTTTATGGACACAACCAAGTTTAAATTAATAGCAGTTTGAGGTTTATTTTTTCATTTCTTTAAGGAGACACAACATGAGGTTTCTGGGCCACAGATCTTTTTGTTCTCTTTCTTCTGCTTGTTTAACTGGAATTCAGGGTTTTACACAGAGGGTGCTCTTGGCTATACTGTGGCCATGTGGACCAGCAGTAGGCAGCATTTTCTGATTCCTGAAAAGAGACTCTTATGGGTAGTTTGCTGGTATGCTAGAGGCCATGCTTATTATTTTAGGAAGAATGAAGAAGCACCTTTTTTTTAGTCAACTGATCTGGTGTCCCAGAGTCTTAGTCTGACTAAAGTTCACCATTTTACATAATTTAATATTACCATCCAGAGGTATGAAAATATACACTGGTACTGAACAAACAAACACAAAAAGAGTTACAGCACACAGACAGAAACATAAAGTTCACTAATTTGACTTATGATTCTTAATCCTTTTGTATGGTTGTTTCCAAGCTTTCCATTATTTCGCATTTTTAATTTTTATTGCTTTTAAGATTTTTGACTGGAGATAAAGGGGATTCACACAGCATTAATTCACAACCTTTTGGTTCCTTTGATCTGAAAGGAGTAGAGGTTTTATTTCCCTTTGATATGCAGGCGGTGAAGGTTCTTATCTCCCTTTACACCCATCTCCAGGTGGCCTCTCCATTCAACCCCTGAGGAAGTGTCACACTCCCAGACACACAGGTCATGAGGGAGAGGACCTGCTCTGTGTCAGCACTGTGCAACATGTGTTCAGCCTTTCACTTTGTCTGTCTCTGGCCACTCTCCTTGCAGGGACTTTTGGGGCTTCTTAGCCTTAGCAGGTCAGTATAAACCCCTGCCTCGGATGAAGAGCCCTGGCCCTTGACAGGATGAGGTCACCTTGGAACTGCGGATTGGGACTCTGCACTTGTCCCACAAAGGTTTTTTTTTTTTTTGCATCTCACTTGGTCTCCACAGTCACTTGCATACAACCATCCTCCTTTCTTTCTTTTTTTTTCCTCGACCTAGAGAAGATAGTTTCCTCCCCAAAACCAGGTCTTCTCAGGAGTTGATCAGGCTCCCCTTTTAACTTTCAGTTAGGTGTTCCCTACACTATGCCCTGGGGAGACTTACCCATCTGGTGTGTGGAGCTCTTCTCTTTCATTCTCAGGGTCTCTTTTAAACCCTTTGGTGCCTCCAGTTTCTTCCAGGAGTGCTCCAGTGGAGTCCACAACATCTCTGAACTAAAAGGGCCCAGAGGTACCCTGGACTGGCATTCGCCTGGGCCCTCTCAGCTTCCTCAGAGGCGTCCAAGAAGGGCAATAATTGTTGATGCCTCTGGCCTTTGTAGCAATCCCAGACGAGCCCCCAAGAAATGTTGTGGCAGTAGAAAGGATTCAGTGATTGCAGTATTGAAGACCAGGATGCGAGAATTTTCTGAGAGGGAAGATTTATTAACAGCTGACTGGGCCCAATGAATTTATGTCCAAAGACTGAGCCCTGAGTAGGGTTTCCAGGTTGCCTTTATACAAGAGACACATGGGGTGGCACCAGGAGAGGTTTTGGCATGAAGAAAAGACTTTCTTTGTTAGATAAGGTTTCAGTTTCTTGGGGGCCAGGACCCTTCAGGAGATTAGGTAAGCTCGAACACACACACAGCCCACACAATTCCTGAACACACACAGAGCCCACACACACAGCCCATATAAAAAAATCACATTCTTGATTCCAAGGGGCAATATTTGAACCTGTTCTTCTGGACATGGTGCCATATTAATGACTAATTATTAGTGCTTCAGGAAAAATAGAATAGGAGATATCTTTAGAGAAAGAATGTGTCTTTGGGCATCTTTCCACATAGTCTACTTTTATATTAGGCCTGCTACTGATTCACATAATGGTATTTTATTATTGATGTTCAAGTACACATTTACTGAAAAACAGGTGAAGGAAGTTGAGTGAGGTGGGCTGAGGGACTGATAGTTATAATTTAGAATTAGATGCAGTGATATATTCTCCAGCAAATATTTCATAAACAAATTTGTTTTTTATTTTAATTAGCTTTTTAATCTATTTTTTTTTCTAAAAACAATGTTTACAAAAGTAACCCTCCTATGAAGGTACTCTAATATATGAGTTACTTAACATATTTCATTGTGATTGTTGAATTGTTGTTTTGTTGGACAGTTAATATCCAAATTTGTATGAACCAGTCTCTTCCCAATTATACCAATGTTGCACTGTAAATCCTGGTGATAATAGTTGCTAAAAAAAGTTCTTTACAATTGAAAACAACAACTGAGTGAGTGCCGAGTTCCTAGCCAGGGGAGCTCTATCACAGTCCCTAAAGGAACAGCAACAATCCCCCAAGTGCAACGGCAAAGACCAAAAAAGAATGAAGGTCCAACAATGAGCCCTTGATACTAATGACTATGCATGTGAGCCTGTGCACCTGAAATAAGAACAAGGTCTAGAGCTGCAGGGTGCATAAGAGTTACCTCCTGAGAGGCTCCATGTTGTTCAAATGTGGCCAGTCTTGAAGCCAAACTCAGCATGTAAATGCGTTGCCTTCCCCCCAGCTTGGGACATGACTCCCGGGGATGAGTCTCCCTGGCGCCGAGGGATTACTACTAAGTACCAGCTGATGATGTAACTAGAAAATGGCCTTGAATAAAAGCGTCAACTCGGACCAGCAGAATATCTTAATCTACATATAATACCAGGAGTTAAAAATGCTTTTTGACCTGAATCAAAGGGGGAAATGGAAAGGACAAATGAGCTTATTTGGCTATGAGTCTCCAAAAGGAGTCAGGAGGTTATCAGAGGTGTCGCCCTTATGCACACCTCAGCAGAGTCCCAGAGACAGATAAAGTAGATACAACCCTAGGTATTGGTTCTTCTGAGGGCTACAGAGACCCACAGGTTCTATAGTCATGGCAGATGGAGTTCAGTGCCATGTCAGTTGGCCCTACTCTGGAGTTTGTGTTTCTGTGTGATGGAGCTGGACTCAGATGTGATCTTTGTCCACAAGTCTCTCCTGTTACTTTTACTGGAATTGTAGTTGGTGCTGGGGTTTAATATATACCCAGGGGACCTGAATCTCTGGACTGACCATGTGATAGCCAAGCCCTGAGCCTCAACAGACTTCAGCTCCTACACTCTGGTTTATTGGACTTACCCCACTCAGCTAATATGGAGTTGAAGAAGGTCAAACACCACACCAGGGAGCCAAAATTGCCTACAACTGAAAGCAGGAGGATTGCATCCAGCATCCATGTGGAATCTAAGCCCCCTCCTGATATAGATGTGGAGTGGACACAGCCATACCAAGGTCCACAGGATGGAGGAATAGAGTATGGATTAGAGTGGACTTACTTATATTCTATTCATAAACTATTGTGATTAGTAATCGAAGAAAATGTGGCATTGGTGTGGAGAAAGTGGCCATGGTGGCTGCTGGGGGTAGGGAGTGGGAGGAAGAGATGAGCTGTGGGGGCGTTTTTGGGACTTGGAGTTGTCCTGGATGGTGCTGCAGGGACAGTTACTGGACATCGTATGTCCTCCCATGGCCCACTGGGTGGACTGTGGGAGAGTGTGGGCTATGATGTGGACCATTGACCATGAGGGTACAGTGGTGCTCAGAGATGTATTCACCAAATGCAATGAATGTCTCATGATGATAGAGGAGATTGTTGTCATGGGGGGAGGAGTGGGTTGAGGGGGTGGGGGTATATGGGGACCTCATATTTTCTGAATATAATATTTAAAAAATAAATAAAGACAAACAACAACAACAACAACAAAAAGTCTAAGGGTCAGAAAGCCTTATATACCATAAGAGTAAGGGAAGGCTGTGAATTTTATATAACTCAAGGCCATTTTTAATATAGAAATCCACCGTTTGGATCTGGGGAAATGACTACTATTTACATCTATCTATCCTGAGCAAAAATTGTGTCATGTTTAAATTATAAGCACTTAATGTGATTCTAATGAACTTATGTATCATCTTTCTAATCTCTATTGTATTTGGTAACTATTATTTAATTAGTTGAAAACTATCTTTACATAATCCTGTTTTACAATGATTGATTTAGAAATAGGGTACATAAACTTGATTTATTTAACAAAAGAAAAGTTCTTAAAACAACTTTACTATAAGAGAATCGCTACAAATATATATACAGAGATGGGCAATTCACTTCTCAAGGATCATTAGAAATACAAAACTAATGGTAAGGTCAGCTTACTTTTTAGCGAGATCACCAGCAATTCAAAATAAATTAAATCTTCAGTAGGTCTAACACTTTTTGTGTTTTCTTCTAGGCAGAAATCATTGGAGAACTGAGAAATTTAGAAAACAATTTGGAATAGAAAAACTATGCATCAATTTACATGTCTCTTAGGGTCTTCTTAGGCAGCTATTGTGATTCAAGTAAATGAGAATATGAGACTATTTCTCTATTCAACATTACCACAAAAAGAGCGAAAGGAGGAGAGCAGAGATTTATTAGTCTCAAAGCTGAGGTGGGGTGTCAATTTACAAGCCCAGGTTTTGAAACTTTATCACAACAAAGACATTTTTATTCTGCCTCATTTTACTTTTTCAAATTCAGTAAAAAAATGGAATGACATTTTAGAATGGACCAATTTTTTCCTGTTAGAGATGTTGTGAGTTTACAGAACAACCATGCATACCATATAGGATTCCCATACATTGCTCCACCACCAGCACCTTGCATTGTTGTGACACATTTGTTACAAATGATGAAAGAACATCATCATTATATTACTGGTATCTATAGTTCACAGCTTTTACTCAGTGTATTTTTTCCACAAACCACCCTATTAGTAACACCATGCATTAGTATTGTATATTTGTTATAGTTCCTGAGAGAATGTTCTCATATTTATATTGTTAACAACAGTCCATCATCCACTATGGGGTTCACTGTGTTATGTGGTCTCCTGCCACGCACAATCCATTCAAAATGTATACTCAGTGATTTTCAGTTTCATCAGAGTTGTGCTGTTATCACCCTAGTCAATTTTAGAATGTTTTCATTACTCCAAAGGGAAAAATCCCATGCCCCTTTATACCCTCCCTGTAGTTGACCTTTGGCATTGATATAGTACCTTCTTTGCCATTGCTGCAAAAATATTACATTATTAATGTTAACTATAGTCTATAAGTCACATTAGTTGTATTGTTCCCATGTATCACTACATGCTTAACAACTTATAATAGGGGACTATTCTTGTATTTGTATTATAACGACAATCCTCATCCACCACTGAAGTCACTGTTATACAGTCCCTAGATTGTCCTCTAGCTTTCTTTCAATTGACATTAACCTCCCTAAGCTACCCCTTGAGCCAAAATCACGTATATAAATCAGCAGTGTTAGCTATACTCACTATAAAGTGTTACCATCAACTGTACCCATTTCCACACATTCATAATCAACCCTACTAAACATTCTACATACATTTAACATCAGCTTCCCTTCTTCACCCACATTCTGTCTCCTAGGAACTTTTACTCTATTGTTTAACTCCATAAGTTTACTCATTGTATTGAGTTCATCTAAGTGAGACCATACAATATTTGTGCTTTTGTGTCTAGCTTATTTCACACAACATAATGTCCTCAGGGTTCATCCATGTTGTCACATGTATCCCAAGTTCACTTTTTCTTACAGCTGAAGATGTTCCATCGTATATACATGCCACAATTTATTTATCCATTCACTGGTGATTGACACTGACTTATTTCCATCTTTTAGTAGTTGTGAAAAATGCCTCTATGAACATCAGTGTGCAAATGTCTGTTTGCTTTCTTGCTTTCAGTTCTTCTGAATATATTCTTAGTAGTGGGATTGCCAGATCATATGGCAGATCTATATTTAACTTCCTGAAGAACGGCTAAACTATCTTCCACACAGGTTGCACTATTTTACATTCCCACCAACAGCAAAGGAGTGTTTCTATTCCTCTGCATCCTCTCTAGGACTTGTATTTTTCTGTTTGTTTTATAATGGTCATTCTGTAAGGCAAGAAATGATATCTTATTGTAGTTTTAATCTGCATTTCCCTAATATCTAATGATATTGAGCATCTTTTCATGTGCTTTTTGACAATTTGTATTTCTTCTTTGGAAAAATATCTTTTCAAGTCTTGCCCATTTTTAATTAGGTGTTTGATTTTAGCTCTTTCTTCTTTTTTAATATAAGCATTGAGGGCTATAAATTTCCCTCTCAGCACTGCCTTTGCTGTATCCCACAGGTTTTGGTATATTCTGTTCTCATTTTCATTTGTCTTATTTATTGATTTCTCTTGCAATTTTTTCATTGGCCCACTAATTGTTTAGGGGTGTGCTGTTTGATCTCCATTTATTTGTGAATTTTTTCCTTTTCTGCCTGTTATTGATTTTAGCTTCATTCCATTATGACAAGAGAAGTTTCGTTGTATAAATTCCATTTTTAAAATTTATTGAGACCTGTTTTGGGTAGAGAAAGATTCATGAGAACTTGAGAAGAATGTATATATTGCCGTTTTAGGGGTATAATGTTCTATTTATGTCCATTAGTTCTAGTTCATTTATCATATTATTTGAGCTGTTTCCTTATTTATCCTCTATCCAGATGTTCTAGCCAATGATGAGAGTGGTGTACTGAAGTCTCCAACTGTTATTTTAGAGACATCTATTTCTCCCTTCAGTTTTGTCCCCAGGCTAGGTGCATAAATATTTATTATTGTTATTTCTTCTTGGTGAATTCCTGCTTTCATTAGTATATAATGACCTTCTTCATCTCTTATAAAACTTTTGCATTTAAAATTTATTTTGTCTGATAGTAGTGTAGCTACTCTAGCTCTTTTCTTATTATTATTTGTGTGAAATATATCTTTCTTACCTTTCACTTCCAGCCTATTTATTTCCTTGCATCTAAGTTGAGTCTCTTGTAGACATCATATAGATAGCTCATATTTTTTAAAATCCATTTTGCCAGTCTGTGTCTTTTGATTGGGAAGTTCAATCCATTAATATTCAATATTATTCCTGTGAAGGAATTACTCATTTCCCCCATTTTATCCTTTGGCTTTCTGCTGTCTTATCTTACTATTATCCATCTTTTTACCCTTACTAATAATATTCATTTCTATACTCTTCTCTAAGCCCCTCTCTCCTGTCTTTTCCTTTTAGGCTGCAGCATTCCCTTTGGAATATGTTGTAAGCCTGCTGGTTTCTTGGTGACATGCTCTCTTAGTTTCTGTTTCTCTGTGAAGACTTCAAACTCACCCTTATTTTTGAAGGACAGTTCTGCCAGATAAAGAATTCTCACTTGGCAGATTTTTTTTTTCTTTCTGTATCTTAAATATATCATATCAGTGCCTTCTCGCTTCCATGGTTTCTGGTAAGAAATCATCACTTAGTTTTACTGAACATCCTTTGTATGTGATTAATTGTTTCTCTCTTGCTGCTTTCAGAATTCTCTCTTTATCTCTGGCATTTGACATTCTGAATAGTAGTTGTCTCAGAGTAGGAATATTTGGATTTTTTTCTGTTTGGAGTCTGTTGTCCTTCCTGAATATTGATATTTATGTTTTTCATAAGGTTTGGGACTTTTTGGCCATTATAACTTAAATATTCTTTCTACTCCCTTTCTCTTCACTTCTCCTTCCAGGATACCCATTATGTATATGTTCATGCATTTCACACTGTCATTCAATTTCCTGAGACCCTGTTCAATTATTTTTCAATTCTTTTTTCTGTCTGTTCTCTTGTCTTTTCAAGTTCAGATGTTCTGTCCTCTATTTCACTTATTCGTTATTCTGCCATTTCAAATCTACTGTTATATGATTCTAATGTATTTTTAATCTTATATGCTGTGTCTTTCATTCCAATAAGATCTGTTATTTTTCTTTTCATGCTTTCAAATTCTTTATGCTCACCCCGTGTGTTCTTAATATCTTTTATCTCTTTAGCCATATTTTCCTTCAACTCCTTTAATTGGCTGGGCCATATATTCCCATTTCTAAGTATGGCTTGTAATTTTTTGGTGATGTCTAAGCATATGATTATGTCAGCAAATTTACTCTGATGGGCAATTTTTCTCTCTTCTCTAGTGGTTTTATTTCATGGATCTTCTTTGATTATTTTTTTTTGTTTATCTTATTCTAAATCTTTAAAATTCCCCTGCTTAAGTTGCCAAAACAGGGCTGGGAGCCCAATAATGGGGCACAGACCAGATCCACAGGGGTCTGGGAATAGGGACATGAGAGGCTTCAAAAAGCATTTTTCTTCTTTCACTTTCTTTATTTTCCTGGCCCATAAGGAGATGGCTCTTTTCTGTTAACCTTTCCATGGAGTTGGCTCTTTCAACCTTTACTAGCTGGTGTTCCTGGGCCATATAGAGTCACAATTCAATGTGTCAGCCTCCTGTCTAAACTCACTGAAGAGAAACCACACTCAGTGCTCTCCCACACCCTCACTCTTTCTCAATAGGAAAATGTTCATTATCCTCTCAATTGAACTGCTGTCAGCCTCAGATTTTACTGAAGCTGTTTGCCTAGAAGGTGGCAGATGGGTGCCAAAGACAAAGGTGGACCTCTCTCTCATATCATACACAAAAATCAACTCAAAATGGCTCAAAGACCAAAATATAAGATCTCCAGAACTATAAAACTCCTAGAAGAAAATAGGGAAGCATCTTCAGGATCATGTGTTAGGCAATGGTTCCTTAAACTTTACATCCAAAGCACAAGCAACTAAAGAAAATAATAGATAACTGGGACCTCATCAAAATTTTAACCTTTTGGGCATCAAAGGACTTTCTCATGAAAGTAAAATCACAGCCTACACAATGGGAGAAAATATTTAGAAACCACATACTGATAAGAGTTTAACATCCAGGATATATGAAGAAATCCTACAACTCCATGACAAAAAGACAAACAACCCAATGAAAAAATGGGCAAAAGACTTCGGTAGACATTTCTCTGTGGAAGATATATTCAGAGTACCTGAAAAGATGCTCAACATCATTATTCATTAGGGAAATGCAAATTAAAACCACAGGGAGATACCATTTCACACCCCCTTCGATGAGAACTCAAAAGGAAAAAGAAAAAAATTTACAAGTTTTAGAGAGGATGTGGAGAAATAGGAACACAGATTCCTTGTTGGTGGGAATGTAAATTGGTTCACCTCCTGTGGAAGACAGTTTTGTGGTTCCACAATATGTTAAATATAGAATTATCATATGACCTAGCAATCCCACTTATAAGCATATACCCAAAAGAATTGAAAGCAGGGGCTTGAATAGATATTTGCCATGCATAGTGGCATTATTCCTAATTGCCAAAAGCTTGTATAATCCAAACATCTATCAAGTGATCTCACAGATATAAAATAATTAGAATAAACAAATTCATACAGCCTGATATGAGAATTTAGGTTACCAGGGACTGGACTGGATTTTGGAAATGGGGAGTTAATGCTTAATTTGTATGGAGTTTCTATTTGGGGTGATGGAAAATTTTGTTAATGGATGTTGGTGATGGTAGCTCCACATTGTGAATGCAATGATCTGTACTGAAATATATTGTGAATGTGGTTAAAATGGGAAAATTTAAATTGCTTATATATGTTAGTAGAAAATTTTAAAAAAATGTATAGGACTTACAACTCAAACAGTGAACCCTGAATTAAACCATGGACTATAGTTAAAAGCGCACTTTTAAAATGTTCTTTAATCAATTGCAATAAATGTACCACACTCATGCAATATGTTAGTAGGGTAATATATAAGAACTCTATTTTTTCATGATTTTTCTATAAACCTACAACTTCTATAATAAAAAACAATATGACTTTCATTTTGTATGCAGTAATTCTAATCTTACATTTCTATTTTCCATCTCTTTATTTCTCCATATTGCATTTTGAGCAATTACATCTTACACCCACCTTCCACATCATTAATCACTAGTTATCTCTTCAGCTGGGTTTGATCTGCTTTTGAACATAAACACTTGCTTTTTTTTTTTTTTTTTTTAAAGATTTATTTTTATTTATTTAATTCCCCTCCCCTCCCCCGGTTGTCTGTTTTCTGTGTCTTTTTGCTGCGTCTTATTTCTTTGTCCGCTTCTGTTGTCGTCAGCGGCACGGAAGTGTGGGCGGCGCCATTCCTCGGCAGGCTGCTCCCTCCTTTGCGCTGGGTGGCTCTCCTTATGGGTGCACTCCTTGCGCGTGGGCTCCCCTACGCGGGGGACACCCCTGCGTGGCAGGACACTCCTTGCACGCATCAGCACTGCGCATGGGCCAGCTCCACACGGGTCAAGGAGGCCCGGGGCTTGAACCGCGGACCTCCCATATGGTAGACGGACGCCCTAACCACTGGGCCAAAGTCCGTTTCCCAACACTTGCTTTTAATTGACTATATTTCTAATCACAAGAAGTTTTTAATTTAAATTTTGCTTTTATTTTTCCAAATCTGATTTGGCCCAAGAGTACAGATTTTTACTTCTTAAGTGGATACTTAGAAAACACAAACCCAGTAGACAGGCAAAGCTTCCTTGTTACCTTACTATGCAGGTTAGTGACATTTCTTTTCTAGCGCTCACTTTAACTGAGGATGCAGATTTTTGAGAGCCCTAGATACTCCTGAGGCCTCATTTCCAACTTCCTAGCTCCTTCAGGTCTGGGGTTCATCACCTACCCTTCTGTGGCATTGGAACCCAAGACCTTGGCTTTTGTATACAATAATCCTTTCTTGGGGTAGCAGCAGCAATAACAGCTATATCAATTAGCACTGCTAGGACGGAAGATTTCTTTCTTCCTTCTGAGAGAGCCGCTAAGGCATTAAATATTTGGTTGCTCCTAAATCTAGCCTCTCAGGTAACTTTAAAGTTTTTTTTGAAAACAAACGAACAAACTTTTTATTGTGGCACATATGTACACTTCAAAAATTCCCATTTCATCCACTTTGAAGTGTACACATCAGTGGTATTAATTACATTCTCTGTCTCATGCTACCATCACCAACATGTATTACCCCATTTCACCACTTCAAACAGAAAGTCTGCACCCATTAGGCAAAAACGTCTCCTTACCTTACCCTATCTCCTGGCCCCTGGTAACCTGTACTCTTCTATTGGTCAGGGTTTTGTTTTTGCTTAATATCTTTCCACAATGAGATTAAAGATCTCTCTCAGGAGCTTCCAAAAGAGTAGCCATAAATTGCTGCTTATGCAGGACAACTGAGCTCTTTGTTTCATTTCCCATCTTTCAAATGAATCTTCTCTAGCAGCCTAATCAAGGTAATTTCCATAAGACAAGGATTCCTAAGTACAATTCTGCCACTTTCAGAACAGCCTGCCTGAACGGTAACCATTCTTGAAGTTAACATGTCTTTTTTTTCTCTAACCTATTAATATATTATGTAACCCGAACCATGAATACTATCTAGTGGATACAATAGCCATTTCAATATTGGCCTGCATGAGGAAGAGTATCCAAGCAATAGTAGTGACAGTCCCTTTGTATCTGCCTTGGTGAAATGCACCTGGAACATTATTAAACTCACACATGCTAGCAGGTCTTGAGAGAGGAAGGTGGGGAGAAGTGGGCAGTGGAGAGAGGGGGGTGAGGATGCTTAACTCCAGAAGAGAAAGAGTAGAAGCGCATGCCTGTTGTTTTCAAATGTTTTATGAGTTGCTGTGTGGAAGATGAGTTTAACTTACTGAGCTTGTTAGAGTCGAATATAAGTTCCAAAGGGTACATTTATAACAATGTAGCTTTTTCTCCTGATAGAAAGTCTTTATTTTAAGATATCTGGGAGACATATCTATGATTTTCCAATGTAAAGGAGAATTTACACTAAAAGTTGGAGTAATAAGAGGTACAAACATGAAGGCATAACTTAAAACAAAAGGTAAGATAACCATGTGTCTCTTTCAAAAAAATTTTTTTAATTAAAGAAATTTTAGATGTCATAAACGTTACATCAAAAATATAGGGAATTCCCACATACACCCCTCCCCTTCCGCACTTTTCCCCATTAACAGCATCTTTCATTAATGTGATACATTTGTTACAACTGATGAACACATATTGAATAAGAACTGTCACTATTAAAATGACCTGTCTTGGGTAGTAATCAGCTTTGGAAGAATGCAGTGAGGGCTGAATGTCACAAGTTTTCAGAGGGGTTTTGGCAAGTGGAAGGTTGAACTAGATTGATTTCCAAGTTTCTTTCAAATCAAAGATTATTTTCTTCTATGAAGTCCTCACATCTTGAACTTTTTCTATTAATGTGTTTAATATTGTGAACTGATGGGAGATTAGTTTATGATTAAAACAGACAGGTAGCTATAGATTTTTGAGGAAACAGAAGTTGAGGGCTAGAGATTATAAATAGGTAAGTGAAGGTATATTCATCACAATATTATGTTATTTCTGTTGGTATACTTTTCCTTATTATTCTCATCCTTGTTTGGATGTATATATTATCTAGACTGCCTGAAACCGAGGGCTGATACATTCACATCCCTGTTAAGGAATATAAAGGTTTCAGAATTTCAGCTCCAAACTTTTGGTTCCTTTTGTGCCAAATGAAAACCTTTGTTTCACCTGCTGCAGTTTGCCTTTGCCATTATGATAGGTACATATGTATTTCTGGTTCTAGTTTTAAAACTAGACTCAGGGTTCAGTGTTGAGGCATGTTTATTTTTTCATCAAGAGAAGTGAAAAAACTTGAATCTGCCACAAAATAAATCTGACTTGAGTTGGCAGAGTAACAGAAGGTACCCCTCTCCCCTTAAAATGAACTTAGAGTTCCAAAATAGCTTAGTCTTAAGAATCCACCAAAGTCAGGTATTTGGTAACAAGCACGCATGAATATTTTATTAACAGATATTTCCAAAACGGGTGCATTTAGTATGCACATACACATTTTTTTCCCCCAAAATTTACTATTTATTTATTTCCCCCCTTCCCTTGTTGTTTTGCACTTGCTTTCTGCTCTTCTTCTTTTTAGGAGGCACCCTGAATCCAACCTGAGACTTCATCTGAGCCACCAATGCTCCCTGCTTATTGCTTCTCTCATTGTGTTTCCTTGTTGTGTCTCCTTGTTGCATTGTCACCTTGTTGCGTCATCTTGTTGTATCAGCTTGCTGCACCAGCCGGTTGCATCAGCTCACTGTCTTGCTTGTTCTCTCCAGGAGGCATCAGGAACCAAACCTGGGACCTCCCATGTCGTATGCGAGTCCTCAAGGGCTTGAGCCACATCTGCTTCCCTGCATTTATTAACTTTACTTTTAAAGCATATTTTTTATTTATTTTTAAAAGATACTTAGATTACATAAAATGTTACATTAAAAAATTTAAAGGCTTCCCATATGTCCCACTCCCCACACCTCCCACCCTTTCCCACATTAACAACTTTTCCTTAGTGTGGTACATTCATTGCAATTGATGAACACATTCTGGAACACTGCTGCTAAGCATGGATTATAGTTTACATTGTGGTTTACACTCTCTCCCACTCCATTCTATAGGTTATGACTGTATAGACAATGACCCGTGTTTGTCACTGCAATGTCTTTGAGGACAATTCCAAGTCCTGAAAATGCCCCTGTATTACACCTCTTTGTCCCTTTCCCTGACTTCATTTTCTTTTTTTCAAGTTTTAGTTTACAGAAAAGTATAGGGGATTCCCATACACCTCACCCCCTCTCCCTCTCACATTTTCCCTATTAACAACATCTTTCATTAGTGTGGTACATTTGTTACAACTGGTGAACAAATATCAAAGCATTGTTCCTAACCAAGGTCTATAGTTTACATTATGATTTACTTTGCACCACACAGTTCTATAGCTTTTAACAAAATGTATATTGGTTTATATATGTCATTGCAAATATTATGCAGAACAATTCCAATGTCCCCAAAAAGCCCCATTTTCCATCTATTCTTCCCTCCCCTCCCCTCAGAAACTCTGGTTACCACTATCTTTATATAAATGTTACAAGTTCTTCCATTACTAGAATAATAATAAGTCTGCTTTAGTCTATGGCTGCATTCCCCCTTTATGTGTGTTCATTCTTCAACCTTGAGGATTTTGAGATGGTGATTCCCACTCTGCTTTGCATTGAGAGGGGCTTAGATTCCATGGGGCAGATGGATGGAACTGTCTTGTTTGCAGTTGTAGATACTGTTCTTTGTGTTGGGTGTTGTCCATCATCATCCTTTTGTTGGTTGTCCTGGGCAAGTCTGATGAACTGGAGAGTAGGTGTTGGCTGCAACTCTGCTGAGATTCAGGGCACAACAGAGTGCACATATTTAAACTGTGCTCATTTAGCCATGCATTTGCACTTTATGTTCCTTGCCAAGGACACGTCCAATCAGAAAACCTTTTAGCTTTCAGTTAAAAATGTTTTCCAGCTGTATTAAGTCAGTCAAAGGGGTGCTGATGCAAAGTACCAGAAATTGTTGGCTTTTATAAAGAATATTTATTTGGGGTAAAATCTTACAGTTACAAGGCCCTAAAGAGTCCAACTCTCACCCAAGTCAGTTGTCACATGTTGAAGCAAGATGGTGGGTGATCTCTGCCTGGTCTCTCCTTCCTTCTTCTTCTTAAGGCTCCGTGGTCACAGCTCTCTGATCAGCTGTAGGCTAGCATAGGGCTCATCTCTCAGTAATTCCTACATTCCTACATCCGTCTGGCATAGGGCTCGCTTCTTTCCACACTTCCTCACTGCTCAGCTGTGAACGATCAGGCGAATGGCTAATCTCTCCCTGGGGCTCCAGGATCAAAACTAACAAAGTTCTCTCTCTCTGCCATCTATGGCGCTTTCTCTCTTCCCATGTGTCTTCTTGAGTAACAGTCAGTTTATATCAGCCCATCAAGGGAGCAGGGACTCAACCCTGAGTAATGAGGTTGATTGACGTGGTCAAATCAAAGGCCCTAAAACTGATTTTAAGTAACCTTGAAACCTTTGAATTTAATACAGTCAAAGGCTATCACACTTAGCCACTCCCTTGTGTATTATCACTTCACCTTCCTGTTTAATATCCATAATATCCAGTTTACAAACATAATCCTTCTCTTTTTTGGGGTTCATAAATAATCTCAAAATGCCACACCAGCAAAGCAGCAGTTTTTCCTCATTAACCAAGCAACTTTTCAAGTTTACTTCTCAAGGTAAAAATTTCAGGCAAATTTTAAAGTAATCAGAAATCAGAAGTTTGAAGCCTTGAAGAGGAACGGGGTTGGTCCTCGACTAGGCTCATCCACTTGGTGCAGAATAGACAGACACACCGAACTAGGTTAGGAAGGAAAAACAGATTTATTCACCAGTAGGATACCAAAGACGTATGATCTCAAATCAGCCTACCTAAACTACAGAAATTCTAATATTTTATACCATCGAGATGCTAATGAATAATTGGGTCCTTCCATAAAAACACATTAAGGAGTTGAACATGATGGGGTGGGTACCAAACCAGGGTGAGTTACAAAGTTACGATCTTTATCAGCAATCAGATTCTAGGATAGGAAGGTACAGAGCAGAGGCCAGTCACAAGGTTTTCGATATGGATATTAAACAGGAAGGTGGAGTGGTTATACACAAGGGAGTGGCTAAGTTTTGCGTAACTGTAAACAGGGATGAGACCTGTTTAGAATCACCATCATAATAGCAGATCTAGGCTAAATCCTGCCAATTTCAGCAATTTCAGATATTAACATTTTGCTATTTTTAAATAATACACGAACATCTATATAGTTCTTACCCTTCGGTTACAAAGGTCCAGTACAATGCCTCAATATTACGCTGTACTGGATTTTTCTAGTACTACAGCCTGAAAAAAAATATGCTAAAGTGAAAATAAGTTAAGCTGAGTGCTATTTTAAAAATAATAAATATGATTCATAGGCCAATTAAAGCAAATTCTGCCATAGGTCAAAAATTTGAAACTTGGTTCAAAAATATTAGAAGAAGAGCTTTTTGTTATTGAGAGATTGTCAGACTAATATCCAGAAGCATAAAAAGTTGACGTCTAGTTATATTAAGCAATAGCAAAACCCTAATGTCCTAGAACTAGAGAATGTTTGTCATCTTGCCTTGTGAGAATTCTGTAGTATAGATCTTGACTGTAGACTATTAGACTTACAATTTGAGGGACCAGTTTCAGGGAGTAAGAGAAATTTTAATGAATCAATATAGATAATGAAGAACCATAAGCTTTGCAGGCAGAAAGATCTGGGGACACATCCCAGCTTGTCCCTTACAAGCGGTAGACAAGTTACTTAAATTTCTTAGCCTAAGTCTCAGGTAGGCAATGGCCTACCTTGAAAGGCTTTCATAATTATAAATTAAATGTCAAATGCCTAGCGCAGTTTCTGTCTCATAGGAAGAAGTCAGTAAGTGGTAGGTATTATTACTATTAAGTTAGTTCTTCTAGGTCTATCAGCTAGCCAAACCTGCTGTTATCATCCTTTGCCTATCCTGCTATAATAACTGTATTTTGTCTTCATGTTTCTTCCAATATGTAAACTTTCTACTGCTAATTTAAACAGGCAAAGTCTGTGGCTGTTGAGGATTTAAGGAAAAGGTAGTATGATAGGCTAATTAATGACCCCCAATTATGTCCATGACCAAATCCCTAGAATCTGTGAATGTTCCTATAAGGAAAAAGGGACTTTGAAGTTATGATTAAGTTAAGGATCATGAAATGGAGAGATGATCCTGGATTATCCAGGTGGTTTTGATGCAATGACAAGAATCCTTAAGAGGGACATAGGAGGAGTCAGAGTCAGAGGAAACAGTGATGTGATGATAGAAGCAAAGACTGGCATGACATGGGTTGAAGATAGAGGAAGGCAGAACAAGCCAAGGAATACAAGTGGCCACTAGAAGCTGGAAAAGATAAAGAAATGGATTCTCCCCTTAGAGCCTTCTGAAGGAACTATCCCTGCTGACACCTTGATTTTTACCAAGTGAAGACGATTTTATGCTTCTGACCTCCAGAACTGTAAGACAATAAGTTTATGTTGTTTTAGGCCACTAGGGTTGTGGCAATTAATTACAGCGGTAGCAATGAAACTAATACAGGTAGAGGTGAAGTCGTTTGAGTACTGTATCTGTTAGCTAGTGCTATGTAACAAATCACCCAGAATGTAGTGACTTAAATAACAAGCATTTATTTAGCTTATGAGTCTGTTTGCCAGCTGTTGGGGTTCTGCTGATCTGGTCTGGGCTTGGCTGATTTTGGTCTAGGGAAGCCTCAGTTGGAGGGGACTCAGGCTCCACAGCACAGCTAGCCCAGGCTTGCTCAGATGGTCACAGGAACCACTTCTAAGACAGACAAAGAATACCAGGCCTCTTGAAACTTAGGCTAAAAATTAATACAGCATCATGTACACCACATTCTATTGGCCAAGGCAGGTCAAAAGGCCAGCCGGGTTCACAGGTTTAGTAGTTGGTGAAGTAGATTTCATTTCTTAATGGGAGCTGGAACTAGATCATACTGTAAAAGGTGTGGATGGATACAGAGAGGGGTAAAGGATTTGAGAATATTGTTGCAAAGTACCACATACCCACTCTTGGAAAATCTGTATCTTTGTTTTTGCCTGATTTTCCCACCCCTGCATTTGGCTATTCCTACAACCGTCTCATAATTTCCCCTTCCTGGATAATACCCATATGCTGATGAGTTTCTGATAATTTACTCATAGGATCTATTAAGCTACTAATAGTCAGTAGGCTCTTAGTTTGGAAATGATCTAATCAACTAATTCACTTGATAGCTATTTATCTAGTGAATTATAGCCACCTCACCTCCCATTTGTATTGACTTTTAAAAAAAATTTGGTGTCATTTTTCTTTCATTCTATTAATGTGGTATATTATATATGGACCTTTTAATGGAAGTGTGGCTAACAATTTTTGTCAAAATCCTCCTTCAACATATGATTTCAGGTTCAACAAGCCTTACCCAAGTAGAATTTTTAATGGGGTGATATCGCAAGACTTTTCTGAGCTGCTTCTAATGCAGCTTAGCTAAGGGCAGAAAACATCATGCTGCAGGCTGCTTTTTCTACACAAGAGCTTTCCTTTTCATTTATTTACCCAGGTGTTCCTTTCTTTCCTTAAAAAAACACAAAAAACCCACGATGGTGTAGGCACATATGTGGATGCCTATTGGTGTAAAAGAAGTAATTGGGCTTGTGTCATGAAAGTTCCAGAGTCCAGATGGGCTGCTTGTGGCAGCTGTGTCTTGATCAACTCTGAAGGTGTTTCTCTCCGGATACTCGTCAACAGCAATACCATCAGAAGCAACCAACTCCTCACGAGCCATCTGGCTTATTTTATTGTTGATCTTCTTCTTAAGAATTCATCAAATCCAGAAAAATGAATTATGACTAAATGAATGATGCTCATGTTTGCCCCTGCAATCGCTGAAACCGACTGTCTTGAAATTTCCCTGCCTCCCAGTAAAACTTAAATAATCTGTTGAAT
Organism: Dasypus novemcinctus; assembly: GCF_030445035.2. Taxonomy (NCBI): domain Eukaryota; kingdom Metazoa; phylum Chordata; class Mammalia; order Cingulata; family Dasypodidae; genus Dasypus; species Dasypus novemcinctus. The sequence goes on along the minus strand of NC_080704.1, from coordinate 32,208,070 downwards.
CAGCTTTAGAATTGTTTCAAAATTTTCCCCTCTTCTCTGGTCTCATTTCTACTTTCTTCATTTAGGTCATTATTGCTTTTAAGAAATATTTTAAAATTAATACACAGTAAAATGAACAATGTTTTGGTGTATAGTTCTATGAATTTAAACACATGTATAATTTGTGTGACCACCACCACAATCCAGATACAGAACAGCATGACGTAAATTGTGTTATATCAATACAATGCAAAAAAGGATCAAACTACTGACGAGGCAGCTTGGATAAATCTCACAGGCATCATGCTTAGCAAAAGCAGCTGGTTTCACAACGTTGCATATTGTATGATTCCATTTATGTGACGTTATCACTTTGTACCTAAACTTTTGATCCCCTCCCAATTGGTTCACGTGCAATGTTGTCCCTAGTTTTCATTACAGCCTTCTTGCCCTCCCTAAGTGGCCTTTCTAAAATAAAAACCAGATCATACCCACAAAGCTGGTTAAATCACTTCAACAGTTCCACAAATTCTTGAATACGATTTAGAAAGTTCTTTGTGATGTAAGTGTTGGCTATTTCTCTAATCTAATCCCCTGATTCACCCATCTAATGACCAATATTCTCATGGTCATCACCATATTACTATAGTTCCTTGAAGGCATCATGCTCTCCGGTTCTTCTGTGTCTCTCCTGTCCAAAAAGCCATGCCTCTCCCCATCAGCCCTATTGTCCCTCTTAGCACTTTTTAAAGTTTTCAGTCGAACATTCAAGAGACAACTCTTGAAAAGCATTCACTGATTTCCTTCAGGGAGATAATGGGGAGCCTCAAATTTCTTATCTTGTGTCTGTGATCACAGAGGTGGTTAAGAAAGGAGTCTGCCTGTGAATCTATTAAAATGATCTGGAAGGGGTAGGGTTGGCAGGTGCGAAGCCTCTCAAAGGCAAAATGAAATTCAGCTTCTCCATTTAAAACTTCCAGAGATCACAGTTTAGGTCTCTGCCCACATTTGCAAATGCAATACACTGAGGAGGCATAAACACTTACTAAAACCCTTGTAGGAGCACATTTTGCCTGCCAGCAACTCTTTGCCAAGCAAACATTTGAAAACACTTGGACAATCCTGGCTGCCCCAGTGTTTTCATAAATATTTCCATCCGGCAGTCACAGAAGCCTCGCTGAAGAGAGTGGTCAACAGGAAAGCTCGAAATGGAAGAGGTTCAGTGAGCAGCTGCTGAGTTGTGAAAATGTATGCAAAAGCATATGGCTGTCTTTAGGGCCGTAAGGCAACATTTTTATTTATTTATTTTCTTTACTATGCAAGGATCAAAACACATGAATCCATTTCAGAAGGATTTCTCATAAACAAATCCCTCACCTTAGAAAAGTGTGCAAAAACGTTTAGCATGATACGAATACTTGTTTCCCTAAAATATGCTTTATTTACAAATAAAAAATTCTGGTATAATTTGGCCTATTGGTCACCATGGATTTCCAAAACTCTTTTTAGCATTCCAGCCTTCTTATGTGGCCACCTTTATTTGGGAAGAAGCAACATTTAATTTTCTACCATTTAAGCTGAATTGCAGAAAGATATCTAGGTGAAAAGCGTTGAGAATCTGATGCTGGTGCAGAATGCTGCAATTTGCTTACTTGAGTAAAATGCTGAGCTTTCAACGCTTCTATACACTCAGCTATGTTTTGCGTTTAATTCAAGTACTGAATTAGATCTAAAAATATCTCCACTGTTAAGGCCCCCAAATCTGCAGGTCATCCCTCTTCTTATATATTGGAACAGTGTTGGTTTAGCCACCAGGGAGAAATACTCCACAGTGTATTCCTTTATGTAGGCAAGGAAATTCCCCACGGTGTTCCTTTTCTTCGTGTTAGGAAAGGTTAGATTTTCTGACACCGGCAAGAAAATTTCTCTAGGCCTAAGTGGGTTTAAGTGCTGATAGCTTTTTTCTTTTAGGCGTCTCGACTGAAAAACACTATATATATATATAAGGGTCCAGCTTCCACTTTGAGCCTCAGCACTTTACTTCATAAATCAGTCCTTCAGATGTTTCACCCCCCAAAATATTCCATGACCAAATAAATCCGGGCAATTTTGCGACTGTATCATGTCTTGACTTTTGTAGATTGTCAGCTTGCATCGACACACTAAAGCCCTAATTAGTATTGCATAAAAAGAATGTTCTTTCTCACTTGTTTAACCCAGTGTTTCCAAACTTAGTTGACAGTGGAATCAATTTTTTTTCCATGTAACACTTATTACCATTTTAAAGGATGCTTTTTAGGAAATGTGGTGTTAAAAATTTAATGCAAGTTTTAATAAGATGAAGCCATCATCTAAGTGCCTGCTCTGTAATGCTAAGTTAGTGAACAATAGCTAGAAGTTCTCTAAAATTAAAGAGAAACAAAGCAATCCCCCCCAAAGAGCTAATAAAAATGATTACTCTTTTATGTATAATACAGCTAATAATAATTAGGGCTTCTGAGTCATTGGAAAAAGAATTTTAAAGCAGGCTGGGATCTGAAAGGTCTCCTTAGCTAGTCTATCTCCTTCAGACCCAGATAGGAAAATGGCAGACGTGATGAGGTCAGGCAGGCAGTGAGCAACAAAGCGGGCACAGGAATTGAAATGTCTGGACTCTTAATCCATTATTCCTTTGATTTGGAAAATTAAGGCCTGATTTAGATGTTTAGAAATCATAGTGATTCTTAGTAAATCAACTCCATTTTTGTGACTCTCCCAATACAACCTGAAACTCTTGACCTTAAAGATTTAATCAAGGATATCTTAACATCTTTTAAATTCCTGTTTTACTATAATAGCCCATTTTGAGAAACATTTATTAATTACATACTTAATTAAAAATATGTATAATGTCCTCTGCAGAGATTTTTTTTAAAAGATTTATTTATTTATTTCTCTCCTCTCCCCCCCCCCCCCACCCCTGTTGTCTGTTCTCTGTGTCTATTTGCTGCGTCTTCTTTGTCCGCTTCTGTTGTTGTCAGCAGCACGGGAATCTGTGGTTCTTTTTGTTGCATCATTTCGTTGTGTCAGCTCTCCGTGTGTGGCACCATTTCTAGGCAGGCTGCACTTTGTTTCGTGCTGGGCAGCTCTCCTTACGGGGCGCACTCCTTGTGCGTGGGGCTCCCCTACGCAGGGACACCCCTGTGTGGCACGGCATTCCTTGCGCGCATCAGCACTGCTCGTGGGCCAGCTCCACACAGGTCAAGGAGGTCCGGGATTTGAACCGCAGACTTCCCATGTGGTAGACGGACGCCCTAACCACTGGGCCCAGTCCGCCGCCCTGCAAAGGTGTTTTAAACCCCATGAAACTTAGGCATACATGTGTGTATGGGTTTGTGCTCATCATACATGTCTAAGTACAAATGAGCATACACTCCTTAATATTTCCTGGTAGAAATTGGGTTTTTGTCTATTCTAATACATAGATTGGCAAATGATAGAAAATGAGGAAGCTATCCTAAAAGTCCCCAGGAAGCTCGAGTAGCAGGGCATTTCAATAGTAACACTGCCAGCCTCATGTCCCAGAACTCATTTCTCCCTAGTGGTTGAGGATGGGGCTTTAACTCTGCTTTGAAATTGATTGAGATAATTGATTAGATGCCAGTAAGCACTGGGTATCCTTCTCTTTTCCTTCTATCATTTGAGGCTGTGTTCCTTGGTATGTCTCTTCTGAAATTTTTCCTTAAAATTATTGTCCCAAGGTCTATTTAGAGATATGGAGGTGATAAGCAAGGGCAGGGAGGCTTAACAAGCCGATTTGGCCCTCATACCTTACCTAATCTGTCTAGACTTGATCAGTAATAAAGGTGATATTTGGTCAAAACGAAAGAAAGAAAAGAACAAATAAAATAGAAAAATCACAATTAAAATCTCCATGTTCAGAATTGAGAAGCCAGAAACTTTTTAAGCATTGTAGACCTTTGCCACAACTTAAGACTTGAATACATAGAACTCAAATCTTTCAGGGCTAAAAAGTCCAGCAAGTATCATTTTTATGGTCTAATGACCATTTTGCTAAATTGAGTAGTCAGACCCTGGGCACACTCCAACATGAATGTTCATTTGGACCACCTGGAGACCTTGTTAAAATGCAGATTCTGATCTAGAGGTCTGAGGTTGGGCCATTTCTAACAAGCTCCCAGGTGAGGCCACTGCAGCCTGACCATGGACCACACGTTGAGTCATAAGGTCCTAGAGAAGAGCTGGGGAGAACAACTGGTTGCCATGAGGAGACTGGATAAGCTTCCTGATTAGCTCTTGAATCTTTTTTTTTTTTAAAGATTTATTTATTTCTCTCTCCTCCCCCGAACCCCTCCCCCCCAACTCTTGAATCTTCATACCTGTTCTTAAGGTGCAGCAACTCTGAATGGTTTTTGCAGGCCTTGGTTTTTTTGTGAGTCTCTCAGCTGCAAGCACCACTGGTAGGTAGAAGCTACAGGAATGTAGCATGTCCTGGAGAAGGAGGTTTTCTACATTTGGCTGAGGGATTGGAAACCAAGCAAAACAAAAACCACGTCTCATGGGGCTGAGGCCAGGGCTGCTTGGCTCCCCAGTCCACAGCGCTGAGCTTCTTTTGCACTAAGAGGTTTCCATTTATGACACCTCTCCTTCTTCTAACAAAGTGGATCCTGATATTAATTTTAAAGCATTTTATTTGCGTGTAAGGTGAACATGAGATGGGTTTACCTGGTTCTTTGGAATTCCCCAAGTTTTTGTATGGAAAACCCAGTGAAGACACATTCTAAAGAGAGGGTCTTGAAATCCTGGGTGCAGAGGTAGAAAAAGGGGTGAGAGCGGATTAGTGCATACAAAGGATTTTTCTTAAGCAGCAAAAAGACATTGTGGGCTGGAGGCTAAATTCAGAACATAGGTTTTAGGTCACATGTGAGTTCTCAATGGAAAATAGCATGTTTGTTTAGACTTAGTGGCAGGGAATCAGAAATATTATTTTCGATGTGTTTGCACAGAAACTCCTTAAACAATTTTCTTGCTGTTTATTTATTTTATTCTGTATCAGAAATAGTATGCAAATAGATGGAGTTTTTATTTCCTTTAATGCTCTGGGATATTTGGATAAAAAGGCATCATCAAGTATTTTTATGATTATAAGCTCACATTCATTGCTCCGTGGTAGAATATCATTAGTAGAATAGAACACTCTCAATAACTCACCTCCAAAATAGTTTTTTGGAAAATGCTTATTTTCAGCTTGCAAATGAAAATATCAAAATTTAAAAAGGCCCTCAACCATTCAAATGAAGTGGAATGCAGTCGCTTGCCTTTGCAATGGAAGACAGTGTTATTAGTGACTAAAAGACAGAGAAAACATTTGGTGGCATTATGTATGGATGGAGTCTAATACTGCCAGAGCCAATTAGTTACAAGTCAAACTTCCCCTGAGAGGTAGTGTGGTAATGACAGTGGTGAGGTGATTAAAACAACAGCAATGACAGACCCCCTCTTCATGTATATTTACAAATATTCTTTTATTTTTTAAAAAGATTTATTAATTTATTTCTCTCCCCTTCCCCCCCACCCCGGTTGTCTGTTCTCTGTGTCTATTTGCTGCGTCTTCTTTGTCCGCTTCTGTTGTTGTCAGCGGCACGGGAATCTGTGGTTCTTTTTGTTGCGTCATCTTGCTGCATCAGCTCTCCATGTGTGCGGCACCATTCCTGGGCAGGCCGCAATTTCTTTTGCGCTGGGCAGCTCTCCTTACAGGGCACACTCCTTGCGTGTGGGGCTCCCCTATGCGGGGATACCCCTGCGTGGCACGGCACTCCTTGCGCACATCAGTACTGCGCGTGGGCCAGCTCCACACGAGTCAAGGAGGCCCGGGATTTGAACCGCGGACCTCCCATGTGGTAGACGGATGCCCTAACCACTGGGCCAAATACCCTGCCATATTCTCTTATTTTTAACATCCTTTTTTCTTTTTTTGGGGGGGGGGAATATATTAGTCAGCTAAGAGTTGCTGATGCAAAATACCAGAAATCTGTTGGCTTTTATAAAGGGTATTTATTTGGGGTAGAACCTTATAGTTACCAGGCCATAAAGCATAAGTTACCTTCCCTCACCAAAGTCTGTTGCCATGTGTTGGAGCAGGATGGCTGCCCACCTCTGTGAGGGTTCAGGCTTCCTGGGTTCCTCTCTCCCCAGGGCTTGCTTCTCTCTGGGCTCAGGGTTCCTCTCTTCCTGGGCTTGCTTTTCTTTTCTCACAACCAAGGTCCTCTATGTACTTACTTCCCGGAACTCCAGCTCAAGATTCCAGAATCAAAACTCTAACTCTGAGGAAGAAGACTTGGCCCAATGGTTAGGGTGTCCGTCTACCACATGGGAGGTCCGTGGTTCAAACCCTGGGCCTCCTTAACCCGTGTGGAGCTGGCCCACGCACAGTGCGGATGTGCACAAGGAGTGCCGTGCCACGCAGGGATATCCCTGCATAGGGGAGCCCCAAGTGCAAGGAGTGCGCCCTGTAAGGAGAGCCACCCAGTGCCAAAGAAAGTTCAGCCTGCCCAGGAATGGTGCTGCCCACACCGAGAGCTGACACAACAAGATGACGCAACAAAAAGAACCACAGATTCCCGTGCCGCTTTTTTACAACAACAGAAGTGGACAAAGAAGAACATGAAGCAAATAGACACAGGGAACAGACAACTGGGGTGGGGTGGGGTGGGGTGGGGAGAAATAAATAAATCTTTAAAAATAACTCTAACTCTGCCCTTTGCCATGTCTTTTATTTGTGAATCTCCACCCACCATGGGGCAAGGACTCAACACCCTACTGACATGGGTCAATCAAAGCCCGAAACATAATTAATCACTCTCAGATACAGACCAGTTTACAAATATAATCCAATATCTATTTTTGGAATTCATTAACCATAGCAAACACATATATGGGGGCATATATATTTTCCAAAGCATGTTTACTAAATCAGAGCCAGAGTTGTATTAAGAATTTCAATTTAGTCTTCTGATAACAGGGTAGGATTAGGGAATGGGGTGTTAATGCTTAAAATGTAGGGTTTCTATTTGGGTAGATGGAAAAGTTTTGGTAATGGATGGTGGTGGTGATGGTAGCACAACATTGTGAACATAACTAAGTGCACTCAATTATATATTTGCATGCAGTTAAAGAGGGGAAATTTTAGGTTGTTTATATGTTACTAGGATAAAAATTAAAAATAAAATCCATGGAACTATACCACATAGTGAACCTTAAGTTAAACCATAGACTATAATTAATAATACAATTATAAAAATATGCTTTCATCAGTTGTAGCCAATGCACCACACCAATGCAAGGTGTTAAGAATAGGGAAGTATATGGTAATCTTGTATTTTTTGCATGATGCTTCTGTAAACCAACGACTTCTCTAATAAAAATTAAATAAATGGAATATATATTAATTAGTATCTATCATCATCCTTGATTTTGAGATTGTTGACTTCCATTTGTTTTTTGCATTTGAAGATATCAACAATAATCACTTGTTTTTAGTATTCATATTTTAACAAATTTGTAGAATCTTATATAGGTCTAGGTCAAGGTTCTATAATTTTGAACACATTTGGCATTTTAAAAATATTTTTCATGTATTTTCTATTATTTTTCAACCCTCGCGTCACAGTTGGATTTTCAGAAAGACCGGTATCTGCGAAGTAATTCAACTTGTATATGATCATTAATAACATCAAACACTGCTACAGATCTCTTTTTCTTCTTTTACATACTACTTGGAAATCTTCGAAACCTTTCACCTTGGTGCAAGATTCAACACTCTATTAAATATAGTCTTTTCTGCTTGAAATACGTTCATTGCCATTTTTCAAAAAGTAATTAAACTTTATTTGTATTGACTACCTAGAAATTTTAGCCTGAAACCCAAAGGACCCATTCTGAGGCATCAGGTCATCTTTTAAACAGTGTTTATTGACTATTCCAAAGGATGCAAGTAGCTCAATGGCTTGAATTCTGATACGAATTCCCAACATTTCCCCTTGCACATAGATTCTTTGTTGAGTTATTTAGCTTTCTCAAGCCTTAATTTCTGATTTATGTATGCACAGTGTTATGACTGGTGGGAGAGGGAAACTGGAAAACAACCAGCTAGAGAGACCCAACTGCCCTCTTCTGCTTAACTGGGCCTCTCACTGGGCATAGCATCTCACACACACACAACTGCACACACAGACACACACAACCATACACATCCTGTGCAGTGAAGTGAGTCCATGCTCCAGATTGTCCTAGCTTTTAAACACTCCCATCACTACCCCTCACATCCCTTCTAGTGAAACATTGTTCAGAATTTTACCACTTCCTTTTTTTAAAAAAGATTTTATTTATTTATTTATTTCTCTCCTCTCCCCCTCCCCACCCCTGTTGTCTGTTCTCTGTGTCTATTTGCTGCGTCTTCTTTGTCCGCTTCTGTTGTCAGTGGCACGGGAATCTTTTTGTGTGTCATCTTGTTGTGTCATCTCTCCGTGTGTGGGGCATCATTCCTGGGCAGGCTGTACTTTCTTTCGTGCTGGGCAGCTCTCCTTATGGGATGCACTCCTTGTACGTGGAGCTCCCTTACTTGGGGGACATCCCTGCGTGGCAGGGCACTCCTTGCGCGCATCAGCACTGCGCATGGGCCAGCTCCACACGGGTCAAGGAGGCCCGGGGTTTGAACCGCGAACCTCCCATGTGGTAGACGGACGCCCTAACCACTGGGCCAAGTCCGCCACCCCAGAATTTTACCACTTCCGGACCTACTTGATGAACTATTTCAAGTAGGACTAAAAGCTGAGAATGACCAAGAAAACATACTGGCATTTTAAGAAGAGCTTCAAATCAGAGTGCCTACGGAGAGAAGCGGAAGATCTCTGGCAGATTGGTAGGACTGCATTTGGGGTAGGCAGACCTTTTACTGTCCATCGAATTTCTCCATGTAAACAGTTTCTCCACATTTGTAGGGGTGACTCTTAGAGAGAAGGTAAATAAGTTCATTTTATGTGAAAGTGACACAGCTGAGACAAGCTGATGGCACGTACTTTGAGGTATTTTCTAGAATTGGCAAACAATACGTGGTCAGCTCTTTGCCCTCTCTTGTCTGGTCTCTTGTATCAAAGCGCATACATTTTCAATACAGTGGCCTGGAAGATGCCATGAAGCAAATGGTTCAGAGCAGGAAAATCTGAACATTCCAAATAGAAATGAAGCCCTTGTCCTTATTAGACCGTCTGGTGGTTCCCAATCTGGCTCCATGTCAAAATCAACAGGGGATGATTTTTAAAAATATATTCTGCTATTGAAGTATAATATGCATACAGAAAGATTTCCAAATCATAAGTGTTATATTAATAAATTTGCAAAATGGGAACCCACTCATGAAACCAGTAGTCAGAGCAAGGAAAAAAATTAATTTAACTTGGAGGAGCAGTGTTTTGTCCCCTTCCATTTATGTTGTGAAGAAAAACAGCCTTCTGTGTGGTGAAAGTGTGTTCAGATTAAAGCTTTAAATTGGTGGCTAGTAGCCCAGTTACTAAAATCTTGGCTGCCTGCTGCTCCTTGGTAATGTGTTCTACAGGCTGTTGTTTTCTGCTGATCGCCTATTTACAGTGATTTACTCAAAATATGTGGGTGTCTTAAGTATATGGGTGTTGTCCAAAAAAAAAAAAGACAGTTTATTCTAAATGATGAAATGAGAGGCAACACACAATAGCTTCTGTTGATCCCCTACTAATTCTCAAATTGAAAAAAGACCTGCCATAGAGGCTTGGAGGCCAGCAGTGGAATCAGCTAAAGAGGGAGGGAACCAGTTACAAGAAAATGGTAATGAAAAAGGGTCCACTGCACACTCAGTGTAGGCACAGGACTGAAGTTGATGGAAAAGCAGAGGAAAAGCAGTAGATAGAACCTGAAGCTTTATGAAATTTGTAAATCTAATCGATGAAGCTGTACACTATCGAAACAAAATGATGAGCTCAAATACAAAGCAGAGGAAAAAAATGATACGGTGCCAATTCAATACATTATGCTGCAGAGACACACGATTGGGCAACACTTCTTTCTAGGATTCAACAGTTATTTGATTAGAGTGAAAAAAAACTGGGGTTGATTCTAATTTGGACCTTTCTCCAGTTCATATAGATTCATGAATCAGTATATTTGAGGTTAATATTTATCATTCATTTATGATTTTATCTAATTATGTCATAATTCAATACCAAGTTTTCAGTTTCATTGAACACACTTCCAGTGTGACAAGCATTGTACTAGGGCTTAGGGATATATGGATAACTAACATATGGTTCCTGATATTTAGAAACCCACATGTAAGAGGATAAAGGAAGGACAGATATGTAAACATTTAACTGCAAATTAACATGAGAATAATGATCATATAAGAATAAGTTATGTAGGAGCATGAAAGACTGAACTTGAGTTATCCACAGCAAGATTGCAGAAGTTACAGGAAGGATTTTTGATAAACACTCACTGAAATCCAAGTACACTAAGAGTATGGAATTGCCCTGATTTCCAGTGTAAAGTCTCTATCAAAAAACAATTAATGTTAGGTCACTATGACATGCTTTTAGTGATTCTGTGCTGGCTTTGAGTGCTTATTTTTGTTCCATTTTAAATGAACACAAATTGTTCATTTCGTAATTGTTCCAGAATTTTGTCATGGCTTGAGGTTAAAAATTAGTCAATAATACAAAAAAATCACCATTTAAAAATTTCTAGTCTTTTTAGCACTTTAGGTGTATCTGTCTTGGTTCAGTGCAGTGAACTGACAATTCTAAACATTTGAAGCAGAAGATTTAATATAGGGAGTCAGGGGTTTAAAAACGAGGAATGAATGTCAGCAGTCTGCCACCATAGATGAGATGCAACAATGAGGAAGACGTTGTTAGCTATCTCTCTGCTGTGTCACATCTGCCTCTCATATTCATGAGTTAATGACTTGTCATTGGAACCCTGAGTCAGGCCCCAGACACACCTTTATGAATGCTTCCCTAGCAGCAACAGTAGCCATAGTAGGAAGATGACCACCAAGCCACTTGATCCTCAAACTGGGTCTCATTGGCAGAACCTAATTACCATTCAGAGACCATGCTTGAGGGGAGCTTGAAAAATGTAGTCTTTAGCTTTCAACCCCATGGCGTATGAAAGTATATAAAAGGGAATGGGAATGAATGACAATTACCCATCAACCATATGTATCTCATTTATTCCTCTAACGTTACTAACATTTTTCTAGAATTCCATCAGCTCTGACAATGAATTATTTCACTGTATTTAATCTAAAGAACAAATTTGTTTTATATCAATAGATTAATTTGTTCCTTAAAGATATATTTACTGAACATTAAATCTGTGCCAGGCAAGCTACCAGCTGTTGAGGATACTGCTGTGTAACAAGTAGACTATTGTTTCTGCCCTCAGGGAACTTGCAGCCTAGCAGGAAAGCTAGTCTGTAAGCAGTGATTGCCCCAAAATAAAAACTTACAAATTATTTTAGGGAAAATAGGAGGGGGAAGCAGACTTGGCCCAGTGGTTAGGGCATCCGTCTACCACGTGGTTCTAACCCCGGGCCTCCTTGACCCTTGTGGAGCTGGCGCATGCACAGTGCTGATGCGTGCAAGGAGTGCTGTGCCATGCAGGCATGTCCCCATGTAGGGGAGCCCCACGTGCAAGGAGTGCGCCCCGTAAGGAGAGCCGCCAAGCATGAAAGAAAGTACAGCCTACCTAAGAATGGCACCACCCACACAGAGAGCTGACACAACAAGATGATGCAACAAAAAGAAACACAGATTCCCATGCCGCTGACAACAACAGAAGTGGACAAAGAAGAACATGCAGCAAATAGACACAGAGAACAGACAACCGGGGCGGGGAGAGAAATAAATAAATAAATAAATCTTAAAAAAAAAAGTAGGAGGTAAGATAAGTTATTAAAATAGGGAGCATAATTTTTGTTTGGATGGTCAAGAAAAGGTTTTCCCAAGAAAGTAACATGGCCTGAAAGTTTAGAATATAACCAGGAAATGAATTGGAGGGAAGAGGGTTGAAGGCCAACAAGTGCAAAGGCTGGAGTCAAGAAAGATCCTGGCACACAGCTGGAGTAATAAAATGATCAGTGACAAGGGAGGATGGAAAGGCTTTCTAGGCCATGAGAATGTTTTCAATTTTATCTGAAGGTCAACTTGCAATAGTCCCTTCTTTTTTTTTTTAAACTATTTTTTAAAAGATTTATTTATTTCTCTCCCCTTCCCCCCGTTGTCTGCTCTCTCTGTCCATTCACTGAGTGTTATTCTGTGTCCACTTGCATTCTTGTCAATGGCACCAGGAATCTGTGTCTCTTTTTGTTGCATCATCTTGCTGTGTCAGCTCTCCGTGTGTGCAGTGCCATTCCTGGGCAGGCTGCACTTTCTTTCACGCTGGGCGGCTCTCCTTACAAGGTGCACTCCTTGCGCATGGGGCTCCCCTACGCTGGGGACACCCCTACATGGCACAGCACTCCTTGCGCGCATCAGCACTGCGTGTGGGCCAGCTCACCACACGAGTCAGGAGGTCCTGGGTTTGAACCCTGGACCTCCCGTGTGGTAGGCAGATGCTCCATCAGTAGAGCCAAATCCACTTCTCTCCTTTCTTTCTATTCTTTTTTGTTTAATGTAGTTTATCTACATGCTTGAATATTGCTTAAAGGAAATTTTTGGTGTTAAAATATTTTGACAAAAATCTCAATTCATACTTTGAGCTGTTCAACTCTATTCCTAAAGGAGCTGGCTCGTCTTCTATTCATTATTTTTATTCCTAGAGTATTCTCACGCCATTCATCTATTTCCTCCTCCATGGCTTCTTGTCTCTTTTCACTGTCCAAATGCTCAGATGCTTGGGTAACAATCCTTGCCACATTCTACTTGCAATATGGCATTTGTAGGTTCGCATTCTATGGAGCAGGTGTTCCTGAAGCTTCTTCTTAATGGCTTCTGTTAGGAGCTTGCCTTAGTCTTCATTCTGCTCCATTTGACCATGACTCCTTCCATCTTGAATAATTCCCCCACACCAAATCGTGATATTGAATATTTTTGATTCAATGAATTTCAGTTTAATTGATTTAGTATTTATCATATTATGTGCATGAGATATAAAGAAAAATATAGTACCCCTTCTCAAAAGTTTTTATGGTAAGAGACAGTCTGAGCTTAGCCTGCCACCTTTCCCTATAACCAAAAATAAACCCCGTGCTTGGGACTGTGTTAGCCTGGCTCCTAAGTCAGACAGATAAAGGTGGCTGCCTCCTTTTCAGGAGTGCCTTGAGGTAAAATACATCCTCTAGCAGAGAGTGGCCTACCTGCTGGCACAGTTCTTCCCCTTTTGGCCCACATTCATTGGAGGCAGTCTGACTTAAAAAATTTAAGTTTCATTGTCCCTGGCCCACCCAGGTGATATATCTGTTCCTGGTGGGGAGGCAATGTATAGACCAGAAATTCTTAACCTTTTTTGTTCCACGGACCCCTTTGCCAGTCAGGTGAGAACCATGGACCCCTTACTAAGTCCACCCTACACTGTGTATTATTTTAAAAATGTATTCCTCCTGCACCAACACGTCCCCACAACAATAATGGTTTTTTGAATTTCAGTTTGAGCTCGCAGACCCCTGGTTAAGAACCCTGGGTGTAGCCAGGGATAGAGACCTGCTGGCCACGGGGGACCAACAAGTGAGGCTGATTGTGCTCTCTCTTCTCTGTGTGAGTAAATATTCTTCTAGCCAGTGCCTATGCGAGTTATGCTTTTGCTAACAACCCCAACAGACACCCGCACACCCTAGAGTGGTGTCGACTGAGAAGTGGCAGATTGAGCAGCAAAGCAACAAAACATTTGTGTGGGGTCTTAGAATTGCAGTTTGCGGAACACAGATCCAGGTGGCAACCCAAACTGGGTCTTGTCTCAGGGCTTCCTAGCAAGGGTTTTTAAAGATAAAGAAGATTACATAAGTTGTAATTAGTCATGATTGGTGGATATTCGGAGCTTTCTGAATGTCCTTCAAGGTAGACAGTTTGTTGATTTCATTTACTTGTAGTTTGTTCCTGGCATCCAGATGTCCTCAGAAACACTGTTGCTTTTGGTTTTGTACACTTTGGCAGTTTGTGATGTCAGGCTAAGATGTGCAGAAGAGTAACTTTCTGAAGGTACTGCCTCCATTTTAAATCTCTTAGCCACAGTAACTCCATTTTGTTTTATTTCTTTTCTCAGTGGGTTGCGACCCTAGGACTGTTGTTCCTGGCAGCAGGCATTGGTATGCTCTTTACTACCCTCCATAAGGCGAGATCCCTCCCTTGGAGATAGAAATAGGTGTCTCCTCTTTCTGCCCAACTGTTTGGCACAACGTGTAGGGTGCCTGACAGTTTGATGGTTTTCTATACCTCGCTGTGTCCTCTTTTTGCTGCCTTCCTCACTAATTCTTCCACTTTCTCCTGGCATGCCTAGGACAGTCCTTAGCTCTCTGTTCTCTTCTTTGTCCCCCTGCTCCAAATTATATACATTCCTCTCTCTACTATAGGGAAGAAGTGTGCCTGTTTTCCACAGAGTGTCTAACACAATATCTTGCATAGAATGGATACTAATAAACATGATTCCGATTAGGGAAAGTCCATAAAGAACAGGATAAAACTCATGATAGAATAAAAAGGTCAAGTAAGAAAAAACAACACAAAACTACTTTACTCATTATGTGGAAGAACAGGAAGGAAATGGCCAATAATGACAGGCTTAAGAAGAGAAAACGGACTAGGGTGACATTAAGTAAGACATTAAATAGTCTCAGTGCAGATGGGGGTGGTTTTAGAGAATTATTTCTGTAGCCAGGAAAAGAACAAGTGGGAAATACCAAGGTTCTGATCAAAGAGGAAGAAACAATTTAAGGTATAAAAGCACCAAGAAATTTTGAAAAAGCAAAGTACTCTTGGCCCTGATGGCTTCAAAACCGAGTTCTATAAGATTCTGCGCAGTCTGAGTAATTACTCAGTTACAACATTCAAAAGCTTTTTCAGAGGAAAGTGAAATGAAACATGATGTAAATTTTGGATAAAGGGAGTGTTTTAGGATTTAGAAGCCACTGACATTACTAAGCATCAATTACAAGGTTCTTACAGGAATCAGGATGGAAAGGGGAGCGAGAATTGCTGACAGAATGATGCATGAGATGGACCAGATATTTCTGAAGAAGGATAACTTTACAAATAATCACTGGCATGGATATAATAGCCTTTAGGCAGGAGACTGCACCAGATAATTAAAATAAGAAAACAAAGCTTACTTTTATTGATGACTTTCTTTATAGGCAAGTGATGAAAATATTTAATATAAACATCAAGAATAAGAACAAAATGAAACAACCTATATTATAAATTCTATAGACTCTATCTTACAGATTCCATAATTTCATCATAGAAAGGCAATTCTAAGTGTCCTCTATGTCTTCAACCCTTTTTGAGGAAAGTGACAGTCACTTCTTCTGTGAATGTCACCATGCTCTGTGTCATGTGATCCTACTCTTCTTGACAAAACTGATTTGATTATGAATCTGTGCTGAAATCAAAGATAACCAGCAAAAGGTTGGATGTGGAGCTAAAGAAGTTGCCTGCCATAAGAACTGCCCAGTGTGGGCAGGCCAAATTGGAAAATAACTACCAACGTTAATAGTAGCCTCCCTCTTAGGGAGTTTTGCTTAAGAGACACAAATAAACACACCAGATACACAAAAAGAAGCAGAAGTAATGATAAAAGTAGAAATAAAGGACATGGAAGAAGAAACAGAAATAAGCAAGACTTAGAAAAAAGGAGAGAGAGGAAAGCAGAGAAAGGCAGAATCATTAGAGAAGAGAACAAAAGGAACCTATTTCTGAGGAGATGATGTGATAACTGATTCCTCAGAGTTGCTTTCCTGTCCCGATGAAGAACTACAGTCTTGGTTTTCCATTAAGCCTGAATGGGAAGCTGTTGAGAAGGGTTTTATGTGCTTCCTCATTTCACAAGGCAGACATTATAATAACATTTTATTACGTATGTAAATTTAAGCAATTCTTCTTATGGCCAAAAAATTCTAACACAGGATCATTGTCTGCATTTTTGTGAAGATGCATTTTTACCCCAGAAAACTATGAGTTATGAACACCTTATTATGTCCATAAATATACTTCTAGAATATTTTCCTAATAGCTGCACAGTAGTTGTTCTCATGATTATACCATAAGTATTCAAGTCATCCCCCTTTCTTGGATATTTAGGTTACTTCTAATTGTTTGCAAGTAATAAATAGTGCTGCAATGAACACCCTATGCCTATAGTTGTTCCCTTAGGATAATTTCCTAGAAAATAGCTATTTTAAAAGATATTACCACGTTAAAGACAAATTTCATCCAAGAAAGAGGTACTAATTTATATGCTTAACAGAAAAATATAACAGTGTCATTCTCTTTTATTCTTATGTCTATCAATGCTGAGTAGTAACCTTGCATTAAAATATGGACCATATGGCAGGTAAATGAATTATCTCATTGCTTTAGTTGCAATTTGTTTGATAACTGGTTATTAACCTAAGCCTATTTCTACATTGCAGACCTCTCCATTTTGCTTCTTTTTTAATTATATACTCATATCCCCTTAAAATATTTCTACTGATGTAATTTTTCCTATTTTTATTAGTGAGAATTTATGTATTAAACTAGTAACCTTTTTAAAAAAATGTTGTCGGAATTTTTATTGGAATTGTGTTGAATCTGTATATCAATTTTTTAATCCTGAGATAGCTCCCTCATCTGCTCGTTGTATCCACTCAGTGTCTCTCCTCTTCTTTTAGGAGGCACCAGGAGCCAAACCTGGGACCTCCCATGTGGGAGGCAGATGCCCAATTGCTTGAGCCACATCTGCTCCCTGATTGTTGCATCTCCTCATTCATCAGCTCATTCATCAGCTCAAAACAGCTCATAGCATCTGCTCATCTTCTTTAGAAGGCATTGGGAACTGATTGGGACTTTCCATGGGAAGCAGGCACCCAACTGCTTGAGCAACATCCGCTCCCACTAGTAACCCTTTTTGTGTCCTAGTGTTTAATTTTTTCCCCTAGGTTGTAATTTGCCTTCCATTTAAAAATAATATTTATGGCAGACAGACTTTTTATGAATTTATTTTGAAACATATCACTTTATATTTTGAGATTCTTTCTGGACTATATGATTCTCTTACGTGACATAAATCTCAAGGCGGAAAGGATGTCTCAATTTTTTGCCATTTGGTAATAAGAAATGACTTTTAAAGATAAAATTTAGATAACTTCAGAAGGTTTTACACAATGATGTTATAAATTTTCAAACTTTTATTGCCTATATCAATTGCTAGTAAAATTAAAGGTAGCTAAATATGAGAATTAATCCTATCTCAAATAATACAAGCGATTGTCATAGACGCACAAATATATATTGAACTCTCTGATAGGCATGCATTCTGATATGGTCAAAATGCTACCTATGCTGCAGAGAAATTGGAACACTCATGCATTGCTGATGGGAATGCAAAATGGTGCATCCCTTGTGGAAAACAGTTTGGCAGTTCCTCAAAAAGTTAAACATAGAATTGTCATATTGCCCAGCAATTCCACTATAGATATATACCAAAAGGATTGAAAACAGAGACTCAAACATATATTTGTATATCAATGTTCACGGCAGTGTTATTTACAACAGCCAAAAGGTGGAAACAACCCAATGCCCATCAACAGATAAGTGGATTTTTTTAAAAGTGTGTTATATACACACTTTGGAATATTTTTCAGCCCTGAAAAGGAATGACATTCTGATATGTGTTATAGCATGAATGGCCCTTGAAAACAGTATTCTTAATGAGATAAGTCAGACACAAAAGGACAAATATTCTATGATGTCACTTCTGTGAAATATCTAGAATATGCCAATTCAGAGACCAAAAGTAGATCAGTGGTTACCTGGGGCCTGGAGGAGGGAGAATGGGAAGTTATTGCTTAATGAGGACAGAGTTTCTGTTTGGGTGATGAACAAGTTTTTATGATGGCATAATATTGTGAATGTAATTAGTACCACTGAATTGTACACCTAAAATGGTTAAAATGGGAAAATTTGCACTACATATAGATATTACCACAATAAGAAAAAAAAAAAAGCCCTAGGGGGAAACAAAAAACAGTGTCAATGCTATATTCTCTCATAATATACGTAGATAAAAGTAGATATTAAGATATCAAACTACTTAGACAAAATAAGCGATGGGAAGTAAGAAAATTACTAAAGTAAATTACATGGAGCCAGGCTATTAACAGATATCTGCATATGTCTTGATGTCAGAAAAGCCTTTTACAGTAGATATGAGAGAAGTTATTTTTTTACCTGGTTTTCCTTTCACCCATTATTTCCATTGGGAATAGCTTAGATAATACAGGAGTATTACTGCAGACAGGATGGCTCTATTTCCTGTAATGTTGAATTCATCACAGGTTTTACAAAGAAAGGCCAGCTTTGAATATTCTCAAGTAAACAGTTTTGGGGGTGAGCTTCAGTGAAAGAATAATCATGATCACATTCTTGAGAATTATTTCAAATATATTTGTGCATGGCTTCTTCACAGTTCTGTGTCACACTGATCAATTTGAATGTGTAAACTTTGTAAATAAGAACATTCCAGAGTATGCATATTGCCTCGTATTGCCTTTTCTATGCTACGAAAGTAACTGACAGGAAAAAAAATCCCTTGGAGAGGAATGAAGATGAAATGTGGAAATACACACACACACACACAATGATGGCTACACTATCTCCTATTTCATACACTAGTTGCAAGTACTACATTTCCACTACTTCAAATATTTGTATAGATAAGTATAGAGCACTTTCTGTGCCAAGCATTTTACTAGTTGATTATAAGCTGTAATGCTCTGTTTTCTGCTTATTTTAGACTTCTAGTCCTGCATGTCCACCTAAACTGCAAATTCTTCTGTATCATTATATAATCTATATAAGCTAGTATATTTCCAAAAGTAGATGTATCAGGTGTCATTACAGTTCTCTTGCTGGAATCACCCAATTGTCCAAGTGTAGCTTATGACAGATATTAGGTACACTTTCCTGAGAGTTCACTTGTTTTATATTTACCTACAATTAGACTTTGAAAGTATTTTAGGAGGGTCTATTTGGGGAACCCAGTTACTTGTCTTCCCTTTACTGAAGAATCTTCATGCTTCCTATGGGGAGATACTTCCTTCTCACTATGTGTGTAAACGATGACCCACCACGTGAGCCAAATCAGTATTAGTAGTCAGTGAGGTGACAAATGTGGAGCTAGAGTCCCCTTATATCAATATCTGCATACATCATAATGACAGACTTGTCAGTTTTGGTATTTTATACCCACAACTCTTAGAAAAAGGAATATACACCACCGGTAAGGCTTCCAACATGATGTTTCAAACCGATGACACTCTTATTCCAAATCCCGTGCGTGTTGTTTTCACAAAACCATACTGGTAGGTCATTAATGTTTGGGGGGATGCACAAACCCTTCATAGAGAAGGAGGCTTTGAACTGGGGCTAACAGGATGAAGATGACTAACTAGGTCTGGTGGCATTTCAGGCAGAGAACAGAACATGTATGTGGCATGTTCGAAGGCTCAAATACATGCAGTAGTCCCATTCCCTTGGTGAAATATGTGTACTTTGTCTAAAGCAGAATTTCTGAACCTCGGTGCTATTGGCATCTCGGGCCGGTTCATTTGCTGTGGGGTGGCTGCCCCGTGCACTGTAGCATGTTTCGTAGCATCCCTGGCTTCCACCCCCTAGCTACCAGCAGCACCTCCCCCAGTTGCAACAACCAAAAATAATGTCTGCAGACATTGCTAAATGCTCCCCGGGGGTGGGGCAAAATTTCTTCAGCTAATTGTCCTGCTCGTCATTGCAACGATGGATACAGGCCATTATACATTTTGTCATAACCTACAAAATTGTGTGTGTCAAAGTATAAACCATAATGCAAACTCTAGTCCACGGTTAGTGGCCGTGCTTCAATATGGGTTCATCAATTGTAACAAATGCACCACACTAATGAAGGATATTGTTAATGTGGGAAAGTGCGGGAGGGGGAGGGAGCGGGGCATACGGGGATCCCTTATAATTTTTATGTAGCGTTTATGTAATCTAAAACTTCTTTAAAAATTTTTTTAAATAATAAAGAGATTGGGGGGAAAAACAATACTCCTATAGACAGACCATATTTATAATTTCCCATAAGTAATGTGGCAGGTTTGTACCATCTTTTTTTTTTTTAATTTAACTTATTTACCTTTTTTTTTTTTTTTACTTTCAGTTTTTTTTTGTAGGTTTATTTATTTATGTAATTCCCCGCCGCCCCCCCCCCCCCCCCCCCGTTGTCTGTTCTCGGTGTCTATTTGCTGCGTCTTGTTTCTTTGTCCACTTCTGTTGTCATCAGCGGCAAGGGAAGTGTGGGCGGCGCCATTCCTGGGCAGGCTGCACTTTCCTTCAAGCTGGGCGGCTCTCCTTACGGGGCGCACTCTTTGCACGTGGGGCTCCCCTACGCGGGGGACACCCCTGCGTGGCAGGGCACTCCTTGCGCGCATCAGCACTGTGCATGGGCCAGCTCCACACGGGTCAAGGAGGCCCGAGGTTTGAACCGTGGACCTCCCATGTGGTAGAAGGACGCCCTAACCACTGGGCCAAGTCTGTTTCCCTGTACCATCTTTTATGAAGGTCTTCATTGTTTTTAATACATGTTTTTCTATATTCTTCTTTAGATGCTGTTCATGTAAAGATTCTTTTTTTTTAATTCATTTTTAAAAAATATTACATTCAAAAAATATGAGGTCCCCATTCACTCCCACTGCCCCCACCCCACCACTCCCCCCACAGCAACACTCTCCCCCATCATCATGACACATCCATTGCATTTGGTGAGCACATCTCTGGGCATCGCTGCACCTCATGGTCAATGGTCCACATCATAGCCCATACTCTCCCACGTTCCATCCAGTGGGCCATGGGAGGATCTACACTGTCCAGTAATTGTCCCTGCAGCACCACCCAGGACAACTCCAAGTCCCGAAAATGCCTCCACATATCATCTCTTCCTCCCATTCCCCGCACCCAGCAGCCACCATGGCCACTTTTTCCACACCAATGCCACATTTTCTCGATTACTAACCACAATAGTTCATGAATAGAATATCAGTAAGTCCACTCTAATCCTTACTGTATTCCTCCTTCCTGTGGACCTTGGATTGGTTGTGTCCATTCCACATCTATGTCAAGAGGGGGCTAAGATTCCACATGGATACTGGATGCAATCCTCCTGCTTTCAGTTGTAGGCACTCTTGTCTGCATGGTGTGGTGGTTGACCTTCTTCAACTCCATGTTAGCTGAGTGGGTTAAGTCCAATAAATCAGAGTGTAGGAGCTGAAGTCTGTTGAGGCTCAGGGCCTGGCTATCATATTGTCAGTCTAGGGATTCAGATCCCCTAGATATATCTTAAACCCCAGCACCAACTACAATTCCAGTAAAGTAACAGGAAAGGCTTGTGAAAAGAGATCACATCTGAGTCTAGCTCCAACATGCAGAAACACCAACTCCAAAGAAGGGCCAACTGACATGGCAGTGAACTCCATCTGCCATGACCATAAAACCTGTGGGTCTCTTTAGCCCTCAGAAGAACCAATACCTGGGTTGTATCTACTTTATCTGTCTCTAGACTCTGCTCAAGTGTGCATAAGGGCAATCCTTCTGACAACCTCCAGACTCTTTTTTAGAGACTCATAGCCATATAAACTCATTTGTCCTTTCCATTTCCCCCTGAATTTAGGTCAAAAAGCATTTTTAACTTCCGTTATTATATGTACACAGGGATATTCTGCTGGTCCGCGTTGAACCTTTAATTCAAGGTCATTTTCTAGTTATGTCATCAGCTGGTACTTGGTAGTGATCCCTCGGTGCCAGGGAGGCTCATCCCGGGGTGTCATGTCCCACGCTGGGGGGAAGGCAGTGCATTTACATGCTGAGTTTGGCTTCGAGACTGACCACATTTGAGTAACACAGAGGCTGTTAGGAGGCAACTCTTAGGCACAGTGCTGCTCTAGGCCTTGTTCTTATTTCAGGTGTATAGGCTCACAAGCATAGTCATTAGTATCAGGGGCTCACTGTTGGACCCTCATTCCTTCCTGGTCCTTGCCATTGCACCTGGAGGACTGCCGCCGCTCCCCTAGGGACCACGACAGAGCCCTCCAGGCCAGGAACCCAGCACCCCTCCAGCTGTTGTTTCTAATTGTTTCCACTATGAGTATATCCAAACATTTCCATGCACCCCGGACACATGCCCTGTATAACTCCCTGTCAACCCTATGTATCCTGTCAATAACATCCCATACCAGCATTCCTCCACCGCCATTGTTGAACCACTCTGTGATCCAAAACTTCCTGAAAAGTGAAGCCCAATATAATGCCAGGTTCCCTTAATAGTAAAATGGAATATAGTGATGAGTTTAAAGGTTAGATATAGAATACATATTGATTTGGAAAAATTCTACATCCTATCTTTTTCTTTTCTTTTTTCCTAATTATTAAGCTTCTCTTCACAAGAGCTATAGATCGTAGTAATTCATATATACAATATACAGTACTCCCACCTATCCAATATAAAACCTTTTCCCTTCCACAGCAATAATCTTTTAACATATTCATACTATATTTAATGAAACTGATGTACAGATATTGAGACAATAGCTTTCAGACAAGGTAACATTTGTGTTTACATTGTGGTTTATACTTTAGGCTATACAATTTTCTAAATTTTTATTTATCTTATGTTTTACATTATGATTTACATTATTATTCTGTTGGCCCCTATATGTTTTTGGTGTAATATTACATGTTTTATATCCATCCTTGCATACTCTTGTAAAACACTTCTATTGCCCTCACAGTTACGTTGGTTCCATCTATTCAATATCTATTTCCCCCTCCCCTTGGGGCCCACAGTGACAGTCAATCTTCATTTCTTGAGGAGCCATGTTCAGAGATAGTTGCAACAGTGTTGAGGGCTTGACTTGCTCAACTGCCCTAATGCCCTGGGAGCCACCCTTTCTCTTGAGAGATACAGTTCCATCTATTTGATGGCATTAGTCCTCCCCAGGATGTGGGTCTACCTTCACTCTCATTATATGGGTCTCTGCCCAATGGTATAACCCACTCTGGCAAAATGAGCATTCACATATTCCCTAGGAGTCTGTCCTACATCAGATTATCCCCTTTAAGTATATTAAACAGGTAACTTTCCTAATTATATTTTGAAAAGGTTTTCTTAGCATTATACTCGCAACCAACACCTGACAATCTCCTGTGTTCGTATGTTGTCCCACCCTCCCCCAATTTCTTGGGCAATATTACCCATCCGGCCATCCCTAGCCCCCCTCAAACCCACAAAGCCCCACCCAAAGGTAACCCTGTGCCCCCATTTTATCCCTTCCTTGTACACATTAAAGATTCTTTTTAAGGCATTGTGCTTTGGTTGTTGCTATTATGTATGGTATTGTTTTTTCCTCTTATATTTAACTATTTATTTGTCGTCTATAAAAATGTTATTTTTAAAATACTCATTTTATTAACTTGAAAACAAAATTCCTCCAGTTAAGGAACACTGGTCTAAAGTGGGGATTATGATGGGAAGCAGTGTTGAGAAGGTAGAGGCAAATGGGGTCATCAAGGGCCAACTGTATAAGGGGTGGGGAATAGAAAGGGAATGGCCTAAATAAGGGAGTTAAATGATCAGATTTGCATTCTAGAAGCCTGGGGAGCAGTTAGGAAAGTACAGGAATAGTCCAAAGCGAATTAAGACGGACTGAACTAAAACAGTGGCTGTAGGAATGAAATGTGTAGAAGAAATTTGAGAAAAGTCTTGACTGGGTGGAGGTGATCTTGAAAGGGGAAAAGCTGCTTTGGGGAAAGAAATATGCAATTCCATTCTGAGCATGTAGCTATCAAGAGTCCAGTGGTACATCAAGGAAGAAATACAGAATAAATATTTCTAGCTCTTATAAAAGATCTCTGTAATGAATAAACACTTAAGTGGTAGTTGAAGCTGTGAGCAAGATGAGAACTCATAAAATGAGAAAATAAGAAGGAGGGAACTGTAGAAAACACTAATATTGAAGCTAAATGGTTATCAGGACAGGAGGCAACACAAAGGAGACCAGAAGTTACTGCTGGAGAGGTAGGAAAAAGTACAAGGAGACAACAGTACCAACTGTTGATGAATATTCATGGAAGCTAAGGACTCAATATGTTGTAGCCTCTGGCAACACACAGGTCTTTGGTAACTGTAATAAGGGCAGTTTTATTGGAGTGGAAAAGGCAGAATCCAGTTTGCTGTGGACTGCTCAGAAGCCCAGGGAATCTAAGTGTGAAGAAAGTGAAGCAACTCTGCCCTCTGAACTCAACATGTTACTCTGGGAGAGTTGAGCTCCTCCTGCATTTTTGGCTGTGCAGTGTAAGTGGACTGTTACCAAGAGGTGTGACATATGAGGGCCCAGAAGTAATCCATCCACCACGCTTCTTTGTTAATAGGGCCCGTGTAAGAAACTTTTGTCTAGGTTTGCTCATATCACCTTCAAAAAGACTTGGAGACACTGATCAAAGATGCAGAAAATAACTCTTACGGAGGAAGCTAAACTTTGTGGGTAATTTTAGCCTAGAAATGGAAAACCTGTAGTGTGATTTAATTACTGTTTTTAAGACTATGAGAGTTTGTATGAAAAAGATGTGAATCAGATATTTCTGTGCTTGCATAAGAGAAATGGGCCTAAATAAAACAAGATGTTCTAGAAATGGCTATCATAGAAGGTATGAGATTCATATTTTTCAGGAGATAGTGCCCATTATGTAATGTAAGAGCTATTCCATTAAAAAAGAAATTTACCAAGTAAAATGCATTTCCTTGATTTATTAATATTAACCTTCAAAATTCTGATTTACGTGCCTTAAATTCCAAGAATCGTGTATAGTGCTTTGATTTATACATTATGCATATAAAAGTTCTTATTAATGAATCTTAAATTTCAAAGTTGTGATTTAGTATGTTGGTTTATAAATCTCAACTTTAAACTTCCAATTTAGTGCTGTGATTTATGGGTGCCAACTTTCATGCTATTTATGAATCATAATGTTAAAGCTCTGATTTAGTGTGATAGTTACTGTAAGATACCTTTGCACAATAAAATGTGCAGTTCTTAAGGGACCAAGATGAAACTGATCAATGATTCTTATATGCAGCACACTGTACATAAACTCAGTTACAGAACTATCCTCAGTAGTAGATTTTGAATAGAATGCCTAGGGGAGTATACGTGGAGTCATAATAAACTGTGTTGAGGGACCTGTCTTCCCTTTTTATTATACATTTCATGGTAAAAGTGAGCAGTTCTGTTATACCCCGTGCAATTTTCATAAGTTAGGCAACAAAAGAGAGCCTCAATATTGCTTTACAATGTCTTAGTAAGATGGTCAAGTTTTCTTGGTAGATATACCTACATATTTGGTTAATGTGCTTTATAGCAGCCTTTAAAATTGATTCTCTGATATCATTCAGCCTGCCAACAAAGCATTTGGTCACATAATTTGCATGAGGACCACAGCGCAGCTGCTAATCCCACTTCCCACTCCAACTCCTCTTCCTCATCTCACCCCTCCTCCACTCCTGCACTGTTCAATATGGTAGCCACCGGTCATATGTGGCTATTAAGCATTTGCAATGTGGCTAACTCAAGTTGAGATGTGATTAAAGGCATATCAAATTTCAAAGAAGGAAAAATGTAAAGTATCTCAAATAATTTTTGTCATTGCATGTTGAAGCGATAATATTTTGTATAGAGTGTATTAAATAAAATAAAATTAATTTTATCTGTTTCTTTTTATTTTATTCCCCACCACTACTCCCTCATCTGTTTGTTCATTGTTTTTGCTTGTTATTTGCAATTGTTGTCTGCTTGTTTTTTTCCTTGTTGTCTTTTTTCTTTTTTGCTCATTGTCTGTTTTTCCTTTCGGGGACGCGGGGAACTGAACCCAGGACCTCCCGTGTGGGAGGCAGGTGCCCAACTGCTTGAGCCACAACTTCTCCCTGCTCATTTGTTTTCTCTCATTGTCTTGCTCATTGTTGTTGTTTTATTGCTCAGGGTCTGCCCATTGTTTTTGCTCTCTGTCTACTTGTTGTCTGCTCATTGTTTGTCTTCTTTAGGCAGCATGGAGAACCTAACCTGAGACCTCCCATGTGGGAGGCGGGCACTCAACTGCTTGAGCCTCATCCGCTCCTCATTTTATTTTTTAATGTGGCTACTAAAATAGTTTGCCTACATGGCTCACACTATATTTCTATTGAAAAGAATTGCCCTAGTCCTTCCACTGTTTTTTGGAATAGAAGTTCCTAAATGCTGCAGCCCCTTGCAGATATTCACTTACGTTGCCATGACCAGTCTACTAAATGGAGAAAGGACAAGAAACCAAGAATATGATTTATTAAGCTTGTATCCTTTTAATCTCCTCAACTCGCTTCTCATTATAAAAATGTGTAGCTTAGAAACAAATTGTGGTTATTATTGTATTTTGTATTTCCTTCCTAGATGGGTTTGAGAGACTGAATATACAAAAGGACAATTGCCAGACCATATGAAAATAGAACGCAACCTCCACAGCAACCAGCCTAGGAAGCCAAACCACAAACTTTGCAGCAATGAGCTTTAAATGGTCAGGACCTGGTCAATAACTGCTAGTTTCCCTAATTTTTGTCCCCACTTCCAACTTAGGACCAGTCAGAGAAAGCCAAATAGGCTCCCTTAGCCAATCACATAGGCTGCTCTGTTTCTAGTTATCTCGCCTCCAGCTTCCCTGTACCAACAGCCTCCAATCAGGACAGAAATGACTCCTTTCCTTTATTCCACTATAAAGCTGCTCCATTCCTCTGCCTGCCTTTGAGTTTCCACCAAATGCAAGTGAGGGTGGCTGACCATCTCGTTAGAGCAAGCCCCACATATTGTGTTTTCTCATTTGAGCAGTCTTCCTTTATTTCCACAGGTTGTAATTTCACATATAACTATTTCTAAGATATCGTTTCTTAACTGTTTCCTGGAGCTCAAACATCATACAAAGTACTTTCTCTATTGTAAAGGTAAATGCAAATTTAAAAAAAAACAAAGATCTATATT
Organism: Dasypus novemcinctus; assembly: GCF_030445035.2. Classification (NCBI taxonomy): domain Eukaryota; kingdom Metazoa; phylum Chordata; class Mammalia; order Cingulata; family Dasypodidae; genus Dasypus; species Dasypus novemcinctus. The sequence goes on along the minus strand of NC_080704.1, from coordinate 32,180,778 downwards.
AATTGTCTCTGGTGCTAAAAAGATCTCTCTCCCCTGCCCTTTCCTTAGAGCATTCTTTAGAAAACTTGTTAATCTTTTCTCTGCCCTTTTGAAATGCATGTAAATATTGTTTTAAAGTTAAATAAGCCTTTGCCCGGCTTTACAACTTAGAACGTCTTTCTCCAGGACCTGGGAACCATCTTTTTGCAATGTAAATATCAAGAAAGGAAGCATCCTTGTCTCCCTATTTCCATGTGAGTTTAACTTAGATGCCTGACTCCAACTTGAAACTCTCTTGCTGTCATAGAGAGATGAGAAATTTGATTATTCCTTCGGACCGAGGCAATTAGTAAACACAAAGCCCACCCCAATTACCTGGTGAATTTAAGATGAACTGTGGATGGCAAATGGTGCTGTCAATTCTTCTTGCTTGAGGACTAGTATTTGTTTATCTTGAGAACATTAATGTAATGGATTGTATCTGCTTGGTTATATAAAAATTTTTTAAAAAGGTGAGATTTCTTTCTTTGCATTCTCTTTAGTGGATTGCATGTGTTGCATCCCATTGTGGTTTAATGCCTATTCAATAATAAAATTGTTTTCCTTTCTCTTCTACCTGTGTGGAAAGGTTTTCTGGGTGGGGAGAAATTTTGTTTTAAATTGTATTTCCCCAACATTATATATTTTATCATTGAATCCTTGTCATAGCCCTGTAAAATAGGTCCTATTAATAATACACTGGCTCTATTGACAAGGACTTAGAGGCATAGCTAAGTAATTTGATAGAGATCACACACTGACAGAGTTAAGAGTCAAACTTAGAATCTGTTATCTATACTCCATACATTAAACAGCCTTTCAAGGCAGACATTTGGAATCTGCAGCTGTGAGCCATGCCCTAACTTGTTCACTAAAAAGGGATTCAGAAAGCTGAAATGTCAGGATCTCAACCTGAACCTTTTACTTTGTCCTTTGAATTCCTGTCTTCTTTTTGCCTAAAGACACGTCAGGAAAACCCGTTGAGGCAGCCTGAGCTCGTGGTGGGTGTGTCAGGCAAGCTGTATGGTCATGCCATGCGCCATAATTGGGGTTTCCAATAACTTTAATGGAACAGGAATCGGTGTTCTGAGGTACGACAGAAATTCTCTGTTCTGGTTTTCCTAACAGAAATGACCATTTGTGGCCTCTTGGGACTTCACCTTAAGTAGAGGAAAGCACGCAGGTGATGATAGTTTATTCCTGCCCCAAAGGATTGTGAAAAGGAAAGCGGGATGCTGGCAGCTTCACACTTTTGCCTTGGTGGTGTTTCATGTATCCTTTTTCACCACAATCGTTCAGCTTCACTTTACTGTGAAGTCAATAGCAAACTCTAACTTCGCTTTGGATGTGCCATTCTCAAGGGAATTCAGAGACATTCAATGAAATGTTTAATAATGATATACTTGGAATTGGAGGATGGATGCAGTTTTGAATTTAAATTTGAGCCAGGGGATATCTTTTAAACTTACCAAAGGAGAAATTAGCACCCTGACGTGGAGTGGCCACAACAATATCCAAAAATCCATACAGCCAAACAAACAAAAAACAGCTGTTATTGACCACTGATACACTGTGTGATGGCAAAAAATAAAATTTAATAGCATTGCCTGGTTGTTTAAGTCAAGATGATTGTATTTTAAAACTCTACTAACGAACCAGCTAGAATGCACATTATTCTTTCCATTAAAAAAAAAAGATTTATTACCACCCCCCCATCATTGTCTGCTCTCTGTATCCATTTGCTGTGTGTTCTTCTGTGTCTGCTTTTATTCTTGTCAGACGGCACCGGGAACTGATCCTGGGACCTTCTGGAGTGAGAGAGAGGCACTCAGTCTCTTGTGCCACCTCAGCTCCCTGATCTGCTGTGTCTCTTATTGTCTCTCCTCTGTGTCTCTTTCTCTTGCGTCATCTTCCTGTGCCAGCTCTCCGCGTGGGCCAGGACTCCACTCAGGCCAGCACTCTGGTGTGGGCCAGTACTCCTGCATGGACCAGCATGCCACAGAGGTCAGCACTCAGTGTGGGTCAGCTCTCTGCTTGGGCCAGCTCACCGTGTGGGCCAGCTTGCCTTTACCAGGAGGCCCCAGGGATTGAACCCTGGACCTCCTATATGGTAGAGGGGAGCCCAATTGCTTGAGCCACATCTGCTTCCCTATTCTTTTCTGTAGAAATAAAAATGTAATGAAGTGATGGACGGAGTAGTCCATATATTTTTTTAAAAAGCTAAAAGTAAATTGTCCGCAAACTAGGACTCTAAAGACGTTTTAGAATCTTTGGAGTTAAATTCCTTGAGGCAGTTACCAAATAAAAATTAAGTTATCGTGTGCAATATAATAGCTATTCTTTTCTTGCTAGCTAGTTCAAAAGTACTATATAACAATGAGTTTAAGTGTTCTTTCAGACATTGTCAAGGATCATTCCAGGACCAATAATTTCACCACCAATGAAAGCTTTAATTAAAGCAGGGAAAAATAAAAATGGCAATAAACAGCATACTAAACTTCAGCTTTGTATACATGCCTTATCAAACTGACACACATCTTAGATACATGCCTGGGACAATAGCATCACCTTTAGAGGAAATGGATTCCAATGTTAATTTTATCATTCACAGGAAGTATAATGTACTGAACAAATATCACTTATTTTTATTTAAACTCCAAGTGTAAAGATATTATATTTGCATATTTCTAAGGATATCTTATATACACACCATTGGTACATGTGGAAGAGAACAAACATGAAACTGAATGGAGATAATAGATCAAGATGGTGGATGGAGACTAGGTTTTAGTCATTGGCAGGTATGCAAATCATTTAACCTTTTTTTTAAAAATAATTTGTTTTTTCCTAGGGAGTCTTTTTTTTCCTTTCTTCTTTACTTTTAAAAAAAATGTGTATCTTATTTATTTATTTCTCCCCTCAACCCATTGTCTGCTCTCTGTGTCCATTTGCTGTGTGTTCTTCTGTGTCTGGGAACTGAACCTGGGATATTCCAGAGTGGGAGAGAGGCACTCAATCACTGGTGCCACTTCAGCTCCCTGGTCTGCTGTGTCTCTCATTGTCTCTCCTCTGTGTCTCTTTTTTTTGTTTGTTTTTTAAATCCCGCCCCCCCCTTGTGGCTTTTTGTGTGCTGTCTGCTCTCTGTGTCCATTCACTGTACGTTCTTCTGTGTCTGTATTTATTTCCCCTCCCCTCTTGTGGCTTGCTTGCTGTCTGTTCTCTGTGTCCATTCACTGCGGGCTCTTCTGTCTTCTCACTTGTCTCCCTTCTTTTTGTTACAACAAATTGCTGAGTTGGCTCTCCATGGTGTCTGCAGGCCAGGTAGCGCTCCTCAGCAGGCGTACAAGCCTGCTTTCACAAGGAGGCTCTGGGACATTGTCGGGCGGCGGTGAGGGGGAGAGACCCTAGGCAGCAGAGGGCTCTCGGGGGCTCTCGGGCGCGGAGGACGCGCGGCGCTGCAGGGAGATACCACGGAGACCAGGTCTGTGCGCAAGTCCGTTTATTTGAGGAAGTGCTACAGGTTTTATACTGATAGGGGTGGGCGTGTAGCTGACGGATTGGCTAGAGAGGGGGTGAGAGGGCGGGGATAGCAGGGGGGCCGTTCCTGGCGGTCTGATGGCTACACAGGCGTATCAGCTAAGTTGGCCAGAAAAATAGCCGCCTGTGGGGACAGGGCTACAGGACATGAACCGAGGGCCTCCCATATGATAGACAGGAGCTCAGCTAATTGAGCCACAGCCGCTTCCCTCTGTGTCTCTTTTTGTTGCATCATCTTGCTGGGCCAGCTCTCCACACAGGCCGGCACTCCTCCACAGGCCAGTACTCCTGCACAGGCCAGCAACTGCATGGGGCAGCAGGCCATGTGTGCCAGCTTGCCTTCACCAGGAGGCCCTGGGAATTGAACCCTGAACCTCCCATATGGTAGAAGGGAGCCCAATTGCTTGAGTCATATCTGCTTCCCCAGATCATTTAAACTTTTAACATTTCATAATGTCACCAAAGCTCACACAGATTCCCAGATCCTCTTACCAGATTTTTTTTCTTTTAAAGATTTATTTATTCCTCTCCCCTTCCCCCCATTGTCTGCTCTCTGTGTCCATTTGCTGTGTGTTCTATTGTGTCCATTGTATTATCAGGCAGCACTGGGAAACTGCGTTCCTTTTTTGTTGCGTCATCTTGCTATGTCAGCTCTCCGTGTGTGTGGCACCATTCCTAGGCTGGCTGTGCTTTTTTTACACAGGATGGCTCTCCTTACAGGGCACACTCCTTGTGCGTGGGGCTCCCCTACACAGGGGCGCTGCTGCATGGCATGGCACTCCTTGTGTGCAGCAGCACTGCATGTGGGCCAGCTCACTACACAGGTCACTACACAGGTATAGAACCTGGACCCTCCTTATGGTAGGCAGATGCTCTATCAGTTGAGTCATATCTGCTTCCCCAGTTCTTTTTCTTTGTTAAAATGTTATCACTTCAATTAAGCCAAATGTCTTTGGTTCCCATCCTTTTACCTGAAAACCCAGTGGAATAATAATTTTCTGGAGTATCTTGGGCAGAAACTATTTAATGAATGGTATTATTGATTATAAAATCTTCACCCTTCATCCCTCCTTATCATGGGGGGAATTAGGTCCTCACCCCACTAATAATGGGCTCACCATGTGACTCGTTTGGGCCAATGGACCCAGAGAATGCAGGTGGAAGTGATAATGTGCCAGTTGAAGTAGAGGCAGTTCTGAAAGGAAGCTTTAAGAGGCATTCTAATTTTCTTTCTTTTTTTCAAAGAGAAAGAAAGTTTATTTAGTTGCATAAGCAAAGGAGCACAGTGGGCCTCAAGGCCCTTGGGGCCTCCTGGATCTACAGAAATTCTAGGATTTTATTATATCAGGATGCTAATGAGTAATTTGGGTGGAATTTGCATGGGTTATTTCATTAATAAACATTAAGAGGCTGAACAAGGATGGAGTTGGATACTGACCTAGGGTGAGTTACAAGGTTACAACCACTATCAGAGATCAAGGCATCCAGGAGAGCGGATACCAAAAACAAAGGTCAGCTACATTGTTTTTCATATAGGTATAAAACAGAGGATGGTAAAACGGTCATCTTTTCAATAGAAATGCTCATATATGAAGGTAAGATCCTTCTGGAGTAATCATTCCAATGACAGGGGTTTTTTAAATTAATTTTTTATTTTTAAAGAAGTTTTAAATTACATAAATGTTACATAAAAAATATAAGGAATTTCCATATGCCTCACCCCCTCCCACACTTTCCCCCATTAACAACATCTTTCATTAGTGTGATACATTTGTTACAGTTGATGAACACATATTGAAGCATTGCCACTAACCGTGGACTATAGTTTGCATTACAGTTTACACTCTGTCCCACACGATTTTGTAGATTATGACAAAATATATAATGGTCTGTATCATTCTAAGTTTTTGACAGCCCACTTATTCTCCTCCTCTCTGCACTATAGACAGCAGGTGCTCTTTCAGCCTGGTCCTGGAATGGCAAGTCACTACCTGGAGTAGAGCCATTGCAGCAAACCTAAATGTCTGTAGTGAAACAATGAGATTTTGGAGTTGTTTATCATGCAGCATTATCATAAGAAAAGTTTTTAGAGACTATAAGGAGAGTGAGAGGACTCAGACACTCTAAGGACAACCCAGCGACTCTCACAGTCAAACTAACAATTACCTGAGATGAGTTAGAAGTTGGATTTGTCCCATAAGTAATACTTTCTTCAGAAGCTAAAAAAAATGTAAGTAGCTATATCTGGAAAAAGATAGAACGATGGCATTGCTATCTGTGTGCCTAAATCCACCTAGTTATTAAAGTACATCTATAATTTTTCTGTCCATCTATCATCCATCCATCCATCCATCCATCCATCCATCCATCCATCCATCCATCCATTCATCCATCCATCCACCCATCCATCCATCTATCTGATTTCAAGGCCTGTGAAGCCAAATTGGAAAGGAAGCAAACTCGTTTAGAGAGCTCTATGGTAACGTACCCAGTCTAATAGTGGTAGGTGGTAGAAAGAGTCTGTTAGTATCTTTCTCCATGTGAGAATAATCCAGTGCTGGAGTCACAGCAGTACCTACAATTCTTAAACCCTCCATTTGCTCATCTCACAACTCCAATGTTCTCCGGAAAGCGACTTACGCATTGGGTTGCATTGAAATACATTTGAACAAGTAACTACCATGGTATCACATGCCCTTGAATTTTTACAATAATTCAAATACTTGAATTATTTTACTCAGTAAAATAATTAAGCTCCATTTTCACAGGCTTAGGAGTTGCATGACAGGAGTTCTCTTAGCTAAGTAACTATCTTGATTTTTTAAAAACCAGGGTTAAGGACACTTCTTTGTGCTTGAGTTTCTTGCACGAAATTACTTATATGAAACTATATTAACTAACATGGTCAGGATTAACTGATGAGTTATGGCTAAATGTTTTGAAAATATTAAGTAATAGAAAATGTATTGTGTGGTCCTAATATTAAAAAATAGATGGAGTTTCTTTATTCTTAAAAATCTAAGTGAAATTTATTTGAAAGAAATAATGTTGACTGGTCTCCCAGAAATCACTGACTTTTCTTATATGCAGATGTTGAACCCTCCATGAGAACCACAGCAAAACTTTTGATATTCTTGGAAATGCTTACAGACATGTGCTCTAGCTTGCATATGCCTTTGAACCAAATCGTGTCACTTACTTTCTTTGTCACTTTATTTGATCTTACACAAACAATCCTTAGTTTTGACATAAAGTGTTCCTACCTCCAATAACAAACTGAATCAAATTCTGAATTATTTTTCTTTGGAAATAGAAGAAAGTAACTCTGGCTAGCATCTTTGATGAAAGACAATCAGAAGGATGCAGGAAGAGTCGAGGGAACTGAAGGAAAAATTCCCAGGGAAAACAGTCTGGCCCAGCTTTGGTTCTGATTCTACCCCCTGGCTCAATCAGCTGTAATGAAACGCTGGGCCACAGAGTATGAGTAAGGATCCCAGCAACTAGCAGTTCCCAGAGAGGAAGAAAGTCTTTGAAGCTAAGCCAGGCATCTGCCACAAGAAATGTCTATTTCAAATTCTCTCATGCATTCACTAGAAGTTGTTTCTTGTTTAAGGTTTAAGCGTAATGTACAATAAAATTGATCAGCAATATCAAAGCACTATTATAAATATCATTAATGATTTGAAATAGCAAAATTTGCTTTTAATGCCAAAAAGGGGTAAATGCCTCCTCCCTCCCTCTCTCTTTTACTTTCTTGTCTTTTCTCCTCCTTATTCTATAACAGTGGGCCTGGTGACAGATATTGTGTGCATATACACATTTGCAACCTACACACAACAGTTTTCTAAGCTGTGTCTGTACTTAGCCCTTTACATTGTGAACACAATTTCAGTTCTTTATTATGAGCCAGTATTTGCATGCAGGGCACTTGCCCAAGTCCCACTGTTCTACCCAGCCTGAAATCTCTTCTTTCCCAGTTACATTGCTATAATCCCAGTATGTCTTTTTCATGCCAAATTCTTATATCGCTATAATATCATTTTTTGAATTTACAAGGCTTTGGGGAGATGATTTACTTGGCATATACCTCTTTTTATAAGTCATCATAAAAGATTTGGACTGATGCCTTATGCTCTCAATAAATTTACTTCTAGCAAGCAGACTCATCCACATCCATTCCATTGATCTTAATGGTGCATCCATGGTAGATGGATCCAATGGATGTTGTTGATGACAATTTAGAGTTTCTCCAACTGAAGAGCACTTAAAAAAATATGAGCTAACACATCGTGCTTTACCTTTATTCTCTCCTACAGCTTTAGTTATGGATACAGCTGCTTATTTGGAAGATAATTATATTCATTGTGTAAGGAAACAATTAGTGTGGGCCATTTTTATTCTGCTGACACTGTTGTATAGAGGTGATGTATTGTTCATAGCCATCAAAGTTTATGCAGCTTGTTGGAAAATCATAAAAATATTGATCAACTTATTAATTTGGATTTTTAAAAAGGTGAATTAAGATTCTTTTGGTCATTAAGATATTAGAAGAGATAAACATTTATTGACACAAAAAGACACTTGTGATGTACTTTAAATAAATTAAGTTTTTGTTTCAAGATGCAATTTGAGGCCATGTGTTTACTTCCACTCCTTCCTCAAATTCCATTTAAATGATTAAACAAATATGAAAACAGTGAATGGTGCCATTAAGAGGTCACAAACTGAATAATTTCTGAAGATTTGATACTGCTGATATATCAGTCAATTAAAATTTCAATATAATCAAAGTGTTGCCAATATAACAAAGTGGACAGGATTCCATAATGGAGCCAACAAAGCAACAAGTACTTTATCCCAGGCATTGGTTTTGGCAAAGAAAGGATCACAGGAAGGACTTTAGGGTACCACATACAAAAAAAACTGGGCAGTATTCTCAAGTTTGCATGATACAAAGAATGGCATTATTTGCTTCCATAGCAAAGATGGTAGTCATGTCACCCAGAATCTGTCAGGCTTCTACAACAAACCTAAACTCACATGCACACACCTGGGCAAGCACATGCATATAGGACAGAAATAATAAATGACCCTACCTGGTAGCTATATCCATATTTCTAAGGGAAACTAGAACTCTAGCCTTCAAACTTTGATTGAGCCAAAGGGCTAAATTTCCCCTGAAACAGTTGGCAAAGAGAAAATTTTAATCCCAAGAAGGTTTTTGGGAATTTCTTCCAACAGTGCCCACAGACAGAGTGTTTAAAATTAACTGCACAGCAAAGTAACACAATTTTCTGAATGAGATTGATTTCAAAGTAGTGATTTAGCAAAATAAAAACAAATAAAATAAGAACTTCCCTCTTTCTCCTTTACCTAGTACGGCAATATTTGAATATAGACATGTATGGCTTCTTGTAAAATCTGTCTCTAATTTGAAGGATGAGCAAAGAGAGAAAGACATATGAACAGTGCAAATATTCCACCATGTTGGTAAATCCAAGTAAACAGTACCCTATGAAAAAGCAGAACAAAATGTGTTTTTAAATCTTCAATTTTTGGTCTTAAAATAAACCACATTATTATTCCATCTATGGAAAGAAATCTACCAAAAACCCAAAATGATTATTTTCAAAGTAATTGACAAAACCAAAATCATAAGTGGAAGATTTGAACATACCTCTTTCAGCCCTTAAATATAGGTAGACATGGTGATCAAATTTAAAATTTCAATAGGGGGAAGCAGACTTGGCTCAGTGGTTGGGGCATCCATCTACCACATGGGAGGTCCGTGGTTCAAACCCCAGGCCTCCTTGACCCGTGTGGAGCTGGCCCATGAACAGTGCTGATGTGCACAAGGAATGCCCTGCCACACAGGGGTGTCCCCCTCATTGGAGAGCCCCACACGCAAGGAGTGCGCCCCATAAGGAGAGCCACCCAGTGTGAAAGAAAGTGCAGCCTGCCCAGGAATGGTGCTGCACACACGGAGAGCTGACACAACAAGATGACACAACAAAAAGAAACACAGTTTCCGGTGCCACTGACAACAACAGAAGCAGACAAAGAAGAACACACAGCAAATAGACACAGAGAATAGACAACCAGGGTGGGGGGGGGGAAGAGGAGAGAAATAAATAAAATAAATAAATCTTTAAAAAAATTTCAATCGAGAGAGTAATCACCAAACTCAATACTGCAGGAATCCAGATAATTAATTTAGAAGATTGAGAAAAGACATTTTCTCAAAAATCAGAGAAAAGGTTAATTTAATGAAGGTGATGACTGAAAAGGTAAGAAACCTAGAGGACAGATCCAGGAAATTCAATATGTGTAATAAGAATTCTCCATAAGAGAGAGTAGAGAAGACCAAAAGCAAACAAAAAGTGAAAAAAATTTAATGAATATAAGAATTGATCTTCAAACTGAAGAGGCTATTTGAGAATAGGAAAAAATAAATAACAGCTTCAGCTTATTGAGAACTTACTTTATGCCAATCATAGTGCTAAGCATTTTATATGTATTATCTCAGCTAATATTCAAAGAAACCTTATCATCCTTTTTTTTCCTTCCTCTCTCCCTCCCCTGCCCTGCTGTTTCTGCTGTCTGTGTCCATTTGCTGTGTCATCTTCTGTATCTATTTCTCTTTTTGTCTTTTCTTTTTGTCTTTCTCCTCTAGGATTCACCAGAATTCGATCCTGCGGACCTCTGATGTGGAGAGAGGTTCCCTGTCTGTTGTGTCACCTCGACTCTCCCTTTCATCTCTTTCGTTGCATCATCATCTTGCTGCATAACTCACTAGTGGGGGCACTGGCTCACCATGTGGACATTCGACTTGCTGTGCAGGCACTCGGCTTGCCATGTGGACACTTGCACAGGTACTTGGCTCACCACATGGACACTGGTGTGGGCACTCAGCTCACCATGCAGGCACTTAAATGGGCACTCGGCTCACTGCATGGGCACCCGGCTCACCACGCAGGCACTTGGCTCATTGTGAGGGCACTGGATTGCTGCACAGGCATGCTTTCTCTTTTTCTTTTTCACCAGGAGGCCCCAGGGATTGAACTCAGGTCCTCCTGTATGGTAGGCAGAGGGCTTATCACCCAAGTCAGATCTGCTTCCCTTTCATTTTTAACAGATGAGGAAACTAAGATATAGAAAGTTTCAGTAGCTAGTTCAGAGTTACAAAGCCTATTGTGTGATGGAACCAGTATTCAAATATAGGCACTCAGACATCAGATTCCATACTCTTATCCACTGGACTAAATTGCTTCATGAAGGGAGAAATCACATTTAGATGAGGCCCAGGTGAATACGTGAAAATTCAGACAATTTTTAACTGTTTTAAAATCATCTAGGCAGAAGAAGTTACACATAAACAGATGGAAACAAGAAGGCAGTATCAGGGATTTCTTCTTTAATACCAAATACAAACACCAGGGAACCGAGAGAGTCTACAACTGCAAGTAAGGGAATCCCATCCATCAGCTATGAGGGATCTAAACCCCCTCTCGATTTAGAGGTGGTGTGGACATCATCCCAGGGTCCCCTGGATGGAGGAATAAAATATGGATTAGAGTGGATTTACTGATATTCTACTATCGAACTATTATGTCTCTAGCAATGGAAGAAATTGTATCATTGATGTGGAGACAGTGGTCACGGGAGTTGCTGAGGGCAGGGAGAGGGAGGAAGAGGTATGATGTGGGGAATGTTCAGGACTTGGAGTTGTCCTGAATGATATTACAGGGACAGATGCAGGACATTATATATCCTGCCATAACCCACTGAATGGACTGGGGGAGAATGTAAATGACAACGTAAAATATAATTCATGTGGTGTAGCAGTGCTCCAAAATGTATTCATCAAATGAAATGAATGTGCCACACGGATGAAAGAGGTTGTTGATGTGGGAAGAGTGGGGGTGGGGTGAGGAGTGGGGTATATGGGAACCTCATATATTTTTAATGTAACATTTTTTGTGATCTATATATCTCTAATAAAAGAAGACAATAAAAGTGTTATAAAAATACAAAATACAAAATGATGATGTAATATGCTTACAGAGGTTTTAATAGAAAACATTACGTAAAAATATTTTTAAAAACATGCTTGCATTCATGTTAATGGGAATAGAAAGTCATTCTCAAATATACAAAGCTTAAAAAACCATTTCATGTAGGTAGCATACTTAATGTGACCTAACACAGCATATAAACTCACTATCTTGCCCTCAGCATGGGCCATGACTCCTGACATAACCAGAGTTATGTCACTAATACATCTTAAGAGCCTATTATCCACGTGATTATGAAAATATGTAAATTTTAAAAATGCTTTGAAGAGAATAAACATAATGTAGTGAAAAATTATTGATAACACTTGGATCTAAAAGTATGGGATGCCAATTTTAAAAAGTGAATGAGGAAGAAATGCTGAAAGAGAGAAATAAACCATGCTAAATTTCTCATTCTAGATGGTGAGAAGCTACAATGAAGATATATTCTCTATACTGCTACTGAAAAAGATTATTATGCTCATAATAAAATAAGGTATATAACTTTCAAATAACTAGAGAAAAAAAGAAAGCAACAAGAAACACTGAACCAAAATATGAAATAAAATGTAAATAGAAGGAGATATAAAAATAAATGCATAGAACGCATTTATCAAAAAGTACCTTGATTCAGTTATCACAATAAACATAAATGTGTTAAATTTTCTTTTAAAAGTCAAAGAGAGACCATCTCCGCTTTTTTTTAAAACAGGAGTATGCATACGGTAAACCAAAGAGCTGAAAGTAGTAAAGAATAAAATCCTAAACGAAGATATAAAAGCTATACCCTTTCTACACCTAAGAAATATGTTAAAAATGTATATGTTAGGAATTCATTGGGCAGAATAATGACCCCCAAAGATGACTACATACTAATCTTGGAATATGTGGATCTATTAGGTTACATGGCAACATGAAATTAAGGTTGCAGATGGAAATAAGGCTGCTAATCAGCTGACATTAAAATAGGGAGATTTTCTTGGATTATTAGGGTGTGTCCAATGTAATCAGAAGGGTCCTTAAATATGGAAGAGTTAGGCAGAAGATTTGGTGCCAGAGTGATGTGAAGTAAGAAAAACTTGACGGGCCATTTCTGGCTTTGAGATGGAATACAAGGGGTTGGCTTTAACAAAGGGAATTTCCAAGGCTAGATGGGAATTTCAGTTTCAGAGGCTAGAAGTTTTGCTTATATAATACATAAAATTGGTAGCATTCTGGAGTTGGCTTTCTGGGAATCCTGGGGGTTCCATGGCATTTTTAAAAAACTCCCTTTATTAGTGTGGTATCTTTGTTCCAATTGATGAAACATTATTATTATAATTATACTATTAACTATAATCCAGAGTTTACATTAGGGTTCCCTCTTTGTGTTGTACAGTACTTTGGATTTTTTATAAAAATTTTTATTCCAGTAACATATATACATCCTAAAATTTCCCATTTTAACCACTTTCAAGTATACAGTTTGGAGTTATTTTTGTACATGATGTGACCTAGAAGTCTACTTTCATTCTTTTCCATATGGATACCAGGTTTTCCCAGAACAATTTGTTGAATAGACTATTTTGTCCTTTTTGAGTGAGACTGGCACACTGGCCAAAAATGAATTAGTATGAGGGTATGTTTCTTTCTTTCTTTTTCTTTTTTTTTTTGAGTGTATATTTCTGAATGTTTAATTGAGTCCTTTGGTCTATATGTCTGTTGTGCTTCTACCATGATGTTTTGATTATTGGAGCTGTAATAAGTTTTAATATTGGGAACTGCGTATCCTACAAATTTGTTTTTCCTTTTCAACATGGTTTTAGCTATTTGGGGTCCCTTACCCATCCATATAAATTTGGTGATTGGCTTTTCCATTTCTGTAAAGAACCCTGTTGGAATTTTGGTTGGGATTGTGTTGAATCTGTCAATTGTTTTGGATAAAATTGACATCTTAACGTTTAGTGTTCTGATCCATGAAAATGGAATATCCTTCCATTTATTTAGGTCTTCTTGGATTTTGTTTAGCAGGGTGTTATAATTTTCCATGGTTTCTTTCCTTCTTTCTATTAATGTGATGCATTATATTGATTTCTTTTTTAAAATTTTATTTTTTAAAAAAATGTTGTCTTTTTGTTAAAAGATATGTAGATCACAAAAAATGTTACCTTAAAAATTATAAGAGGCTCACATATTCCCCAAACCCCAACCCCCCACTCCTCCCATATCATCAACCTTTCTCGTCATTGTGGCACATTCTTTATTTATTAGAGAAATTGTAAGTTTACAAAATGATCATGCATAAAATACAGGATCCACGGATACTACCCCACTGCCAACACCATGCATTGGTGTAGAATATTTGCTACAATTGATTATAGCACTTTTTATAATTGTACATAATTTTAAACAATAGTTGCCTTTGTTTCAATTGATGAAAGATTATTAAAATAGTTCTATCATCTATCATTTACATTAGGTATATTTTCCCCCATATGATCCCCTATTATTACCACCTTGTATGGCATTGTGTATTTGTTATAATTGATGAAAGAATATTCTCATACTTGTGTGATGGGCATATGCTATATATGTAAATATTACAAAATTTATTATTGGAATTGGCTCACATGACTGTGGAGAGTTGCAAGTCCAAATTCCAAAGAGCAGGAAGTAAATTGGGAACTCCAGTGATGATTTCAATGAATTATCCAGAAGCTGGCTGGCTGAAGTAAAGATAATTCTGTTTTCTGACTGCAAAATTATCAGTTCTCCCTTTAAGGCCTTCAACTGATTGAACTAGACTTTTCTCATTGCTCAATGTACTCTCTTTTGTTGATTGTAGATGTAATCATCTGAGTAATGATTAAAATTCATGAAATATCCTCACAGTAACAATCAGGCCAGTGATTGCTTGACCAAACAACTGAACACCATCACCTATCCATGTTGACATCTGAAATTAACTGTCACAGATCCCTACCCTACAACATGTCAAAAATCAACTCAAAATGGATGAATGATCTAAATTTAACGGGTAAAACCTGAAAATCTTAGAAGAAAAAGGAGTAAATCATGACCTTGGATTTGGCAATGGATTCTTAAATATGATACCAAAAGCTAATCAACAAACGAAAAAATAAATATATTGGACTTCATCAAAATTAAAAACTTTTGGTGTCTGGACATGCCTTGACACAGCTATGCTTGCAGCCCGAAGAGAAAAAGGAACTGGAATATAGAATATCCATCCTTTCCAGCAGAGAGGTGGCTGTAGCACTGAGAATCAGGCCTGAAAACAGTGGGTACAGCGGCTGTCCTCTAGGGAGCCTGGCTCAGGTGTGGGAAGGATTCCAGGACAGTTATGGGACTCTGGTGTTAACAGCTAAAAAGAAGACTATTACAGAAAAGCATCCTGAAATATCTGCTAGACCCAAAGGGGAAAATTCCACATCTAAGACTGAAAATGTGCCTACAGATTTAACAAGGAATTCCAGTGGAAGTCATCTATCAGATGAAGATAACATACTTTTTAAATCACAGACTAATGGACATAGTTATAGAATAGACAGATTTTGTAATAAGAATGCTTTATGTCCAGAAGATGGAGCTAGTAAAGATGAGCTTCATTTTATTGACTGGGAGATTGACAGTGACAGGGAAGATGTTAATGAATGCAGTAAATTTGAAGAAGACGAGAGTGTTGTGGAAATATCAGACTGTACTTCTTGTGCAAGTAGTTGTTCTTTGATAAGTGAAGAAAAGCTATCAGACCTTCCTAAGAAAAAGTTTACTGATGCATGATTTGTAAGAAGTATCAGTAGCCTTTCCCTTTTGAAGATCAGAAGATGAAAAATGAATTTATGGAATTATAGTGTAGATATTCTGAAGAAAGCTATACTTTAAATGAAAATACTCCTAACATACTATATATTCCCTAAGGCCATTGGTATATAATCTAGTACATTTATTCTTATGTTATGTTTCTGTAATTACTTGGCTGGTTAATGTTTTGATACAAATAAGGTTGGGACACAGTGTCTACCTATATTTTGAAAAAAGGGATCAAACTAGAATGATACCTACAGTCATTTGATTTCTGATTTTGAATCTACATGTAGGTGTTCATGATCATCATTATAAATAGCCTAGAATATCTTAAGATAAAGATTAGTTATTTGATAAGAATATGTAAAGGTCTACATTCACTTTTTTTTTTGCGGTACCTGGGCTAGGGATTGATCCCAGGATCACATATGTGGGAAGCCGGCGCTAACCACTGAACAAAATCAGCTCCCCTGCATTGGCTTTCTCATTTGTGTAGCTTGTTGTTTGTTTTTGTTTTTAGGAGGCACTGGGGACCGAACCCAGGACCTCCCATGTGGGAAGCAGGTGCTCAACTGCTTCAGCCATATCCACTCCTGCATTTGCCTTTTTTAAAAGATTTATTATTATTTTTAATTTATTTCTCTCCCTTTCCCACCCCCTGATTGTCTGCTCTCTATGTCCATTCGCTGTGTGTTCTTCTGTGTCCACTTGCATTCTTGTCAGTGGCACCGGGAATCTGTGTCTCTTCCTGTTGCGTCTTCTTGCTGTGTCAGCTATCCGTGTGTGCAACACCACTCCTGGGCAGGCTGCACTTGTTTTGCATGGGGCAGCTCTCCATACAGGGTGCACTCCTTGCACGTGGGGCTCCCCTACATGGGGGACATCCCTGTGTGGCAGGGCTCTCCTTATGTGCATCAGCACTGTACGTGGGCCAGCTCACCACGTGGGTCAGGAGACCCTGGATTTGAACCCTGGACCTCCCATGTGGTAGGCAGATGCTCTATCCGTTGGGCCAAATCCGCTTCCCTATATTTGCTTTTAATGAATCTACTTTCTCTTAAAAACCATTGGTGCCTATGTTATGGTTGACTCCTCTTTTCTCTTGAGAAAATTATAGTTTAATACGGGCTTATTCTCACATTACTGGTTTGAAAAATGTAACTCTAGAATACAGTTTTATAGATGTTCATACCACAAAGTGTTTGCCTCAATAAATCTATTTTAAGAAAATATTTGAAATGTGGTTAAAGGTTTATGTACTTACATAGGTGTTTTGTTCTGGTTTGAAAATTGGGAAATGTCTGAATATTTAAAAACAAGAAAACAAGCTATAATGTACCTATGTTTTAGAGAATTTTCTACCCTTAAAATGATGTTTTTGAGGACTTTTAATTGTTGATAAGTTAAAAATGTTTATGATAGAATGCTAAGTGGAAAAGGCATTCCATCATATGCAGTATAATCTTCTTACATGTAGTTTTTTTATTTTTATTTTTTGTTTTTTTATTCTTTTTTTAAAAAATATTACATTCAAAAAATATGAAGTCCCATTCAACCCCACCGCCCCCACCCCCCACTCCCCCCACAGCAACACTCTCTCCCATTATCATGACACATCCATTGCACCTGGTAAGTACATCTCTGGGCATCCCTTCACCCCATAGTCAATGGTCCACATCATAGCCCACCTCTCCCACGTTCCATCCAGTGGGCCCTGGGGGGATCTACAATGTCCCGTAATTGTCCATGAAGCACCACCCAGAACATCTCCAAGTCCCGAAAACGCCTCCCCATCTCATCTCTTCCTCCCATTCCCCACACCCAGCAGCTACCATGGCCACCCTTCCCACACCAATGCCACATTTTCTCTGTGGACATGGATTGGTTGTGTCCATTACACATCTACGTCAAGAGGGGGCTTAGATTCCAACATGTAGTTTTTATACTATAATTTCTACTTGGGAGCCTAAAGGACCATTGGGAATTCTGAGACTGTCAAGAAACACTTTTGGAACACTTTTCACCAGGGTAGGAAGTGTGGGGCCATGATCAAAAATATTTGTTGACTTTTCTGTAAATTGTGTGACAGTTTGAAGTTTTGTGTGAATTCCAGAAAAGATAATGTTCTTGAAATTAATCCACTCTAGTGGGTGTAAGACCCTTTGAATGGATTGGATTCAGCTGGGGGGACTTTGACTGGATTGCTTCAGTCAGGTGTGACTCAGGGTGTGTCTTGTTCCTCTTGTGGAAGTCCTTTATAAATGGAGGTCTGAAAGCAGAGACACCCAGAAAAAAGCTTCAGAGACAGAAAGAGAGGCCCCAGAGGCCAGAGGCTGGAATAAGCGGAGCACAGAGGCAAGGGAAGAAGTCCCCAAGAGGCTCACAGAGCAGCTTGAAGCCAGAGACAAGGCCTGGAGGAGAGGGGTGAGGTGATTATTTTGCTCTGCCATGTGCTTGATTGCTCACAGCTGAGCCTGGAGAGAAAGCAATTTTAGATGGTACAGCCACGTGCCTGATGGCCCACAGCTGCAACTTGGTGAGACAGCATCTCTTAATGATGCCTTGATTTGGACACGTCCACAGCCTCAGAAAGGTAAACCTGCAACTTAATAATAAATCTCCAATATAAAAGCCAATCCACTTCTGATACATTGCCTTAGCAGCCCGTAGCAAACGAAAACACATGGTCTGGAGTAGCCACTCTTTACCTCTAAGAACTTAAGTGTGGAAGAAAAGGCTTTTGTGATAGCATGGTCTGCCTTTCTTGTTGTTGTCACACTGTGTTAAGAAAATGCTTCTTAAATTTTTTCTTAGTATTTACTCTTTGCAGCTATTGTTTCAGAAGCTAAACTACTGGTTTCATGTTTTTGGCTTTTTAAAGTACTATATACTTTCCAAGTTTTAGTTGATATTTCATGATCTAGTTCTGTACTGATACAATAATAGAGCATTCAATAAAGTTAGCTTCATGAAAAAAATTAAACACTTATGCAAAAGAAATTATCAATAAAGTGAGAAGACATATTTGCAAGTTATGTATCTCATAAGTTGTCTCTAGTATGCCAGATTCAGTGAGACCAGGATTTATATGAGGCAGGACCATAATTTTTGTGCATGAAACCAGCTCATGTGCTAGAAGACTGTACCATTAGAATTTTTGGAAGGATTAGAACCCCTTGTTTCTGGTTGAGGGTAATCCTAAGTCTAAAAACCTGACAGGGTTTGTTTTAGAGTTGGGTGATTGAGATGTTCTACAGTACACCTTACATGGGATACTTCTTTAACTTGGTGGGCAAACTTAGCTTCTCCTTGTCCAGCCCATGACCAGTTGTCCCTAGTTGCATGGATTGAGGGTGACAGGGAGCCCATTTTCAATTTTGCTCATCTGGGACCACTTAAATTATGTGATTGCTCTCAGTCAGTAAAAGGTCAATTAAAATGTTATGGATTGGCCCACTGGTGGACTGGGGGAGAGTGTAAACTATAGTGTGGACCATTGACCATGTGGTGTGGTGGTGCTAGAAGATGTGTTTGCCAAGTGCAGTGGGTGTCCCATGATGGTGGCAGGGGTTGTTGTTGGGGGGGGGGAAGTGGGGTGAGGGGGATGGGGGGGATGTGGGGACCTGATATTTTTTTAATGTAACATTTAAAAAATAAAGTCCAAAAAAAAATGTTATGGAGGCATCTGTGATGGTTTGAACCTGTATGAATCCCAGAAGAACCCAGTTCTGAAATCTAATCCATTCCTGTTGGTTTAAGCAGCCTTTTGATTAGGTTACTTCAGTTAAGTACCTTTGGATTAGGTACTTCAGTTGGGGTATGGCCTAGGGTGGGTCTTAATCCTCTTACTGGAGTCCTTTATAAATGGGATGAATAGGGAGAAATCCCTGGAATACAGATGCTGAAAGCTACAAAACCTGGAGGAGAAGGGAGAGAAGATCAGAGGCCACCATGTGCCTTGCCATGTGACAGAGGAGTCCAGGGTCACCGAGAGCCAGTCTTTAGGGAGAAAGCATCATATGATGATACCTTGCTTTAGACATTTTCATGTCCTCAGAACTGTAAGCTTGTAAGCTAATAATTCTTGCTATAAAAAGCCAACCCATTTCTGATATATTCCCTTCAGCAGCCTAGTAGACTAAAATAGCATCCCATCAAATAAAATCTGGGAAATAGAGACTGAAGAAATTCCAAATATTCGAGTACTCCTCAAACAGCAGAGATTCCTGTAAACCAAAAGGGCAACCAAAAACATCGCTGCCACCAGACCAAACCAAAAGTAAAAAGCTCAAAATACTGCTAGAAGAATGAAGTTCAAAATGCCATTAACCAGAAGACACACAAACAAAGGCAAGAATTTCAAGCAAAGGAAGGGAGGTTCAGAACCAAGGGGACTCACCAATGGAAACCCCATGGGAGATGACAAAATGCAAGGGGCTCTAGCAGGTACTTTGCTTGATTCCAATGGCAGGCTTAGAGTTGAAGTGTCAGTCACTTTGGATCCTGCTTCTGATATCATGTAATGTCAACCAAAAAATAAACTGAGCTGTAAAGCAATAAACGCATTTACTTGGGGGTCTTAGTATTGCAACTTGGGGTACAGAGATTCAGGTAGCAACCTAAATTGTGTCCCAAGTTGGAGCTGTCAGGCAAAGGGTTTTTAAAAAGGGAAATGAGGAAGGAAAAAAAAAGTTGGATAGGGCAAGGGTCATAGAAATAGGCTTCTTTTTTTCCCAGAAAGTGAACAGTTTGGTTAGCTGCTTAGGTTTTGCTTATTATACCCAGTTTCAGGATTTGGGGGATAGCCTAAGGGCCTTTCTGTATGTGCAGCTCTCTGACACCATTTTTAAGTCTCTTAACCTAAGTTACTTCATTTTGTTTTATTTCCTTTCACATCCTTATATTTTGACACATGTGTAAAATTAAGCATTTATTTTATATGGTCTTATTTTGCCTTTTAAATGTTTTATCTTTGTTCAACCTCTCTCCCCAAAATAAGAAGCTTATGGAAGGCAATAGCCTTTGTCACATATTCTTTTATATTTGTCACAGCACCTTACTGCTGACCCACAACATGAGCAACACCTGGGAACTTGTTAGAAATGCATATTCTCAGGTTCCAGATACACTGAATCAGAGACTTTGGGGCTCAACAATCTGCGATGTATCAAGCCCTTTAGGCAATTCTGATGTGAGCAAACAATTGAGAGCCATTGCCCTAACTCATTGCCAGGCACATTAATATATATTGAGGCACTGGAGAAAGGCATTTGATACTTTGAATAGAAATGTGTTTTCTCTATATAGGTCTGAATTGTGAAGACTTTGGTATTGTAAATTCCTAAGCCTATTTTACAAGGCAAGTTCATTACACTTTCACAGTTAGATACTAATTTTGAATACTCCTCATTTGGACATCAAGAACTCTCTCTTTCAAAATTGCCTTCACTCTCGTCTCTGCTCATTTGGCCCCCTGTGTTGTTTTTCTTCATTTCTTCCCTACATTTTTATAGTGCAGAAATGGCTGTAAGAGATTAGGATAATTCATTTCCCAAATAAATAGCTTCTGGCTTTAGTCTTCACATCCAATATTTAAGAAGCTTGAAGACTTTTTTAGAGAGTCCATGTAAGTATGAAGAAAAGGTTTCAATGGAAATCAAAATGAGTTAGAAAACCTGCACACTATTGATAGTGGCACTTTTGTTCTGAGGGCTTGGTAATACGAGAAATTGAAGAATGCCATTAGAGTTACTGACTTGAAACATATCCAGTATTACTTTGTTAAAGCATTCTGTACAGCTGAAGGAATATATTTTTAATAGCCTCCACTTTGCCATCTTCACTGCAAAACTATGATTTTAAATGTTACGGAAAAGACAACATGTAAACATGCATGATTTTGTATGTTTTACAAGAAGGAAGTTGACATTTGGACTTCTTTAGCCATACCTTCGCTAAATTATAGAAGATAAAAGTTATAGTTTCACAATTTGTCATTGTGTGAAAGGAACTCAAGCAAAAAGTATTGCTCCTAAACATTTAAAAGATTTATAATTTAAGAGCTGTCTGCTGAACAATTCAGTTTATTCATGACGCAAGTCATTTCCTTTCAAATGCCTTTTACCATGATAGATTGAAAATAAGTAAGTCACATATTCCTGTGCAATTCAGATTATAAAATCTATTAAATACTTACACCAACTTATCATTTGAAGCCCATGAAAATATCTTTGTTAAAAAAATAAAAAAAACTGTAACACAGTGTTCATTAAACCCAAAAGGTTTCCAAAAATAAAGGTTTCCTTTTATAGGCTAAAATCTTCTTGAAACATGTCTAGTGGTATGACCCAAATTTCAGTTAAGATGAATTTAGTAGATTTCAGTATATTGTGACTCCTTGTTGGCAGCTCCCGTATCTTATTTTCCTTTGTATAGCCCAACAGGTTATGTGGGGCTTGGCACATAACAGTTTATAAATATTTATTGAATGGGTTTGATTTAATAAAGACATAGTGAAAATCCACTATGGAAGCCCTATCATTTGGTTGAGAAATGTTTATTTCTTAGACTTGCATAAACCACCATTTGTTGGGAAAGTGTACATAATTAAATTGAATGAATGAATTGCAGAGGGATTTCATTACAAAAACCTTGGCATGGTTCATTGAATTTTTAAAGCAGTCAATTGCACATTATGTTCCTCGCTAGTGCTATCAATGGTAAATTAAAATTTCAAAGCTACCTGCTAGGTTGTGTAAAAATAAATATATATAATATATAAAACACATATATAGAAATATATATATATATATATCCCTAAGTAGGCCATTGTGTTTCATTTAGAAGAATAGGTGACTCAGACTATTCATCACTAATAATTATTTTGTCTTATGAGTCGAAAAGTAGGAGTCAATCTGAATGATTCTTTTGATGATTTCCCTGTGGATTACAATGTATTTCAAGCTATTTTCTGGATCTAACCTTTTCTGATGACTGATAAATTTAAAAAGAATGTGTTTGAAGGAGGACTGGCATTTCTGACTTTGGATATGAACATTCTCTCTTCTCTAGAAAGTTTTTCACTTAAATCTTAATTCTGCATTTATGTCTATTATATATTCACTTCAGTGGTACCATATTGTCTCGTTCACTACTCTCACTTGAAGCTTTTGATTGTTTTGTGATATTTGACTATAAAAACTGTAAGTTTTCTTGTAAACAATAACCTTAACTGCCAAACATTTAAAAAATTCTGTCATGTGGTCAGGATTTTATAATACAGTCTTTTTCTGTGAAACCCATCAGTTAAAAGGGAGTCTCATGATTGGGTGTGTGTTTGCATAGAGGAGTAGTGCAAATACAGAAATATCTTTAGATCATTTCTCTTACTCAGGTTTGTTTACCCAGAAGAGGTAAAGACTACAAAGTCATGACTGAAGATTGGAGATGGGACTGCGACATAAGGCAGGAGAGTTATAACATGCGATTTGAAGACTAACAAAGATACGACCAACAGGCTAACTGCAACCCATTAGTCTAATTTGAAGCTGGACCATTTTAATCTCCATTATCTTTCCTTACCAGCCATCAAGACTCTCAGTGGAGAGAGACATAAAGCCACTAGGCTCTGCCTAAATCACATTTCAGAATATCATAATATTTGGGAAAATAACTTCTTCATGGAAATGTTTAGAGATCCTTTCTCTGAAGGGCAATAACAGCTACCCTGGGCAGAAGTTGTTATTAAAAAGGTCTCAAGATATATTAAAAGAAACAAAAATCCTACAATTTCCATGATATAGTATTTAATTAATATACAGAGGGAAAATGTATGCACAGGGGTTTAATCTGAGATCAAATAAATTTAGGAAAGCAAAGATGAAAGATTAAAGCAAACCAAAGATATTCCATGATAGAATTTTTTCAGGGCCTGTAGTATACTAAATTGTATTGCAAAGCTCTGGCAGAGGGATAAACCCCCTTTAATGATTATAGTACATGTTTTTTATTTGCATGCTTTTTTTGTTTGTTTCCGAGAGCATGCCTTGATGTACAAAGTGTTAAAAAATACAACACTTTAGGAAAGTTTGGTATAATGCAAAACACTTCAAAAACCACTTAGAGAAAAGAGCAAGAACTTTGGAGTGTGACATAGATTTGAAACCTGACTCTTTCAGATGCTAGACTTATAACTTTGAAGTAATTGCTTGATATCTTTGAGCCTCATTTGTTAGCTTATGAAACAGGGTAAGAAAATCACCTTACTAAGATTTAAATATTAGATGGAGTACACACCTATCACAAAATCAGACACAGACCACTAAGAAATTGTAGGTGTTAATATTAGCTGTAGGATGTTACATGAATAAGTTAATTACATTTTCTGCACTTTGGTTTTCTCACCTGTAAAATGAAAGTAAAGAGAAAATAAAGTGATCTAAGAAAGTAAAGGTTTCTAGCCAGAAAATAAATTCATGTATTTCTGGTGTTAAAACATTTGAGCCTGTTTTTAGGAGAATGATTTTTGAAAACCTTTTCAGTATATTGTATTGTCATTGTTCTCTATTGATTTTCAATCTTTTCTTTTTCTTTCTACTGTTTGTGTTTTCTTTTCCTTACTCAAACTTGCTAAAGAAAAATCATTAATTTTGGTTTTATTGATTTTCTTTTAAGTTTCTATTTCATTAATTTCTGTTTTTATATTTATTAATTCTATTCTACAATATTATTTTGTGGTTTGCTTTCAGATTCGTCAAGGACACATCCTGTGTGGTACATTTCTGTCTTTTTCATAGTGAATAGTATGTTCTAAAAACATATAATCAAGGATGTGTGAGTGCTTGAGTTCACAATGGCTACACAGCATCAAGATGTAGGTCCTCATGGATAGTTCCTCTTTGTAGAGCTCATACCCCTGCTTCATTAGATAGTATTCAATGTGTAGGATGTGCATAAAACTGATGCTATTATCAAGCGCAGAATGTTAAAATGTTATTTTCTTGTTTCTTGCAATATATAGATAAAATGTTTTTTTAATATTGACTTGTAATCTGATGTATTATATTTTAAAATTGAATTATTAATTCTAATATTTTTTCTCTAGATTTTTGTTCTAGGTACAAAATAATGTCATCTGTGATAAATCATACTTTAAGTTTTTCCTTTGCAATCCTTACAGATCTTTTTTTCTTTGCCTTATGGAATTGGCTAGGATTTTCAGTACAATGTTGAGTAGTTATGATAGTGAAGAATCTTGCTTTTTCAATAATCATCAGGGGAAGGCTTTAATGTTATATTTCACCATGAAGCATGTTTGCTGTAGGCATTTTGTAGTTAGCCTTCATCAGATTAAGGATGGTCTGGTCTTTTTTTGCTAAGGTTTTTTATTATCATTATCATCCTGCTCCTTATCATCATCATCCTCTTCAATAGCTGTTGAATTTTATCAAATGTACTTTATCAATTGTTTTTTCTTTTAATCTGATAATATGATTAATCACACTGATTTTTTCTTTTAGGAGTTACAGGGGATTGAACCCAGGACCTCATACATGGGAAGCAGGTGCTCAACCACTGAGCTACGTCCACTCCCCAAAGAAAGTTGCTTTTTTGTAAGTTTGTTTTTAGGAGGTACCAGAAGTTGAACCCAGGACCTTGTACATGGGAAGCAGGTGCTCAACCACTAGAGCTATATACACTCTCCTGATTAATTTTTTATAGTTGAACAAGTTTTGCATTCCTAGAAAAAACAAAAGTTGGTGTTGATCTACTATCCTTTTTTCTATATTATTGGATTTGATATGCTAATCTAGTATTAAGGATTTATTCTATGTTCATCAAAGGGATTAGCCTGTAATTTCCTCTTCTTTTTCAGGTTTTAGCCTCAAAGTTACACTTGTCTCATTAAATAAAAAGTTGGGAAGTGTTCAACTTTTATATTCTCTGGAAGAATTTCAGTGTTATTAGGGTAATTTTTACTTAAATGTCTGGAAAGATTCACCAAGGAAGTCATCTGGGCCTGAGGTTTTTTGTGGGATGAATTCTAATTGGGGATTCAATTTCTAGAATAGATGTAGAAATAAAGTTGTGTCTTCCAATAAATGTGTCTATTTTATCTAAAATTTTAACTCTATTATCAAAAAATTGCTTGTAACATCCGGTTTAATGTCTGTGGGATTTATAGTAATGCCCACCCTTTATTTCTGACATGGTATTTTTTTGTCCTTTCTCTTTTTTTCCCTTTAAAAATTTTGTTTTAATTAATCAGCCATGCTAGG
Organism: Dasypus novemcinctus; assembly: GCF_030445035.2. Classification (NCBI taxonomy): domain Eukaryota; kingdom Metazoa; phylum Chordata; class Mammalia; order Cingulata; family Dasypodidae; genus Dasypus; species Dasypus novemcinctus. The sequence goes on along the minus strand of NC_080704.1, from coordinate 32,155,085 downwards.
TAATAATCTTTATTTTACATTTTTATCCTACTTCATTAATCTCTGCTCTTACCTTTATTATTTCCTTTCTCCATTTTCACTGGGTTTAATTGACTCACCCTTTCTTTATTTGCTTCTTATAAAGAATACTTAATTGGTTTTCAACCTTTTCTTATCTAATAAGCATAGTTAAGACTTGAATGTTGCCCTAAAATCTGCTTTTTCTGAATTCTACAACTTTTGATGTGCTATTTTCTTTATCATTTATTTTAAAATGTTTTAATTGTTTAATTTCCAAACACAATATTTTCTAGTTATCTAGTCTGCAGAATATCGATTATTTGAAGGTCGTTGAGACATGCCATGTAGCTCAACATATGAACTATTTTGTTGCATATTCATCTGAAAAGGATGTCTATTCAGCAGTTTTGTAGTGCAGTGTTCTATATATGTCAATTAGGAATTTTGTTAATATATTCTGCTGATTTTTGCTTCTTTATTCTATTGATTACAGAGAGAGATATATTAAAATATTTCACTGTAATTGTGGATTTGTCTATCTGTCCTTTAAGTTTTGCCAGTTTTTACTTCTTATATATTTTATATATTTCCATTATGATATTTGTTCTATGCAAATGAAATGTTTCAACATTTTTTTGATAAATTGACCTTTTATCATTGTGAAATAATCTCTTTAATAATGCTTTTTTTCTTTAAAGCCTAAATTGTCTGATATTAGTTTGGCTACTCCAGCTTTAATTTTCTTTCTGTTATTACTTTAGTGTACGTGTGGCAAAAATCTGTATGTGTGGCAAGCCTTTTCTTTCTTTTACTTTCAACCTTTAAGTGCCCTTGTAAGCTGTGACTATTGTAAGCAACACGTGATCGCATTTTGTTTTTTTTTATACAGTGTGACATTTTTGCTTTAAGTAACAAGCCTATTTATATTTAATGTATTACTGACATATTTGGGTTTAAATCTTTCTTATTTCCTACTTGCCCCAACTGTTCTTATTATTTAATTTTTTTCTTGCCTTTTTTGATTCTAACCAAGTATATTTTATTATTCTCTTTTTTTCTTTTATTAGCTCCCTAATTAAACTAGAGACTACAACCATCATCCTTGGCCTCTAATAGTCTGTCTCTTTACATCTATTTCGACTTTATAAGATGTTATTATAATTGTTTTAGCTAATAAATATCCATTTAGATTTTCCCACATTTACCCTTACTGATGATCACTTCCCTTCCTTTCTGTATTACCAAGCTTCAATTTTGTAGAAAAAAACTCCCCTTAGAAATTCTTTTCATCCAAACCTGATAGTGACAAATACTTTTGTTTTGTTTATCTGATACTATATTTTGCTTTCGATTTTTATGGATATATTCACTGGTTTCAGAATTATAGGTTGGCAGCTATTTTCTTTCAGTACCCTAAATTATTGTTTTGTTGACTTCTGGCCTCTCATTTCTTTTGAATAGCCAGCTGTCAATCTTATTGTTCTCTTGAAGGGACTGTGTCTTTTTCAATCTTGTTGTAAGAGTAAACACAAATGAAAATAATATCTATATTCATTTTCCTTGGTGCATGAAGGGAAAGAGATCCCTCCCCATTCTTTTGCTTAGAGCATTCTTTAGAAAACCTGTTACTACTTTCCTGCCCTTTGAGCAATATGTAAATCTTATTTAAAGCCAAATTAGCCTTTTCTAAACTTTACAATTTAAGAATGTCTTTCTCTGGGACCTGGGAACCATCTTTTTGAAATGTGAACATCAAGGAAGTTAGCACCCTTGTCTCCCTATTTCCATGGGAGTTTAACTTAGATGTCTAGCTCCAAGTTGAAACTCTCTTCCTGTCATAGAGACACAAACATTTTTATTAATCCTTTGGATTGAGGCAATTAGCAAACACAAAGCCCACCCCAATTACCAGGTGAATTTAAGAACTGTGGGTGACAAATGGTGCTGTTAAGTCTTCTTACTTGAGGACTAGTATTTTTCTTGAGAACATTTATGTAATGGGTTATATCTGCTTGGTTATGTAAAAGGGTGAGATTTTGGTTTTTGAGGCTCTTTTTTTCAATCTCTTGTGGATTACCTGTATTGCATGTTGTTCTGGTTTAATATTTATCCAATAATAAATTTTTTTCCTTTTTCTTTTACCTTTGTGGAGAGTTTTTCTGGGTTTGGACAAGATTTTGTCTCTAATTATACTATCACAACACTTTTTCAGATTTTCTCTTTACCTATGGTATGCAGCTTCTTGTCTAGAATAATTGTGCCCTGTTTCTCTCTTTCCATTCTCTATCTTTTCTGTTTCTGGGTCTCCAATTGCATGAATATTACATTTAACCATGCCCCTTATATATTATGTTCTTTTCTGTATTTACATAATTTTTCTTTACTGTGCTTCCATCTGAAATATTATCTATCTTCCAGTTCACTTATGGTTTTTTCAGTGTTATCTATTCAGTAGTCAAACCCATCTTATTAAGTTCTTAATTTCAGTTATGGTAATTTTCATTCATAGGATTGCTGTTTGATTAATTTCTATTTATTTACCTGTTCTCTAGTGAAATTCTTCACATTTTCCTCTATTTTATTGAATCATGGTTATTTAAAAATCATTGTCTGATGAAATCAATTTTGGATCATCTCAGTTTGTTTGGTTTCTAATTTTTGTTCCCTTGGATTTGGACAGTCTTGTCTTCATAAAGTTGTTTTTAAAAATATTTCATTCATCCTATATAGTTCGTCTCTATAGTAGAGTTAATATGATACAAACTAATTTTTATTAGTAGCAGAAATCATTGTTATTAGAATATTTTTAAGTCATAAATTATATAATTATTCCTCAATCCTTAGTACTGGAATTTCCTCCTCCCCCCCACCCCCCAAAAGATCACAGCCTTGAAAACCTTTTCTAGGTTGTCAGTTATTTTCTTACTAGGTCTTTCTTCCAGATTAAAAAATAATAATAAATAATATAATGTAATGATCATGTTCAAGTCAAGATTTAATTGCTTGACATACTTTCCATTTCTGTTGTATATAAAATGTAAATAAGATACGTTATATTAAACATCTGAGAGATATCCCAGTGTCCTCAAAATGCATCATGAATTTGCAGAAATAAAAAATTCTAATCTAAAACCAACTTTTTAGAGTGAAAGCAAATGCATACACTTTCTTTGGAAGAATATCATAATAATAAGTCATTGCAGTTACCTCTGGGCAGGGAGACTGGGGCACTGAGGGTCAGTAGTGGGAGAGTGCCTTATTCAAGGATAGTGTTCAAGAGGATGTAATAGAGGCTAACGATGGCCAAATCTGGAGTTTATTTTTTTGTTTATGTGTTTACAAAACTAGGGATTCATGAATGGGCAACAGAGAGCCAATGCACCTGCTCAAGGAACTGAGATGTGTTTTTCCTCCCTGCTCTGCATCTCTTGATGTGTAAATTTTGTCTTTGTCATCACAAAGATCACTTCTCTAAGAATTCAATCTACACTCTAGGCAGCAAAAAAGAAAAAAAAAAGAAAAGGTAAAGGGTAAACTTACCTGCTAGCTCTTCCTTTTTATTAGGAAAATGAAGTAATTTCCAGGAACCACCACCCAGTAACTTATGTTTTTGTTTTCTTGGCCAGAAATAAGTCACAAAGCCACATTTAGCTATAAAGGATCCTGAAGAAGTGCATATTTTAAAAGGGGCACATGGATATCCTGAACAGAAGAGTTTACCTTCATAAGAAAAGTATGAGAATGGGAAGTATGTAAGCAATGACCATTGTATGTCTCCTTAGTTTCCATTATATAGACTTTTTTATTATTTGATTTAAAAATATATCACAAATCATTTAAAGCTATTTAAAATAACCTATCTTAAGCACAGATGTAAACAGTAACCTAAAAAATGCCTATATATTCTAGCCTTATAAAAGTAAAATTATATTTGTTTTTATGCATATCTGCTTTCTTTCAGCTTTAAAAATAACAAATATGTATTTGTGTATTTTAAATCAGATTTATACTTACAAATTTGGAAAAGACTAAATAAATTCATTCTATACAATATTCAGGGAAGGGTTGGGCACACGAATAATTCCAGTGTTATGGTTAGTGTTTTAAAAGACCCCGAATTCCTTATATGAATGTGCAAAAATAAATGAAATTCTCATCTAAAAACTACTCTTTAAAGTGAAATCAAATGCATACAATTTCTTTGGAAGTATATCATGATAATAGGTCATTGGAGTTACCTCTAGGAAGGGAGATTCAAATCTTAATATTGTAGCAATGTGCTCCATAGCATCTACCCATATGTATAAGAAACAGTTGGGTTAAAGTGTGTTCCATTGGCTTCCATCCTTTTTCCCTCTTGTCAACCTTCTGCCAATCTTTAAAAAATTTCCATGGTGACAGCCTGAACTGGCACTGGCAGATGATTTAAGGACAGGAGAAAAGTGTGTCTAGACAAGAATATATGTTTAATGTGTTATGGCAGCTTCAAATAATGGAGATAAAGGGCATCTATGAAACCCCACAGCTAACATCATACCTAATAGTGAAAGACTGAATTCTCTTGCCCTATGAGATGCAAGACAAGGATGTCTGATTTTGCCACTTCAATTCAGCATTTCACCTGAGGTTCCTTATTGCTAGAGCAATAAAGAAAAAAAAATTAAAGGCATCCATCATCCATATCGGAAAGGAAGAAGAAAGAGGAAGTAAAGCTGTCTTTATTCACAGATGAAATAATAATCTATGTAGAAAATTTTAAAAAGCTCTAGAACTAAGAAATGAGTATAACAAGGTAGTAGGATACAAGATTAAGTAAAACCAGCCATTGTATTTTTATATACTCTCAATGAACAATCCAAACAATGAAATTAAAGAAACAATTCCATCCACAGTAGCATCAAAAAAAGAATAAAATATTATATTAGTTAGTTAAAGGGGTGCTGATGCAAAGTACCAGGAGTCTGTTGGCTTTTATAAAGGGTATTTATTTGGGGTAAAAGTTTACAGTACCAAGGCTGTAGAAGTCCAATTCAAGGTACCAAAATCAACTGCCACTTGTTGAAGCAAGATGGTAGGCTATCTCTGCCTAGTCTCTCAGGGCTTCCTATATCAGTCTCTGGCAAAGGGTTAGTTTCTTCCTGGGATTTTTCAGCTTCTCTCTTCTCTTTCACTGCAAACTATCAGGCAAATGGCTCATCTCTCCCTGGGGCCCCAGGACCAAACATGACAGAGCTCTCTTTCTTTCTGTGTCTCCTTGAGTGAGTGCTCGTTTATTTCAGCCCACCAAGGGGGCAGGGACTCACCCTGAGTTATGCCCCACTGACATGGTCGAATCAAAAGCTCTAAGCTGATTTTATTAAGTAAACTTAAAACCTTTGAATTTAATAAAATGAAAGGGTATCACACCCATTGGAACAGACCAGTTTACAAACATAATCTTTCTCTTTTTTGGGATTCATAAATCATATCAAACTGCCACAAATATATAGGAATAAGTTTAACAAAAGAATCACAAGATTTTCAAATCTTGCAATTGAAGATGTTCCATAATGGAATAATTAATATTGTAAAGATGTCAAATCTCCACAAATTGATCTATTAATTTAATGTGATCTTTATCAATATCCCATCACAAATTGTAGAAATTGACAAGCTAATCTTACAATTTATATGGAAATGTAAAGACCTAGAATAGCTAGAACAATTTTTAAAAAGAACAAATTGTGAGGACTTGCACTGCTCATTTGCAAAACTTAATTTAAAACCACAGTAATCAAGACAGCAAGAAATTGACACAAGGATAGGCAAAGAGATCAATGAAAGAGAATTGAGAGTTCAGATATAAATCATTAGTTTATGGCCAATTGATTTCAACAGAGATGCCAAGGCAATTCACTGTGGAAAGGCTAACCTTTTCAATGAATCATGCTGATACAATTAAATATTCACATGCAAAAAACTGAATTTAGACCCTTATCTCATACCTTGTGCAAAAATTAGTTCCAGATGAATTATAGACCTAAATGTAAAAGCTAAATCTATGAAACTTGTAGAAGAAAACATAAGAGAAAATTTCTGTGAGCTTCAACTGGAAAGAGTTCTTGGATGCAACTCTGAAATCATGATCCATAAAAAGAAAATATTTATAAATTGGACTTCAAACTCAAAACTTTTGTCCTTCAAAAGGCACTATTAAGAAAATGAAAAGTCAAGCTACAGACTAGGAGAAAATATATTTGTAAATAATACATATGATAAAAGACTGTATCTGGATATATACTTTTACAACTCAATAACAAGAGAAATAAAATGAAAATTTGGCAAAAAAATTGAATAGACATTTTCACCAAAAGAAGATATGAATGGCTAATAAGCACCCGAAAAGATGATTATCATTATTAGTCAGTAGGGAAATAAAAATTAAAACCACAACCAGATACCCCTTCACACCTACTAAAACTGCTGTAATGCAAAGACAGAAAATTTTAAGAGTTTGTGAGCACATAGAGAAACAAAACCCTCATGCACTGCTGGTTTCCTCTTTTTGGAAAGCAGTTCAGTGGTCTCTTAGAAGGTTGAATATAAACTTAACATATATACCAGAAATTTCACTTCTAAGAATCTACCCAAGAGAAATGAAAATATATGTGCATAAAAAGACATATATGAAGATGTTCCTAGCAGCATTATTCATAATAGCCCACCACTGGACACAATCCAAATGACTGTCAACTGGCGAATGAATAAAAAATGTATGGTATATTCATATAATGCAGCACTGCAGCAATTAAAAGGAACAAACTATTGATATATATAACCACATGAATGAACCTTAAACACATACTAACAGCAAAAACCCAGATGTAAAAGACTGCACATTGTATGAGTTCATTTAGATGGAATGTCTAGAAAAGGCAAAATTATAGAGACAGAAGCAGATTAATGTTTACCTAGGGCTGGGGGTGGCAATGGGGATTAACTACAAATGGGCATGAGGCAAATTTTGGAATGATAGAAAATTATAACACTGGATTGGGAATATGGTTGCATAATTGTGCAAATTTACTAAAACTATTGAACCGTACATTTAAAATGAGTGAATCTTATGGTTTGTAAGTTATATCTGAGAGAGTAAGTATACCAACAGAAAATGACCTGATCATGTGAAAAGACAGAATTCTGTGCAACTATCTACAACCAGCCCAGGAAACTAAACCACGATCTCTGTAACAATCAACCCAAAATAACCAGGAGTTCATCATTAAATGGCAGTTCCCTAATTTTTTTCCCTTCTTCCAACTTAGGACCGACTGGTAAAAGACAGATATGCACCCCTAACCAATCACATAAGAATGCCCTGCTTTTAGTTAGCACACCTCCAGCTTCCCATATTGGTGGCCTCCAATCAGGGCATACCCAAAGTCTTTTTTTAACCCCACCATAAAAGAGCTTCCCCACTTCTCTACTTATATTTGGGTCTCTGCCATATGCAAGTGATGGTGGGTGACTCCCTGGCTCTAGCAAGCTCCAAATAAATAGCATTTGCTTGTTCTCATTTGGTTGTTATTTATTTCCATGACTTCAATAAAACTATTAAAAATAATGGATTCTGGGAAATGGATGTGGCTCAAGCAATTGGGCTCCCATCTACCATAGAGAGGTCCAGGGTTTAATACCTGGGGCTTCCTGGTGAAGGCAAGTTGGCCCATGTGGTGAGCTGGCCCACGCAGATTTGCTGCCTCACACAGAAGTGCTGCCCCATGCAAGAAGTGTTGCCCCATGCAAGGAGTGCTGCCCCATGAAGGAGTGCTGCCCTGCAGAGGAGTGCTGGATGACGCACAGAGCTGGCACAGTATGACACAACAAAAAGAGATACAACAGACCAGGGAGCTGAGGTGGCACAAGAGGATGATGGCCTCTCTCCCACTCTGTAAGGTCCCAGGATCAGTTCGCAAAGCCACCTAATGAGAATACAAGCAGAAACAGAAGAACACACAGCAAATGAACACAGAGCAGATAATGGGGGGGGGGGGGGGGAGAGGGGGAGAATAAATAAATAAACCTTTTTAAAAAATAATGGATTCTGGGAGCAGATGTAGCTCTAGTGGTTGAGCTCCTGGTTCCAGGTATGAGGTCCTGGTAACTCCTAAAAAAAAGAAAAGGATTCTGTACAGAGTTCAATAGTGCCCCCCTGCCAACTTATGTCCAAAAACCACAGAATGTGATCTTATTGGAAATAGGTAAGGATTGAGATGAGATATACTGGATTAGGGTGGGCCTTAATCCATTGTGAGTATCCTTGTAAGAAAGAAAAGTACATGCAGCCACAGAAAAGGAGGCCATGTGAAGATGGCGGTAGAGATTGTAGTTATGCCCGGGACCACCAGGAGCTGGAGGAGGTAGCGAATAATTCTTCCCCAGAGTCCTCAGAGGGAGCATGGCCCTGCTGACACGGATTTCAGACTTCCTGTCTCCAGAAGAGTGAAATAATAAATTTCTGTTGTATAAGTCACACCGTTTGTGATATTTTGTCATGGCGGCCCTGGAAAATTAAGAAAGAGACCATTTTCAGCAGATGTGTGTTGAATGGACATGAATTTTTCTGTTACCTTAAGACCACTAGTTTGCATAACTTTAAACAAGACCAAAAGCACTTGAGGATTTCATAATGGTAGTTTGAAGGTTTTAGTTCACATTTTATATAGAATTTATATTCCGGAATGGCAAGTCCTATGAAGGGGTGATAATCATGGCCAATATTGTATCTTCAATCACTTTGGAATGTACAATCTTTTATCCACTTAATATTCTTTCTGTAGGTCCTTGTCGGGAGAGTTCTTACAACTTTTGTGAGAATTGGCACTAATGAATAGAGTTATATCTTATTTTTGCTCCTTTAAGAGATAATACCTTCTCTGAGGAAGAATAAATTGCATGACAAATTTCCTCATTAATTCCTACAATAGGCTTGTTCAGAGAAAAATAAAACTATGCCCATAAAAATAGACACAGTTATTTCAAAATGTTGGTTTCTTCATAGATTTCACGAGTCAATACTGGTGACAAAATAGAAATTATAAGGAATTGCTTGATAATTTTACATTGATTTGTTTTATATCAATAAAATTTTAATTGATGCCTTTATACTATTCATAAAACATACACAATTTATTATGAAGTGAGAAATAGACTTCAAATATACATAATAAGTATACTACTTTAAGGAAATCTGTAAGTAGAAATGCATTAAGGGAAGCAGACTTGGCCCAGTGGTTAGGGCATCCGTCTACCACATGGGAGGTCTGCGGTTCAAACCCTGGGCCTCCTTGACCCATGTGCAGCTGGCCCCTGTGCATTGCTGATGTGCACAAGGAGTGCCCTGCCATGCAGGGGTGTTCCCCGCACAGGGGAGCCCCACGCGCAAGGAGTGCACCCCGTAAGGAGAGCCGCCCAGCGTGAAAGAAAGTGCAGCCTGCCCAGGAATGGCGCCACACACACGGAAAGCTGACACAACAAGATGACGCAGCAAAAAGAAACACAGATTCCCGTGCTGCTGACAACAACAGAAGCGGACAAAGAAGAAGATGCAGCAAATAGACACAGAGAACAGACAACTGGGGCGGGGGAGGGGGAAGGGAGATAAATAAATAAATAAATAAATAAATCTCTATTAAAAAAAAAAGAAATGCATTAAGGCTAACATGGGGCGGCCACACCTTCCACCTTGAAGAAAGAAATATACACTGCCTAATTTTTATTTTCTTCAACAAACAGTTCTTATTCACTATGCTCTTTCCCAGAACAAGAAAAAAATATCTTAAAATATCAATTTCAGAAGGAAAAATGAATATGTTGGATATAGAAAGCCAGACTGAATAGAACCCTCGATCACTTTCTTGGCTATCTGGATACTCCTCTGCAAAGAAATTTTCTACTTAATTTATTTTATTTATTTAATCCTCCCCTCGTTGTTTGCATTTGCTGTCTGCCCTCTGTGTCCATTTGCTGTGTACTCTCTGTGTTCGCTCATCTTCTCTTCAGGAGGCACCAGGAACTGAACCTGGGACCCTCCATGTGGGAGAGAGGCACTTGATTGCGTGAGCCACCTCTGCTTCCTGCTTTATTGTGTCTCTCATTGTTTTTCCGCTTTGTATCTTCTTGTTGCATCATCTTGTTGCATCAGCTCATCATGCCAACTCAGAGTCCTGCTCATCTTCTCCAGGAGGCATGGGAATGAACCTGGGACCTCTATGTGGTAGGTGGTAGATCAGTTGCTTGAGCCACGTCCTGTCATTTTATAAACTTGTATGGGATTAAAATTAGATTTTGGTTGTGAACTTTAAGTCATCATTAAAGCTAGATCCTCATTATATATTGCTTTTAGTTTTTACAGTTTTACTTTTAGGAGTACCATATGTGTCTGCAGTCTCTCTCCATAAAAGAGAGGTCACTGTGCTGAATAATCACAAGCAAATGTCAGTCATTTCATTCAATTTGTGGTCTAAGGAAATATTACTCAAATTTAAATGCATAATCATCCAAACATTCTTCCTTCATATCACAGAAGATTTATTAGAGCTGAAAAAACAGATGGTAAATGTAAAAGATGTATTCGATCATTCACTCATTCAACAAACATTCATTTAGTGACTACTCTGTAAAAGATCATAAGGCAGAGTATATGAGAAAGGGATATTGATGGTGGGGAGATGTTACTATTTTATACATGGTCAAAGGAAATATCTTTCTAAAGTGGTAAAAATAAATTGAACATAGAAATGAGGAGCAAGTTATACAAATGTCTAGGGGAAGAACCTTGCAGGTGAGGGAACAGAAAATGCAAAGTCTCCTATGAAGTGAGGTGGGAATGTGCTTGTATTTTAAAAACCACACATAGGCCATTGTAGAGAAGCAAGATAAGTGAGGAGGAGAGGATTGGGTAAATGCGAAGAACATGTTTTCCCTAATTCATGAAAACAATTCTTTGGTGATATTCATTGGATCCTCTCCAAGTCTTGCCTGCCCCTCCAGATTTTGAGATCTCTGCAATGAGTCATTGGATTTTTATTTCCAACAACTGAATGCATGAATGGTTTATCATTCACAAGGCTTAATTACAAATTAGCAGCACAGGTCCATGCTAACAGTTTGTGTTGCCTAGCTAGTTTGTATCTCACCTTCAAATGTTTCTTTGGCAAGGTAGAATGTAAAGATTTAAAAGCCGCTGACCCTGAGCGCATCTGGTCAGTGCAGCGGGGTGGCCCCGGGGTCTCCTGTAGGACCTGTGTCTGGACTGGCTGTCAGAGGTGCAAGAAGAGGATGCAGGTTTGTTCCCCAGCACCTGAGACGGGATTCTGAGCTACGATGGTTGAGGATCAGGAGAAAGACTTGCAAAAATTTCTTAAAAATGTGGATGAAATCATAAATTTGTAGGGAAGTGGCTGTGGCTCAATCAGTTGGGCTCCTGACTACCACATGGGAGGCCCTGGGTTCACATCCAGGGGCCTCCTTGTGAAGGCAGGCTTGCCCATAGGCTGCGGAGAGCTGCCGGCCCACAAGCGACGCAGAGAGCCAACTCAGCAAGGTGGCGCAACAAAAAGGGAGACAAATAAAAACACAGAAGAGTGCGCAGCGAATGGACACAGAAAGCATACAGCAAGCAAGCCTCAAGGGGGAGGGGATAAAAAATAAAATAAAATTTTAAAATTAAAAAAAAAAAGATTTAAAAACCATAGCTGGATTTTGAGTTTAAGCTGCTAGAAGGATACTTTGTCACATAACTCCTCTCCCAATATCTAAGGAAAGGAAGAAACCAAAAGAAAAACTTAAAAACAAATAAGAAGACATGAGCAGTGCCACATACAGTGTAAATGATGTTAAAAATAAAACAAAAAAAAATCCAAAATGCAATAAGGAGATTTTTGTAGTAAGGCTATTGCAATAGAATGCTCATTAAAGAGGAATTTCTATGAAAAGTGGGAGAAAATCTGGCATTTTAGAAAACAAGGGAATTACTGATGAAAGGTGGAAGTGTGTCTTATCTTGGATTATGGGAGGGTGGATTTTTTGTACTTAGCCATTTCATTTCTGGGAACACAAAAGTGGGGAGGGTTTCTTAATCATTGCTTTTTGGAAGCACATTGCTCAGGGTTAAGTTCAAAATTTTCAGAGGCATAATCCAAATTGTTGACTAAAGAAAGAAAATGAGGAGCCTGAGCCTGCTCCAAGTGACACAGCTTTTATTCCACTTCCTGCTCACTCTTCTATGGTTATAGTATACCCTACTCTCCAGGTAGCAGGAGTGAACCCTAACAAGGCATTCAACAAATTCTCTGGAAGCGAGCTGAGCCTAAGAAATGTTAACAAAGTCAAAACATTGCCTGAGGTGGACTTTTCTTCTCCTCCTATGATCTCAAGTTATGGGTTGACAGAAGGAGGGGAGGATATAACCTATCTTCAAAACACAGCTCAGAGTGAAACAAGCTTGTTTCTGATATGATGGGAAAGAAGTTAAGGAGTCACTTACACCGTATCAGAGAAAACAGATCTAGAAAGAGGTACAAAAGCACCACAAGATGAAAAGATGGTAAGTATGGAAAACAGAAGGAAAAAAAGAAAGGAAAGGAGGGAAACAGGAAAGAGGGAGGGAGGTGCCAAAAACAAATCACCCAGTTTATAGTAAAACGTAATCCAAGGAGAAAGGAATTCCCACACATGCTTTGTACTACAAAACAATGTATGTATTCAATAAAACACAAGCTCAAAGATGAGGTAATTAAAAATTATAGTGAGATGGAAATGGAGATTGCAGATAAATATCTTGGAGACCAAACAAATGCCATTTAGAACAAATAAATTAGGGATAAATATCCTAAGGTGGCAGAATCAAAAGTACCAAATATTGAATTACTAACAATGGAGGGATGGCTCTGATACAATCACAGTCAAAGGGATTAAATCAACTCAATACAATCCAAAAGATATAGAGGGTAGACAAATATGATTAAAAATAAGAATGAGGGAAACGGACTTTGGCCCAGTGGTTAGGGCGTCCGTCTACCACATGGGAGGTCTGTGGTTCAAACCCCGGGCCTCCTTGACCCGTGTGGAGCTGGCCCATGCGCAGTGCTGATGCGCGCAAGGAGTGCCCTGCCACGCAGGGGTGTCCCCCGCGTAGGGGAGCCCCACGCGCAAGGAGTGCACCTCTAAAGGAGAGCCGCCCAGCGCGAGAGAAAGTGCAGCCTGCCCAGGAATGGCCCCACCCACACTTCCCGTGCCGCTGACGACAACAGAAGCGGACAAAGAAACAAGACGCAGCAAAAAGACACAGAAAAACAGACAACCGGGGGAGGGGAGGGGAATTAAATAAATAAAAATAAATCTTTAAAAAAAAAAAAGAATGATTTGTGAATGTGAAGTAGAGAATCCAAATTAACAATGATTTCTAACCTATAAAGAAAGAAAATTTCCCTAAAATGAAAGAACAATTCCAAGTTGGAAAAAGCACCATATTGTAGGAAACACTGAGCATATCCCAGTTAAATTATTGAAATGGAAGGATAAAAAAATAATTCTTTCAGGATCTAGCTTTTAAGAGGAAAATCCAGAACAATGACCATACATTGTTGAAAGAATATGTAACTGAAAAATATAAGTCATCAGTGTCATATCAAGACCACATCCATTCTCAATCATAAAAGAACTAAGGGAGTAGAATACCCATAAGGTTTTTTCTTGCTTTGTGTTGGGGGGGGGGGGGGCGGGGAACACATCAGTTTACACATAATTATAATGTTGAAATCCACAAATTTGCAATAATCAAAATGAATATCCCTCGAAGGGAATGAGTAAATAAAATAAATGAAGTGATTAAATTACTTTAGTATAATTAATACTAAACAACTGTGGGAGTTATGGCTAGAGAATAGAATGCAAAGTTTCTAAATCTTGATAATGTAAATATAGTAGTATAAAGACCAAGGAAGTGAGTGCTGATATTCTTACCTTTCATAGCAAGGAGTTGATCAATATGGTCTTAATTGAAGCATGGCTTAAAAATATGTAATGACTCTAGTCTCTTAATATTTTGCACAACCTATTTCTTAAATTTAGGGGGCTCATTTAGAATATAATATCTCCTGTAGAAAAGAATAATTTATTTGATGTGAAACAGGGTGTTTTCTTTGTTTTCAGTGCACTTTTCCTTTAACTTAAGATCTATTTCATTTAATTTAAAAATAAAAATAGAAAAAACAAAGTAACACATTAATATAATTAGGACATTAATGGTTGTCCTTGACCATTTTTGCTGGGATAGTCTTCCCCAAATGACATTTTCCCCTATTTTTATTCTACTTTAAAATCATAATGAATAGTTACAACTATCCATGTAATTCATTTGCAAGTTTTAAGAATTGATAATAAATGTTGTGTGAGAGAATAAAATAAGCAATAAATTTGATGTGTAAGAATGGATATGTTAGGATAATGTAAAAAGTGCTGGAAAACAAACTGAAAACATACATAAAATGACGTGGCTCCTAAAATTCTGTTTTATGTTTGAAATGCATGCCATTTTACAAAATTGAATATATAAATGCAAATAAGGTTTATATCATATTTACCTGCTTTTTAAAAGTCAACTTTTCAAATCGAAACCTTGTCCTCTTTTACTATCAGCAGTAACAGAGACCACTCCAGTACTCAGTAATAATGCAAGTATAATTGATCAAGTATACTTTATCTGAATGACTTCTAACAAGCTCATCTTATAGCATCCTTCCACTTTATTTGATTAAGAAATATGTGAGGACCACAAAGGTATACCTAAAAAAAATTCCATATGCTATATCTGTCCTCATGATTCTCTTGGGTCAAAACTATTGTTTATTATATGCTTAATTAAATTCTTTTGTAAGCAGTGAGTTAATATAAATGACTAAACATTCAAAGGAAACTCTTAGATAGAAATATTTAAAAACAAAAACAAAAAAGCAAAGCAAAAAAACCAAACCAAACAAAAAGGAAGTATTTCCACAATTTTCTTTGTGTATATGTAAGTATGTTGGTTCTTACTGAATTCCATTTTAATAGGAGCACAAATATCAGCAATGCTTCATGTTTCTTAGTAATAGGAAAAGGAATTGATAATAGTTTGTGCCATACTGTCCACTTTCAATCAAGCAAAATATGATGTGTGCAGAGGCTTTAGAAAAGAGGAGATCCCCCTTCTAAAGGGGCATAGTGCGATTGTGCTCAAGGATAAAGCAAAGGAGTTTTTAGTCCTCTTCCAGAATTACATAATAATACTTTGTTTATTTAGCCCTTTGTAGTAGTGAATAATATTTTACAAATGTTATCATATTTATTATTTAAAAAATCACCCAGTCTCTTTATACAGTCTCAAAGACTTCGCCTTATTCTACTCATTTGAATAGAATATAAGACTATCCTATGTTTTTTGCAAGATAACTTTGAAAAAAACCTCCACATATTTTACCAAATATTAGCCGGGACCTTGAGCTATCACCCTCTTTAAGTCTCCATTTTCCTCTTTTATAGAATGGGGTTAGTAACAACAGCCCCAGGTTGACACGTATATACCTCATCTATGGAAGTAACAATCAGATATTTGGATTCTGTGTCCAGTAATCTTTTGATTCCTCTTTTATTCAGGAAAGGAAGATGAAAGAGAACACCTAGAGTCTAATTTGAAAACCCATGGCACCCTGTGTTGGTATGTAACCGTTTCTGGAAGTGCAAGTCTGCAATAGGAAGTAACATGCATTAGCTAGTGAACCCATATATAGATTTTGAGCTCTCTTGAAAAATAAACATGCCTAAATTTAATAGGTATGACTCTATTAATTTGTTGCTTTGAGAAGCTATTTGTCCTCAATTCACACTCATAAATTGTACTCTGATCAAATCATTCCGGGAAAAGTAAAATCAATGACTGTATAACGTTAAAGCTGGCAATTCAAAGAAAATATGCGGGGCTTGCAGGATGTAGCACACTGTAGGCTGAAATCAAGAAGCAAAGCCCAAAGCCCCATAAAAGGAATTTACTGCGCTGTGCTCAAGCAGGCAGCGTGCCAGAGGTTTAGAATGCGGTAACATCACTCCAAATCTTCTGGTGTTGGGCTATTTGGAATATGGCAAGAAGCAAGAGAAAAGTAACATTGGTGACGCAATGTAGTTCTGAGCTATTTCTTGTATTAAAATGGCAAGTGAATTGTCTTTAATAAATACACAATAGGGAGAAAAAGAAGATTGCTGTGAGCATATCCATTTATTTAGCAGCACTAGTGAATGTGTGATATGTGGAGTATTTAAAGGTTCTAGAAGGAAAGTTTGAGGCTGGTTCTCGCTGACAGTTATAAAAAAAGAGCAATTAAATCATACTAATAATTAAGCATAGAGATGCTATCTATTAAAAAGACAGACTCCATTCAAGAAAATCTAATCAAATCTAATTAGCCTCAAGCTGAAAGCAGCCTGCGGTGTTCCAGCAAGGTTTTCAGAGTTATGGAAATCAAGACAACAGAAAAGGGTGAACTAAATTGATACATATCAGGGCTTTCAGATGTGGGGGTGCATCAAAATCGCCTGGAGGACTTGTTAAAACAGATTGCCAGGCCTCAACCCCAGTGTTTCTGATTCAGTAGATCTGGGATGGGGCCTGAGAATCTCCATATCTAACGAGTTTCCAGGAAATGCTGCTGCTGCTGCCTGGGGAGACGACTTTGAGAATCACTGCCTTAGATCACACAGTTATGGGAAGAACTAAGAAACCCCAACTCTATCTTTCATTCTTTTGAACGTTTACGCTTTCAGAAAGTCAGGTAAGAAGTTGTGAACACCCTTTCGTCTAGGCACGATATATTAATAAAGAATTCTTTAAACTAGTGTTTGGATCATGAGCTTAGCATTTCAAATGTATAATCACTGTATAATCACTGTGCTGCCTAATATACTTTAGAAGAGATGAATTAGGCCAAATATGATCTTTACTGAAATGAAGTTTTGAAAATAGTTTGCAGGTTGATTTTTCAGAACTACCATTTAATTACTCAGGTTTAAATTATCAATGCATATTCTTTCTTTATAAAAAAAATTGAGATGAATTTTCAGTGGTGCTTGAATGCTTAGTTAGGAAAGTGTATTACTTTTTTTTACTTATGTGATATTAGTAGTAGGTAGGATATATGATTATGCTTTAAAAGCTATACAATCATCTGGCATGGCACAAATATTTGCGTACTAAATCACATTTCACTTTTGGTTGCCAAAGGAAGAAAGTAATATGTTTGTAAGAAGCCGTGAAAATTTAGAAAAAAATCCTTCCTCCCAAACAAGATAACAAAACCCAAATCCCTCTTTGGAAGATCGGTCTGTAAACATTTTGTGTGTTTATAAGGAAACCAGAAGAAGTCAGAGACCCATAAGAAGTATGCAAATTTTTGTAATCCTTTAATTCAATTTATGGAGGGTTTGGGTTTGTAACTAGAATTTTGCAATGAGAGGTTTCCGCACTGAAATAAGCGTTATCACTGAACAAGCCTAAAATCTATGGTAAAACCTGGTAAGATAATGTCACTCAAGAAATCAAAATAAAATTAAAAATTAAAAAGCATTAAAACTTTATATGATTTTACTCAAAGGAGTTTCTCATTTTTCAAGATTTGCTAGTAGAATGATGAAACAAAAAATCATATAGTGTTGCAGAGACTGAAACAAGAGAGGACTAAAGATAATGTTGAAAGTGAAATATGCAAACCCCATTATGGAGAGGAGAATGTGCTGACTGAAGAATGTAGTGTCCATAGTAAGTGAAGAACATTCTCCAGTGCCATAAAATATTGATACTATTCAGACAACAGGAAATTGAGGCATGAAAAGAATGAACCACAATTTTTCTCCTCAGTAACCTTGTCTAGATGTACAAATCACACCTGTATTTTCAGTTCTGTAAAGGGTAAGATGAGGGAAAGCAAAGCAGCAATGAAAGAGGGCAAATTTGGGAAGAAGCGTAAATTTCTTCAGGTGCAAGTGATAGAAACCTTGCATTAAATGCAAACAAAGAAGACAATTAGCAAATTTTCTCTCGCACAGGATAAGAAGCCTGTTGATAGGCACTGTACACCGGGGCTCCAGTTCAACGGCTCTGTGATTCTCTTAGATTGTTTTCTGTAATACCCTCAAAGCAGGCTGCTCTAAGCATAATATGAGAAAATATTTTTATATCCATTTTTACTCCTCAAGTGCCTATGTTTGGATCTTAATTCTAATGGTCATAGCTGTTTGACCCTGGTTAAGTTACTTCTCTGCGAATCAGATTTCTCTTTTTAAAACTGAACATGGTGTTCTTTCTAGCTTTAGATATACATATAAAGTTCTTAAAACATTTTCACATAAATCCCTCCAAAACATTACCATTTATGCTTTTTTTTTTTTTTTTTTTTTTTTTTTTTTTGCCACTTGTGGGATTTAGATAGGTTTCTCTTCTTTGGGAGACAACACTGATGTCAACAGAGAAATGGCGTTCACAGGTAAACAAAAGTGGAAAGCTGCATTTCTTCCTGTGGCTTAATCAGTATCCCACCCACCAACCCCTAAATATACAGAAACACCCTAACACTCCATCAGTGGAGATGCCAGGTACTTGGTGTCTAGAATTTAAGTATAATAGGCTCAGCTCCATTTTTAGCATTTTCTTACATAGTTTCACATTTTCTTCTCTAAGCTATCTTTACCGAGGTCTCTGTTGTGGGCTCTTCTCCCATAACTACCTATAATTTTTCTCCCAAGTACATTTCTTTTAAATTGTATTAGCATTAAGTTTTCTTTTCTTAGCCAAGTGGATAATATTTAGACTATATGTGATGGGTGAGATAATTTTTTTCACAATAAAAAGTAGTAATAACAATCATAAAACAACTATAATAAATGAATAATAATAGAAGTAATTCAAAAATCCTGGATACATAAAGAAAATGCATTGCAGAATTAGGAAGCATGCATTTGGGGGTTAGTAATCTGGTGCAAAGCAGAGAAAACCATGAAAAGCCTATACCCTTACTTTAATCAACTTGGGGGAAAAAAAGAGAAAAATTTAGATTTCCAGAAATCCTTTGAATTATTGACATGTGTTTCATAACTGTGGGAATTGGTTTGAGGGACAACATTCAAGATAAATCATTAGAGTTACTTCCATTGGAAATCTCTTTCAAGCTACTGAAAATGTGATTAAGAATAGAGAAATAACCCACCAATGGTCTTCCCATTTCACTGACAACACAAGACTATCTAGGCTCTCAGAAAATGTAAACCTTATGAAGGCCAGGATTTCTGACTTTTTTTTTAGTGATATTTTTAATACAGGAGTGTGCCTGACACCTTATAGGTACTGAAATAATTGTTGAAGGACTTAATTAAAAACCATAATAGTCGTCTTTTAGGGTTAGAATACATCTAGATTAGCCTTAAATCCCCATGTTATCTCCTGTATTTTTTTCTTTTATTATCAATTGATGTATCTAAATCTTTATTTTAAAAATATATTTTTACATAGATTCAAACTGTTTAGTTTTCTGGGCTGCTCAAGCATATACCACAAAATGGGCTGAGTTAAAGTGGGAATTTATTCACTCATGGTTTGAGGCTGGGGAAAAGGCCAAATCAAGTCATCAAGGCTACGCTTTCTTCCTGAAGACTGTGGTGTTTTGGGGCCGTCTGCTGCCAAAACTCGGTCCTTAGCTTGTCAGCGGCAAGGCGGCTGTAGGCATCTCCTGGCCTCTCTCTTTCTCTTCCAGGTTCCATTGGTGTTTAGCTTCTCAATCCCTGTGGCTCTCTCTCTGTAGGAATTTTATTACACTTTTAAAGAACTCTAGCCATAGGATTAAGACCCATACTGATTGGGGGGGAGGGGTCACACCTTAACTGAGGTAAACTCATCAAAAGGTCCTACTTACAATGGGTTCATCCCCGGAGGAACAGATTAGATTTAAGAACATTTTTTTCTGGGGTACATACAGCTTCAAACCACAACACAGACTTACAGACAAGTTGCAAGAATAGTAGACAAATTTTCTGTAAATGCTTCACTCAGATTTCCTATGTAATTTGTGTACTCTCACTCTGCATTCATGTAATTTTTAAAAATTGTTTGAGAGTAAATTGACAGACACGATGTTCCCTCACCCATAGATACTTTAGCCTGTTTACCCAAATACTTCAGTGTTCATTTAATCTGGAACACTCAGTCTTTGTCTTTTTGATCTTGGCTTTTTTTGATGCACATAAGTCCCTTATTTTATAGAAAGTCCCTCAGTTTGGGTTTGTCTGATGTTTTCTTGTGATTAGATTCAGGTTATGCAATTTATGGCAGGAATATCATGGATGTGAGATATCAGGGTTCATAAAATTATGAATGCAGTAGTTTCCTACTGCTGCTGTAACAAATTACTACCAATTTAGTGGCTTAAAACCACATATAATTCTTGCCTTACAGCTCTGTAGGTCAGAAGTCCAATGCAGGTCTCACTGGGCTAAAACCAATGTGTTGGAAGGGCTCTGTTCCTTTCTAGAGTCTCTAGGGGAGGACCCATTTCCTTGCCCATTCAAACTTCTGGAGACTACTCACATCACTCCATTTTCAATGCTAGGAATGTTGCATCTCTCTGACCATATTTCCGTAGTCACGTCTCTCTGACCACAGGTGGGAAAGATTCCTCATTTTTAAGGATTCATGTGATTAGATTGGGCCCACCTGGATAATTTAGGATACTCTCCCTACCTCAAGATGTGTAACCTTAATCATTTCAGCAAAGTCCCTTTTGCCATGTAAGGCAAGATATTTTCAAGTTCTGGGAATTGGACATCTTTAGGGGCAATTATTTGGCCAATCAAAGTCAAGGTAGTATCTGCCATTGTTCTCTACTATAAAGTTACTATTTTTCTCTTTACAATTAAGAATTTTATTGTGGGATAGACTTTGAGACTATGTAAATATCTTGTTTCTCATTGAAATTTCACACACTAGTTTTAGCAGCCATTGATGATTCATGCCTTGAATGTAAAACATTATTTTTTTTCCCCATATTGCCCAACCTTTTAAGGAATTAAGGGCTTCCCTTCAGATCTGTGTCTTAGACAAGGCTGTCCCCAAAACAGATGCTGAGATAAAGATTTTGATCAGGGGTTCTTAACAAGGGGTCAATGAGCTTGAATTTAAATTCAAAACAAACATTGTTCTTATAGGACTGTGTTGGTGCAGGTGTGATATGTTTATTAGATAGTAGTCTAGTGTGGACTTAGTAAGGGGTCTGTGGTTTTCACCTGACTGGCCAAAGGGTCCGTGGAACAGAAAAGGTTGAGAACCCCTGACTTTGATGGAAATCATTTGGGAAATGATACCAGAAAATAGAGAGAGGAAGTGGGGAAGGGAGACAGGGGAAGGAAGATCTCCAATAAAAGATGTGTTAATAGGCAGGCAACTCTTGTGGCACACTGGAGAGTCTCTCTGGGGACCCTTTAAGACACTTATAGAGCATATTTCAGAATTGTTCCATCAGGGAATGAAGATGATGGGGTATTTATCCTCCATCTCCATATCTTTGAAGGCATTAATTAATCTGACATCTCTGGCTGCCCCATGCATGAACCAAGTGTACTCCAGTGGGCAGAGAAAGCCCTCAGTCAGAGAAACCCAGGCCCTTGAGGTGGGAAGCCCTAGGCATATACAGGAATTGTCCAGCAAAGATGCAGGCAATCTCCAGGTCAGTGGAAGAAATGTGGGTGGGGCACTGAGAATGTCTGTTATGCCTGGTTTACTGAATTTGAACCTTTCATGATTTGAAAATATCCCCCTTAGTCTTCCAGAGTCCTGATCATCTTATTCTAACTGTATGTAGAAACTAATTTATCTTCTAGATGATTTCAGTGACTCTCTTATGGGAGCTGAAGTGGTTGACCTTTCAAAATGAACAGAATACAAGAGGCATCAAAGTCAACCTGCATTTAAAGTGAGATACCTGAAGGTAAGTAATTCCTAAAGATGCCTGCTATCGCACAGCTGGTTAGTGGTATAGTTAGGATGAAAACGGGAGCACCTAACTTTCTTATTAAAATGAAGCCTACAAAAACGAAAAAAAAAATACACTGAAAGAAATCTTTCTGGACATACTTTACTAGTAAAATGTCAAGGATTTCCTGGTAATATTTTTCATCTCTGTAATCAGTTAATCATTTCTGGATGGGCATTAAAATAGAAAGTTAATTGATTTTTTTCAAAAGCAGTGGTCCAATTGTCTTAAGTTTTTTATCCAGGAAGGCCTGGAGAACTTGAAAGCATTTTCAGTTCTATTATCCGGGCATAACAGCAAGAAATATTCCAGGAGTAACAGCACTTTGTGTAACAGTAGGATAATGTTTTGCTCCAACATATAGTGATTTTAGGTACCACATTGTCTTTTAACATGCAGCTATTTGTTGTTTTGGTTCTGTTATCTTGTGGCATCAGTTAACAATGTATTGGTAACCCTGACCTTGCATAGCAGCTGATAGATAATCCTTCAGCTCAGTAGCATAGGATATTATTTTCTCCAGATAGATTTTTCCTACAGTGACCTTTAGTCATTTCAAAATGGAAGTGAGTAAAATATCAAATTAGACTTACAGAAAAGATAAAGAATAGACATCACCAAATAACATCTATCATATTTCAGTTTAGAACAGGGGTTAAAATACAGACTCAGAATTCAAGGTGAGTGGATCTTTTGTCAGCTGTATGACTGTTGAAAATGTTCTAGCCTCTGTAAACATCAGTTTTCTCACCTATAAAATGGGGCTAATAACATTATCTGCCTCATAAGATTGTTGAGAAGGTTAAATCCTTGAAACTTCTTTAGCTTTACATACTTGGCATGTAATGAGTTCTTGATAAAAATCAGCTCTTAGAGTCACAAGTATTACTGCAAAGCAACAAACAGCTGAGACAAATAGTAGCAAGCAGTTGTTAGTGGAAGGCATGTGTGCTGCAGGGTTGAGGAAAGCAATATGCTTCACAAATTCTGAAAATCTAAGGAAAGTGAGAAAATATCATGAGGTCAGGATTGTGGTAGTATTTCAGAAACAGGGTTATCTCAAATTTGATTTTACTTAGATATAATTAAAATTATTATTTTATATATGTGATAAGAATCCCTGGCCTGTATCTTAGATATTTCCAGGAGTTTTGGGTACAAAAGAGAAGAACGATATACATTTCTAGCAATTTTCCATGAAATACGCATAGAAAGCATTGATGTAAGAGTGATGTGATGGGAATAAAAAGGGCCTGTTGCTTGGAAGTAGGATTGTGAGTAAGCAATGATTTTAAATGCTTTCAAGGGGTAGTCAGGTAATAAGAGTTAAATCAGCAATCTTTTAGTCTAAGTCTTCTGGGTTAGAAAATTTTCTTCAGTGGTCTCTTTATATTTAAGGCACTAAAAAAAATCACTTGTAATCTTGATATCCATGGGGATTTTTTTTATTGAGTGTTCTTCTAGAGAATTTGGCAAACTTTTTCTATGCAGGTCCAGAGAGTACACATTTTAGCTTTGCAGACCATGTGCCCCTAGCATGCTAAAGTTTTGTGATTGGGGTAGTCTCCTGGCCACTTTACCTCAGTCCTCCACTCTAGCAATTACCACCAAATTCTGTGCCCTCCAGCATTCTGCAGGCCAATCTCTTCGTTCCTTGTCAGTATCCAGTATCTCCCTCTACAGCACTTAGGTTTTTTCTTCCTTAGCACCCCTTAGTGAGGCATAACACTTCAATCTGCCTTTCTGCTTCCATTGCCTATTGCTGTCCCTCTACTTTTTCTTTCTGGATTGTGTAATTGTCAACACTCTTATGGCCATTTTAGTGGACTTCCAGGAAGAAACAGGGATGGATGCACAGAGCTATATTTACCTAGAGGTATGTTTGTTCTTTTTATAAAATAGTGAGGCTCACATAATATTGGAAGTGAATAGGAAAAAGAGAGAACACCCAAGCTACAATAACCAGAGGGAATATTTAATCGTGGTAGACAGGAAATATTATAACATTCATGTTTCTGCACTTTAGTATATCTCATTTTAGTCTGGATTCAGTCACAATTTAAACTTCTTCACTCAAAGTGAGTATGATAAAAATTCTTCCATCAAAGCATTTTGTTTAGAGCATACAAATCATTGCACAAGCAGAGGAGCATCCAAGCCAGAGAACAGCTACACTCTGATTTTATATGTGGTGAATTCATTCCATTGTTGTGATAAATAGAAAAAAAAATGTGCAGAGCACTTTTGAGAGAAGCAGAGCTGTGTTTAACCATCATTCTATTTAAAAAGTCAATAAGATTTTATGTGATCTATGTATCTTTTAAAACAAATAACAATATATTTTTTAAAAGTAATAAGAAATATTGTGTTTTCTAGAAAGTGCATTTTTTGCCTTTTAATACTCATATAAATAAATAAATGTCCCACTGCAGAAGATGCTGGAAACCTGAGAAGAGAAGCAACAGAACCTAGAGAGATAACAAGGAAAAAAATTAGTGAGAACTGAAGAGAGGTGGTTATCTTAAGTATACTTGTTTCAGGATATTTGATAATTCCTCATCCATTAATGATGAGACATAATTATTCAACACCCAATACAGTCAGAAAGAGAACATGGCATATTGGAAAAACCAGTGATTAGGAACAAATCACACAAATCACAGCCTGGAGTTCCTATCCAAGATTAAGCATATTCTACATGTTTTATATGGGAGTTATTTTAAAAACACTAATGTATATGTTCACATCTATTTTTACACATTGAGGAAAAAAATCATTCCTTTATTTGGTCATAGTAAAAATTAATGAGTGAAATATGATATGAGCCAGCAGTGTCCTGCAGGTCATGTAAGTGTTCAATATAGTTTGTTTGGGTGGAGAAATGGGTGTATTCTGCGTATTAGTAAATCTGGACTACTAGACCCTACCCTGCTGATGCAGTTGTTAATCCAGGGCCCTAAAAAGCAAACTTAAGTAATACCTTTTGCAGAATATTGCTTTATAACAACTTCTCCCTGTTTGAGAAGTTTTTAGTGACTACCCCAAACATGAAATAGTTGATTAAATTAGATATGATTTTTGTTCCTTCCTTAGCTTAATTTAATAACATTCCAGAACAACCAGGAGCTCAATTTGACAAACTCCTTTATACTCTTAGTCCATTGGTGTCCCTTTGAGCCTTTTGTAACCTGATTTGCAAATCAAGAATTTTATAAAGAAATGTCTAACATTGAAAATATACTTTCAACGATTTAAAAATACAAATGAATGTAATTCTCATGGAGTACATTTTAGTTCTATCATAATTAACCTGTTCTAATACCCATGTGACTCAAGGGACAAGTTATAGGATTCATGAAAATATACATAAGACCTGAAAACAAAATATAAACCATCAAGACTACCATTATCCTTAGAATGATGCAAAAAATAACCATTTTGAGGTAAGCTGAAACAGCATTTTATTTTAATTTTATTTTTAAAGAAGTTTTAGATTACAGAAAATTACATAGAAGTTATAGGGGATTACCACATTCCCCACCACTTCCCCTCCATTTTCCCTATTAAAACGTGTGTCACATTTGTTACAACTGATGAACAAATACTGAAGCATTGCTACTAACCAAGGTCGATAGTTTACCTTATGGTTTACACTTTGCACTGTACAATTTTAAAGCTTTTGACAAAATGTATAATGGCCTGTATCCTTCACGACAATATAATGCAGAACAATTCCAATGCCCTAAAAAATGCCCCATGTTCCACCTATTCTTTACTCTTCCCCTCAGAACATCTGGTAACCACTATGTTCATATTCATGTTACAAGTTCTTCTATTACTAGAATAATAATAAGTCTACCTTAGCCCTTAGTTGCATTCCCCCCTTATGTTTGTTCATTCTTCAATCTTGAGGATTTGGGGATGGTGATGTCCAATCTGCTTCCAGTTGAGGAGCCTTAGATACCATGGGTCAGATGAAATGGAACTGTCTTGCTTGCAGTTATAGCTATTCTCTGCTTTTGGGTATGGGCATTGTCCATCATCATCCTTTTGTTAGATGTCCTGGGTGAGTCTGATAAGCTGGAGAGTAGGTGTTGGCTGCAAATCTGCTGAGATTCAGGGCTCAACAGACATATGAACAGCCGGAAGATTTAAGTCTCTGGGACATATATTTAATGGGTATAGTGCTAATTATAGATTGAAATAAAAGGGGCAGAATGACCCTGTGTAGGGAATTTGTAAATGAGTCTAACTCTGTTATATTGGGAAATAGGTTATCATATATTCCAAGGTGAGGCCCACTGACCAGGTGCCCAGGTCCTGGGGTTGTCTGCCCTCACTGTAGTGTCCAGATGTCTCTAGAGCCTTCGGGTACACTCCTGCTTGAGAATATGTTTACTGTGGCAGTTAATAGGATCCTCCTGAGACGTGTATAAGTGTAGCTTTTAGAAAGACCTCTCAACTCACTTTGAAATCTCTTAGCCTTAAAAACACTTTTGTACTTAAAATTTCCCCCTTTTGGTCAAGGTCTTTTTCCAAATGCATCGCTAGTTGGCACTGGCTTTGTAATAATCTCTCTGTGCCAGGGAAGCCCTTCCCCAGAAGGCAGCATTTTTAACATTTCAAGAGATACATCATTTTTTTCCTATACGTTTTCACTGATAGTGTGGCCTCAATATTGCTGTTCCAGACAACCTTGGAGGGTCTTAAATTTTTCCATATTTTCTGTGTACAGTTCCAAATTTACTGCCTCTTTTATCTCAAATACTTTATCCATATAACTCCCCTAATAAAAATCCCTAACTGTGAAGAACATTCTTTTCACTGAAGTCAAATTAGACTTAATAAGTTCAACTGTTGCTTTTCCATATTCCCAAAAAGATAATGTCAATTTAATCAAGTAACTGCAGAATATGATATTCACTATTCTGTTCTCATATAAATATGCGTTTTGAGTTTCTGTTGAAATAAGCACAACTTTATATAAATCCTGGGATTTTTCTTTTCTGTACTTCTAAGTTAAAGTTGCAGGTAGTTTTTCTTTCATGAATTAATTACATTCATATTTCATGTCATGATTTTTCTTTGTTTTATATATTCCTTTTCAAAAACTTTGACCTGAATCATGGCACACAGGAAGATGGAAATTTATAAAGAAAAATATTTTACTGTAATCCGGCTCTGCCATACTTAATTATTCAAAGCTCTTTGATTATGCAGATTTATATACTCAGCTTCTACTCACCCAGGCTTTCTATCTCTCTGACAGTGCTCTAAGAACATTTTGAAAATTAATGATAAAAGCATTTTTTCTAAATATTCCTCCATATGAGCTGATAACAGTAGATTCTAATCTTGGGTACTTGTATCCCTCAGAGAACTGAAAGCAAAAATGGTGGTCCTTGTACATGCTTAGTTATTTGAAAAGCCAAATGCAAATCTCAACATTTTCAAAAGCAGAGGCTACACTAGTCCAGTGAAACATAACATTCCTTTGCTGTTTCCTAAAGTCTCTGCGTGTTGCGTGTTAACTGGTTATTTTGGCTTACTTGACTCTCTGGCTATTAGTTTTATTTGTCTATAATGAAATTGAGAAAGCAAATTGCTTCAGTTTACTGGGAAGACTAGCTTTCAGAACATGAAGACTGGAGACCAAAGTAGGAGGAAGAATTAAAGGTATTCATGTTGTTAAAAAAAAACCTTAGAAACATCTGAGATAATATATTTCAGAATGTCTTCTGGATATGCTTTAAAAACTGGTTTATGACTCCCAGAGATAACCAGAAAAGTGTTCCTAGTTTTAGTTACATAACATATGAAATTCAGGAATGTTCTCAGACATGGCTCTAATAGCCTAGGGAGCTGAGGATGACAGATATTTATTCCTGAATGTCTTGCACTGCATTGCTGCATTGGCCTCTGTGTAACTGAGTTTGACGAACACACACAAGGATTACTAAGGAAAAACAAAGAAAACAAAATAAAACAAGTCCTCCAATCTAGGACATATATTCTGCCAATGATACAGAATGCTTAACTTTTAAATTTTATTTTATATTAAATTGTTGTAAAATATAAAGCATGCTTTGTTCTACCAACTGATATTTTTGGTAAGTTATTGCATGTTTTTTATATATTTGTATGCTGTGTAATGCGTATTATGTTGAGTTTCAAGTGAAAAGAGCCAGGCTCTTATCATTTCCAGGTTTTAATGAAGATTCTCTGGTCAAAAATCCCCACAGCTACCCTGATATCAAAACTAGAAAAAGGACATTACAAGAAAAGAAAACTACAGACCAAGATCTCTCATAAATAGAGATTAAAAATGCTTACCGAAACTTTTGGTAATGGAATCTAGTAATATATAAATAAAATAACTCTTCATGACAGATGAGTTAAATTTACCCAGGAATGTCAGGTTAATTTAGTATTAAAATTAAATCAATGTAATTCACTGTATTAACAGAAATAACAAGAAAAAAAGAAAAACCGTGGAATCATCTTATTAGAAGCAAAAAAAAAAAAAAGCATTTGACAAAATACAACACTAATTTCTGATAAAAAAAACTCTTAGAAAACACAAGTTTCTAAGGGACCTTCCTTAACCTGAGAAAGAAAAATTTCAAAAACCTACAGCTAATATCTTGCTTACTCATGAAAGGAAATGTTTTCCCCCTAAAGTCAGGAATAAGACAAGGATATTTGCTCTCACCATCTTTAATGAACTTTCTACTGGAGTTTGTAGCCAATGAAATAGGTAAGGACAAAAATATAGGAATACTGATTAGAAGGGAAGACCTAAAACTATCTATATTTGCAGAGAACATGATTGTCTATGTGGAAAATGCTGAACTATTTAGGGATAAAGTTAACAAAGCAATTATATAATCTGTACAATGTGAACTACAAATCATTGCTGAGAGAAATTAAAGCAGACCCAAATAGATGGGTTTCTTTTGCATTTTGCTAATGACTGAAGATGTTGAATATCCTTTTTAGGTGCCTATTTTCTATTTGCATAAATTATATGTTAAAATATCTGTTCAAGTTATGTATCCAGTTTATAAAATAAACTTTTTATTTTAGGATAGTTTTAGATTTACAGAAAAGTTGTGAAGATAGCACAGAGAGTTCCCATATACCTCACACCTCACATTTCCCCTGTATTAATATCTTACACTCGTATTATACAATTGTCACAATTACTGAACCAATAGCAATATATTATTATTAACTAAAATCCGTACTATATTCATATTTCCTTAGTTTTTATCTAATATCCCTTTTCAGTTCCAGGATTCCATCCAGAATACTATTTTACATTTAGTCATTTTGTCTCCTTAGGATCCTCTCAACTGTTGGTTTCCTGGACTTTGTTTTTGATGACCTTGAGACTTGAGGAATACTGGTCAGATATTCTGCAGAATGTTCTTCAATTTAGGTTGTCTGATGTGTTTCTCATGACTAGACTGGGGTTATGGATTTTTAGAAAAACGTCCACAGTTAAAATGCCATCCTTATCACATCACATCAAGGGAACATGCTTTTAAGATGACTTGCCACTGTTGATGTTAACTTGATCATTTGGCAGAGATAGTGTTTGTCAGGTTTCTCCATCAAAGGATTACTCTTTTTTTCTCTTTCCCATATTCTTTGGAAGAATGTCATTTTGCTCAGTTTGCACTTAATGAAACAGTACTTATGCTCTATCTCCTTGAGGGCAAGGTGTCTACATAACTTATTTGGAATCCTTCTACATAGGAAATTTGTTTATTCTTATTTACATGTCTGTTATTTATTCATTCAATAATTTATTTATGTCAGTATGGATTCATGGATATTTATTTTATACTCTGAGTTATAATCAAACTTCGTTGCTCAAATTATTCCAGCTTTGGCCATTGGGAACTCTTTTTATTTGATTCCTGAGTTCCTTTGACATAACTCTGTAATTGTATAGGTTTTCTTATTTATTTATTTGTTTGTTTGTTTATTTAAGTACTTTACTTTATGGCACTACAAGACTCTACAAGATGCTCCAGCTCACCTTATGTATTCCCTGCCCCAGTCCTAGAATCAGCTATTTCTCTAAGGATCTCTGGTTGTTTTAACTGGACATGAGATCAGTATTAGGAAACAAGATTTGGGTGCTAGGTACTGGCTAGCATTGCTTAGCTGGCTAAACTGACAGAACAATAAAATACATGTGTGTATATTAGCCCAGTGAATATATACGTATCTATAAATATTTCTATTTGTACTCATCTGTATCTATATTAGGCTACAAAGGAGTTTATGTTGATGTCTGTATCATTTTAGCCACCCTCCCCATACTTATCTGAAGCATCCCCTTTCAACATGGAGAAACCTGACTCTACCCATTTTTTTAAAAATTAGATTGTTCTTATCATTGAATTGTAAGAGTTTCTTATATAATTTAGATATAAGTACTGTGTTAGACACCTGTTTGTCCCAATGTTTAGCTTGCTTTATCACATTCTTAATGACATCCTTAAAACAGCAAATGTTTTAAATTTTGATGAAGATCAATTAAATTTATTTTTCTTTCTTCGTTCATAATTTTATTGTCTTATCTAAAAAATCATTGACTTACTTAAGGGCACATTTTCCACTATTCTTTCTTCACCAAGAAGGTTGGCATATAAGAACATGAAAAGATTCTCGACATCATTAGTCATCAGGGCAATTCAAGTTAACAAAATAATTTGATAACACTACACACAACTAGAAAGGCTAAAATTAAAAAGGCTGACAGTACTGGGTGTTAATAAGGATGTGCAGAAATTAAAATTCTTATAAAGTGTCATACAAGTATGTGAAAATCTGCTCAACCTCATTAAATATTAGAGAAATGAAAACTAAACCCACAGTTAGATATTTCTATGTCTTCATTTAGGAAGGTTAAACTTAAGAAAATTGATAATACCAAATGTTGTATTATCAGTACAACTGAAATTGTCATCCATTGCTGGAGGGAATGCAAAAAGGAGCAGCCAGTTTGGAAAACAGCCTTGCATATCCTTTTGTAGTTAAACATACAGTTATCATGAGGACACAGCAATCCCACTCTGATGTATGTACCCATGAAAAATTAAAATGTAAATATACATAAAGACTTAAACACAAATGTTACAGGTTGTTTTTTTCCAAATACCCCCAAACTGGAAACACCCAAATTGTCTGTCATCAGATGAATGGATAAACAAATTATGATATATTCATACAAGGGAATATTATTCAGAAAAAGGTACGATGTATGATACACTTAATAACATGGATGAATCTCAAAAGCATTACATTAAGTGAAAGAAGCCAGAAGGAAAAGCCTACATATTTTGTCATTACATTTATATGAATTCTAGAAAAGGAAAAATTAATAGAAGATCAGTTATTCGCCAGGGACTAGGACTAGGGTGGAGGAGGGGACAAATGCAAAAGGGCCTGAGGAAACTTTGGGTAGATGGACATGATCTGTATCTCAATTTTGGTAGTAGTTACAAGACTGTAGACAGTGGTCAAAACTTGCAGGACTATACACTTAAAATCAGTGAGTTTTAATATATGTAAATTATAGCTCAACAAAGCTGATTTAAAAAATAACATGATAGGTGATGTAAGGGAGGTCATCGAACTCTGTGACATGCAGGCACATAGCAGAGTATGTTCTCCCATTAGGATTAAGCATCCTTCAGGAGATATAGTCTGAAATAAATCTTGAAATATAAGAAGTAATTGTTAATAATGAAATTCAGAAAGGTATTTCAGATAGAAGATTCCTCCTACAAGTCACCAAAAATAATTAATGCACTTAGACCTGACGTTAGTAATTTTGTATCAGAAAAATGGTTACTGTGCCTAGAATGCTGATAGAACTAAAAACTGCCAGAATCTTAACCTTGGAATTCCCTCATGAAGTAATTAAATCTCTGTATAAATGTAAACCTTTTTTCTGGCCATTAAATTTTTAGCATCACATACTTTAATAATTATAACTCTTTCAGTTGCAAGTAGAAGAAATCCCAATTAAATCCATATATGAAATAAATGAGTTTTTTTATGCTTATTGATTTATTTTTGCTCAAATAGAAAAATTCAGATCATGTTTTTTTTTCTTTTATTTGCTTGTGCTTTTTTTTGAAAGTCTTAAGCCATTGCCTAATCCAAAGTGCTGAAGATGCTTCTCTGTGTTTTCTTCCAAGATTTTTATAGTTTTGCTTATTATATTTAGGGTTTTATCCATTTTGAGTTAATTTTTATGTATGGTATGAAGTAGGGGTTCACTTTCACTCTTTTCCATATGGAGATCAAGTTTTCCCAGCACCATTTGTTGAAGAGACTATTCTTTCTCAGTTGAGTGGACTTGACAGCCTTGTCAAAAATCGATAGGCTACTCTCTAAGCCAAACTCAGCATGTAAATGCATTACCTTCCCCCCAGCATGGGACATGACTCCTGCGGATGAGCCTCCCTGGAGCAGAGGGATTACTACCAATCACCAGCTGGTGATTGGATGCCACTAGGAAAAGACCTTGAATAAAAGACAAATGAGTTTACATGACTAAGAGACTTCAAAATGAGTCAGGAGGTCATCAGAAGGGTCATGCTTATGCACGTCTCAGCAGGAGACAGCCAAAGTAGATACAACCCCAGGCACTGGTGCTCCTGAGGGCTATGGAGATACACAGGTTCTACAGTCATAGCAGAAGGCTCTGGAGTTCAGTGCCTTGTCAGTGGGCTTTACTTTGGAATTTGTGCTCCTGAGTGTGATGGAGTTGGACTCAGATGTGACCTTTCTACACATGCCTCTTCTGTCACTTTTACTGAACATGTGGT
Organism: Dasypus novemcinctus; assembly: GCF_030445035.2. Taxonomy (NCBI): domain Eukaryota; kingdom Metazoa; phylum Chordata; class Mammalia; order Cingulata; family Dasypodidae; genus Dasypus; species Dasypus novemcinctus. The sequence goes on along the minus strand of NC_080704.1, from coordinate 32,122,147 downwards.
TGGCACTGGCATTGGTATATTCTCGGGAGACTTGAATCTCTGGACTGGCCATGTGCCATCTGGGCCCTGAGCCTTAGCAGAGTTGCAACTCCTATTCTCCAGTTCATTGTACTTACCCAGGTGAGCTAACAGGGAGGTGAAGATGGTCAACCACCACATCAGGGAACTGAGAGTGTCTACAACTGCAAGCAGGAGAATCACATCCATCAGCCATGTGGAACCTAAGTCCCCTCTCGATTTATAGGTGGAGTGGACATCACCATCCAGGGTCCACAGGATGGAGGAATAAAATATGGATTAGAGTGGACTTACTGGTATTCTACTAAAGAACTATTGTGAATCTAGCAATGGAAGAAATTATATCATTGATGTGGAGACAGTAGCCATGGTAATTGCTGAGGGCAGGGAGAAGGAAGAAGAGATGTGATGTAGGAGCATTTTTGAGACTTGGTATTGTCCTAAATGATATTGCAGGGACAGATATTGGACATTATATATCCTGTCATAACCCACTGAATGTACTGGGGGAGAGTGTAAACTTTAATGTAAACTATAATCTATGTGGTGCAGCAGTGCTCTAAAATGTATTCACCAAATGCAATGAATATGCCACACTGATGAAAGAGGTTGTTGATGTGGGAGGAGTGGGGGTGGGTGTGGGGTGGGGGGGTATATGGGAACCTCTTATTTTTTTAATGTAACATTTTTTGTGATATGTGTATCTTTTAAAAAATCAAAAAATAATAAAACCTAAAAAAATAAAGATACTATGACAGAGAGACAATGAAATCATTTAAAAAAATTCAATAGGCTATAGCTGTGAGGGTCTGTTTCTGAATGCTCAGTTTGATTCCATTATTCTATATGTCTGTCCTTGTGCCAGTACCATGCTGTTTTGATTACTGTAGCTGTATAAGTTTTAAAATCAAGAAGTTGTAAGGCCTTCAACTTTGTTCTTCTTAAGAATATTTAGTCTCCAATGCATGAACATGGAATCTCTTCCCATTTATTTAGGTCATCTTTGATTACATTTAACAATGTTTTATGGTTTTCCATGCTTAAGTCCTTTACATCCTTGGTTAAAATTTATTCTTAGATGTTTGATTCTTTTAGTTGCTACTGTAAATGGGATTGTTTTCTTGATTTCCTTTTCAGATTGTTCATTACAACTATAAAGAAACACTGCTGATTTTTGCATGTTGATTCTGTGATGTGCCACTTTTCTGAATTTACTTATTAACTCTAGTAGCTTTTTTGTGGTGTTTAGTATTTTCTCTATATAAGAACATATCATTTGCAAATAGGGAAAGTTTTATTTCTTCCAGAAAAGACAACTTTTAAAGGACTATGAAGAGAAGAGCAAATTAAACCCAAAATAGATATAAGAAAATAAATTTTAAAAGTTAAGACTATAAATAAACTAAATATAAAACAGACAAAAAGTCATCAAAGCCAAGTGTTGATTCTTTCAAAAGATTAATAGGTTGATAAAACCTTAGCTAGAGTGATCACAATAAAAGAAAGGGAGAACACAAAAATTTTTCAATATCAGAAATGATAAAGGATATATTAAGAAAGATGTACAGAAAGCAAAAAAATATATAGAAATGTTATGAACATATTAATGTCAACATATTCAACAAGTTAGATAAATTAGACAAATTTGAAAACCCAATTTACCTAAGCCAACTAAAGAAGAAATGGAAACTGAGTATCTATGTTTTTATGAAATAAATGGAGCTCATAATTAAAATCCTTTCCATAATAAAAGCTTCTGACTCAGATGGCTTTCCTAGTGAGTTCTATAAAATATTAAGGAAAAATGATAATAGTCTTAGGTAAAATCTTTCAGAAAATAGAGGAAGAAGGTGCATTCCCCAGCTCATTTTATGATGCCAATATTACCCTGATACCAAAACTTCAGATGGAGGCATTAAAACAGAAAACAATCACAGACCAATATCTTTCCAGAATATAAGTACAAAACATTTAATAAAGTATGTATAAAAGGATAAATATCTTATGTGGGGTTTATCCCAGGAATACAGCATATTTTAAAAATGCAAAAGTCAGGCAAAACAAAATTAAATTAATAAATTATTGTTTTTAGAGAAAGGGAAAGCCCTAAAAGTAAGAGAAAAATTATGTACATTATATTCAGTGGACCCACAATGAAACTGATAGCTGACTTTGAAACAAAAATGAAAAAAATGGAAAACAATGTCATGACATCTTTAAAATTGTGAAACAAAATTTCAACTTGTAAGTTTACATTCAGTAAAAATATCCCTAAAGAAATGCCAAACAATGAAAAATAGATAATCCATCACCAGTAAGCACCTACTTTAAAAATATTTAAAGGAATTCTTTAGACAGAAGGAAAATGATCCTAGATAAATCATAGAAATATAGAACATAATGAAATGCAAAGGGAAGGATGAATATTTGAGAAAATGAAACAGATATTAACTACAAAACAATAATGATAAAGTGCTAGGTTTAAATATATCTGTAGAATAAATTGTATGAGAACTATAATAAATAGATTATGTAAAAAGTTCAAGTGGAATTAAATCTTCTAAGGTCCTAGAACTGTCTTGGACTTGGTAAACAAACAAACAAACCCTAATTTCTATTAACATTAAAGAAAAAGAAAAAGAAACAGGGAAATTGTAATTTCTACATACCAGTGAAACACTAGTAAAAGAACGTTTAACTAACACAAAAAAATCCAAAATCATACTAGGCTACATTAATGAAAATCTTTTAATAACTGATAGAACAAATAGTCAAAATATGAGTAAGGATATAAAATCTAAACAATGCAATAACACACTCAACCTAATGTATATATATAATACATTAAAGCTAAAACTGACAAAATTCACAATTTTAGGTTCATATTGAACATTTATTACATTTGACTAAATGCTAAATCATGTAGCAAATGTCAAATTCAGAGGTTAAATAATTCAGAGTATATTTTCTGACCACTGTGAAATTAAGCTCTGTCAATAGTAAGATAACATTAGAAATGTTATGAAAAAATGAAATGATTCCTCAAATGTCTGAAAATTAAGCAATGTAGTTATTTAAAATATTTATGAGTAAAGGAAGAAATTTTAAATGTATATTAAAATCTTTTGGACAGTAGAGATAAAAGTATATTAAAATATTTTGGGCAGGGCAGCATATGTAGCTCAATGGTTGAGTGCTTGCCTTTCAAGGTATGAGGTCCTAGGTGCAATCCCTCATACCTCCTAAAATATATATATTTATTTTTTGGGCAATATGGAAATTAAACTATGAAATACTAAAAGGTATATGATGAATGTTAATTTTCTTAGAGATAAATTTATCACTTAAAATAAATATTAGAAAAGAAGAATAACTGAAAATCAATTAAGTGCTCATTTCAAGAAGATAATGTAAAGACCAGCAAATTAATCCAAAGAATTTTGAAGGTATGAAATAATAGTGATAAGAGAAGATATTAATAATGTAGGAAATGAACATACCAAGGAGAATATTACAAGTTCTTCTGTTATTACAATAATAATAAGTCTTCTTTGGTCCATGTTTGCATTCCCCCCCTTCTGTGTGTTCATTCCTCAATCTTGTGGATTTGGGGATGGCGATGCCAGCTCTGTTTCAGATTGACAGGGAGGTTAGATCTTATGGGTCAGATGGAAGGACCTGTTTTACTTGCAGTTGTAGATACTCTTTGTATTTTGGGATGGGGATTGTCCATCATTATCATTTTGTTAGTTGTCCTGGACAAGTCCAATGAACTGGAAAGTAGGTGTTGGCTGCAACTCTGTAAGATTCAGGGCTCACCTAGCATATGACTAGGCCAAAGATTTAAGTTCTCTTGGATGTATATTTAATGGATAAAATGCTGGTTATAGGTTCAAATAAAAGGGGCAGAAGAGCCATGAATAGGGAAATTATAAATGAGTCTAACTCTGTTGCACTGGGGAGCATATATTCCAAGGTAAGACCAAATTCCTGAGATTGTCTGCCCTGCCTAGAGTGTCTAGATGTCTCTAGAGCCCTCAGGAGCACCCCTGTTTGAGGTTTTGTTTACTGTGGCAGTTCTTGAGATCTGCCTGAGACATGCATAAATATAACCTCTGGAATGACCTCCCAACTCACCTTGAAATCTCTTAGCCATAAAAACTCATATTTAATGTTTCCCCCTTTTTGCTGGTTGGTGCTTGGTATTAATCCCTTGGCACCAGAGAAGTTCATCCCCAAGAGTCATGCCCTATGCCAGGGGGAAGTTAGTGTATTTATTTGCTGAGTTTAGCATAGCGAGAGGCCACATTTGAGTAACAAGCAGGTTTTCAGGAGATAACTCTTAGGCATTAGTTATTATTAGGCTAAGTTTCAATTTTACAGTGATAAGATTCATAAATACAAGCATTCATATCAAGGACTTGGCATATTTTTCTGTTTTCTTTTATTAGGCACTGTCTATGTACCCTAGAGATTCTTGCCACTCTACCTGAGAACATAGCAGTACTCCCTAGTATAGGAATTTAATATTTTGTTGGTTATTGTGTGGGTTTCCACCCACTGTGATAATACTCTTTGACAACTTGAACACATTCATATTCCATAGAGGCATGCCCCAGTTGCACCCTTCCCCACACATCCTCCCATCACCTACACCCTGCACCAGTGACCCTCCCTATCATAGTTGCCAAATTGAGAATACAAAGTACTTTCAAAACACTTTTCTACAATGAATTCTTAAATAGATCACTTCATTGCTGAATTCTTCCAGATATTTAATGTAAAAATTACAACACAAATTCTTCCAGATAATTGAAAAATAAAGAAATTGGATTCAGAAATCCTAAAGTAAATGTTAGCAAATAGAACTTATTAGCAATATATAAAAAAGGGATACTTCATCACAACAAATTGGATTTGTACCATTTTGGAATGCATGGGTGTATTATCAAAATCAACACTGGTGTTAATAACGGGGGGGGGGCGGTTTGGAAAAAATATACCAAATGTACACTCTATTCCATGGTGGTAATAGTCTGTTGATGTTCTTTCATAATCTAAAATAAATGTTCCACAACAATGTAAGGTGTTGGTGGAGGGGTGTTGTATGGGAATTTTGCACATTATGCATAATTGTTTTGTAAGCTCACAAGCTTGCTAATAAAAATATATATAAAAACAATGCAAGTCATCAAATTGACAGAATAGAGTAGAAAAACAATCATTCAAAATATATTTTTGAAAAAAGTATTAGATTAAACTGAACACCCATTCCTGATGAGAACTCTTAACACTTTTTTTGAGTTTTCTTAATATCATAAACTGTAACTTATCAACAGTAACAAAAGCAAAAGCAAAACAAAACAAAACATATTTTGATACATTTTATGCTGTGATTAGGAATAAGAGAATAATGTTCAATGTAACCACTTCTATTCAACATTATGATGGAGATCTAGCAAACACAATAGAAGAAGGGAAAACAAAAGGGACATTAAAGATGGATGAATTGGACGGGAGAAATAAAACTGACATTAGTCACAGATAACAACATTGTATATATGCAAAATCCAGAAACATTATAAATAGAATTAATAAAAAACTTAGTATTGTTGCTGCATTAGCAGTTAATATACAAAAATCAATTTTATTTTTGGATGCAAATGGAAATAAATAAAATTAATATTTACAATATCATCAAAAACAAAATAAATAGGAATAAAGCTTTAAAACATGTAAAACATCCTCACACAGAACTATAAAATATTGAGTTAAATTAGAGATAGCATAAATAAATTGAAGAATACCCTTGCTCAGATATTGGAAGACTCAATACCGTAAAGATGACAGTTTCTCCCAAATTGATCTGTAGGTTCAATTTTACCTTAATAAAAATTCCAGCAGATTTTTCTGTAGAAATTCACAAGCTGATTCTAAAATTAATATGGAAATGCAAAAGTCTAAGATTAGCCAAAATATTCTTGAAGAGGATGTATAATACCAGATATTAAACTCATTAAAAAGCTAGGATTATTGAGTCAGTATGCTATTTGTGCAAGTTTATACAAACAGACTTATGGAACAGAACGAAGACTCCTCAAACAGATCTGCACTAATGCAGAGATTTATTTTATAACAAAGGTGATATTGCAGTGCAGTGGCAAGAGGATGTTAAATTTTCAATAAAATTATCTGGAACAACTAATTATCAATATGGAAGAAAATAATTTGATCCCCATAATACACCATTGACATAAGTCATTTCCAGATGGATTTTAGATCTAAATGTGAAAGAGAACTGTAAACTGAAGTGGAAAAAATATAGAAACATATCTATATAATTTAGGATAGGCACATGTTTCTTAAACAGGAAACAATGGTAACTAAAATGAAACTAATGATGAGTCAACCACATTAAAGTTAAGAACTTCTTTTCATCAAAAGATACCTTTAAGGGAACAAAAATACTTATAATATATTGAGAGAACATATTTGCATTAATATATCCCACAAGCAACACACACCCCAAATATATAAAGAACTCTCCAAACCAGTAAGAAAAAAGCAGACCACGTAGTTTAAAAAATGAGAAAAAATTTTGAATGGTCGCTTCATAAAGGAGGATATTCAAATATTCAAATAGCCAACAATACGAAAACATGCTCAACCTTATTTATTTGGGAAATGCATATTAAAGCCATAATAAGATTCAACTACATACCCACCCAAATGGCTAAAATGCAAAAGAAATAACACTGAATGTCAACGGATTAAACTCACCTATCAAAAGATTCAGACTGGGACATTGGATAAGGAAATATGACCCATCCATATGCTGTCTACAAGAGACACATCTTAGACCCAGAGACGCATGGAGATTGAAAGTGAATGGCTGGAAAACAATCATACAAGCTAACAATAACCAAAAAAAGGCAGGAGTAGCTATATTAATATCAGACAAAATAGACTTTAAATGTGAAACAATTGTGAGAGACAAAGAAGGATACTACATTTTAGTGAAAGGGAAAATCTGTCAAGAAGATCGAACAATCATAAATATCTATGCCCCTAACAAGGGTGCCTCTAAATACGTCAGGCAAACACTGGAAAAACTAAGTGAAAGAATAGATACATCTACAATTATAGTGGGGGATTTTAATACACCACTATCAACTCTGGACAGAACATCTCAAAAGAGAATCACCAAAGAAACAAAACATCTGAATAGTATATTAGAGGAGCTCGATCTAATAGACATATATAGATTGCTACACCCAAACACAGCAGGATATACATTTTTCTCAAGCGCACATGGATCATTCTCCAAGATAGATCATATGCTAGGCCACAAAGAAAGGCTGAACGAATTCAGAAAGATTGAAATCATACAAAACATTATCTCTGACCACAGTGGAGTCAAGCTGGAGATTTGCAAGGGACAGAAGCCCAGATTTCACACCACGATTTGGAAATTAAACAGCACACTCTTAGAAAAACAGTGGGTCAAAGAGGAAATCTCAAAAGAAATCAATGACTACCTTGAAGCAAATGATAATGATAACACAACATACCAAAATTTATGGGATGCAGCAAAAGCAGTACTGAGAGGGAAGTTTATAGCCATAAATTCACATATCAAAAAAGAAGAAAGAGCAAAAATTGAAGAACTAACTGCACATTTGAAGGAATTAGAAAAACAACAACAAAGTAACCCAACAGGAAGAAGAAGGAAGGAAATAACAAAGATAAGAGCAGAACTAAATGAAATAGAAAATAAGAAAGCACTTGAACAGATAAACAAGACCAAGAGCTGGTTTTTTGAGAAGATTAACAAAATTGACAAACCTTTAGCAACACTAACAAAGAAAAAAAGAGAGAAGATGCAAATACACAAAATAAGAAATGAGAAAGGCGATATCACCACTGACCCCACAGAAATAAAGACTATCATAAGAGGATATTTTGAAAAACTATATTCCAACAAAAATGACAATCTAGAGGAAATGGACAAATTCCTAGAAACACATAAGCAGCCCATATTGACGAAAGAAGAAATTGATGATCTTAACAAACCAATCACAAGCAGAGAGATAGAATCAGTTATCAAAAATCTCCCAACTAAGAAGAGCCCAGGGCCAGATGGCTTCACAGGTGAATTCTACAAAACATTCCGGAAAGAACTGACACCAATCCTGCTGAAACTATTCCAAAACATCGAAACAGAAAGAACATTACCCAACTCCTTCTATGATGCCAACATTACCCTAGTACCAAAGCCAAACAAAGACATCACAAGAAAGGAAAATTACAGACCAATTTCTCTAATGAACCTAGACGCAAAAATACTTAACAAAATACTTGCTAATCGTATTCAACAACACATTAAACGTATTATACACCACGACCAAGTGGGATTCATCCCAGGTATGCAAGGATGGTTCAACATAAGAAAATCAATCAACGTAATACACCATATAAACAGATTGAAGGAAAAAAATCACATGATTATATCTATCGATGCAGAAAAAGCATTTGACAAAATACAGCACCCTTTCTTGATAAAAACACTCCAAAAGATTGGAATACAAGGAAATTTTTTGAACATGATAAAGAGTATATATGAAAAACCTAAAGCCAATATTGTTTACAATGGAGAAATCCTAGACTCCTTCCCTCTAAACTCAGGAACAAGACAAGGATGCCCACTGTCTCCGCTCCTATTTAACATTGTCTTAGAAGTACTTGCACGAGCACTGAGGCAAGAACCAGAAATAAAAGGCATTCAAATTGGAAAGGAAGAAGTCAAAATGTCATTATTTGCAGATGACATGATCCTATACATAGAAAACCCTGAGAGATCTACAACGAAGATTCTAGAACTCATAAATGAGTTTAGTAAAGTTGCAGGGTATAAGATCAATGCGCAAAAATCAGTAGCATTTCTGTACACCAATAATGAGCAAGATCAGGAGGAAATCAAGAAACAAATACCATTCACAATAGTAAATAAAAAAATCAAATACTTAGGAATAAATTTAACTAAAGAGGTAAAGAACTTATACAACGAGAACTATACAAGATTGTTCAAGGAAATCAAAGAAGACCTAAATAAATGGAAGACTATTCCTTGTTCATGGATAGGAAGACTGAACATTATTAAGATGTCTATCCTACCAAAACTGATCTACACATTCAATGCAATCCCAATAAAAATCAACGCAGCCTTCTTTAAGGAACTAGAAAAACTAACTATGAAATTTATTTGGAAAGGAAAGAGACCCCGAATAGCCAAAGACATACTGAAAAAGAAAAACGAAATTGGAGGAATCACACTACCTGACTTCAAAACATACTATAAAGCTACGGTGGTGAAAACAGCATGGTATTGGCATAAGGAGAGACACATAGACCAATGGAATCGAATTGAAAGCTCTGATATAGAACCTCACATATACAGCCACATAATATTCGATAAAGCCACCAAACCCTCTCAATTGGGAGAGAGTGGCCTATTCAACAAATGGTGTCTGGAGAACTGGATAGCCATATGTAGAAGAATGAAAGAGGATTACCATCTCACACCTTATATAAAGATCAACTCAAGATGGATCAAAGACCTAAATATAAGAGCCAAGACCATAAAAACCTTAGAAAGCAGTGTAGGGAAACATCTACAGGACCTTGTAATAGGAAATGGATTTATGAATATCTCACCAAAAGCACGAGCAGCAAAAGAACTAATAAATAAATGGGACTTCCTCAAAATTAAAGCCTTCTGCACCTCAAAGGAGTTTGTCAAGAAAGTAAAAAGGGAGCCCACACAGTGGGAGAAAATATTTGGCAATCATATATCTGATAAGAAACTTATAACTTGCATATATAAAGAACTCCTATATCTTGAAAATAAAAAGATAAACAACCCATTTAAAAAATGGGAAAAAGACTTAAACAGACACTTCTCCGAAGAAGAAATACAAATGGCAAGAAAGCACATGAAAAAATGTTCCAAATCTCTAGCTATCAGGGAAATGCAAATCAAAACTACAATGAGATACCATCTTACACCCATAAGATTGGCAGCTATGAAAAAAACAGAAGAATACAAGTGCTGGAGAGGATGTGAAGGAAGGGGAACACTCATCCACTGCTGGTGGGAATGCAGAAGGATCCAACCATTCTGGAGGACAGTATGGCGGTTTCTCAAAAAACTAGCCATAGATTTGCCATATGACCCAGCAATACCACTGCTGGGTATATACCCAGCAGAACTGAAAACAAGGACACAAACTAATATATGTACACCAATGTTCATAGCAGCATTGTTCACTATTGCCAAAAGTTGGAATCAACCCAAATGCCCATCAACAGATGAGTGGATCAATAAAATGTGGTATATACACACAATGGAATACTACTCAGCTGTAAGAACAAACACACTAAAAACACATGTGATAACATGGATGAATCTTGAGAACCTTATGTTGAGTGAAGCAACCCAGACATTGAAGGACAAATACTACATGACCTCAATGATATGAAATAAACAAGCTGCCCTAGATAGCAAGAGACTGAACGATAGGCTTACAGGAAATCGGAGGGTGGAGGAAGGATATGAGCCGATGTCTGCAGGGGTGGAATTTAAGACGAGATGGTGGTAAGTATGAACACAAAGAAGAGAAAAAAGGGGGGCAAGGGGTTGCCTTTGGTTGGGGCTTTACGGGTTTGAGGGTGGCTGGGGAGGGACGGATGGGTAACGTTGCTCAAAAGTGGGGGGAGGGAAGGGTAGCATACGAACACAGGAGAGGGTCAGGAGGTGGTGGAGAGTAAAATGCCGAGAAAATCATATCAAAATACAATAAAGAGGGTTACCTGTTTAGAATGCTCGGAGGGGAGGGTCTGATGCAGGACGGGCTCCTGGGGAATGTCTAAATGCTCATTCTGCCAGAGTGGGTGACACCATGGGGTGGAATCCCAAGTAGTGAGAGTGGGGGTGGACCCACATCCTGGGGAGGACTAATGCCATCAAATAGAGGGAACTGTATCCCTCGAGAGAAAGGGTGGCTCCCAGGGCATTGGGGCAGATGAGCAAGTTAGGCCCTGAACACTATTCCATCTATCTCTGGAAGTGGCTCCTCAGGAAACGGAGGTTGGCTGTCACTGTGGGCACCAAGGTGGAAGGGAAAATGGACGTTAAATGTGTGGAACCAAAGTAAATGGGGGGCAAGAGAGGAGTTTCTTGAGAGTACACAAGGATGGATATAAAACATGTAATATTACACCATAACATAAAGGAGATGACAGACTGATAATGTAAACCATAATGTAAAACATAGGATAACTAAAAATGTAAAGAACTGTGTATCCTAAAGTATGCACCATAATGTAAGCACAGATGTTACCTTGTTAGAAAGCTAATATCTCAGACTCTGTACATCACCTTAAGTAAATATGATATGAATAGGGCGTAAGAGTATCACTGTGGAAGGGAAAAGGTTTTCTGGTGGATGTGTGGGAGTGCTGTATATTATATATATGCATTGCTGTGGTCTAGGACTCCTGTGAAGAAATGCTGAATAATTAGGGGGGAAAAAAAAAAAAAAAGGATAGGATGTGGAATTTTTTCAAATCAACATTCTTTATCTAAGTTCTTTATCTAACTTTATCCAAGTTCTTTATCTATCCTTTAAACCCATCGCTATATGCCATTCCCTAGTAAGGGACCATGACATTATATTGGGCTTCAAATTTCGGGGAGTTCTGGATCACAGAGTGTTTCAACAATGGCAATGGAGGGATACTGGTATGGGATACCAATGACAGGTGATATATGGCTGATAGGGAGCTGTACAGAACATATGTCCAGGGTGCATGGTAATGATTGGATATACTCATAGTGGCAACAGTTAAAAACCACAGCAGGGGGGGTACTGGGTTCCTGGCCAGTGGTGCTCTGTCGTGGTCCCTAGGGGAGCAGCGACAGTCTCCCAGGTACAGCGGCGGGGACCGGGAGGGAGTGAGGGTTCAACAGTGAGCCCCTGATGCTAATGACTATGCTTGTGAGCTGATAAACCTAAAATAAGAACAAGGCCTAGAGCAACATTGTGCCTGGGAATTTCCTCCTGTCAGCCTTCATGTTACTCAAATGTGGCCAGTCTCGAAGCCAAACTCAGCATGTAAATGCAATGCCTTCCCTCCAGCGTGGGACATGACACCCGGGGATGAGCCTCCCTGGCAACGAGGGACCACTATCAAATACCAACTGATGATGCAACTGGAAAAGGACCTTATATGGAAGGTTCAATGCGGATCAGCAGAATATCCATGTCTACATAAAATAACATGACTTTAAAATGCTGTTTGACCTAAAGTAAGGGGGAAATGGAAAGGAGAAATGAGTTTATATGGCTACGAGTTTCTAAAAAAGAGTCTGGAGGCTGGCAGAAGGATTGCCCTCATGCACAACTGAGCAGAGTCAGAGAGACAGATAAAGCAGATACAACCCCCAGATATTGGTTCCTTTGAAGACTAAAGAGACCCATGAGAGTTATGGTCATGGCCGATGGGGTTAACTACCAGGGCAGATGGCCCCTCTTTGGAAATGGTGTTTATGTGTGATGAATCTGGACTCAGATGGGATCCTTCATAAGACTTTCATGCTAATGTGCTGGAGGTGCAGTTAATGTTGGGGTTTAAGATATATTTAGGGGATTTGAATCTCTGGACTGACAATGTGATAGCCAGGTCCTGAGCCTCAACAGACTCCAGCACCTACAATCTGATTTATTGGACTTACCACACTCAGCTAAGATGGAGTTGAAGAAGGACAATCACCACACCATGGAGCCTAGAGTGATTACAACTGAAAATGGGAGGACTGCATCCAGCATCCATGTGGAATCTGAGCCTCCTCTTGACATAGAGTTGCAATGGACACAACCAATCCAATGTCCACATAGAAGAGGTGGCATTGGATTGGGAAAAGTGGACATGGTGGACGATGGGTATGGGGAAAGGCAGGAAGAGATGAGAGGTGGAGGCGTCTTTGGGACATGGAGCTGCCCTGGATGGTGCCTCAGAGGTAATCACCGGACATTGTAAATCCTCACAGGGCCCACTGGATGGAATGGAGGAGAGTATGGGCCATGATGTGGACCATTGTCTATGAGGTGCAGAGGTGCCCAAAGATGTACTTACCAAATCCAATGGATGTGTCATGATGATGGGAACGAGTGTTGTTGGGGGGGGAGAGGGGGCGTGGGGGGGTGGGGTTGAATGGGACCTCACATATATATATTTTTTTTTAATGTAATATTATTACAAAGTCAATAAAAAAATAAAAAATAAAATGCAAAAGAATGGCAATAACAATGTTGGCAAGAAGGTAGAGTACATAGAGCTCTCATACACTGCTGGTGGGAGTGTGAATTGGTACAGCTACTTTGGCAGCATCTACTAAAGCTAATTCCACTTCTTTGGTATGTACCCAGTGGAAATATATTCATGAGTTCGCCAAAAAGACATGAACAAGAGTTTCCATAGCAGCACTATTTGTAATAACTTAAAACTAGAAACAACCCAAATGTCCATCAGCAATAAAATGTATATAAATGGTAGGATAGTCATATAATGGAATACTACACAGTTATGAGAATGAACAAATCTATATAAAAGCATGGATGAGTCTCACAATGTTGAGCCAATCAAAGAAGCCAGTTCCATACTGCTTCATTCAACTTATATAAAATTCTAAAACAGGCCAAGCTAATGCATGGTTGTAGAAGTTGAGATGTCAATTTTGGGGCCACAGTAACTGGGTCGGGGCAGGCGAGGTCTTCTGGATGTGCTGGATTGTTTGATTTTTCCATCTTGGAGCTGGTTATGCTTGTATGTTCAGTTTCTGACAACTTAAGCTTTCCACTTATTTGTTGTACATTTTTCTATATATACTATACGTTGCACTTCTTTAAAACGTTTCCTTGAAAACATACGAGTATGATGGAGCCCCAGTTTTCTTCAAAGACTCAATAGCTCTACTTTTCTGTTGGTTTAGAAGCTAAACTTCTAAGCAAGGCAGAATGTCTTCAAGATCTGGTCCCTGTTCATGTTCCCAGCCTCATTTTTAGTCAGGCTTCACCCCTCCCAGCCTAAGCAGAATGATTTGCCATTTCCTCAGTGTTCACACTTTTGCAAACCTCCTGACCTGGGCACACTGGGTTCTCTCTTCCTGAAATTGCTTTTACTCCAATTTTACCTGATTACTTCCAAAATCAACTTCTATACAAAATCTTCAGTGGCACTTCCTATCGTGTTAGGTGCTTCTTGAATTGCTATCATGGCTCTTTCTGCTTCTTTCAGTGATTTAACATACTGTATTTTCTGTCTTTCTAATGTTGCCTTCATCACCATCCTAGATGTGAATGAGAACAAGTTTCATCTCTCATTAAACTTTGTGCCTGAGAAACAGCTGGTGTCCAGTTCATGCTTATTGAATATGGGATTCTTTGCATCAAACGTCAGACACTCTGTGCTAGGGCCATGTGATTTGGAATGCATTTCCCCCCAGATTTTATGTGTTCCTACCTAGAGTTAACTCTAGAATGTTTTATACTAAGGATAGAGCATTATCAGTCAGGGTACAATCAGACCATGAAAGCCTAACAATTATTTAACAGGAAAATGAAAATTAGGACTGTAAATTTTCAAAAAGTGCAGAACTAAACAGGCAAAAAGAGGACCCTAAGATATTAGAGAGGTAGTAACTGCTGAAAGTAGCTATTATCCTTAGAGCTAGGGAATAAAGGAAAGAGGTTGAATGTTAAAATGTAGAGGCTTGATGATGGATCCCCATGGAATCATCGCTTCTTCCTCCACTCTTCTTCTGCCCTTCTGCCTTGAACCATGTGGTCTCTCTCTACCACTCCTTACTGGCAAATCCTGTCATGGAGAAGCTGTACATGTAAAATGGGGTTTGCAGTATCCCAGCCTGAGTAGAGAGGGATGGGTTTGACATTAAGAGAAAACACTCTTAACTATTAACAACTTAACATGGGTGGGGTAGATATCTGAACTAGAATTTCAAAAGCAGAACCCTTTTTCTCTCTTCTAAAGGAATCAAGGGTCAGTTTTTAGACTCCTCTCTTGAGTATGATTTCAGTCTTCAGAGAGACTGAATGGCAAACTTGGATGGTTTCCCCTAAATGCTGAGTGGATCTAGAGCTTTCTGGGGCATCCCCAAAAGGACACCTAGCAAAGGGGGTGTATTTTGGCAGAAGGTGACAGAAGGGATTTCACAAACATTGGCTTAGCTAGGCAGAATGGAGGGCCTTCTTACTTAAGGACTAGAATGGTTACCATGGTGACTATAATGTTTGAGTCAAATTCTACGACCCAGTATATTTTCTACTGCTGTTGAAAATATCTTTTCATTTATAGATACTATGTCTTTTAATAATAGCTAGATGATGTAAAGAAGTTCTTCTAAATGAAAAATTAGAGTTAATTTAGCCTATTCGAGAAAGACAAAAAGTTTATCATACCCTATGTTACATTCTGCTGCTTTTACTGGAAAATACAATTCATACTCATCCCTTTGCAACTTTGGCCAATTTAACCAGGATTCCAATAAAAATCTATTTTCTAAGTTTTATAGAAAAAGAAATATTATTATCTAAAGAAGCCAAATCTGCTTTTGCTATATAATAATGATAGCTCTAAGAAACCTCACATTAAAGAATTCCATAATAAAAAGCACTGTTTCAAGTGGAAAAGTGCTTTTACAGTCCCAAAAATTCCAGACTTGCATTAATAAAAATACTTTACCTGTAGCAATTCCCATAGTAAAGGCATATTTGTGTGTGTATGTCTGTTAAACATTATAAATGTAAAGCTCTGCAACCTATTAGTGAACAAACTCACCATATGTTTGTAGTAATTTTGGTCTTACAATAAGGGATCTTATCTCCATACTCATTATTTATCTATCTATCTATTTATTTATTACACAGCTGTATCAACTTTTATCACTTTCGTTGCCTATTGCTTTACTAAAAATCCCAGTTAGTGTTGAAATATGAAGCTCGGTACCATCTTGCAGGAACTCTTACATAGTACATTCGGATGGTAGCTCGTATTGAGAGACAATTCTCCATGGGTTTCTCATGTTTCTGCACATCTTCCAAGTGAGTCACCCTCTGTCCTTTGTTTAGGACTCTCTTTTCAAGGATGTTATAGCAAACAACCATGAACAAGTGTCTCCCCCTGAAGCAAAGGACAATTGTGCTTGCTTACCATTAGAAACGACTCAGGTTCCCTAAACTTAGGATTCCTCTCCTAAGGAACCCACTGCATGTGCAGGTGTCACTGGCCTTCTGTGCACCACCCTGTGGGAACTGGGACTCAGGGAGCTGGCACAAAATTGCTGATACTTTGTTACTGCTTCTATTAGTTTTCTATTGCTGCTGAAACAAATTACCACAAATTTAGTGGCTTAAAACAACAAACATGTACTGTCTTACAGTTCTGTAGGTCAGAAGTACAACACAGGTCGCACTGGGCTAAAAATGAGGGGTCAGTAGAACTTTGTTCATTTTGGAGGCTCTAGGGGAGAATCCACTTCCTTGCCTTTATCACCTTCAAGAGGATGCCATACTTCTAGACTCACGCCCTCCTTCCTCCATCTTCAGAGCTAGCAAGATAGTATATTTCCAACCCTGCTTCTGTCCACACATCTCTTTTTCTGACCCCAGCCAGGAAAGCTTCTCCACTTTTAAGGATTCATGTGATTAGATCAGGCCGATTTGGATAATCCAGAATAATATCCCCATTTCCAGGTTTCCGACTCAGTGGTCTCTTGCCTTCTATCAGCGTCCCTCAAACTGTGGCAGGCTAAGTTGTTAGCTTACAAGTAGGGTAAAATCTTAGCCCTTTCACAGTTCTTGACATCGTGAATCTTAGTTTGGGCACTGAATCCAATCATTTTAACAAATGTATCTGCTGTAATTTAAATACTCCTGAACATGAGTCTCATTTTAAACATCCATGGCTTCTTTAATATTATTATATTCAGAAGGCAGATGTCTCAAATGTTCAGGTTCTATAAACAAAAAAAACCCACCAAAACCAAACCAAAACAACAAAAAACAATTAAATGAACTCAAAAACTATTCTCCAAGTCAGTGGTTCTCAGAACTTGGCATGCACAAGAATATCCACTCACCTGAGAGTCTATTCTGGATTTGAATGCAGAATTCTTAATTTTTTATCCAATTTCCCAAGCTGTTTTAATGTAGGTGGTTTTAAAATCACCCAGGGAAATAAACATACCAGTCCAGGCTTTGAGATCCAATTTTGCCCTACCGGTTTGTT
This sequence comes from Dasypus novemcinctus, assembly GCF_030445035.2. Lineage (NCBI taxonomy): Eukaryota > Metazoa > Chordata > Mammalia > Cingulata > Dasypodidae > Dasypus > Dasypus novemcinctus. The sequence continues at coordinate 32,104,765 of NC_080704.1, read as the reverse complement.
TTTGGTGCTTTAGAACTCAAATTTCTCTCTACTTGAATTGCAAAAGCCTCTGCTTTAAATGGAATTCTGGGTTCCCAATAGCTATCAGTATATTCAGTTTTTATTCACTAAAGAAAATTTCCCATTCAACAGTGTGGTGGCCTTGTAATCATATTTTGACTTCTCTTCAATGACACCAGACTTGGACCAATTGAATACTCAACATGCCAAGAGCTCAAGTTGTTCTATAAGCATCATGTTGTTCATGAATAAATTAAATCTCCCTCAATTTATTCTAACTGCAAAGGTTTACATTATATTTTATTTTTTCCCTCCCCCCTCCCCCTCCTGCCTGCCCTGCAGTTTTTTGCTGTCTGTGTCCATCCGCTGTGTGCTCTTCTGTATCTGTTTCTCTTTTTGTCTTCTCTTCTCATCTTTCTTATCTAGGATTCACCGGGATTCGATCCTGGGGACCTCTGATGTGGACAGTGTTTCCCTGTCACTTGTGCCACCTCAGTTCCTGGTTTCTGTTGTACCTAGTCTTGACTCACCCCTCCTTCTCTCTTTTGTTGCGTCATCATCTTGCTGTGTGACTCACTTGCATGGGCACTGGCTCATTGTGCAGGCACTTGGCTCGCTGTGAAGACACTCAGCTCGCTGCGGGGGCATTGGCTCGGTGCGGGGACACTCAGCTCATTGCACAGGAACTGACTCACTGTGTGGGCATGCTTCTTTTTTAACCTGGAGACCCCGGGGATCAAACCCAGATCCTCCCATATAGCAGGCGGAAGCCCAGTGACTTGAGCCACATCTGCTTCCCTACATTATATTTTAGAATCACAGTTTTGGAAAAGATTATGAGGGCTAATCTTGGGACAATGCAACCATGCATAGAAAGCATTATTGGACAGAAACTTGTACACAACTTTTGAATATATTTTTAAAGACACACAGCTATGCTCGCAGTTTACATGAAGCTGGAACTTACCAAAGGAGCCAGAAATCAGAGCCAAAAGAGTTAAGAAAACACTGAAATTTCAAAACCTCTTTCACAATTGGAAATGGTGAATACTTTTTACATCCACTTCACAGAGACTTAGTGTTTGTAAGATTAAAGATGGGTATTTATCACTTGTCCCAATTCCCATTTTGTATCTGCTAAAGGGGCTTTGAAGCTCATTTGGGGAAAAGAAGTATTTTACATTATCTTTTTACCTGTGTAAGTTGGAAAAATGGTGGCCATACTGTCAAACTTTATGTGAATATTAAGATGTCTTTGTGGGAATAATTCAGGGGTTTCAAATTTTATTAAAATATAAATTTTATATCCTAGGTTTCTGTTCGCCCAATAAGTTAACCTCCTACTTTGCTAATTCTACTATATTAAAAATTCCAATTTAAATGTGATACATTTCATTGGAAACTGAAATATACTTATTTTTGAACTAGACATTTTTATCTTTTTAATGAGGTTATCTTGTTCTGTCACTTCACTGTGTAATCAACACAAATTTTCAAAGTCATCTCTTTCAGTCTAAGATTAAAATAGAAACTCACTTTCTTTATTATAGAATGCCAGTGTCCTTGCCACATGTTCATATGGTGTGTCACAAGTTGGTATATTTATTTGTGCTATTTGACAAAAAATCCTAAGCAGGAAAGACATTTTAATTAATTTAATAAGCATTTATGAGTTCCAGGGCCCCTGCAAGTGTTTGTGAGGTTTGTGTACTGCTGGATTTCAGGGGTGATAGTCACATATCTGAGTATGGTACCCCTGGAGTCATGCAGTGCACGACTGTATAAGGTGGCCCTACCTAATACGAAACCAGGGACTGTCATAGGTGCTGGGCAGAAAAATAAGGAGGAAGACTTCAAAGTAGTTTTTCTTTCAGAACTTAGAGTTTAGTAAGGGAGACTGACAAGGAAAGGACGCTGTGACAAAGAAAGTACAGTCTTCCTATCTCTATAACCAATCAATTAAAATAGAAGAACAAACGAAGGTTGGGTTGTCAAGACTAGAACTTGTTCTGGGAATATTTTAATGTGTGGAGCTCTAAGCTATTTTTCATTTTAATTTTTTTAACCACAAAATTTAACACCCAAATTGTACTTGTATAAAATGAGCTAGGCACTCTTAAAAGGTGCTTCCTTGCTCATGGTGATGCCACAGCTTTTAAATCAAGCACCATTTTTCTCTGTGTTCTTTCAGGTACCTATCGTGGCTCTGCCTCCTGACCCCACTAACTCTATCTTGTGTATTTCCATTGTCCACATGCTCAGCTTTTGATCTGTTTCTTATCTGTTGTCCATCCCTTAGTACTTGATGCTTTGGAGAATCCAGGGGTTTCCCAAACCAAATTCAATGTCCTTGTTACCCTTTCTTCTACACCCTGTAGCTGTGGCCCAGCTCCCCCCAGTTCCCAACACTGATCTTGGAATTCTAGCCCTCAGCCCCACTTACTTACAACATGAGTTTGGCTTTTTTTCTCTTAAAGCCAAGTTTCTAGGTTCAAAGTTTTGTTCTGATAAATGAAAGACTCATGAGAGAAAGGGATTTTGATATATTTTCTTCGGACATAACTGCAGTGCCTAGAACAATGTTTAGCATATAGTAAGTGCTCATTAAGTATTTGCTACGTGATTAGTTGTAGTGGGACAATGCACAAGTATCACAAAGGCTTTCAGGTGGGACATGCATTGCTCATTTTTGTTTATCTGGGCGTGTGGCTTGCTGCTTACTATGGTGCTTTCTGGACTACCAACACAGGACTTCTCAGCACCCTTGGGAAGTGGAGTCCAGAACCCTACCTCAGCTCAACAGTGCCTCCCAATGGTGAGGGAGACCACCTGCAGCTGAACTGAACTGATTCCAGCAGTCAGACTCTAGACCTCCCCAATTCCCTTCACCACCACAGTGGCAGGAAAATTGCTCATGAAATATCAGCCAATGACTTAGAGTCTCAATCTTTTTTTTCTCCTGCAAATGCACTTAATATCTGGGCACATTCAACTTTAGGTTTCCAGTGGAGGCAATATGAATTGGCTTTAGACTTTCAGAATTGGCAGACTAAACAGAGATCATGGCACAACTCTGTGAAGGATGCTAGAAAAAGAAATATATTACTTAGGGAAAGTGTTCCTTTATCCTTGTCACCTTCTCTCCAAGTGTAAAAGGAAGCTGATGGCTGAGGCCTATGAGCCCGTTAAGCTGGTGCACTTTCTCTCTGACCTTGAAGCCTGAGCCTCTCTCCAATATACTGGGAACGCATTGCAGGAGGACTTCATCTGACCTCCAAGCCAAAATGGGACCACAGTGATCTTTGTTTTATTAGACCTCTAACATCCCATATACTCCCAAAGAAAAGGGGCCGGCCTGTTCTACAGAAGATATATCTGAAGACCTCTGTTTATATATATATATATTTTTTCAGGTACCAGGAGCTGGTAGTTGAACCCAGGACCTTATATGTGGGAAGCCGACACTGAGTTGTTTTTTTCATTTAGTTTTTGCTTGTTTGTTTTTTCAGGAGGCACTGGGAACTGAACCCGGGACCTCCCATGTGGGAGGTGGGCACTCAACTGCTTGAGCCACATCCATTCCCCCTCTGTTTACATTTGCTGAAATCCTAACTCATTCCCAACCAACCCAGAGCCTCATTTTCAAGACTGATGGTACCAGTTGAGCCTCTCTAACCTAGGCAGTGCCAGATCCTCAGACTGCTGCCCTGTGCCCATTTATTTCATTTGCTAATGCCAGGAAATAGGAGCTTCTCTGCTTAGAATGGGAATTGCTGTGTATCATGGCCATATTAAAAGCTCAAAAGGCCGTGCAACCTGGTGACAATTTGCTCAGCCCAATATGGCTTAAGCAAATGTGACAGACCAAGAAATTCTCCCTCTAAGAGACAAAGTATCACCTTCTTTTTGGTGTCTTGTTTTTCTCAGAGGTCACATGCCAGGTAGTATTGGCCATTGGGGAGACATTTTCAGAAGCCTGTATTTCTGAATGACACACTGTATTATGCTATTCTTCACCAAGAAATGTTGTCTACCGTGTTCCAGGGCCATTTTATTTTTATTTTTTTACATTAATTAATTTATTTCTCTCCCCTTCGCCCCCTCCATACCGGTTGTCTGTTCTCTGTGTCTATTTGCTGCGTCTTCTTTGTCTGCTTCTGTTGTTGTCATAGGCATGGGAATCTGTGTTTCTTTCTGTTGTGTCATCTTGCTGTGTCAGCTCTCCGTGTGTGCGGTGCCATTCCTGGACAGGCTGCACTTTTTTCGCTCTGGGCGGCTCTCCTTAAGGGGCACACTCCTTGCACGTGGGTCTCCCCTATGCGGGGGACACCCCTGTGTGGCAGGGCACTCCTTGTGCGCATCAGCACTGCACATGGGCCAGCTCCACACGGGTCAAGGAGGCCCGGAGTTTGAACTGCAGACCTCCCATGTGGTAGACAGACGCCCTATCCACTGGGCCAAGTCCGCCGCCCAGAGCCATTTTAAAAGAACACTAGGAGTGGCAAAATTCCAAAAGACCAACTGTACTTGGGTGGATCTATGCATTTCCTAACCAGGAAACACTCCCAACAAATATATTATATGCTAGAAGATGGATTACCATCGCATAGGCCCATTTAAATTGACCCAGATTGTAAATGGGGCACTCAGCCGCACCCATGGTAATATGCACCTATATATATTGTTCTCTGTGCATGACTTAGTATAGCATCGACCAAACTTAAATACAAGTCCTAGAAATGTCATTTTCACATATTTAAATTATTAAGATCTGATCTTGGCAGCAACAGGTACAATTTTTTTTTTCATGTGAAATTCAGACTAAGTTCATAATCAGGAAGAAAAATCAGTACCAAATTAGAATTGTAATTCAGCTGCAAAATGAGATTTTTATTTGAGGGGTGATAAAATTCTAAAAGAGAGACAAGGATATGAAAGGGAATTAAAAATGCTAATCAAGGAATTGGTGATATTTTAAATTTAGGATTATGCTAATTAATGTATTTTTATTTAGAATTTCATGGGTGATATTAGAGGCAAATAGTTCTCTCTAGTAATCAGAGATGCAATTTACATTCTGAAAAATCATAAGCTATGTGAAAAAGATGTCAGGTAAAATATATTTGATTGAAATGATCAATTGAAATAGATTCTTACTTTAAGTGCTATTCCAATGATTTTGTTTTGTTTTGTTAAAGAAGCTCTGGGTTTACAGAAAAATCATGCATAGAATACAGGATATCAATTGTAACAATTGTACCACATGAATATAAGGTATTACCAATAGGGTAGTATATGGGAAGAACCCTGTATTTTTTTTTTTTCTTTTTTTTTTTTTTTTCTTTTTTTCTTTTTTTCTTTTTTTATTTTTTTATTTTTTATTGACTTTGTAATAATATTACATTAAAAATATATATGTGAGGTCCCATTCAACCCCACCCCCCCACCCCCCCTCTCCGCCCCCCCAACAACACTCGTTCCCATCATCATGACACATCCATTGGATTTGGTAAGTACATCTTTGGGCACCTCTGCACCTCATATACATTGGTTCACATCATGGCCCATACTCTCCTCTATTCCATCATGTAGGCCCTGTGAGGATTTACAATGTCCGGTGATTACCTCTGAAGCACCATCCAGGGCAGCTCCATGTCCCGAAGATGCCTCCACCTCTCATCTCTTCCTGCCTTTCCCCATACCCTTTGTCCATTATGTCCACTTTTCCCAATCCAATGCCACCTCTTCTATGTGGACACTGGATTGGTTGTGTCCATTGCACCTTTATGTCAAGAGGAGGCTCAGATTCCACCTGGATGCTGGATGCAATCCTCCCATTTTCAGTTGTAATCACTCTAGGCTCCATGGTGTGGTGGTTGTCCTTCTTCACCTCCATCTTAGCTGAGTGTGGTAAGTCCAATAAATCAGATTGTAGGTGCTGGAGTCCCTGTATTTTATGCATGATTTTTCTGTATGCCCAACAATTATTTTCTTAAATCTTAGATTTTAATGATTCATATAATAGGTGCCTAATTAATGTTTATTGGATGAAAGAACAAATCAGTAAGACTTGAAGGTTCTCCCAGTATGTAATTTTAAAGGCAGCTGAGACATTCTTTAAGCAATCTTTACTATGACAATGTAGGATGCTGACTGAAAAATAGTTTATATTTTAATTATGATCATTTTTGACATCAGAGGAATGCAATATTAGCGGTCTAAGAAGGGTGAGCCATCTGGGGTTTTTTCCAAGCATTAAAAAACTGCATGTTAGATTATCACCTTAATGGAGATGTGGAGTACATATGTTCTCAAATAAAAACTGAGTTCCAGCTCGAAAGGAAGTGCAACCTGCCTAAGAATGGTGCCGCACACACGGAGAGCTGACACAACAAGATGATGCAACAAAAAGAAACACAGATTCCTGGTGCCACTGATAAGGATAGAAGTGCTCACAGAAGAACACACAGAGAATGGACACACAGAGCAGACAAATTGGGTGGGGGGAGAGAAATAAATTTAAAAAATTGAGTTAATTGTAGTACATGCTATTGGACAAGGCAGGTGAGAAGGGACAGAAGGAAGGGAGGGAAGGAAAAAAGGGAGGGAGGGAGGGAGGAAAGGAAGGAAGGAGGGAAGGATTAATTTCTGTTCTCACTTAAGGAGAAATTAATGTTGGCCATTTTCTGCAAATAGCACCTCCTTTTACTGAAGCACTGCCAGGTGACCAATTGTCTGGCACATTTGCTGTGACAAAAACTGTTGACTGAATTTCAGTCCCAGTTCTGTTAGCAATTCTTCCTTGACTGTAGGAATCAACTTCCCTGTGCCTCAGTTGTCTTGTAGGTAATATGAAATGGTTATATAAGCTGACACTTTCCAACTCTTAAAAGTGCAGAAAAAACCTTCCTGATGTGGTGTCCAAAATCTTCAATAAAGCAAATGTTTTGGTTGTATTCTTGCAAGGTAGGTTGGAAAACAATATTTTTAAAATTTTCAGCATGGTGATAGACAATTATTCTACCACATTTCCCCTCCCTCACTATTATTTTATAACCTATTTTTATATAGTTTATATATGCAAAGTGATTAAATGGACTTGGGAGTTCCCTAAAGCACATAAAATATATTTTCTGGGAAGCAGATGTGGCTTAAGCAGTTGGGTGCCCGCCTATCACATGGGAGGTCCTGAGTTTGTTTACTAGCGCCTCCTAAAGAAGATAAGCAAGATAGCGAGCTGATGTGACAGGCTGGTGTGGTGAGCTGATGCAACAAGATGATGCAACAAGGAGACACAAGGAGGAAACACAATGAGAGACACAACAATCAGGGAGCAGAGACAGTTCAAGAGATTGGGCACCTCCCTCCCACATGGGAGGTCCTGGGTTTGGTTCCTGGTGCTTCCAAAAGAGAAGATGAGCAGACACAGAGAGCACAGAACAGACACCATAGACAGCGAGTCCAAATAATGGGGGGGGCGGGGGGGAATAAATAAATAAAATAAATCTTAAAATATTTATATATTTTTTGTGCCCTTTGCTAATAAATTTTTTAAAAATGTTTAGTTTTGTAAAGTCATTTCTTCTTTCAGTATAGAATTAAGTAGTACAGCAGTTAGCTAAAAGTTCTGTCTATATCAGAATGTGATGATAATTAAGGAATAATGGTAATAACAATAAACAGTATGCTTATGCCAGAGTTTCATTATGTTTTTACAAAACATCTACATATATAGTTTCATTTATATTTGGCTTTGAGTTGGAAGAGAGACTCATCCAACTTAATTTCCGTATTGGCATAGTGAAAGTGTAAAACCACTGGGGGAACTGAAGTAAAATTTGTATTACATCATTTTACATTTTACATCAACTTTGAACATGAATTTAACTTCAAGATGTGACTTTAGGTGAACTGAAGAGAAATGTGACCTAAAAATGTGCCTTAAAATTTTAATAAATAATATATGTATGTAATTATATAATTGTAGGCAGGATAATCAAAGATGCCGACATCCTAATTTCCAGAACCAGTGACTATATTAGGTTACTTGGTAGAGGGGAATTAAGGTTGCTGATGGATTGAAGGATGCTAAACAGCTGACCTTAAAAGAGAGTATGCTGGATTACCCAGGAGAGCCCAAAGAAATCAGAAGGGTCCCAAAAATTGGAAAAGAGAAGCAGAAGAGAAAGTCAGAGAGGGAGATGTGACCATGGAAGAAGTCAGAGTGATGCAATGTGAGAGGGATTTGACCCCTCACCCCCATTGCTGCCTATGGAGGTGGAGGAAGAGGCAAAGAGCCAAGGACTGTGGGCAGCCTTTAGAAGCTGGAAAAGGCAAGGGAATCGATTCTTTTCTAGAGCCTTCAGAAAGCAATGCAGTCTTGCCTGCACCTTGATTTTAGTCCAGTGAGACCCGTGTCCAACTTCTAACCCACAGAACTGTTAAGGTAATAAACTGTATTGTTGAAGCTGCTAAACTTGTGGCAATTTATTATAGCAGCAATAGAAAATGAAAATAATAATTGAAGGTATTTGGCTAGGATTTTGCCGTATAACTGAATATTTCTAGCACAAAATTTAAAGCATGATTTCTTTTCCAAATTCACCATATTGGGTTAATTTTAGGATTAATGTTGGCTAAAAGGAAAAAAAAAGGCCTGATAAACATCACTAACAATTTAATAAAGGTATGTCATCAACTTAAATACAAAACAAATAGTAGTTGATCCCATAAAAAGAGTAATTTGGATGAAATGTGATGAACAGTTTGCTTTGCTTAAATAATTTCCAGTCCTCTTCACAAAAGATAATAGAACACTCCTTGTAAGAATGTAAAGATACTTCAAGTTATTTATAATTTTCTCATGGACTATGGCAGGGGTTAGCAAACATTTTCTGCAAAGGGCCAGATAGTAATTATCTTCAGCTTTGTGGACTACACAGTTTCTGTGGCAATTACTTGTCTCTGCCGTTTTAGAGCAAAAAGCAACCAGAGACAACACATAAATAAATGAGTATGACAGGCTGGATTTGGTTCACGAGCCATAGTTTGCTGTTTCCTAGACTGTGTTGTACTTATAGTATATTGAATATTTATAGATCAAAATAAAATTAACATAGCATTTGATTCCAATGCTTTAAAAATATTGTGAAATATGTCACCTACCAAAATACATAAAACATACAGGTATGGCATAATGAATAAATATAAAAAATATTTGGGTAATCTTGGGGGATTTCTTGAAAAGCCCCCCAAGAATTATGACCTAATCATAACTCCCCCCACCATTATCACCATTAATGGTAACTGGTATCCTAATTTTATGATAATCATCTACTTGCTTTTTGTTGCAATCTTATGTTTTGCTTGTTTCTTTGAACTTTGTAATCTCATCACATTGTTTATAAGAACTTATGTCTCATTTCTTTGCTTAGCGTTGTGTTTGTAAGCTACTTAATAGTTGTGATGTGAAGCAAAAATATTTTTATTTTCATTGCTCTGTAGTTTTCACTGAAGTAGTTTATGCATTCTCCTTTTGATGGACATTCATACTGTTTTCTGTTTGAGCTTATTATATACAATGTTTCTATGGGCATTTCTATGTTCCTATATAATAGGTGTATAATGTTCATATATAATATTTAATATATATGAAATATATATTTATATTTATACATAAATATATTTATTATAACATAATAATAAATTATAAATAATAACATATTTATTATGTTTGGGTGTGTGTGTGTCTAGATGTGGATTTCTGGCTGTGGATTAGAATCCTTCTTAAGTTCTGGATATTTCTTTGCCATCACATTCTAAAATGTCATCTCTGCTCCATTCTTTCTTTCCTCTCTCACTTCTCTCCTCTTACAATGTTAGACCTTCTCACTGTAACTCTGTCTCCTATCTTTTGTTCTATATCTTCCATCCTTATTGTCTTTTATTTTTTGAATTTTGGATGATTTTTACTACCTGCATTCCAAAGTAACTAACTCTTTCTTCAGTCATATCTGTCTGCAGTTAGAAATATCTTCTAAATATTAAATTCCAATAATTATATTTTACAATTTTAGAATATCTATTCAGTTCATTTTCAAACTTGCTATGTCACTTTTTAGGTGCCTTCCTTCTCAGATATATTTGCTAGAGTGTATTTTATTTGTTAGAAAACAGTGATGCACTTTTATAGTCTCTTATAATCTGTCAATTAGTTTGTTCTGTCTATTGGTTCTGTTTATTTTCACTTGTGTCATATTTTCTTATATGCGTGCATGATATGGATATTGAATTTTGCTATAAAAAATATTTGTGGGAAACATTTGTGGCTTAGAATGATGCTACTATTGTAAAAGAATTTTTGTTTTCTTCTACCAGGAGCTGTAAGCACTAGTAGCCTGAAATCATTTTATCTAAGCTTTTAGAGCCCCAGGCTACTCATTTGTCTACAAATCTAATTTAACATTATCCTAGGGTTTAGCACTTTCATATCCCAGTTCTCAATGAGTGTATTATCTAATTCCTTACCTTATGAAGGTTTTGAACTTCTTTTCCTCTTGCACTATGAAACTAACAAAACTTCAGCTTAGTTCCATAGCTGTTTCTTGTAGATCAGAAAATGTCTTCCAGGTGAGAGTAGCTTTGAGCGCTGAGTTTAATTTTCTGGATTTTCACTTTTTCTTATTTTTTCCTGACTATGATATTATATCTTGGTTGTTTTTGAGAAGTTCTTTAGAAGCCTTCTTAGTTTTTTTCCAAGGGAAAAATTGGTCTTTATTATTAAGTCTGCAGTTTCTAGAACAGCACTGATTTATTTTTTAATTTCCAAAAGTTTTAGATTTACAAAATAATTACACAGAAAGTAAAGAGAATTCCCATAATACCTCCCTACACACACACAATTTCCCCTATTGTTAACATCTTACATTAGTGTGGTACATTTGTTACAATTGATGAGCCAGTATGGAAGCATTGCTACTGCCCAAAGCCTGTAGTTTACATTATAAGTTTATACTTAGTGTTGTACAGTTTTATAGGATTTGAAACAAGTATAATGTTACATATCCATCATCACAGTATGGTACACAACAGTTTCACTGCCCTAAAAATGCCCTGTGTTCTGTGTTCCACCTATTCATCCCTCCCCCTCCTGTCTGAACCCCTGGCAACCACTATCTTTGTATCAATGTGACAAGTTACTCCATTAACACAAGATAATAACTATAATAACAATAAATCTTTGGTCCACAGTTTTACTCCTCCCTTATGTTTGCTCATTTCTCAGTCTTGAAGAATTTGGGATGATGTCTACCCTGATGACTTCAGGCTGAGAGGGGCCTTGGATATCATGGGGCAGAGGGAAGGAATTGTTTTGTTTGCAAGCGTAGATACTTCTTGTTGTGGGGATAAGACTGTCATCATTGTTTTGTTAGTTGTCCAGGGCACACCCAAAGGACTGAGGACGAGGAATTGGCTGCAACTCTGCTGGGTTTCAGAGCTTAACTGGCATATGAACAATCTGAAGATTTAAGTCTCTAAGAAATATATTTACCTGGAGGACATTATGTTGAGCGAAGCAAGCCAGACACAAAAAGACAAATACTGTATGATTGCATTACTATGAACCAAATATATTGTGTAACATATTGTATGATTTTAAAAAAATTATATGTATCTAGTACATTTAACTGAAAAATGTATGGTTTATTCAACTGTGCTTTCTTTTTTTCAAATTATTGTTTATATTTTCAATTATTAAAGTATAAAATAAAGTTTAAAAAAAGAAATGTATTTAACAGGTATATTGAAAATTATATGTTCAAATAAAAAGAGTAGGAGAATCATGATTAAGGAAAATATAAATGAGTACAGCTATATTGTATTGGGGAAATAGATTTTCATATATTCCCAAATAAGACCCGCCAAGAGGATCTTGAGCTCATGAGGCTATGTGCCTTGCCTCTGGTGTCTGGATGTCCCTAGAGCCCTCAGGAGCACTTTTGTTTGAGGCTTTGCTTCCTGTGGAAGTTTGTGAAATCTGCCTGAGACCTGTGTAAGTATAACTTCTGGAATTACCTCCCAACTCACTTTGAAATCTCTTAGCCATAACACTCTCTTTTATCTAATAGTTCCCCCTTTGGTCAAGGTCTTTTTCCAAATGCATCAATGATTAGCACTTGGTAATAATCCCTCGGTGCCAGGGAGGTTCATCCCCAGAAGTCATGCCCCACACTGGGGGCAAGGTCAAGAGTTTATTTGCAGAGTTTGGCTTAGAGAGAGCCCACATCTGAGTAACATGGAGGTTTTTAGGAGGTAACCCATAGGCATTAATTCTAATTAGGCTTAGTTGCATTTTTACAGATTCATAAGTACAAGTATTAAGATTGATAGCTTGGCATATTGGCCTGTTTCCTTTCACTAGGCATGGCTGATATATTCCTGAGATTTTTATCTTATTTGGAAAAGTAGCAGGACTTCCCCAGGAGAGGAAGCTACTGTGTGGGTCTCTATCTATCAAGAAAACATGCCTATAACAACAAGAATACATTTACATACCATTGCAGTATGCTTCAGGTGCATTTTCCCCCAGATACCACCCCACCATCAACACCCTATACCAGTGATGTACCTTTGTTTTGATCCTGAAAGAACATTCCTATATTTCTATTAACCACAGTTCTCAGCCACCCCAGAGTTCACTGTGTTATACAGTCCCTCGTTTTATCTTCTAACTTTCTTTCTAATCACCTGGACAGCCCAAAACTTCCCTTTTCAACCATGTTCACACACACTTCAGTGCTCAACAGCATTGATTTTTAATTTATATTTTCAGCAAGCATTTCTTTGAGATATGAACTAAATTTAAGGGTCAGCTGTCACCACAGATTGGTGGAGTACTGTCAGGGGTCAGATTTCAAAGGGCTGGCCTCATGAACTCTTCATGGATTTATAAGGAAGAGGATCATGTCTCATTAATCATCCTTTCAAATTAAGGCATAAAAATACTGGCCCTGAAAGGGAATCTAAGGAGGAAGGAGAGATATTTTTCACAGGACGTTAGAGCCTAAATATTTCAAACCATTTGGATCCTGATGTCTACTTGAATGTGTATAGTATATATTTAAGTGATTTTTCTGGAACCAACTTGATTGCACCAGGGAATACAGAAGGTACAAGCAGAAGACCTCTTTCCCTATGTATGGCTTGACAGAATGTACTCTTGTGATTTTTCCAGAAATTTAGAGAAAAAAATTAAGCTGGACTTTTTTTGCTCAAATAGATTCTTTAATTTGAGCTCAGGAGTTTTCAAGTGAAGACTAAATAAACAGGCTGGTCACTTTTTAAATTTGAGATTAATATAATCCTGTTGATGTTGTTTTATATCAAAGGTGTGTTTTATTTTAACCCTCCTCCTTAAAACATAGAAATCTGAAGAATGTTAGAAAATATCAGAGGAAATTATTGAAATTGAACTCAGAAGAAGTTCAGTGACCTATATAATAAGCAATCAGAAATAAACAGGATTTTCATTTCTTCTAAATGTTCAAGCATGTAATTTTTAAATGCCATTTTAAAATCTAAGCCTTTTGACAGCAATTGAGTTCTAATTGCTCAAAAGTATGTTCCAACACAGTTATTAAAGAAATCGTTGATTGCCTTAGGTAGACAGATATCATTTAAATATATACAAATTAGTTATTATTGATCCAGTTGATACTCAGTACATTTTTATTTTAATTCTCCTTGTTTATTAGCCAAAGGCAGTTTACATAAATTAATAATCATGACTCTTGATGCACACCAATTACTTTTTTTAGACAAATGACATTGATTAATATTGTCTAAGAATCATGTCTGTTTTACATTTGTATGAGTGAATGCATTGGCAATTTTTCAGGCAAAAATAATATCTTGAGAGTTAATCTTTATAAAAAGTAGCTTAAAAAACAAACTTTGCAGTTAGCACAGTATATGATGGTTTTTTAAAAGAAATTTTCCTATCAATTCAAGTAATTGAATTTTTTGGTGTTCAACCTGGATTTCTTTATTTATTTAAAGAAGGTGCCTTTCCACATGTAATTCAATTATAATTGGGCTCATCGCAAGTGCATCTTAGAAAGTGTTTAAAGCAACTTTATCAATTGATGATAGCCAGGAAGCATGATTTCTGAATGTTGTAGACATAAAACTTCCCAATCTTTTCCCTGCATCCAGGACCTAAAAACACACTATTGATCCATTGCTGAAATTTAGGATGCTTCTAAGTTGAACTCTAGGCCCACTGTTTGAGGGTGTTAAGGAACCTCTTAAGCAAAAGTAAGTCCCTCCTCCACATGGGGTATGAGTACTTAACATAAGGACTGGATGGTATTATGGTACAATGAATAGGGCCTAGCTTTGGAATCGGACAGAACAGGCTATCTAACTTCGTACTACCAGCTGAATGAAGTAGCCTTGCTTTCCTTTCTTATAATATGGGATACTGATTGTTTTTGCCTTACAGGGATGTTGAGAGAATTGAGATAAAATGTAATGTATGAACCCCCAGATATTGGTTCCTTTGAGGGCTAAAGAGACCCATGGGAGTTATGGTCATGGCCGATGGGGTTAACTACCAGGGCAGATGGCCCCTCTTTGGAAATGGTGTTTATGTGTGATGAATCTGGACTCAGATGGGATCTCCCTTCATAAGACTTTCATGCTAATGTGCTGGAGGTGCAGTTAATGTTGGGGTTTAAGATATATTTAGGGGATTTGAATCTCTGGACTGACAATGTGATAGCCAGGTCCTGAGCCTCAACAGACTCCAGCACCTACAATCTGATCTATTGGACTTACCACACTCAGCTAAGATGGAGTTGAAGAAGGACAACCACCACACCATGGAGCCTAGAGTGATTACAACTGAAAATGGGAGGATTGCATCCAGCATCCATGTGGAATCTGAGCCTCCTCTTGACATAGAGGTGCAATGGACACAACCAATCCAATGTCCACATAGAAGAGGTGGCATTGGATTGGGAAAAGTGGACATGGTGGACGATGGGTATGGGGAAAGGCAGGAAGAGATGAGAGGTGGAGGCATCTTTGGGACATGGAGCTGCCCTGGATGGTGCTTCAGAGGTAATCACCGGATATTGTAAATCCTCACAGGGCCCACTGGATGGAATGGAGGAGAGTATGGGCCATGATGTGAACCATTGTCTATGAGGTGCAGAGGTGCCCAAAGATGTACTTACCAAATCCAATGGATGTGTCATGATGATGGGAACGAGTGTTGTTGGGGGGGGGGAGAGGGGGGGTGGGGGGGGTGGGGTTGAATGGGACCTCACATATATATTTTTAATGTAATATTATTACAAAGTCAATTAAAAAAATGTAATGTATGAAGCTTTCCATTTGATTGGGAAAATAGACATATAAATTAGTAACTATTTATATTGTAAGACCAAATGACATAAGGAAAAAAAAGAAATAAACGAATGTATTGTAGGAATACAGAATGGTCAATGTTGTATACAGGGCTAATTAAATTTTAAGAAGTCAGAACATAAATGAGATGAGAAATGGTATTTTACTGGTAGAACTTTGTCATTTTTGATATTTACAAGTTCAATGTGACTATGACTTGAAATTATCTATAGTAGTTCGTTTAAGTGTGTGAGCCAGAAATGTTCAATTCTGATGGTATTTCGTTGGAATTTCCACTTGTAGCACCTTTTCTCTGTACATTCAAGATCATGTGTGAATCTTACATATACAAAACTATCTTGTTTCATTAATGAAAGCCTTAAGGGCAATCTAAGCCTTAAATCTGCCAAGAGTGTTCAATCAGATTTGTTTGTTTGTTTTTTTGTCTCTGTGAAAAGATTAACTAGAAATTGGATATAAGGAAATGTAGATTTAATGAACTTAACTTCCATTTCTCCAATCACAAATGTCATAAAGACCTATGCTAAAAATCAACATAAGAATTTCATGCCACTTATTTTCACCATCATTTTTAATATCTAATGTGTCAAAGAGGCATATAACATTTAAACTTTGCTGATAGCAAAAATAGTTTTAAAAATATATGTATAGAGACAAGGTTGGATGCTGTCATTTGAGAAAAAAAGGGATCAATGGTATAGAAAGAAGAAATTCAAAGGAGAGATGGCATTTAAGAAAGGAATTAGAGTAAGAGGCAGTATAAATTAGTAATTATAAAGCAGGTCGACTCTCAAAATATTTTTATTTTAGTCCTCCTTGTTTATTAACCAAATGCAGTTTCCATACAAATATAATCATGACTCATGCTGTACAATAATTGCTTTTTTTTCTAAATTCTACTCAATTTATTCATTTTTTAAAAAGATATTACATTAAAAAAATATGAGATCCCCATTCGCCCCCACCGCCCCCACCCCACCACTCCCCCCCCCCAATAACACTCTCCCCCATCATCGTGTCACATCCATTGCGTCTGGTGAGTACATCTCCAAGCATCGCTGCACCCCATGTCCCGTGTTCCACACCATAGCCCACACTTCCGCATGTTCTATCCAGAGGGCCATGGGAGGACATACAACATCCAGCAATTGTCCCTGGGGCACCACCCAGGACAACTCCAAGTCCCGAGAATGCCTCCACATCTCTTCTCTTCCTCCCATTCCCCGCACCCAGCAGCCACCATGGCCACTTTTTCCACACCAATGTCACATTTTCTCAATTATTAACCTCAATAGTTCATGAATAGAATATCATTAAGTCCACTCTGATCCTTACTGTATTTCTCCTTCCTGTGGACCTTGGCTTGTTTGTGTCCATTCCACATCTATGTCACAATAATTGCTTTTAAAAGTGATATTGACAGATATTTTCTAGAAATTGCTGTTTTACAAAGGCTACACTTGCATTTTTAAAGGAAAAATGACTTTTTGACAGTTAATTTTTTTTCAAATAAATTACTTCAAAAACCTGAATTTTGTAGCTTATCATAATGAATAATATACACATTAGTAGACACTACAGGGTACAAGCAATATAAAGGATAGGGGCTCTCAACTGGGTACTTAAAACTAAGGCATACTTTGAAGAACACAACTTATAAATAATAACCACTTCTTGTTCCCAGTTGGTTGTCTGCTTCATGATGAGTCCCAACTATGCTCAGTGTCTTTTTAGTATTTGTATAATAAATATAATACTGTGGGCTTCTTGTGAAGAACAGAGGAGATAATGAATGAAAAAGCCAGGGAGATAGACAAACACAGGTAAGGTCAGCATGACTACACTGAGGACCTAAGAGGAAAATGGTATCTGTTTTTCAGAGGCAAGGAACTTGACCTCCATCATCTCCCACCTGGACTACTACAATTGCTTCTCTCTTCTCCTTTTGTGTGAAGATGCCTTTATTCTCCACTCAACATAAACCCGGATTCTGCCTCTTCTGCTTAAGCTTTCCATTGTGCTTTCCAAACTCCCCATTCTGGTTTCCAAAATCCTAAGTTATCTTACACTAACTATCCCTTTGACATCACCCATATGTTTTCCCTCTTGCTTACTGTGCTTTATCAAAACTAGCCTTTTGCTCTGTCTTTTATTCCTACAAAACATCAAGCTCATTCCCACCTTTGGGCTTTTGCATTAATGTGTATCTCTGTGTCTTTATTTGCTAGGGTTGCTATACAGAATACCACAAACTGGAAGGCTTAAACCAACAGAAATTTGTCTGACAATTCTAGAGGGTGGAAGTCTGAAATTAAGGTGTCGGTAAGGCCATGCTCCATCTGAAGCCTTCCTTGCCTCTTCTAGCTTCTGGTGTTTGCCAGAAACTGTTGCATTCCTTGGCTTGTAGATTTATCACCTCTTCCATCTCTACATGCTTCTTTCCTGCCTCCATCTTCACATGGCATTCTCCCCCACGTCCTTGTCTGTGTCTCCTCTCCCCTTCTTATCCAGGACCCCAGTCATGTTGGATTAGGACTCACCCTAATCCAGTTTGGTCTCATCTTTTTATTTATTTATTTTTTATTTTTTGAATTTTTAAAATATAATTGCCTTTTAAAAAATATACATAGATCACAAAAAAGTTACATTAAAAAAATAAGAGGTTCCCACATACCCCACTACCCACCCTACCCGACTCCTCCCACATCAACAACCTCTTTCATCAGTGTGGCATATTCATTGCATTTGGTGAATACATTTTGGAGCACTGCTGCACCACATGGATGATATTTTACATTGTAGTTTACACTCTCCCCAGTCTATTTAGTGGGTTATGACAGGATATATAATATATAATATCTGTCCCTGCAGTATCATTTAGGACAACTCCAAGTCTCAAAAATGCTCCCAGATCTCACCTCTTCTTCCCTCTCCCTGCCCTCAGCAACTACCATGGCCACTGTCTCCACATCAATGATAGTTTCTTTCATTGCTAGAGTCACAATAGTCATATTCCAGAATACCAGTAAGTCCATTCTAGTTCATATTTTATTCCTCCACCTTAAGTAATAACATCTTCAAAGACGTTATCTCCACATTCATAGAACCGGGAGTTAGGACTTGAACATGTCTTCTTGGTGGGCACAATTTAACCTATACCTCACAATTTGGAATTGGAATTTCCTCACCTCCTGGCTACCTTTTTTCTTGTGATTTGGAGCTGCGGTTATATGTCATCCTCTTAGAGAGGCTTTATATGACCAGATATTCTGAAATAGCTACTCAGCAACTATGAAATCTTCCTATTTACCTATATACACAGCAAAGATTGTTACCTGACATATCCTTGATTCTTTGTTTATTGACAAATGATCTGATTTTGCTTCATCCACTAAAATGTAAGCTCCATGAAAGGAGGAACTTTTCCTATCTTATTCACCAGGATAGGTCCAGAACTTAGAGTATTATTTGACACATAGTAGATATTCAGTAAATATGTGTTAAATGAACAAACGAATATTGGATGGATAAAATATTGCTTTAAAGATGCATCTCCTGGATCAGGTAAGTTTAGGGGGTAAGCCTAAAGGTTATTGAAGTAATCCAGGTATAAGGTGATGAGAATCTAGAACATTGGTTCTTAATTATTTAAGAAAATTATCAAAGCTGTCATTCTTCATAAATTCACATAGGTATGTACAAAGTTATGTGCACTTTTTGTGGATTTTCAGATTTTCTATTGCTTTCCCTTAATTCCATTGACCTTTGAATAAGAAATCTTACTCTACACTCTACTACATGCAATGGGCATTGAAAGTAAAAGAAAAACTTGAGGGATGCTTTAAGAAAAAATCAGCATTCAGATTATGAATTTGAGAGACATTGAGAAGAATCTACCATTAAAATAAAACTGAGAAACGCAAGTTATTTTGAGAGGATCATTTCAAATTTTGCATCCCATGAACAGTTAGAATTGCAGAACTGGAATTCTGGTGGGAATCTGGACCAGATAGTCAGTATAAAAATAATTATTTGAATCATGACTGTTATGGTTTTCAAAGGAGTTGGTGGATAAAGAAATATGCTCACATTTGGGGATGAGAAAAGAAAGAAGAGCAATTAAAAGGGAAAAACAGAAATATGAAAATTAGGATGGAATTGGGGCAGTATATTATCACAAAAATGAAAGGCAAGGGAACTTAAGGAGTTATGGGCTAGTGAGTGCTCAGTATCATGTCAGAACATGTGGAATGATCTGAATGAGGTGGAGAGGGCAAGGTAAGGGCTCAGGTCATGGATCAATATTTCAGAAGACAGTGTTCCAGCAGGGCTAGAGAGCAAAAATAAGTGGAATGTATAAGAGACAAGATGGTTCTAGGGAGTTTGAGGATAATTGAGGCTAGGAGCAAACTGAAGATCTGGGCTTAAGGCCCCTTTCAGGGCAGAGTAGAGTGAGCTCATTTAACAAATATCAAAGTCAACAAGAGTTAGGCAGAGAGAAGGAGTGAGAAAACTGACCCAGAATACGGAAATGTCTGTAGGAGCCCAATTCTAAGTCAACTTTCTACTTTTAATTTCTTTTCTTTTTGTCAGTTTCAGAGGATATCAATATTGAAGAAGAATCAGAAGTCTAGAAGTAGCAGGGTGCTGACTACAAAGGGGGGGCTTCACACTGGGTAAAACAAAGATGGACATCAAGAATATAGGTATAACATGGTGTAAAGTGGAAAACTGAGATAGATGTTCACACAAATAGCTCTTTCTGGTATGACTGCTACCTAATGATGAGGCAAGAGTCTTCTAGAAATGGCGGGCTAGGTAATTTAAATTAATCCGCCAACTAAAATGACTAGTAAATAATAAAGGAGAAAAAAATACTGAAAATATCTTCCTGAAGACTGTATTAGTCAGCCAAAGGGGTGCTGATGCAAAACACCAGAAATTGGTTGGTTTTTATAAAGGGTATTTATTTGGGGTAGGGGCTTATAGATACCAGGCCGTAAAGCATAAGTTACTTCCCTCACCAAAGTCCATTTCCACGTGTTGGAGCAAGATGGCTGCCGACATTTGCGAGGGTTCAGGCTTCCTGGGTTCCTCCCTTCCTCAGGCTTCTTGTTCCTGGGCTCAGCATTCCTCTCTTCCTGGGGTTTGCTTCTGTTTCCTCTGTGAGCTTACTTCCCAGGGCTCCAGCTTAAGATATCAGCATCAAACTCCAACATCAAAAAGCCTCCAGCTCTGTCTTTTGCCATGCCTTTTATCTGTGAGTCCCCACTCACCAAAAGTGGGGACTCAATGCCCTACTGGCACAAGAGGTTTACCTGATTACTTAATCAAGTAAACCTCTGAATCCAATATAATCTAATATGCCCAGAGGAAAAGATCAGTTTACAAATATAATCCAATATTTCTTTTTGGAATTCATCAATAATATCAAACTGCTACAAAGGCCAAAAACATTTTTATTGAAGTAAAGGATGAATACCCAAACGTTGAGACCTGTTATTGACCTTTGGCCAGCCACAAACAATTAGAAAATAATTTTAATCAGAAAATAAATTTTTAAAATTACTTTATAAAAGATGATACCCAATAAACATAAATCATAGAATTTAACCTCACTTAGTCATCAGTGAAATGCAAATTAATACATAATGAAATGTTACTACACTATTGGAATGACTAATATTAAAATTGCTGAGAATATAAAATATAAGAAAATTGATGGAAAAATAAAAGGGATTCTCTTTGTCATGGTGGAAAATATTTTAGCATTATTACCCAGAAAGTCTTCTCTTAGAAATGTATGCACATGTCTCTGAATGCTTGTGGACATTATTCATTATTGTCAATTACTGGAAACAACAAAAATGTTCATCAATGGTATGATGGGTAAAAGACCAAATAGTTGTGTGTTCATTCAATGAAATACTTCACAGTAATGAAAATGAGAACTACAGATATATCCAACAATATAGACGGAAGTCATAACATAATATTGAATGGATTGGGAAAAGTGGACATGGTGGACGATGGGTATGGGGAAAGGCAGGAAGAGATGAGAGGTGGAGGCGTCTTTGGGACATGGAGCTGCCCTGGATGGTGCTTCAGAGGTAATCACCGGACATTGTAAATCCTCACAGGGCCCACTGGATGGAATGGAGGAGAGTATGGGCCATGATGTGGACCATTGTCTATGAGGTGCAGAGGTGCCCAAAGATGTACTTACCAAATCCAATGGATGTGTCATGATGATGGGAACGAGTGTTGTTGGAGGGGGGAGGGGGGGTTTGAATGGGACCTCACATATATATTTTTAATGTAATATTATTACAAAGTCAATAAAAAAAAAAAGAAAGAAGGTAAAGACGAAAATGATATAATATGCAATTACATTGATATAAATTTTGAAGCATAGCAAAATCTAGGGATGCATTTTATTTGGTAAAATCTAAATAAAAACAAGGATGCAATTATTAGGAAATTCAGGGGAGTGGTAACCTGTGAGAAAGATAGTGACGTGTGTACATAGGGGGCATCTGAGTAGTGGGAATGTTCTAAATTTGGACTGGATAGTGGTTTCATGGGTACTTTGTGATATATAATTGAGCTGTCTATTTTTTTATAGTTTTCTTTTGCATGTATATTATATTTATAATAATAGAGAATTTTTTTTAAGGCAAGCTGGATGAAAAAGTGTCATCACATGTATGAAAAATGAAGAAAAGTGGAAATGGACTTTGGCCCAGTGGTTAGGGCGTCCGTCTACCACATGGGAGGTCCGCGGTTCAAACCCCGGGCCTCCTTGACCCGTGTGGAGCTGGCCCATGCGCAGTGCTGATGCGCGCAAGGAGTGCCGAGCCACGCAAGGGTGTCCCCCGCGTGGGGGAGCCCCACGCGCAAGGAGTGCGCCCCGTAAGGAGAGCCGCCCAGCGTGAAAAGAAAGTGCAGCCTGCCCAGGAATGGCGCCGCCCACACTTCCCGTGCCGATGACGACAACAGAAGCGGACAAAGAAACAAGACGCAGCAAATAGACACCAAGAACAGACAACCAGGGGAGGGAGGGAAATTAAATAAATAAATAAATCTTTAAAAAAAAAAAAAAATGAAGAAAAGTTACTTTGAGGGACCAGCCTCCTTTTTATCCCTTTTCCAGAGCTAGGAAATGGAGCTTGACAACAAGTAGAAACCATAGAGCTAATGAATACCTCTATTTCACAGGTGGGAAAATAAGGCCCAGAGGGTATGAATATAAGCCCAATGTCACACAGCTAACTGAAACTGAGAATCAGGTTTCCTGCCTGCAAGTACAGATATTTTTCCTACCACACTCTGATGTTTCTTGCTAAATTCCCCTTTAAACTATGAATTTAAATGTGGGTATTATAAAGATTTTAAAGATGTAAATAAATTTTCCTATCTATAGAAAAATATTTAGATTTCAAACTACTTTCCTGTGATAGATTGATATCTTGAAGTAGACTTTTCTAAAAAATGAATTTTATTAACACATTAATAAAGCATAAAATTCATCTGAGGTATAAAAGAATGGTATTTGGTATAATAAAATAGTTGTGCATTCATCATCTGAATCATCATTAGAGCATTTTCGTTACTTCAATAATAATAATAAACAACAAACAAGAAAATTCTTCACCCCTCACTCTCTATGCTTCCCCTCCTGTACTTAGCTGCTATTTCTAGCTATTCTTGCACAATTACTTATTTATTAAGCAGTTTTATTGGGATATATTCATATACTATATGATCTATCCAAAGTATATAATCAATGGCTTTAATATAATATGATGTTGTGCATTCATCACCACAAAAATTTTAGAACAATTTCTTTACTCCAAAAAGAAAAACTCCACAACCCTTAGCAGTCCTTTCCCAGCCCTATATAATCACTAGTTTAACGTCATCTTTTTTTTCTATCTGGTTGCATTATCATCTTTTTGGTGCTTCAGTTCCCTGTGTGGGGACCTTGCACCTCACCGCACAGGCCTGGACACTTCTTTCTTTTCTTTTTTTTTTTTTTAACCAGGAGGTCCCAGGGACCAAACTCAGGTCCTCCATATAGTAAACGGGAGCTCAATTGCTTGAGCCACAGCTCTTCCCCTAACTTCATCTTTATAAATTGATTTATATTTACATTTTATATAAATGGAATCATACAATATGTAGTACTTTGTGTCTGGTTTATTTCACTTAGCATATTTTTTGTCTGTTATTAACATTTTGTAGTGTTAACATACCTTTGTTCAATTTCAAAGAAAAACAGTCTTAAATATACAATTTTATCCATATTCATATTTCACCTGTGGTTTGACTATACTATACAGTTCCATGTTACATTTTTTAACTTTCCTTTTAGAACAGGTTCATCCATGTTGTCATATGCTTTATGACTTCATTTTTCTTACAACTGCATAATATTCCATCATGTGTGTACACCACAATTTGTTTATCCACTCATTGGCTGATGGACACCTGGTTTGTTTCCATCTTTTTGGCAATCGTGAATAATGTCACTATGAACATTAGTGTGCAGATATCTGTTCATGTCACTGCTCTCACTTCTTCTGGATATAAACCTAGTAGTGGTATTGCTGGGTCGCATGGCAAGGCTATGTTCAATTTCCTTACAAACTACCAAACAGTCCTCCACAGTGGCTGTACCATTCAACATTTCCACCAACAGTGAATGTGTTCCTATCTCTCCACATGCTCTCCAATACGTGTAGTTCTTTGTCTTTTTTATAGTGGCCATTCTAATAGGTGTGAAATATCACATTTAGTTTTGATTTGCACTTCCCTAATTGCTAGTGATGTAGAACATTTTTTTCATGTTTTTTTTCCATTTGAATTTCTTCTTGGGACAGATGTCTATTCAAGTCTTTTGCCCATTTTTAAATCAGGTCATTTGTCTTTTTATCACTGAGTTGTAGCATGTTCCTATATATCATAGATATTAAACCCTTATCAGATATGTGGTTTCCAAATATTTTCTCCCTTTGCAACGGCTGCATTTTCACCCTTTTGCACCTTGAAATCCCTTGAGGTGCAAAAGTGTTTAATTTCTAGGAGCTTCCATATATCTATTTTTTCTTTTGTCTCTTTTGTTTGTGGTATAAGGTCCAAGAAACCACCACCTAGCACAAGGTCTTTGAAATGTTTCCCTGCATTTCCTTCTAGTAGTTCTATGGTCTTGGCTTTTACATTTAGGTCTTTAATCCATTTTGAGTTAATTCTTGTATAGGGAGTGAGATAGGGGTCCTCTTTCATTCTTCAGGTTATAGATATCCAGTTCTTGCAGCACCATTAGTTGAAGAGACTGTTTTGTCCTGTTACCATGTCTTTGATAGGTTTTTGAAAACCAGTTGGCTGTAGAGGTGAGAGTTTATTTTTGGATCTCAGTTCTATTCCACTGATTGATGTGTCTATATTTATACAATACCATGCTGTTTTGATCACTGTAGCTTTGTAATATTTCAAGGTCAGGTAGTGAAATTCCTCCTATGTCACTCTTCTTTTTTAGAATGCTTTTGGCTATTTGGGTGCACCTTCCCTTCCAAATGAATTTGGTAATTGCCTTTTCTATTTCTGTAAAGTAGACTGTTGGAATTTTGATTGGTATTGCATTGAATCTATAAATCAGTTTGGGTAGGACTGACATCTTCATAATATTAGGTCTTCAATCTATGTACATGGAACATCTTTCCATTTGTTTAGATCTTTGTTGCTTTCTTTTAGTGTTTTTTGGTAGTTTTCTGCATATAGGTCCTGTACTTCCATGGTTAATTGATTCCTAGGTATTTGAGTCTTTTTGTTGCTATTGTAAATGGAATTTTTTTGCCTGATTTCCTCTTCAGATTGTTAAATACGAGGGTATGGAAACATTACTGATTTTTGCACATTGATATTGTATCACGCCACTTTGCTGACCTCATTTATTAGCTCAAGTACCTTTGTTGTAGACCTTGTAGAATTTTCTAAATATAAGATCATGTCATCTGCAAATAGTAAGAGTTTTACTTTTTCTTTTACTCTTTGGATGACTTTTTTTTTCCTTGCCTAATTGCTCTAGCTAGAACTTCTAGCAATGTTGAATAACAATGGTGACAGTGGGCATCTTTGTCTTATTCCTGATCTTAAAGGGAACGCTTTCTCAACCTTTCCCCATTGAGTATGATGTTGGCTGTGGGTTTTACACACATGCCTTTTATCATATTGAGGAATTTTCCTTCTATTCCTATCTTTCAAAGTGTTTTTATCCAGAAAGTTTGCTGGATTTTGTCAAATGCCTTTTCTGCATTGATTGGGATGATGTAGTGTTTTTCCCTTCCATTTGTTAATGTGGTTATTACATTAATTGATTTTCTTATGTTGAGGAAGCCTTTCATTCCAGGAATAAATCCCATTTGGTTGTGATGTGTAAGTTTTTTGATATACTGTTGGATTCTATTTGCTAGTATTTTGTTTAGAATTTTTGCATCTATGTTCACTGGAGTGATTGGTCTGTAATTTTATTTTCTTGTAGTATCTTTATCTGGCTTTGGTATTAGGATGATGTAGGCTTCATAAAAAATGTTGGGTAATTTTCCCTCATCTTCAATTTTTTGGGAAGAGTTTAAACAGGATTGCTGTTAATTCTTCTTTGAAATGTATGGTAGAATTCACCTGTGAAATGATCTGGTCTTGGACTTTTCTTTGTTGGGAGATTTTTGATGACTGAGTCAATCTCTTTCAAAAATGTGACTACGTTGTTAAATTCTTGTATTAGTTGATTAGTTGTCTCAAATCCTGCATCTCTTCCAGGATTTTGATATATTCCTTTTTTTCGTCCATTTCTTCCATTTTCTTAGGTTGGTTTGCAATTTTTTGCTCTCTAGGCATCTGATCAGGGTGGTGAGTTTTATCAGATGCTCTATTTCTCTCTTTCCTAGGGTTTTAATGGTGGGAGGCTGTGTGTTACTGCTGTTCCTTGATTCTTGGTTCAACCTGTTCTGGGTCTTTAGAATTGTTCCTGTTAGTTGCTCAATATGGACCTGAGACCCAGTAATGGGTTGCAGACTCACTTTCCAGGGCCTTGGGAAGGGAGGCTGTATAGGCCAAAAAGCCTCTCTTACTTACTTTTAATTTCCTCATATGCAGTTCTTTGGTCTGCCAGCAGATGGCACCCTTCGGAAGCCCTCTCAGTAAAATACCTGGTTGGACTGTGTTTGTGGCAATGTGGACAGGGTCAATGTGGCAGAGGTTCCTGCCTGGAGGCTAAGAGCCTAGTATTTCACACCTTCTCAGAGCCAGTTTTCCAACCTTTGCTGGAAGGCCCATCCCTTTTTCCAGGTAGGAAATAATTCCAATCCCGTCTTGTCCTCAACAACCTTTCCCAGTCAGGAGAAAGGGAGATTGAGAGGGTGGATCTCTTTAGTCTGGAGCCAGAGGCTCCCAAGGTGAACAATGACATAGCCCTGACCAGCCTGGAAGAGCTCCTGGGACACAGCAGATCAAATTTGTGGGAAGTCCACGTTTCAAACCCTGGGCCTCCTTGACCCGTGTGGAGCTGGCCCATGCACAGTGCTGATGCACGCAAGGAGTGCTGTGCCACGCAGGGGTGTCCCCCGCGTAGGGGAACCCCATGTGCAAGGAGTGTGCCCTGTAAAGAGAGCCGCCCAGCATGAAAAAAGTGCAGCCTGCCCAAGAATGGTGCCACACTCACGGAGAGCTGACACAACAAGATGATGCAACAAAAAGAAGTACAGATTCCTGTGCCACTGACAACAACAGAAGCAAACAAAGAAGAAGACGCAGCAAATAGGCACAGAGAACAGACAACCGGGGCAGGGGGAAAGGGGAGAGAAATAAATTAAAAATCTTTAAAAATAATAAATAAATAAAAACCAAAAACCTGAGCCAGCCTTAGGCTGTGTCCCCTTCCATCCCCTTTCCTGAGAAAGTGGATCCCTTTGTCTGTAGATGCCAGCCCTGAGGCTTGAGAATTTTAAATTGTGGGGGAATTTGCTGGCAGTAGCAGCTGCAACTTTTAACTCAAGAGTTTTGCTGTCCCATTTCTTTTCCTTTGTCTCTCTCTCTTCTGGGCAGTGCCCAGGCTTCTCCTGGTGCCCTAAATCCTAGAAGATTTTTTTCCAGGCCATTTCTGCCTGTCCTCTAGTTATTTCCTGGGAGAGAATGTCTATCTTCCTGGAAGCTGTTTGAACTAGACTTTTAAAGATGCATTTTTGGGGTAATTTTTCACTGGAACTTTCTTCTTTTTTTTTTTTTTTTTTTTTAATTTTTTTATTTTTTATTGACTTTGTAATAATATTACATTAAAAATATATATGTGAGGTCCCATTCAACCCCATCCCCCCACCCCCCCTCTCCCCCCCCCCCCCCCAACAACACTCGTTCCCATCATCATGACACATCCATTGGATTTTGTAAGTACATCTTTGGGCACCTCTGCACCTCATATACATAGGTTCACATCATAGCCCATACTCTCCTCCATTCCATCCAGTGGGCCCTGTGAGGATTTACAATGTCCGGTGATTGCCTCTGAAGTACCATCCAGGGCCGCTCCATGTCCCAAAGACGCCTCCACCTCTCATCTCTTCCTGCCTTTCCCCATACCCTTCGTCCACTATGTCCACTTTTCCCATTCCCATGCCACCTCTTCTTTATATTAGGAGTTAATGTACATCATGAAATATCTTCACCTAGTAAATCTCTTCAGAATTAATGGATGTGCAAATTGTTAAATGATGCATGTGAGTTAAATACGGGCTTTTGAGTAAGTGGGTGAGTTTATATCCCTACTCACATGGAGATTTCACACCTAACATTCCTGAATGCTGATTCTTTTTTGCATTTATTAGCATTGATTTATTATTATAAAATACAGTGGGAGGATGTGTACTGGGTCTGTATTTAGTTACATGTTTTTACTTTATAATTAAAAAAGGATTTCCAATGGTAGGCATCAAATGGAACATTAGTCAGAAAAGGTTTTATCCTTGTTCACATGCGAAAGCGGTAGAACAGAATGAAGCTATTAATACATCCAATTCAGTCAACACCTATTTGTCCAGTGGCCAGTAATGCAGGTTTAAAAGTATTGTACTAGCAATGTTTACAAGTTAATGATGCAATACTTGCATTACTGAAAGAAAGGTTTGGTTCTATTGCTGCCTTATAATTTAATCCTGGTTCTCTGCATAAATCTATCTTTCTTATTATTCTAAGGTTATCTTTGTTAAATACTTATCCATCTGATAAAGAATAATCAATTAGTGATGAAAAACCAAAGTCCCAAGGAAAGGGGAAAAATATACATATCAAATGGAAGTATTAATTCTCTTGGTATAAGGATTGTTCCCATGTGCCAAGTTTTGATTTTTCCAAATACTTGGATGTCTTGCTGCCTTTAATCATGCCACAGAACGTAGAATTCTTTTGTTTTCCTTAGCTTTCAAAGCAACTCTTGAGATTCACTGCCAATCTGACTGGCATCTTCAATATATTGCAAGACTTAGAATTAAGCATCATGCATTCAGATCAATAATATGTTTATTCAGTTTAGAATTTCACGTCATTCTAAATGGAGATCTCATAATTACATTGTTCAATAGTCTGTCCCAATGCTAGGAGGAATAGTTCAGCAAATTAAAGGGAAGACGAAAACCTATTTCATTATTTAATGGCAGGTTTTCTACTAATTCTTCCTTGTTATAAAATAAAGGAGTTTCTTATTTCTTTTCTTCTTAGATTTATAATCAAAATCAGATCAACAGATATTGAACATTTCTTCTTTCAAGGCACTGTGGAAGATATAGTAAAGTAGAAGATAGAGTGTTTGCCTGCCGTGGGCTTACAATCCATTTAGATAAGGAGAAACATTATGTTTTGAAATAATATACCACAGTATTTAAATAATAATTCATGCTTATTATACTGAAGCTGTAAAAGCCTCTTATTTCAGTATTGGTATTAAATGTTTAGACATAAATTTCATATGTGTTTCAAAGATACAAATGAATACAAATACAAAAAATAAAGAAGACTTAAAGCAAGTTTTATGTTTTCTGGATGCATCTATTGAACTGTCAATTGCTAAAATTTTTACTTAGTCTAATCCTTCTTTGAGATATAGAAACTCTGCCATTTTGCATTTTAGTTTCCTCTTAGAACCTTTCTGACTTACACAAAAATTAGGTTGTCTCCATTTAAAAAAAAACATGAAAAGTGTGTTTGATTTTTTTTTCATATTTGCAGATGACATGTTTGAAATATTTCAGAAAGGAAACTATTGAGTATGGAAGAACTGTTTATTTGAAGAGTAACTTTTAATTAGAATTTATAAAATAAATATTAAATAATCTATTTTTAGGGGCAAACAATTTATTTTTTATTGGTGATAAATTCAAATTTGTGATAATATACTGAACTTTATGATGGCATAAACTAGAGGTACTTATGGATTACCATTAATATCACAATATAAATGTTTCCTACTATGATGTTTATAAATTCAAATTGAATTTCTTTACATGTATATGTATTTATGAACAAAAGAATAGCTCAACATTGAAATTCCAGAGAACAAGAAATTTTAAGAAAGCAATTGTTCAAAACACAATTACTAGGGATCATATCAGTGAATACTTTAAAATTGGACATTCTAAAAAATATTGCAAATCTAAGGCCCTAATGGGTTGCAATTGATGTTACTTTCTAGATAAAACATTTGATTCCATAATTTCCACACTATGGATATGAAAAACAATAAGATAGTGTAGCAGTTTGATATGGTTATGAATTCCAAAAATAGGTATTGGATTATGTTTATAATCTGATCTATACCTGGGCCTGATTAAGTTACGATTAGGGCTTTAATTGGGCCACATCATTAGGGCATTGAGTCCCCGCTTCTTGGTGGGTGGGGAATCTCAGATAAAAGGCATGACAAAGAACAGAGTTGCAGGTTTCTGATGCTGGAGTTTAGATGTTGGAGTCTGATGCTGCAGTCTTAAGCTGGAGCCCCAGGGAAAGAGACAGAGCCGTTTGCCTGATAGTCTACAGATGACTTTGTGGAGGAAACTGAGGTGCTGAACCCAAGGAACCCAGGAAGCCTGAACCCTCACAGACGTTGGCAGCCATCTTGCTCCAATACGTGGAAATAGACATTGATGAGGGAAGTAATTTATGCTTTATGGCCTGGTAACTATAAACTCCTACCCCAAATAAATACCCGTTATAATGCCCAGCAAATTTCTGGTATTTTGCATTCAGCACCCCTTTGGCTGACTAATACAGATAGAAATATACATTACAAAGTGAAAGTGAGTCTCAAGGAAACAGTGGTTATTTCTCAAATTTAAATAGAAAAGTAATTAGAAAATTTCAGTTATTCTCATGTAGTGTACTAAACATAATTAAGAAATAAGCAAATATCTAAAGTTAATTTCTGTGCTTTAAAAGAAAAGCATCAGAGTAAAACAAAATAAACATGAAGTATGTATTATGGATTTGTTTTCTGCATCTTACCTATTGAACATGCGATAGTAAATGCAGACTATCTCTTATGTATTATAAAAGTGACACAGTATCAGTTTTACCTTCTCTTGGTCAATTGAACAGGAATGCTCAGCAAAGCTACTTCTCTGCAATAATTCAGCAAATAGTATTGATGGCCTGCCAGGCAAGCAGCACCTGGTTTTTAGGCTGTGGAAGACACTTAGAAATATAATACCCAGTCTCTTTCCATAAGGAGTGTCAATCTAGACTGGGATATAAGCCATGACAAGGGATGATAAATCACTCTACAAGAATAAGTAATAAAAGTAGACAGCAGTACAAAGAATGACTGTGAACACTATGTGATAAGTGATGCAGGGAATATGTACTATAGAAGCACCAAGGAGGAAAATATCATTATTGGATGGTTATACATTTTACTCTTAGACCAGTCAATTCTGGAATAGAAAACGTTTATAACATAAAGTTATCTGCAATCATGTGTGTAATTTATATCTTAGTAGACATAGAATGGTTTGATTAAAAATGAGAGTATCTGACTTGATAAAATAAATATGTTGTCTTCAACTCTGTGTTTTGTCAAATTCTTAAGTATTCATTGAATGTGTCTCTTTCTGTGACTACCTTTCTTATTCATATAGGTAAAATACTGGGGAAATTTGTTTCCTATCCTTATCCATATGACCTTGTTTGGATTCCTAAATCACCTGTAACTTTGGGAATGGTATTTTAGATTATTGATCTTAGTACTGCTGTTCTTCATTTCAGTGTTAGCTTTTCCAATGCATTTAAAAGAGAGTTGGAGATGAACTCGGTGAGGTGAAGCAATCTACACAAGTGCTAGATTTCTAAATAAAGAATGGGATTTTCATTTTTGGAGATGTCTCTAATGGAAGGGTTGATTCAAAATTGCATACAAATCCTCATTTTATTTTATATACAAACTCCACAGTTTTTCTTTGGAAAGCCCAATTTTATGAATCTACAAAGTATGAGTTTTATTTTTTCATTGATTCGAAGTGGTGTTAATATTCACCATATATGCCCCCAAATAGAATTGTGTATATATTTCTTGTAAATTTATTTTTACCCTCCTATAGAAATTTAATCTCAACCAAAGGACTAAGGATTCCTGCAGGATCTAGTGCAAGCATATATAGATAAAAATTCCTAAGCTGTTTCAAACTGATTGTTTAAAAAAGAAAAACACTAAAGAAATGTGTATCATCAATATTTTCAGGACACATAAGCTTTATAATTTTGGCTATTTATTTATTTTTAACATGCTTCCTTTTTTTTTTTTTTAGGATGTACCAGGGAATGTACATGGACCTCATACATGGGAAGCAGGTGCTCAACCACTAAGCTACATCTGCTCCCCAGTGAGAGTTGTTTTTTGTTTGTTTTTGTTTTTAGGAGGTACCAGAAATTGAACCTGGGACCTTGTACATGGGAAGCAGACACTTAACCACTTGAGCCACATCTGCACATTAGCTCTTTTAAGAGTCATGTCACTTTTCATTCAGTTTGGATGTTAGAGGCTGGTGGCTCTGACTCACGGTCAGACATAAACTAATAAAGCCTCTGTCAGACTTGGGGAATTATAGAAATAGTATGGCTTGTCATAGACAAGTGGTTTCTGTAGTTCAGGGAAAGTTAAAGCCAAATTGAACAGCCCACACAAATTTAGATTCAAGGGATATATGTCTTTACTGCAGAGCACAGGTCACTTAACAGAGGGTGTCAGTCCTGGGTTGGAAAAAGGACACACATAAGATCTTGATTCAGATATAATCTGGACACAGTTGATCATGCTTAGGCTGAACCCAAACTCCAAATCCTTAATTACATAAACCAGTACAGGCTAATTAACCTGCTCCAGACTTTGTTTTCACACATGTAAGAAGTGGATAGATTGCAAAAATACCAGGGTTTATTGAGAGAATTAAGAATTTGTCTATATCGAGACTAACTCCTTCATACATTTATTAAACAGATGCTTGTGGTGTGCCAACTGGAGATACAATGGTGAGCAGAAATAGACCTGGCTCCAGTCCTCAAGGACATTACAGTTTTCCACTAGATAGAATTAGGGAACAGAAGAATTTACTTCCTTAAGGGCACCCAACTATTTAATGACATGTCCTCCCGGAGGCTTAGAGAAACATATGTTACTCTACTTTTAAAAACAGCTATATTGAGTTATAATATACATACCATAAAATGTACCTATTTTAAATGTACAGTACATTTAATTTTGGTATATATACAGAGTTGTACAACGAGCTTCACAATCTAATTGTAGAACATTTCCATTCACTCTGAAAAGAAACCTTGTGCCCCCATTTACAATCACTTCCCATAACTATTCCCAGCTGCAGGAAACCATTAATCTACTTTATGTAGACTTCTTTGCCTTTTCTGGACATTTCATATAAATGAAACCATACACTGTGTGGCCCTTTGTGTCTGGCTTCTTTCACTTAGCATAATGTTTTTGAGGTTCTTCTATGTTGTAGTGTGTATTAGTACTTTGCTCCTTTTAATTGCCAAATATTTCACTATATGTACTTTGATTTTTAAAAGTACATTGGAAATTTAAAAATTAAAAAAGAAATGCCAAAATATGGCTACAAAAACCATGGTATATTGAAATGCTCTATGATAACAAATCAACATCCTAGTATAAAAAGATACAGTGACTATATGTCTTTATAGATAACATTATTTTACATCAAAAGCTTAAATTTGAGGCCTGATTCCCAACCGCCTGCACACACATACTATTATGTCCTGATCAGTTACTTAACTTTTAGGAAGTAATTATTGGGTGCCAGTAACTGGTAGGAATGCTTTAAAGAGTTCATATCATTTAATCTTCACAACAACCCTGTGGGATGGGTTACCTGGACCCTGGAATCAGATTGCTTGGATACCAATGAATTTCACTTAGGAGGTGATAAATGCTATAATACCTAAATGATTTTATACTATTCTTCTACCTATAATTCTGATGCAGACACCTTTTATGACTATTGTCGTTTGCTCAGATTAATCCAGAGTAATTTATTATTATTAGGAAATATTTTATGAACGAGCAAATATTCATTAATCTGTACATATCCAAGCAAAGGAAGACTCATTTCTACATTAGTAATCCCGTTTCCAAAGAGAAGTATTTTTTAATATATTTTTTATTTTTTTAAAAATACTTAGATAATACAAAATGTTACACACAAAAAATAAGGGATTCCCATATGCCCCACTCCCCACAGCTCCCACCCACTTTAACAACTTCTTTCATTAGTGGGGTACATTCATTGCAATTGATGAACACATTTGGAGCATTGCCACTAAGGATGGATTATAGTTTACATTGTAGTTTATACACTTTCTCACTCAATTCTGTAGGTTATGGCAGGATATATAACGACCTGTACCTACCATTGCAATGTCATTCAGGACAATTCCAAGTCCCAAAAGTGCCACCACACTATATCTCTTTTTCCTCTCCCTGCCTTCACACCTCTAGTGGCCACTGTCTCCACATCAATGATACAATTTTTTCCATTGCTGGAATCATGATAATTCTATAGTAGAATACCAGTAAGTCCACTCTAGTCCATATATTATTCCCCAATCCTGAGGATTCTGGGATGGGGATGCCCATTCCACTTCTAATTGAGAGGGGGCCTCGATCCCATATGGCTGATGGATGGGACTCTCTTGCTTGCAGTTGCAGACTCTCAAAAGGGAGTATTTTTCTATGTACAAATCTGTGAAGGGGTTATTAAATTTCTTAGCCCTAGAACAGGGGTTCTTAACCTTTTTTGTTCCATGGACCCCTTTGCCAGTCAGGTGAAAACCACGGACCCCTTACTAAATCCATGCTCTACTGTGTATTATTTAATAAATATTTCACACCTTCACCAACAAGTCCCCACAAGAATAATGTTTTTTTAAAATTTCAATTCTAGCTCATGGACCCCTTGTTAAGAATCCCTGCCCTAAAGTGTATAATGCCAATTATTTTAAAGATATTTCTTGCTCCAATATTAGTGGGGATATTTGGCACCATGAGGTCAGTCACTGATTTGTTTTTTTATTAGCCAACTTTGACTCTGAAAACTGACAAAAATGAGTATCTTTTTCCTAAATTGTCATTTTTTAAAAAGGAATAAGTGTATCAATTGATTTTGTAATTTTGCTATTTTCCTGTGCATTTTGGATTGTTAAGGAAGCTTAAATTTTTTCTTGAACAAAATTATTATTGTGGGTTCCTGAATTGTTAATGCTATGCTCTTAGTTGAGCCCTGAGTAATCTGCCTACTTCAATTAAAAAGCTTTATTAAACCAAATTGTTTCACATCTTTAAATTGAAGTTAGTCAGAGTTCTAGTTCATATTCTGGTGAAAGATCTATGTGTTGTTTTTTTTAATTTGGCAAAAGAATCTTGAAATCTTCTCTGAAACAGAGGACCTGAAATTTATGACATATTTGCATAGCAAGTATCATTTGCATATAATCATGGAAGGGAGAGCGTTTACCTTTTATTTACTATATAAAATGTATCCTTTCCTTGTGCAATAAAACATTCTAGAAAAAAGTGGAGATGATTTTCTTGTCTTCTGTATTATTTTTTGCTTAAGGGCATCCTTTTCCTAGAGGATTTTGACCAATCTATCATGGTTATTATGAACTAAATGCACAAATTGGTGTTTAAATACTTTGTTATAATTAAAGAAATAAATTTAGGAGAAAATGAAAGACATTTTAATCACAAGTACACTAATATCTGATAAATTTTATTGTTATCTAAAAGAACCTCTAGGAATGATGTAAAGAAAATTCTAGGCATAATTAATACATTGGGCAAGGAACCAAAGGGAAATAAATGTGTGCTAAAGACTTTTTGGAGAGACTATATATATGCTGACATTGTTAAAAGCAACAATAGAGCTAAATAAATATACGGATGTATCTAAATTAAGTGCAACTGATGTAAGGGCAAAAAAAATACAAAATAAGGAAAAGAATTCTTTCCTAATACATAGTAGACAAATATAAATTCTTTAAAGTCACTGATTCAAAGACAGGAATTCTACAGAAGAAATGCTTAATGCAAAAATCATGCAAAGGATAGCAAATTTGAAAATGGGGAGGAGATATAGGTGAACCAAAAGAAACATAGGTAATTTTTCTAATTACTAAAAAAAAAGATGATTTCAGCCCAAGTATATTTTGAGAAACTAAGAAGGATGTTCTATACTTTTAATAGGAAAAAAGAAACAAAGTAGATATATCATCAAAAACATATATGCAGGAAGCGGATTTGGCTCAATAGATAGTGTCCGCCTACCACATGGGAGGTCCAGGATTCAAACCCAGGGCCTCCTGACCTGTGTGTTGAGCTGGTCCACATGCAGTGCTGATGCGTGCAAGAAGTGCCATGCCATGCAGGGCTATCCCCCACGTAGGGAAGCCCCATGTGCAAGGAGTGCATCCCCTAAGGAGAGCCACCCAGCATGAAAAAAAAGTGCATCCTGCCCAGGGATGGCACCACACACACATGGAGAGCTGGCACAGCAAGATGAGGCAACAAAAAGAGACACAGATTCCCAGTGCCGCTGACAAGAATACAATCAGACATAGAAGAACACACAGCGAATGGACAGAGAGCAGACAACTGGGGGGGGGGGGGCAGGGAAGGGGAGAAAAACAAAAATAAATAAATCTTTAAAAAACCCAATATACATGCATCTAACTCTGCTGTCTAAAAATATGTCAAACAGCATCTAAAGAAATGCAGAATAGAAAAATCATGAAATCATTAAATTTAACTGGAGTCATAGAACACTTTCTTTTCAAAATATAATAGATTGAGGAAACAAGAAATTAGCAAAGATTTTGAAGATTTGAACAATACTGTTTGACTTTTTAGATATAGATAGAATTCTTCCCAGTAAATACTGGAAAAGTTACAAAAAATAGACTAAAATTTAGGGCATAAAGAAAGCTTTAATGAAATCCAAAGGATCAATATCATACACCAAATGCTCCCTGGTTATAATAAACAACAATATAGAAATTAGTAACAGAATGTTAACTTAAGTATACCATATTTTTGGAAAATACCAAAAGCATATTGCAAAAATAAATGATTGAAAATGAAATTATAAAATAAGAAACATTTAAAATTGAATGATGATCAAAACACTACATGTCAAAATATATAGGACACAACTACAACTGTATGAAGTGGAAATTTTTTAGCTACAAATTCACTGATGGTAAACAAGAAAGGTTAAAAATAAATGAGCAAAAATTAATTTCAAGAAGTTTGATAAAAGAGTAAGGTATAAAACACAACAAAACAAAGAAGGAAAAG
Organism: Dasypus novemcinctus; assembly: GCF_030445035.2. NCBI lineage: Eukaryota > Metazoa > Chordata > Mammalia > Cingulata > Dasypodidae > Dasypus > Dasypus novemcinctus. The sequence continues at coordinate 32,067,408 of NC_080704.1, read as the reverse complement.
ATAAGTGTAGAAATCAATGTGATAGTGGCTAAAAGATAGAGATTAACTTAAAGTTAATATTTTGAAAAGATTAATAAAGTAGATAGATCTTTGGCAACGTTGTGAAGGGAATAAAGAGTATACAAGATAAAATACAGAACAAGAAAGAGAAAAAGTCTCTGTTCATATATAATTTATAAAAATAATTGTATGTGCATATATATTTGTTAATATTGATGAAACTATGGTTAAAATGTATCATTTCCTTTCCTAGAAAAATGTAAAATGTCCACATTGGTGCATGAAGAAATAGGGAACTTCAATCAAAGCAATTGAAATAGTAATCCTTTAAAAAAAACCTCTGGGACTGGATGGTTTTACACATGAGTTCTATCAAACTATCAAGGAGCAGACATTTCTTCTTATAGCTTGTTTGTCTGTTAGGCTGCTGAAAGCAATATACCAGAAATGTGTGGGCTTTTAAGATGATGATTTTTTAGCTTACAAACTGACAGTTCTGAGGCTGAGAAAAATGTCCAAATGAAGTCATTATCAGGCGGTGCTTTCTCCCTGAAGACTGGCTGCTGGCAATAATCCTGAACTCCTCTGTCACATGATAAAGTTCATGACAGCATCTGTTAAACTCTCCTTTCTCTTCCAGGTTTCATTGCTTACAGTTTCTGGCTTTATGTTTTTTTTCTCAGCACTTGTGGCTTTCTTCCATCTCTCTCTGTATTCATCCCCTTTATAAAGGACTCCAATAAGCGATTAAGACTCATCCTGGGCTACACTTTAATGGAAGTAACTTAATGAAAAGGCTCTTAAGTGAAGTAATCTAATCAAAAGGTCCACCCAGGGAAGTGGCTGTGGTTCAATTAGTTGGGCTCCTATCTACCATATAGGAGACCCTGGGTTCACGTCCCAGGGCTGCCGTGTGAAGGTAGGCTCACCCGTAAGTGCTGCAGAGAGCTGGCCAGCCTGCAAGTGCCACGGAGAGCCGACTCAGCAAGATGATGCAACAAAAAGAGAGATGTGTAAAAACACAGAAGAGCATGCAGTGAATGGACACAGAGAGCAGACAACAGGCAAGCTTCAGGGGGGAGGGGGAAGGTCCCACCCACAAAAGTTTCCTTACCTTGGAATATATAATAACCTAGCTCCCCAATGTATCAGAGTTAGTCTTATTTATAATTTTCCCAAATATGGTTCTTCTATCCCCCTTTTTTGAACCTATACTTAGCACTATACTTGTTAAATATTTTGTCCCAGAGAATTAATCTTCTGATTGTTCATATGCCAGTTGAGCCCTGAATCTCATCAAAGTTGTAACCAACACCTACTCTCCAGTTCATCAGACTCATCCAGGACAAATAACAAAAGGACGTTGATGGAAACGCCCATCCCAAAAAACAGGGTATCTACAACTGTAAGCAAGACAGTTCCATCCATCTGCCCCATGGAATCTAAGCCCCCTCTCAATTGGAAGCAGAGCGGGCATCATCATCCCCAAATCCTCAAGATTGAGTAACGAACACTCATAAGGCGGAGATGCAACTATGGACCAAAGTAGACTTATTATTATTCTAGTAATGGAAGAACTTGTAACATTGATATAAAGATAGTGGCTACCAGAGGTTCTGAGGGAAGGGAGAGGGGAAATAGGTGTAACATGGGGGCATTTTCAGGACATTGCTTTTCTTCGGCATATTACAAGGATGGTTACAGGCCATTATGCATTTCATCAAAACCTATAAAATTGTGCGATACAAAGTGTAAACCATAATGCAAACTATAGGCCATGGTTAGTAGTAATGCTTCAGTATGTGCTCATCAATTGTAACAAATGTACCACACTAATGAAAGTTGTTGTTAATGGGGGAAAGTATGGGAAGGAAATGGGTTAGGGTATATGAGAATTGCCCATATATATATATATATATTTTTTTTAAAGGTTTATTTTATTTATTTCGCTCCTCACCCCAGTTGTCTGTTGTCTTTGTCTATTTGCTGCATGTTCTTCTTTGTTCTCTTCTGTTGTTGTCAGTGGCACAGGAATCTGTGTTTCTTTTTATTTTGTCATCTTGTGTCAGCTCTCCTTGTGTGCAATGCCATTCCTGGGCAGACTGCACTTTCTTTTGTGCTGGGCGGCTCTCCTTATGGGGCGCACTCCTTGCACGTGGGGCTCCCCTATGCGGGGACACCCCTGCGTGGCAGGGCACTCCTTGCGCGCATCAGCACTGTGCATGGGCCAACTCCACATGGGTCAAGGAGGCTCAGGGTTTGAACCGCAGACCTTCCATGTGGTAGACAGATGCCCTATCCACTGGGTCAAGTCTGCTTCGCAATTCCCTATATTTTCGATGTAACAGTTATGTAATCTAAAGCTTCTTTAAAAATAAAGAAAAAAATAAGAATGGACCAGCTTTAAGAACATAATTTTCTGGGGTACATGCAATCTCAAACTCCAATATAGCCTATGGGCCAGAAAAATAAGAACATTTGTCCAAGTTATTTTATGGGATAGTGCAATCTTGATTCTAAAACTAGGAAAAGGAACTGGTTGTGGCTCAACTGATACAGTGTCCACCTGCCATATGGACGGTCCAGGGTTTGATACCCAGGGCCTCCTGGCCTGTGTGGTAAGCTGGCCCATGTTCAGTGCTGCCGTGTGTAAGGAGTGCCATGCCACGCAGGAGTGTCCCCCATGTAGGGGTGCCCCACCCGCAAGGAGTGTGCCCCACAAGGAGAGCCGCCCTGTGTGAAAAAAGTGCAGCCTGCCCAAGAGTGGCACTGCACACATGGAGAGCTGATGCAGCAAGATGATGCAACAAAAAAAAGCAACACTTTCCTGGTGCTGCATGACAAGAATGCAAGTGGACACAGAACACACAGCGAATAGACACAGAGAGCAGACAATGGGGGGAAAGAGGAGAGAAATAAATAATAAAATTTTAAAAATAAAACCAGATAAGCATAATTTAAAATAATAAAATTATTAGCCCCCTTTTCTTTTTTTTCTTTTTTTGTCTTTATTTTTTTAATATTACATTCAAAAAATATGAGGTCCCCATATACCCCCCACCAACCTCACCCGATTCCTCCCCCCATAACAACAGCCTCCTTCATCATCATGAGACATTCATTGCACTTGGTGAATACATCTCTGAGCACCGCTGCACCTCATGGTCAATGGTCCACATCATAGCTCACACTCTCCCACAGTCCACCCAGTGGGCCATGGGAGGACATACAATGTCTGGTAACTGTCCCTGCAGCACCACCCAGGACAACTCCAAGTCCCAAAAATGTCCCCACATCACATCTCTTCCTCCCACTCCCTACCCTCAGCAGCCACCATGGCCACTTTCTCCACACCAATGCCACATTTTCTTCGATTACTAATCACAATAGTTCATGAATAGAATATCAGTAAGTCCACTCTAATCCATACTCTATTCCTCCATCCTGTGGACCTTAGAATGGTTGTGTCCACTCCACATCTATATCAAGAGGGTAGCCCCCTTTTCTTTATTTGCCAATATCCCCCCAAAATTTTAAAAACTAAAATGTAATAACATATTAAAAATAATACAATGTAATCAAGTAGGATTATCCCAGAAATTCAAGAATATTCCAACATCAAAAAAATCTATAAATATTGTTTTTCACATAAATAGATTAAGGGGGGAATTCAAACAATTATCTCAACCAACATAGATTATTTTATATAATTCTTCAACAATTTAAAATGAAAACTCTTATGAGACCAGGTATGTAAAAAAACCTTCCTAATCTTGGTGAATTGTCTTCTAACACCCTACAGCATATATTATACTTATTGGAGTAACTTTAATGCATTCTCATTATGACTGGGAACATGACAAGATGTCTATTATCACTGCTACATTTTAATCTAGTACAGGAGGACCTAACCAATACTAAAGCAAGAAAAAAGAAATAGAGATATAAGGATTGGAAGGTAAGAACATAAAATTGCAATTATTTGCAGGTGAATGATCATTTATATAGAAAAATCAACAGACTCAAGAATACCTATCATCATTAATATAATAGATCTGCAGCTGTGTTGCTGAGAACAAGATTATCCTATACAAATTACCAGAAACAATCTATTAGAAAATATTATAAAAGAATAATTTCCCATTCATAATCTCTGAATTCATTTAAATAAGAAAAAATAAGATTTGTATTAAGAGACTTTAAAACTCTAATACAGGATTAAAATGCTCTGCTCTTGATTGGTGTTATGGACTGAATCATGCCCCCTGCAAAGATGTCTCTAAATCCTAATGTGGGCCCTGTGTGAACCCAGTTGATAATAGAATTAGGATCTTTGAATAGGTTACTGGTTAAGCTAAGGCGGAACTGAAGCAGGATTAGCGTTAATTCAATGTAAAAGGAGTCCTTAAAAGCAGAGGAAATTTGGACAAAGGAATAGGAGACTGAAGGAGACAGATGACCTGTGATAGAGGCAGAGGTTGATTTAGGGATTGCTAACAACCACCACCAGAAGAACACTGCAGACTTCAGATGAAGCATGATCCTGCTCACACCTTGATTTTGTACTTCTAGCACCACAAACTGTGAGACAAAAAACTCCTGATTTTAAGCCAACTAGCAAGTGGTATTTGTTATAATAGACCTTGAAAACTAAGACAATTGAGATGACATAATATTATAAAGGTATCCATTCTTCCAAAATTAGTTAATAAACTCAAGAATATTACAATCAAAATTACAATATGATGTTTAAGGAACTTGATAAATCTACTCTAAAAAATGTATGGATAAATAAAATCCAAGGATAGCTAGATCAATCTTTAAAATGAAGAATAAAGATGGAGGAATGACCCTACCAGATATTAGGATATAAAACAAGGTCACTCAAAAAGCATGTGTTATCAAAGCAAGGAAAGCCCAATGAAAGAAACAGAAAAGTCAGTTGAGAGACAGGCAGATGGGAACTTCATACAGATGTGACTCACACATCAATGGGGAAAATGTATTATTTATTAAATCGTGTTGGTAAAACATGATCACTATATGGAATAAAATACAACTGGATTATTATTCATCATCACATGAAAAGGTAGATTATAACGAAATTAAAAGTCAAAATTTGAATGGTAAAACTATAACATTAATAAAAGAATATGTAGAAGGGCATGATTCAGAAGCAAGGAAGGATTTCTTAAAACAATAATACCAACTATAAGGTAAAACTTTTATGAATTTGATTATCCCAAAATTGAAGATTTCTATCCAACAAAGAAGGCTGGATAATTTTAATTCAGCATTGAGAATATGGAAAATGAATTTGCAATATCTAAGATCAAGAAGGATTACATATTACAGAAAATGTCCCCCTGCAAATAAATAAGGAAAAGACAGCTCTAATTATACAATGTAATTGACTAAAGACATAAATAAGTAATTTACTTAAAAAGAACTCTAAAAGGTAAATTATTGTTAATAAGAGAAGTAGAAATAAAAAGAAAATGAGAAAACTCTATACTTATTAAACTGGTCAGAGATTTGGGGACTGTAAAACTTTAACATTGCTTTTGGAAATGCAGCCATTCAGGACAGCAATCTAAACAAAAATATTTGGAAGCCATATATCTACTAAGGGTTTAATATCCAGAATATATAAAGAACTCCCACAGCTCACCAACAAAAAGACAAACAGCCTAATTAAAAAATGGGCCAAGAATTTGAATAGACATTTCTCCAAAAAAGATATTCAAATGGCCAATAAGTATATGAAAAGATGCTCAACATCATTAGCTATTAAAAAGCAAATTAAAACTACAGTGAGATACCACTTCATACCCAGTAGGATGGCTGAAAGTAACAAGTGTTAGTGAGGATATGGAGAAATATGAACCCTTGTACATGGTTGGTAGGAATGTAAAATAGTGCCTCTGCTGTGCAAAATAGTTTGATGGTTTTCCAGAAAGTTAAACATAGAATTCTGTATGACCTGGCAATTACACTCCTTGAAATATATCCAAAAGAATTTAAAGAAGGAACTTGGAAAGGCATTTGTATGCCAGTATTCGTCCGATTATTATTCACAATAACCATAAAGTAGAAGCAACCCAAGTGTCCATCAACAGATGTATGGATAAACAATATGTAAACAATGGAATATTATTCAGCCATAAAGAAAGTAAGTGCTGGTACATGCTGCAACCTGGAGGATTCTTGAAGACTTCATGCTGAGTGAAATAAGCCAGGCACAAAAGGACAAATATTGCTTGATTTCTCTTAAATGAAATATTAAGAATAAGAGACAGAAAACAGAATAATGTTTAGCATGGGTAAGGGAGGGGAGAGTGGGGATGCTAAATGAGTATGAATTTTGTTTTGCATGATGAAAATAGTCTGGAAATAGTGATGAAAGTTACACAGTATTGTCAATGCACTTAGAGTCAAATAATTGTTCACTTAAAATGGTTAAAATGATTTTTGTTATACATATATTACTACAATTAAAATAAATAAATGAATTATTAAAAATATATGGATACATGGGAAGCAGCTGTGGTTCAATCAGATGCGCTCCCGTCTACCATATGAGAGGCCCTCCATTCGCATCCTGGGGACTCCTTGTGAAGGCAGACTCGCCTGCATGCTGCGGAGCGAGGCCTGGCCTGCAGACGCCACGGAGAGCCGACTCAGCAAAGTGATGCAACAAAAAGAAGGGAGACAAGCGAGAACACAGAAGAGCCCGCAGCTAATTGACACAAAGAGCAGACATTGAGCAAGCCGCAAGGGGGGAGGGGAAATAAAAAATAAGTTAATACAGACACAGAAGAACATACAGCCAATGGACACAGAGAGCAGACAGCATGCAAAAAGTCACAGGAAGGGGAATAATATATATATAATATAATATATATATATATTATATATATATGGATACAAAACAATACACATTTTACAAGTATAATATGTAAAGATAAATTTAAATGGTTGCCTAAGGCAAAAGTAGAACTAGTAGAGTAGGGTATTGAGGTAAGAAGGGATTAATTAACTATTTAATGAATTAATAAAGACAAAACTGAGTCATTTTATGGAACGATGTGTCATAAACAAAGTAAAACAATGAGATAAATTCACAATACTTGAAGTAAATATCTTTACCTCTATCAATCAATCATTGTAGCTATAATTGGCTATTTTAAAAACAACAGAAAGAATTAGATTAGTTGTATAATTGTACAATTTTAGCACTACTGAAATAATCTGACCTGCCAATAAAAACAATGTAGAGTGCCACCTAAATTAGAAAATTAATTGTTATGTAAATTATGATTACTTGTGTTATTCCAGGAATTCTCCAGTGCTTTTTTCTTTAAGGATTCTAGAAAGATTGTGAATTATGATAGAGTGCAAGCACTTGGAAAGGGTGGTGCTGCCACACCATCAGGCCTGGAGGACAAAATATCCTTCTGTAAATGCTTCTCAGACCTTGATATCTAATGGAGTGTGCCCTGTAGCATTTTGGAATTGTTTGAGACCAGTGACCCCAGTTTTCCTTACAATTTCTCATTTCTGGAATGGAAATATTTATCCTATGCCTGTCTCTTCTTTGTATATTGGTAGCAGGTAACCTATTTCTAGGTTTCACAGGTTCACAGATGGAGAGAACTGTGCCCCAGGACAGAATAAGCCTAAATGATTTTTATGAGATTTTGTACTTAGTATTGCTACTGAATTCAGACTTAAGGCTTTTAGAATATTTTGATGACATGAATGTATTTGCATTTAGAAAGAGCATGTGTTTTGGGGGTCCAGAGGGTGGAGTGTGTTGGTTTGAAACTGTATGTACCCTAGAAAAGCATGTTCTTAAAGTTATCCACTCCTGTGGTTATGGACTCATTCTTAGTATCTATTGATGAGACTACTTCAGTTAAGGTGTGACCCACCTCATTTACTATGGGTCTTAATCCTTTTCCTGGAATCTTTTATAAAGAGCATGAATACAGAGAGGAAAAAAGAGAAAGTGGATGTTGCTCAACTGATAGAGCATCCGCCTACCATATAGGAGGTCCAGGGTTCGGTACCCAGGGCCTCCTGGCCTGTGTGGTGAGCTGGCCCATGTTCAGTGCTGCTGAATGCAAGGAGCACCGTGCTACACAGGGATGCCCCCCATGTAGGGGAGCCCCACATGCAAGGAGTGTGCCATGCAAGGAGAGCCACCCTGTGCAAAAAAAGCACAGCCTGCCCAGGAGTGGTGCTGCATACATGGAGAGCTAATGCAGCAAGATGGCACAACAAAAAAAGACACAGATTCCTGGTGCTGCCTGACAATTACGCAAGTGGACACAGAAGAACACACAGCGAATGGACACAGAGAGCAGACGATAGGGGGTGGGGAAAAAGGGGAGAGAAATAAATAAAAAGTTTTTAAAAAATAAAAAAAAGAGAGAAAAAAAGAGAAAGTCACAGAAACAAGAAGCTGAAAGCAACAAAACCTGGAAAAGAAGGGAGAGACCAGCAAATGCTGCCATGGGCCTTGCCATGTGGCAGTGGACCCAAGGATCACTGGCAGATAGTCACCTGGAAGAAAGCATCACCTTGACGATGCTTTGACATAATGGGTTGGCATAAACAATGGGAATTTATTGGCTCATGGTTTTGTGGCTAGGAAAAGTAAACAATTGAGGTATCAGCAAGGGAATGCTTTCTCCCAGAAGATTGTGGTATTCTGGGGCTGGCTGCCAATGATTCTTAGTCTTTGGCTCTTCTGTCACATGGCAGTGCAGATGGTGGTGTCTTCACTTTTCTCTTCTGGATTCTGATGACTTCTAGCTTCTGGCTGCTCCCTTTGGCTTCTTTCTCTTTCACTCTGCTTATAAAGGACTCCAAATTAAATCCCAACCTGATTCAGTTGGGCCACATCTTAATTGAAGTGGAATACACAACTCAATCCATGTCAGTGGGGAAGCAAAATCTTACTTAGCACAAAGGCATTAATGTTGGCAATTAGGCAAGAAAACAAAATAAAAACCATCCAAATTGGAAAGAAAGAAGTTAAAACTATCTCTATTTGCTAATGACATGATTTGTATGTAGAAAATCCTAACAAATCCAAGGAAAATGCTATTAGAACTAATAAACAAGTTTTTCAAGATTGCAAAATATAAGACTAATATGCAAAAGACAATTGCATTCCTATGCACTGGGAATGAATATTTCAAATGTGAAATTAAAAAAACAATTCAATTTATAGTAACATAAAAAATAAAATATTTAGGAATACATTTAACAAAAAAGTGCAGGACTTTTACAATGAAAATGATAAAACATTTTTGAAAGAAATTAAAAAGATCTAAATAAGTGGATAGGCATCCCAAATTCATGGAACAGAAGACTTAATAGAAGATTGTGGGAAGACAGTGATGGACTAACAGGCTGAGCTGAATGCTCTCACATAAACAATGGTGAAAGAGTCAAAAACTGTGCAAGGGACCTACTTTGGGGTCAGCAAGCCAGGACAGTGCTACACAACTCCCAGGAGAGTGAGGGACAAACACATGAAGAAGTTGAAAAGATAAATGTGAGTTACCAAGCCCCCATGGCAGCCAAGCCTCACCCACAAGATATTAAGCTGTGGTAAAACCCCTGGCTTACTGCAGCCAACTGAGGGGACTAGACATCTCCTTCATGTCAGCTGTTTCAAGAGAAAATGGAGGGGAGGTCAGGATGCTTTTCTTCAGTGACTTCAGCCAGTAAAGCCCACTTTGAATCTCCCTTCTGGAGATTCAACACAGGAACACAGGAAAGCCTAGACTGAAACACCTCAGTGGAAAGGTGCACTAACTGGCACCATCTGCTGGCTGGTCTAGAAACTGCGTGGACAAAAACGATGCTCTCCATATTCAACCCCTGGGAGAAAATCTGTGCCCCATTACCGAGTCCCTGGCCTGATTCTGAAAGCCTAAGCTGGGCAATTTTAAAGACTGAGAATAAGTTAAACCAACATCAAAGAAAAGCTGTGAAAAAAACAGTAGGCAAGAGAGAGAAATTGGCCATTAGAGTAAATTTGCCAACATATTCAGATGCCTAGACATCGGCAAAAAATTACAAGCTATACTATGAAACAGTAAGAGATGGCCCAGCCAAAAAACAAGCCAAATATCCTGAAGAGATACAGAATTTAAGAAAATCAGTGATAATCACACAACTTCCCTAAATCGCTTCAAAGAATTTATAGAAAATATGACTAAAGAAGTAAGGGATATTAAGTGTCTTCACTGGGAGAGCATAAAAATCAATACGAAAACCTGCAAAGAAAAGTAACAGAACTAAAATACATTAGAGACACATAGGAACAGATTCAAATTGCTTGAAGACAGAATTAGTGATTTCGAAGACAGAACATCTGAATGGGAAAAGACAGGAGAACAGAAAGAGAAGAGGATGGAAAAAATGGAAAAAAGTTTCAGGTAATTGAATGACAATGTGAAATATGCAAACATGTGCCTTATTTGTATACCAGAAGAAGAAGAGAATGGAAAAGGGGCAGAAAGAATATTTGAGGAAATAATGAGTGAAAACTTCCCAACCCTTATGAATGACATAAATCTTAATATTCAAGAAGGACAATGCACCCCAAACAAAATAAATCAGAATAGCATACCTTGAGACACCTACTATTCAGAATGACAAATATCAGAGATAAAGATAGTATACTGAAAGCAGCAAGAGAAAAGCAAGGCATCACAATCAAGGGCAACTCAATAAGATTAAATGCTGACCTCCCCTCAGAAACCATGGAGGAGAGAAGAAAGTGGTTTTGATGTATTTAAGGTACTGAAAGGGAAAAACTACCAGCAAAGAATTCTGTATCTGGTAAAGTTGTCCTTCAGAAATGAGGGTGAGTTCAAAGTCTTCACGGACAAACAAAAACTGATTGAATATGTTACCACAAGACCAGATTTACAAGAGTTACTAAAGGGGATGCTGCAGCCTGAAAGAAAAAGCAAGGGTGAGAGATTTGGAGAAGAGTTTAGAAATGAAAGTTATTAGGAAGGGTAAACTAACGGCTAAGATTACATACAATAGAATGGTATAACAACAGAAAACGGAAGGACAAAATGGATGAAATAAGTAATGCCTTTACAGTAATAACCCTGAATATTAGTGGATTGAATTCCCCAATCAAAAGACATAGATTGATAGAATGTATAAAAAAATATGAGCTGTCTATATGTTTTCTACAGGAGATCCACCTCGGATGTAAGGACACAGCCAGGTTAAAAGTGCAAGGTAGGAAAATTATATCCATGCAAATAGTAACCAAAAAAGAGCTGGAGTAGACCAGATAAATGTAAAATAACAACATTATAATATATGAACAATAATTATTTAGTACAACTGGCAAATTGTTCCTGTCATCAGTATTCTGTAGGTTTCTTCATACAAAACAGACACTTGTTCTTAATTGAGGAAGATTGGAAAAGAGATTTTATTTTTTGATATTTCATTTTTCTTTAAACCTTTCTTCTGCATACTTGTTAATTAAAATAATCCATCTGGATCAATAATGATTTAGCATGACTAATGTTGAAAAAGATTTTGAGTTTTTATGCCTCATAAAATTATGAGTTGGCATATTGTTATCTGCTGTAATTCATTCCAATAAGATGTGAAGTATTCCCAAATAGGAATTTGATTATCCAGAAAAAATGATGGCCTAAATGAAAATTAAATAACTAACCCAATAATTAATTTCATTCTTTGAGATTATTATGTTCAAAAGTTAGAGATGTTATATAAAAATTAGAATTATGTTATAATTAATTTCTATTATATTAGAATTATTATTTACATGTGTAAATGTTTGTTGCTCTAATATCTATTTCTTATAATTGATTATATTATATCTAACCTGACCCTGCACTCTCTTTTAAAATCTGTAATTTCTTTCAATCTATTTTTCTATTTATTTTACAATTTTATGATAAAGGTCTTTTTAACAGCAAAAAAAGCCATTGATTATACACTTTGAATAGATCATATGGTATGTGAATATATCTCAATAAAATTGCTTAATAAGCAAATAAATAGTAATGCAAGAATAGCCAGAAAATAGCAGCTATGTACAGCAGGTAAAAAAGAGATTGAGAGGTAAAGAATTTATTTGTTTATCTGTTTTTTGTTTATTATTATTTTTTTGAAACAATGAAAATGCTTTAATAATGATTGAAGTGATGAACTCACAACTATGTGATTATACAAAATATTTCTGATTGTACACTTTGAATAAATTGTATGCTTTATTAATATGTATCAATAAAATTGATTTGTTTAAAAAATAGGGTGGGTTGGGGAAAAAATACACCAAATGTAAGATAAAGACTATAAGTAGTAGTAATATTTTGACAATACTCTATCATAGTTTGCAACAAATGTATCACAACAATGCAAAGTGTTGGTGGAGGGGTGATGTATGGGACCCCTGTGTGATATTACTCATGTTTACTTCATAAGTTCACAACTTTTGCTATAAACTTATTGTTTATGTATATTCATGTATGAATGATATAGTTCAATAAAACATTTTAAAAAAGAAGACTTAATAATGTTAGGTGGCAATAACCCCCAAATTGATATGCATATTCAATACAATCCATATAAAATCCCAAACGATTTTTTGCAGAAATTGAAAAGCTGATATGAGTCATATGTCAATGAAAGAGATCCTTAATAATCTGAAGCAATATTGATAAAGAACCAAGTTAGAGAATTCATACTTACTGATTTCAAAACTTACTACAGAGCTACAGTAAGATGGTGGTACTAGCGTAAGGACAGACATATAGATCAATGGAATGGAATTGAAAGTACAGAAATAAATACAGCCAATTGATTTTCAACAAGGTGCCAAGATGATTCAATGGGGAAAGATAATCTCTTCATCAAATAGTTCTGGGATAAGTGGATATTCATATGCAAAAAAATGAAGTTGGATCCCTCTCTCACATCATACACAAAAATTAACTCTGAATGGATAAATGACCTAAATAAAAGTTAAAATCATAAAGCATTTATAAGAAAACATAGGGGGAAACCTTCATGACCTTGCATTTGGCAATGGATTCTTAGCTATGACACCAAAATCACAAGCCACAAAAGAAAAAATAGATAAAACAGACTTCATTAAAATTAAAAACTTTTGTGCATTGGAGAACACTACCAAGAAAGTGAAAAGACAACTTACAGAATGGGAGAAAATACTTGCAAATCACATATCTGATAGAGGTTTAAGTATCCAGATATATAAAGAACCCTTAAATCCTAAGAACAAAAGGAAAAGCAACCCAATTGAAAAATGAACAAAGGACTTGAATACACGTTTCTCCAAGGAAAATAAACAAATAGCCAATAAGCACATTTAAAAAAATGCCAATCATCATTAGTCATTAGGGAAATGCATGTCAAAAGCACAACGAGATGTCACTTCATACCCATTCGGATGGCTATAATAAAAAGGATAGAAAATAGCAAGAATTGTGGAGGATTTGGAGAAATTGGCACCCTTGCCAATTACTGATAGGAATATAAAATGGTGCAGCTATTTTGGAAACTATTTCGGCAATTTCTCAAAAGACTAACCATTGATATACCAAATGCTAGTAATTCTACTCCTAGGCATATACCAAAAAAGAATGAAATCGTTCATCCATACATAAACATACACACGAATGTTCATAGTAGCACTATTAATAATACCTCAAAAGTGGAAACAACCCAAACATCCATCAAGTGATGAGTGGATAAACAAAATTTGTTATGTCCATACAGTGGGATATTATTTGACCATAAAAAAGGAATAAATTACTGATACATGCTACAACATGGATGAACATCAAAGACATTATGCAAAGTGAATAAGCCAGTAACAAAAGTCCACTTATTGATTGATTCCATTTATATGGAATAACTAGAGTAGGCAAATATATTGAGACATTCCAGAGAAAGTAGATTGCTTAGGGCTGGGAATGGGAAGGAGAGTATTGTTATCTACTGCTTATGATTATGAGGTTTATTTTGGGGGCATGAAATTCTTCTAAAATTGTAATATATTATGGTTGTACATGTCTGTGAATATACCAAAACCACCAAACCATATATTTAAAATGGTTGATATGCTATGTATATTAAGTCTCAATAAAGCTATTAATATTACAAACACAAGAATGTTACTCTATTACAAGGTGTTAAGAATATGGAGCTATATGGAAAGGTACAACTAATATTGCATATAGGCTATAGTTAACAGTATTATTGTGATATTTTTAATAACAATGGTAAAGAAGGTTCTGTTATTAATGCTCAGGGTCAATAATGGGGGTGTCTAAGGGGGTATGGCATTTTTCTTTTGGAGTAATGAAAATGTTCTGAAATGGACTGAACTGATGACAGCACAACTCTGTGATGAAACTGAGAGCCACTGAGGGTACACTTTGGATGGATTGTACAAGGCAGGGGACCATATAACACAGTGAACCCTGTGGTGAATGATGAACTGTGGTTAACAGTATAAGTATGAGAATGTTCTCTTATGACCTATAACAAACGTACAATACTAATACATGGTGTTCATAACAGGATGGTTTGTGGGAATAATATGACAAATACAATCTATGGACTATGGACAGCAGTAATATTGGGATGATGTCCTTTAATCAATTATAACAAATGTGTCACAACAAGGTAAGATGTTTGTGCTGGGGCAATGTACGGGAATCCTGAAAAAAAAAAGCTGTAAAAAAAGGCAGTGGTATGAGTGAAATAAAACTGCTTCAGAAGTCTACCAACTAGTCCAGTGTCTAAAATAGTGTCAAGTTCAGAGGTTGGGACTTCGTGGCCAGAGAAGTGACATACTTTGAGATTTAATTGGAGATGTGAGAGGAGAAATTTAAAGAAAGGAGATGGGGTGAGGCTATTTAAATAACAAATGAAAATAGAAATGAGGTAAGTGGAATGTTAAGGAAGGGAAGCGAGCTGTACTGTGCACTAAAACTAATAGGGCGGTGGTGATAGTAACATGGAGAAAACAAAAGTTGGCGGGAGAATTTTTTCATTTGTTTACTTGCTGGTTTTCTTATTTCTGCTTTTTAAAAATTAGGTTTCCAGGAGTCCATAACAACACCAAGAAGAGAATGCCTGCTGCCGAGTTGGAATAGCCTATGTAAATTCAGACATCGTGGGAAGGTATTTCTGGCAGATGCAATTTAGTTATGGCTACCTCAACCTATTGATTCATGCAGTATTAATTTAGCTCATCTGGCTGGCCAGGTGGGTGACCCCTTCTTATATTTGCCTCTCTTTGTGTTTTCTTTCTAAAGTTTCATGCCTCACTGAAGATGACTTACTTAAATGCTTTTGGTAAGTTTATAGCTGAATCTGACTTCCTTGGTAAAACTTCTGAAAAGTTCTCAAGGTCAATTTATAGGATAATTTAAGATGTCTTAAGTCATTAATAACAAAGACCTCTTTTTCACCCATAAGGGGAATATTAGTTAAATATCATGGCAAGTCTAGCATTTTAACTTGGTGGACCAAGTATTTTATACACAATAATAAAATTAGAGTTTGGTGCTGTAGCTCTTAGGGCTCTGGTTTTGGTAAGAGGCTGTAATAAAAATCTCCAAAGTATCATCAATAACTTTCTCTAGTAAAGGCATGTGCCTAAATCACATTTTATAAATGCTTAATGAATGCACTAAATGTATTTTCTTTACTTCTTTGAGATAACGCAAGCCACAGCAATGAAGAGTGGTAGAATAAGTGTACCTAAATCATGTTGTGTGATTATGAAAAATATTAGGTGGGAAATTAAGTCCTTGGTTTTGTTTTTTTTTTTAACAAGAGAGCTCTATAGAGTTTTAAGAAATGATGCTGCACACTGTGATAAGCCCATAATTTGGCAGAAATAAAACATTTCATTTTGTAGACAAATGACTACACTACATTTCTAACCTTGAGGACATGGGATACGTATTAGGCTCATCAATCATGATAGATTCTAAGTTAGTGTTTCTCAACTCAATTGGACTTAAAATCTCATTTAATAATAAATATTTTAATGTCTCATTTAATATCCTAACGTAAAATTTATAAATAATAGAACCTACTTACAGACTTAATTTTTTAAATTCACTGTTATGCTCTAACTTTAATATAAAAGATATATATACACAGAGCACTTTCTTTCAAAAAAGTATTTCAGTATTTGAATGCTCAGGCATGACCATCCTAGAAGACTTAATGAGGTAGTCAGATGCTTGCACCTCTCCCTAGAATCACTGGGCTTGTGACAGTTATAAATACTGACAGATACAGCTGTGTTGTGTGGGCTATTCTAATACCAGGAGCAGCATTGACTTCACTGGTATAATTTCCTGGAAGGGTGAGCAAATTCTTAGTAACATTCTGAAAAGAACAAAGCACATCTTTCCTCAATCTAGATGGAATTTGCGTTTCTAGAAAATTCCAGGTATTTTAAAGCTTTACAAAAATGCTTTTTGTTTCTACGTATAATGGAATGAGGGTATCCCCACAGACAGTAAAGGGTGGTTTTCATGTTCATAAATACTCACTGGAGATGTTTCAAAGTCATGTGGGAGGCAAGATAGTTCTTTATGGGTGGACAGTCATGAGAAAGTCTGAGCCTCTGTCTGCTTTATCCTAGTAACTCTCTACCCCATTATTCTGTCAACCCAATATGTTCCCTTGGGGTGTACGATACTAATCCTCTTAGAAAACCACTGATTGAAACAACAATATCAGCAAGAGATCTACTTGGGACTTCTCCAATCAATTGGTCATATATCTGTTTTTTTTAATTGCCTGGAATTACATGAATTTCTTTGAATTAGTTATGTTGGCTTTTAAATTTGGGTCTGGGTGGAGGTCAGGTGGACTCAATGGGACACCAAGACCATAATGCAAGAGGAAAGATAGTTTTATTGCTCACAGGTCCCAGAAAGAGAGGGGTATCATGAGGGGCCGATGGGAAGCACAGTCAGCTTGGGCAGCTTAACCAGTGGTTGGGGAGCACACAAGCAGAGGGGGGGTGGGGGGGAGCACGCAAGCAGAGTGAGAGGGACCTGTGGGGTTGTGCCTTTATCGTGGGCTAGGGGTGGAAGTTAGTAGATTTCCCACAGGAGCCAAGGATGTGCTACTTTAAAGCAAACGTTCAGAAAAAGGAGAAAGGAACTAGGGGCGTGAGGGCAGTGGGGATGGTTAGCTTATCATTTGGGACCATCTGTGGGTTTTGTCCCAGGGCTGGAAAGCTGTTCATTAAATAGGCCAGAGGTCACCACTGAGGCAAGTGGCAGCACACAAAAGTTCTGATAGTTTTGACATGAACAAGTGCTTTTTTTTCTAGCTCTAGATCCCTTGAATTGACTGAAGAGAGACAGGTGATGGCCATAGAACTACTCTGCTTTAAGTAAAATAAATTGTTGTTATCAAAGGATACTTGCATTTCTTTAATTACACCTCTGATATTCATACCATAGTCAACAACGTGAAGAAGCATGCAGAAGCATACAAAACTGCTCTGAAAGATGCCATCCTCAGTGGGGTCTGTTAAAAATCAATTTCCTTCTGAGAAGGTAAATCATTTTTAAAGGGTATCAGTTCCTGAAGACATAAACCAAAGGACTCAGTGATTTGCTTGATTAGAAAGCACAGTGGTTAATTTTCTTTCTTTCTTTTTTTTAGCTAGTTGCTAGAATTATTGTATTTCAAACAAAAGGAAAGTGTATCTTAAAAAATTAAAAAGGTATGTGGTCTCATTGGACTCACAGCCACTGCCTTTTTAAGAAAAATATTTTATTTTATTTATCTTTCCCCACCCCCTCATTGTTTGCATTTGCTGTGTCTATTCGTCTTCTTTGTTTCTTTAGGAGTCACTGGGAACTGAACCCAGGACCTCTGATGTGGGAGGGGGCACCTAATAGCTTAAGCCACTTCCATTCCCTGCTTTTTTGTGACTCTCATTATGTTTTCTTGTCCCTCTTTGTGTCTTGTTGTGTCATCTTGTCATATCAGCTCATCACTTCTGCACGTAGCACTGCTCCCTGCTTTGTCGTGTCTCTCATTATGTTTTTCTTCTTGTGTCTCTTGCTGTGTCATCTTGTGTCAGCTTGCTGGAACTGCCCATCATGCCAGCTCACTGTCTTCTTTAGGAGGCGCCTTCCCATGTGGTAGGCAGGAGCCCAATTGCTTGAGCCACATCCACTTCTCACAGCCACTGCCTTTTATAAATGGGATATGTATTTTCCAATTCACCATAGTTTCTATTACTTCCTATTAACCTTTTAATGTGGTCAACCTCGAGCATTTTTTCATCTGCCTTCGATCCAGGGTATGAGTATTCCTGAGGATATATGGAGACACAAATTAACTTAGACATATCTGAAGCTTTTGTCATAGAACATGGTTTATTTTTTCCTTCTGTTTAACATAAATAATACTATGTCTTAATAGGATACTTCGAAAATAGAAACAAGTGCATAGAAAATATATGAGAGTCATCTGAAGATAAGAGTAGTTAGCATTTTGGAGATGTGCATCCAATTTAATAAAAGCAGGATCAGATTGAGCTGTTTTCCATTTTTTCTACCTAGATCCCAGTAGGATCTTAACTGTGGAAAATTTTAAATATACAAAAAAGCTTAGGAAGTCACAATCAAACATACTCAAGAATATTGGTTATGTGCCAAGGATTACTTTGAGGTCAACGTCAGAGGTTTCCAAGAATTTGAGATTCAATGAGATTGAGGTATATCAAAATTGGTGTATCGATGGAATCTGAATCATCCAGGGACAGAGTCTAGTATCTCATGAACTTTCTAGGATATTCAGGGCTGGCTAAGAAATAACCCAGGGAAGCCAGGGAGTTATAATTGACTGGGATGAGAAATGGGAGCCTAATTGTGTTGACTGAATCTCATCAGACCCCACTTTTTCATGTTGTTGCTTGGAGAAGCCAAGTGAACTTCTAGGATTTAACATGGTCTCAATCTACAGACATAGTTTATAGAGAAGGAATATTCCAAAGCCAGATTTTTTAAAAATAAAATGAGTACAGGAAACACTACTGCCAAAATTAAACTCATTCTAAAATGCCAGTGCGTGTGCAATGCTTCAAAAATGAATAATTTGGCTCTCAGCATCTGATGAATCCATGTATAATTCAATAGGATGTTAAAGCATGCAAAATTGGTCTCAAAAAAGTGGATTGATATGCATATATATTTTGCTGAAATATTTGAGAGTTGCAAAAATGATGATCTTTTACGTCTATTTCCTAAATACAAGGATATTCTTTTATATCACCACAGTACAGTTATCTAAATCAGTAAATTAACTCTGATTTAGTGCTATCAGCTAATCCAAAGATCAGTTTTAAATTTCACCGATTCTCCCAATAATATTATTTTTTTCGCACCTAAAAAATTCTCTTCTGTCGAAGATCCAATCCAGGAATATACATTGCATTTAGTTGCCATGTTTCTTTTGTCTTCTTTAATCTAGAATCTCAGCCTTTCTTTGTCTTTCATGACTATGATATTTTGGAAGAATACTGGCCAGTCGTTTTACAGACTATCTCTCAATTTGGGTTAGTCTCATGGTTCCTTAAGATTAGTTTCAGATTATGCATTTTTAGCAGAATGCCACAGAAGTGCTTTTGTATGCTACACATTTTAGAAGAAGCAATTACTAGATAGAGAGTTGTTTGGGATTTTCAGAAAATATTGCCAAATGACTGCCCCTCCTTGTTTTTGAAAAAGTGAAATTAGGATAAATCATAGTGTAAGAATGTATTTCTGCAGCTAACTTGTCTTTTAGTGCTCTGCATTTGCTTTTTTACCCTTTAACTCTGACAAGCTTTTACTTTATGGCTATATTTAACAGCATAAAATTTCCTATCTGAGTGGGTATTGTTATGCTCACACTTTGAGAAAATACAGTTCTACATAACCCAATATTATGCTCAACTGAGTGGATGTTTTCAAAATGCTTAATGTATATCACATTCCTAAGAAAGTAACTTAATATGAATGAAAAACAAAATAGCGTTTGGAGAATTGGAAGAATATTTGTCCCTGCTTTATGACAGAGGATAAGATGATCATGGTATTTCTATGTTCAAGTCATTTTAAGTACCTTTTTTACTTTGCAAAAGCGGTAGAGTACAGGAATTAAGCCCATCGGCTGTGGCCTCAGACTGCCTGGAGAGAATCCCAGATCTGTGATTTCTAACCAGAAGACCCTGGATATCTCTAATCTTAGTTTGCTCATCTGTAAAGAGGATCATAATAGTACTGAATTCATGGAGTTATTGAGGATTAAATGGAACAATGTGAGTCTTAGCATGGGTACTGTGTTGAATAGTGTCACCTGCCCCAAATTTGTGTCTATCTGGAACCTCAGAATTTGATTTTATTTGGAAATAGGATCTTTGTAGATGTAATTAGTTAAAGTAAGATGAGGTCCTACTGGATTAGGGTGGACCCTAAACCCAATAGTTCTGGTGTCCTTGTAAGAGGGAACTTTGGATGGAGACACTTAGAGAAAAGATGGACATGTGAAGAAAGTGGCAAAGATTAGAGTTAATGCTGGCACAAACCAGGGAATGCCTGGAGTCACGAGAAGCTGGAAGAAGCAAGGAAGGATTCTTCCCTAGAGTCTTCAGAGGAGCACGGCCCTGTGCCAACTTGATTTCACCCTTCTAGTCTCCAGAACTGTGAGTGTATAAATGTTTGTTCTTTTAAGCCACCCAGTGTGTGATACTTCGTTACGGCAGTCCAAGGAAACTAGTATAACATGTTTCCTGCCACTTAGCCATCACGTATAGCAATTATCTAATTCTGCATGACTTGTTTCAAATCCACACTTCTCTTTTGTGACCTTAGGCAAGCAGTTTTTTCTCTATATATCTTGAGCTCCTATTTTGAAATGGAAATAATAATAATAGTAACTACCTCATAGGGATCTTGTGAAGATTAATGAATGAACAAATACAAAGTTCTTATAATAGTACATGGCAAAGAATTTTTAATATATTGTTTTTGTTCTTATTAATTGCATTATTAATATCATTAATATATTACCTTCCTTATTTTTTAAAAAGATTTATTTTTTATTTATTTCTTTTCCCTTCCCCCCCTCCTTGTCTGCTCTCTGTGTCCATTCACTGTGTGTTCTTCTGTGTCCACTTGCATTCTTGTTAGCAGCACTGGGAATCTGTATCTCTTTTTTGTTGCATCATCTTGCAGGGCCAACTATCCATGCGTGCGGTGCCACTCCTGGGTAGGCTGCGCTTTTTTCTGCGCAGGTGGCTCTCCTTGCAGGGGTGAACTCCTTGTGCATGGGTCTTCTCTATGTGGGGGCCACCGCTGTGTGACAGGGCATTCCTTGGGTGCATCAGCACTGCGCATAGACCAGCTCACCACATGGGTCAGGAGGCCTGGGGTTTAAACCCTGGACCTCTCATGTGGTAGGCGGACGCTCTATCAGTTGAGCCAAATCCACTTCCCTATTACCTTCCTTACTGATGTCTTCATGACTTGGTGGAAAACACAGGACTTCTACAGCAATTCGTCAATTTTAAAGTACTATTTAAAACTAAAGAAAATACTGGGGTCTATACCTTCAGGGAATATTTGCTTTTCTTCTAAAATATAATCGCTGAAAGATTTTCTTCGTCAATGGACACCAGTATCTTACAGGTTACTTCAGGTCTGTTTCTTTGTTTGGATGATGAACAAATGTGGAATTTAAATTTTATTATTATATATAGCTACATAGTGACATTGAAATGTAGTCAATTTAATATTTTAAATGTGCCAAAACAGGAATCATTATTACTTTGGCAAAATATCAATGTATTCTGTGTGTTTATTAGTTTGCCCTCAAGTCTACCATTAATGCACCTAATCATAATTTCACTTGGCTCAGTTAATGTTCCAGAGGAGTGGCTACTTATTTATCTGTTTAACTTGGACACCAGAATGTTTGCATCTATTGTCAGATGCGGGAGACCTTGTACAAATACTGCCTGAAGAGGATGGTTCAATACATTGTTTTTCCCAGCCCAAAGAAATATCCAGCTCATGTGAGCCTCCTTCTCCTCTGTCTTCCACACATCACTTAAGTCTTGCCTTTGCCTGCACATCAAGCTCAACCATATTTAGAAAGAGGGATCACTAGGTCCTAGAGTTCTTCAGAGTTTTTGTGGTATAGAAACTTCTGGTAGCCTGGGGCTCATTTAATATTCATTTATCCCCTTCCTTTCAGTGCAAGAATATTCCCTTCTGTAAGATCCGCAGAAGTGAAATGCATTACCTCCGAAGACTGTATTCCATTTCTGGGCAGCTCAAAATGTTGGGAAAGGTCTTCATTATACAGAAAAAAGGGCAAGAGCTATATTATTAATTAAGTTTTGAATTTGGGCAATTCCTGTGTCTTAGTTTTCCAGGGCTGCTATCAGACAGTACCATAGAATAGTTGGCTTAAACAAATTTATTGTCTCCCCTGTGCGTGGGTTAGAAATCTGAAATCAAGATGTTAGCCAGGCCCATGCTTCCTCTGAAATCTGTAGCATTCTTGTGGTGGTTTGCAGGAAATTCAAAACTCAGTTTCTACCTCCATCACATAGACATCCCTTGTTCTTTCTGTCTCTCTATTGGTCATCTGGCTATCTGTCCAATTTTTTCTCCTCATAAGAACACTAGTTTATTTGATCAGGCCCCACCAGGACCCAGTTTGGCCTCATCTTAATGAATAATAGCTTCAAAGATTCTATCTACAAATGAGTTCACATTCACAGGACCAGGGGTTAGGATATGAACAGGCCTTTTGGGAGATTGCCGTTCAATCTATAACACTCTATCAGTTTCCTTTCAAGAAAATGAGAGATAACATTTTCCTCACATAATTCAAAGTGTGGTTTTAGTATTAAAATGATAAAATATATCTAAAACTTTACAAAACACAGAGCACCATAAACTTAAAAATCCTTTAGAGCTAATCATTCATTGTTCCCTAGTTATTGTCCATTTGCACTTTTTGTTTCATTAACCATTACCAAATACTCTTGTTTTTATATAATTTGATTCCCATAAAAGGCCTGTGAAATAGACAGGGTAGGAATGATTTCCCCTATGTATAGATAACAAAATTGAGCTACGGGATGCTGAGTGACTTACCAGGGCTCCCTGTTATAGCCAGAACCAAGCCCTGTCTCCTGACTCCCGAGCCATTATTCTTCGCAGCACACCACCCTGTTGTTCAGCATGAATTCAGACCTTATACCTTGCCAAGTCAATTCCATGTGTCAATTAGGATATGTCTTTCAATGTTGAGAACAGTCAGTCCTCTAGCTAGAAATTGACTTGGCCTCAGTCAACTTGAGTTTTGCTTTCTCCTAGGAGACTGCTGCGGACTTTTCGGTAGAATTTTTTTTTTTTTAATATGGAAGCGCACCAAGACAAAGGATAAAAGTTCTCAGATGTGTTCAAAGTTTAAAGAGAGCAATTTAGTACCAAGAAGAGACTGACATTTACGGAAACATATAGCTTTAAAACTGCATAATTTCTTAATTACTCTCCATAGAATCATTCTGAAATATTTTGTTTATATTTTCTCCCCTTTTTCTCTATTTGCTTTTGTGGCTGCTAAAATATATTTGAACAATTTATCCTGCCTGGCTGAAGGTATATGATAATATCTCTTATCTGCCATCTGTTGCTTAGCACTGAAACAGGTTTTTCTCATCTCTTTTAGGTCTACCTGCCAATGCAGTAATTTAAAGGTAAACACTTTTCAAAATGTGTAATTGGACTTTCAAGGTAGAACTGTTTTTTGTTTTGTTTTGTTTGTTTTTTAAGAAAAGATTTTATTTATTTTTATTAGTGAAGTTGTGGGTTTATAAAACTTATGCATACCATATATGATTCCCATTTATCGCCCTACCACCTACACCTTATATTGTTTTGACACATTTGTTGTTTTGAGTTTTTTTCAAAACTTCAAATTGTTGTGAGCTCTTTATTATATTCAATAATTCCTGAATTTTAAAAAGTATCTGGTTACTGATCATAAAACCCTAGAAATCCAGTTTTAGAAGAAACCTGATGGTCATAAAGTTCATATTTTATCACATTCGTGATACCCATAAGTTACCAAGTAGTTTGATGGAAAATTCAGGGAGGAAAACTTACTAAAATATGGATTTCTGGGAAGTGGACTTGGCCCAATGCATAGGGCGTCTGTCTACCACATGGGAGGTCCGAAGTTCAAACCCCGGGCCTCCTAGACCCATTTGGAGCTGGCCTATGCACAGTGCTGATGCGCACAAGGAGTGCCGTGCTACGCAGGGGTGCCCCCCGCATAAGGGAGCCCCATGCACAAGGATTGCACCCCATAAGGAGAGCTGCCCAGCATGAAAGAAAGTTCAGCCTGCCCAGGAATGGCGCCGCACACAAGGAGAACTGACACAGCAAGATGACGCAAAAAAAAAGAAACACAGATTCCTGTGCCGCTGACAACAACAGAAGTGGACAAAAAGAAGAACACGCAGCAAATGGACACAGAGAACAAACAACTGGGGTGGGGGCGGGGGGAGAAGGGGAGAAAAATAAATAAAATAAATCTTAAAAAAATAAAATAAAATATAGATTTCTAACAATGCTCAAGAAATTCTGTTCGCCTATCCCAAATCCCAAATTGAGGCAAATAAAGGTCAGAAAACATAGGTGGATAGTCACAGAAGCATGACCAGAATTCAGGTTATGGGTTTTAATTCACCACATCTGTTGCTCCTCAGGAGTTAACTTATTAAAAGTAGCCTCTTATCCACCCTAAAGAATATAATTAATTCTGAAATTTACTTTTTCTATACAAATATGACCACTACAGCGTTCTTTTGATTACTATTAAGCATGGTATATCTTTCCCAATTATTTTAATTTTAACCTATTTTTGTCTTCACACTCAAATTATATTTCTTTTAGGTAGTCTATAGTTAGTTTTTCTTCTTATTTACTCTGACTATCTCTGCATTTTGAACGAGGTGTGTAGACCACTTAAATTTAACATAACTTAGCATGATTGAGTTTAAATATACCAATTGGTGATTTGTTGTCAAATGAATCCATCAAATGTTCTATTTTCTACCCACTTTTCTGTCATATTTGGGTGAACTTTTATGAGTTTATTTTATCTCCTTGTTGGTTTATTAGCTATAACTCTTCTTTTTTTGGGTGCTTTAGTGTTTATAGTATGTATCTTTACTTATTATAGCCCTTCAAGTAACATTACACTCTTTTACCTTTGGTAAAAGAACCTTACACTTCTGCAATACCCGCTCAGCCCTTGTGCTATTTTTGCTATGCATTGTACTTCTATATGCTATAAACTACACAATATATTGCTATTATTTTGGCTTTAATTAGTCAATTATATTAAATAACTTCTATATTTATCATTTCTAATGTTCTTCATTCCTTTAAGTAAATCCAGATTATCATTTGGTACTTTTGTTCTGCTTGAAGAACTGCCTTTAACATGTTTCATAGTGCAAGTTTGCTAGTGATGAATTATTTTTGCTTTTTGTATGTATGAAAAAGTCTTTAGTTGAAGATTTTAAGAGATTTTCAATGGGTTTAGAATTCCAGGTTTATAATTTTGTTTTCCCCTTCCTTTAAATAAAGATGCTGCTGCAATATCTTCTCACTTGTATTGATTCCACCAGAAGTCTGCTGTCATTTTTATCTTTGTTCCTCTGTGTAGAATGTTTTTTTCTCTAGCATATTTTAAGATTTTTCTCTTTATCAATGTTTCTGAGTAATTTGATTACGATATTCCATGGTATAGTTTTCTCCAGTTTCTTGAGTTTTGTGCATCTGTGATTTACAGTTTTCATCTATCTTCACATATTTTTTATGTCCACCCTGCCCCTCCTCACTTTTGAGGACTCCAATTACATCTATATTAGACAATTTGATGTTGTCCCACAGTTCACTAATGTTTTGTTCATTTTTTTCAATCTTTTTTATGTTTTATTTTGGACAGTTCTTATCACTATATCTTCAAGTTCACTACTTTAAAAAATATTTACTTTATTTTTATTGGTATTTATTTACCCCTGTCTCCCCCCCCCCCCCCCCGCCCCAATGGTTCTCTTGTCTTTCTGCTCACTGTTTGCTCACATTATCTGGGAGGCACCAGGAACCAAACCCGGCACCTCCCACATGAGAGGAAAGTGCCCAACAGCTTGAGCCACATCCATTCCCCATGGGCTGCAGCGTCTGCTGACTTATGCCCTCTGCTCATTATGGTGGGGGCAACATCTGCTCACTTTCTTTTAGGACGCACCAGGACCTGAACTTGGGACCTCCCATGTGGTAGGCAGGTGCCCAACTGGCTGAGCCACATCTATTTCCCTCACTACTTTTAAAAAAATATTTCTCCACCCTCCCTCCGTCTGCTCTCTATGTCCATTCACTGTGTATTCCTCTGTGTTTGCTTGTATTCTCACTGGGTGGCTCCAGGAACTGATCCTGAGACCTTCCAGAGTGGGAGAGAGGCAATCACTTACTTGTGCCACCTCAGCTCCCCAGTCTTCTGCATCTCCCATTGTCTCCCCTCTGTGTCTCCTTTTGTTGCATCATCCTGCTGTGCCAGCTCTCTGCATGGGCCAGCACTCCTGTGTGGGGCAGCACTCTGCACAGGCCAGCTCTCCGGGCAGGCCAGCACTCCACATGGGTGAGCTCACCACATGGGCCAGCTTGCCTTCACCAGGAGGCCCTGGGTGTTGAACCCATATGGTAGATGGGAGCCCAATTGCTTGAGCCATAGCCACTCCCCCATCACTACTTTTTTTAATGCAGTGTCTAATATCTTGTTAATACCAAGCTGTGTTTTCTCTCTCAGGCATTGTAGTTGTTATTTCTACAAGTTTGTTTGGGTCTTTTTTTAGTATCTTTCATGTCTCTACTTAATATGCTCAAGCATTCCTCTACCTTCTTGAATGTATGGAATATAGTTATAATAACTGCTTTAAAGCCTTTATCTGTTTATATTAAAATTAATATAATTTCTGGATCTGTTCCTATTGATTTTCCCCTTATTAATGCACTGTACTTTCCAGCTTCTTTGCAAGCCTAGTAATTTATTTTTAAATGGAGGCCATAAATTACAAATATTACCTCGTTAGACCTTGGGTATTCTTGAACTTTCTTCTAGATTGCAGTTAAGTTACTTTGAAACATTTTGATTCTTTCAAGGCTTGCTTTTAAGCTTTGCTAGATGGAACCAGAGCAGCCTTTACTCTAGAGCTAGTTTTTCTCCATTACTCTAGCAATGCCATTCTGGTACTCTCCTCTATACTCTGTGCTGAAATTTACAAGGCTTTTCATGTTGACTAATGGAAACATGAACTATTATTGGCCTTGTGGGAGATAAAGTGATTATTTTCTCTAATTCTTTCAGGAGGTTCTTTTGAAGATCTGAGAAATGTCTGAGATTTTGCCCTACTTTCAAGCTAACAACTTGGTCTGCCATAGTTTCATGGATGCTGACAGAAGACATGAGACTCCTGGGCAGAGACAAAAGACTTAATTACCCATAGCAATTGCATTAGGCAGATCATCAATATTTTCTTGCACCAGCTCCCTGGGCACCAGTTCTCACAGGGCAATGTGAAGAGGGCCAGGTGCTCCTGTAAACCTAGAGGGTTGCATTACAGGAGCCAAGCACTGAGTTTAGTGAATCCAGAATTTTTATACTGGACAGTGAGCATACCTGTCTTTTGCTTTCATGGGAGACACTATATCTCATCTCCCAAGGCACTTTTCTATTTTTAAAAATTCCTTAAAAAGATATTCCAGTAGAAAGGCAGTTAGTGCCTCTATTTACAAGAGATGCAGGAATGAAAGTAATACATAGAGGATTGTCTAATTCTTTCCCTGGCTTCAGGTATTTTCTCTCATATGTGCATTGAGCCATGCTCAGTGGAAGACTTGGGGGACCCTCTGCAGATCTCTGGAATTATCGTTGTGCAGCTCTTACCTCTCTGGTAAACTGTCCTGCAATTTCTAGCTGCCTTGGACACCCCAGATTCCCAGCTCCATCTCCTCAGGGTGAGTTCCAGGTTCTTCCTTGGTTCCCAATCCCTTACCTGGGATATGGGAACTCTCATCAGAAAGTAATTTTTGGTAATTACAGATTCATCCCATTTTTCTTTCTCATAGGGATCATTGCCCCGTGCTACTTGATGTACAGTGGCTACAAATCTTTTACATATATTTTGCCTTTTTTTAGTTGTTTCAGATAAGAGGGTAAATCCAGTTCTGGACAGAAGAGGAAATTTCCCACTCTAAGAATAAGGGCTTATTTTTAACCTTAAGAAGAATCAAAGCTGAGTTGAGGGAAGCGGACTTGGCCCAGTGGATAGGACATACGTCTACACATGGGAGGTCCGAGGTTCAACCCCCGGGCCTCCTTGACCCGTGTGGAGCTGGCCCATGTGCAGTGCTGATGCATGCAAGGAGTGCTGTGCCACGCAGGGGTGTCCCCCGTTTAGGGGAGCCCCACGCGCAAGGAGTGCACTTCGTAAGGAGAGCCACCCAGCGCGAAAGAAAGTGCAGCCTGCCCAGGAATGGGGCTGCATACACAGAGAGTGACTCAGCAAGATGATGCAACAAAAAGAAACACAGATTCCCATGCCACTGACAACAACAGAAGCAGACAAAAAGAAGAACACGCAGCAAATAGACACAGAGAACAGACAACTGGAGCAGGGGGAGGGGGGAGGGGAGAGAAATAAATAAAAAATAAATCTTTAAAAAGAAAAGCTGAGTTGATAATCATTTTGGAACTTAAGGGATTCGTTACAATTTTGATTCAACCACTTTTCCGCCTTATGGATGCATGTCAAATATTCTAAGTCTTTGTGCCTCATTTTTTTAAGTTGCAACACTGAGAAGAAAATAAATATCCAAATCTTCCAAGTAGAATATTGGCATGGTTAAAGAAAATGTTATGAAGGAGATTTGAGTTCTCTGAAAAGAAGTTTATACACAAATATGAGGCTTTTGCATTATTAACAAGGCCTGAAAAATTCAAATTACATTATGCAGTTTAGTGAAATATCAACATCTTAGCAAATATGAAACCCCTCTTCTGTTACTGTGGATATTCCAGTAGAACTCCAGGGTACTGCTTTTTTCTCTATATTTAGTTGCTGAACACCCAAGGAAAGCCCAGATTTACTCTGTATATCTTTATTTCCAACCATGTAGATTTGAGCTTTCTGTGTTTCTTTTTTTTTTAAGATTTATTTTTTTATTTCTCCCCTCTCCCTCCATTGTCCGCTCTCTGTGTCCATTCACTACGTGTTCTTCTGTGCCTGCTTGTATTCTCATTAGGCCTCTCCAGGAATCGATCCTGGAACCTTCTGAAGTTGGAGAGAGGCAATCATTCTCTTGTGCCACCTCAGCTTCCTGATCTGCTAAATCTCTTATTTTTTCTCCTCTGTGTCTCTTTTTGTTGTGTCATCTTGCAGAGTCAGCTCTCCAAGTTGGCCAGCATTACTACATGGGCCAGTACTCTGCATGGGCTGTCACACCATGTGGGCCAGCTTGTCTTCACCAGGAGGCCCTGGGTATCAAACCCTAGACTTCCTATATGGTAGACAGGAGCCCAATGGCTTGAGCCACATCTGCTTGCCTCTGTTTCTTTTATTAAAAAGAAAACCATGCAGAAATGGTTGAGTTAATTTAAACATGTACTAGGAATTAAACCAAGACAAAATTTGAATCCTACAATAATTTTATCTGATGATTTCAAAATGGATAACAACACAGAATAAAATATTGCGTTTGGTCCAACCCACTTAATAAAATATTGGGAAATTCTATCAGGAGTGATGAAAAGACTTGAAATACAAGAATGGGTCAAGAGGCCAAGAAGAGATTAAGGTGCATTAATTTTGCCTTGCAGAGAGCAACTATTTTAAAAATAATTTTAAAACGCACTCCTCTGCATCAAAGGAAAGATTCCATCCTGGAGAGTACACTCTGAAACTGTTTTAAAATACTTTTCAAAATCTGTAGCTAGAAAAAAAATATCATTTAGAAGCATTTTAGAAAAACAGGTTCTCTTCCCACACCCTAGCAAAAGAAACGCTAAGGAAGAAATTTGTTAAGGGATCTGAACAAATTTGTTTGTTTTTAATAGAGGGGTTTTTTTCATTAAAAAAAAATCTGAACATTTTCCTTATTTTGCTTTCTGTGTAACCCTGTGTGATAGGACTTGGTAGCTTTCCATTACATGAAATTGGTTTTATGTTTCTCTTAATGGAAAAATGTGGAATGGAATTATTAGGAAATAAAGGAAGGTTGGAAGGATGGAAAGCTCTCTAAGACAGAGATTGGTAAACTACTGGCTCATGGCCTGCTTTTGTAAATAAAGTTTTATTAGAACACAGTCATGGCCAATTTGTTTATCTATTACTTACGGATACTCTTTGCATTACAAGGTAGAGTTAGTTGCAGCAGAGATCATATGGTCTGAAAAGTAAAAAGTATTTACTCTCTGGCCCTTTGTAGGAAAAGATTGCAGATACATGCAAAGATGCAGACCATCTTTCCATGCTTAATAAAAGGGAGAATTCTGAAACAAGTCATTCCCCCTGTAAAGGCCTAAGTAAACTAAGCAAAATAAGGGAGTTACAGTTGTTCCTGTTATTCTGTCATTTAATATTTACTAGTATTTATATTTTTGCCTATTTCTCTGGAGTCCCCCAATACTTAGATGGCCTAAAATTGTTAGAATCAAACTGATATTTTATTTGAAATTTACTTTCTCTGTTATTCATGCTAATTGGAAATAGAATGGAGAACCAATAAATTTCAGATTTAATTTTTGTCTTTCTTCAGCAAGAGCCCATAATTACTCTGACTAGTTAAAAATCAAAGACAGTTTTTTTTTCGTTTTCTCTACCCTCCTGCCACTTACACAGTCTTTCACAGAGATGATATCAAATTGCAAAATAAATAAATGATGAGGTTAGGAAAGAATTGGGGAAGAAAAATTGAGCCTACTGAATAATTTACCACTTGGATTATTGAGTTAATGGTGCAGAAATCGAAATTATAAATTTCTGTAATCATTTAGGTCTTCTCTCAAGGGTTATAGTAGGAACCTCCTCTGCACCCCCAACTCTGAGGTGTTAAACATCATGTGACATTTCTTCAAATACAGATTCTTTTTACTCTAGCTCTTTGCACATGCTGTTCCACAGGCACACTTCCCATAGCCCCCCCCCCCCCCCTTTTTTTTTGGCTTGTTAATCTCTTATTTATCTTTCATGTCTAGACTTAAAATTCCAATTCCTCCAGGCAAATGTTCCGTAACATAACATTTACCATATCACAGGAAAATTATTTTTGTTTGTCTCTCTTACTAGTGTGCAAGCATCTCCCTTATTGCTCACCCTTGCATCCCCAGTGACCAGGGAATTGCCTGTACTAGTTTCTTATTGCTGCTATGACAAATTACCACAAATTTCATGGTTTCAAATAACACAAGCAGATTATCTTATGGCTCAGGAGGTCCGGCATGAATCTCAGAGCTAAGATCAAGGTGTTGGTGTGGCTGCTTTCCCTTTTGGAGATTCTAGAGGAAATTGCATTTTCTTGCCTTTTCCAGCTTCTAAAGTCCACCTGCATTCCTTGGCCAGTGGCCTCTTCTTCCATCTTCAAATCAGCAGTGTTGGACCAAGTATCCCCCTGCTATCTTTCTGGTTCTCTCTTCCATAGTCACGTCTTCCTTTTCTACTTTTAAGACCTTTGTGATTACATTGGGCCAACCTGGATAATCCAGGATAACCTCTCTATTTTAAGGCCAGCTGATTAGCAATCTTAATTCCCCTTTGCCATGCAATGTAACATATTCACAGGTTCCTAAGATTAGGATGTGGGCATCTTTGGAGGGCCATTAATCTGCCTAGCATAGTACCTGACACATGAAAGACTTCCAAGTCATAGTTGCTGCAAGAAAGAGTGCATGCAAGAATGAATGAATAAGTAAGCATATTTGAAAGGTGTGATGACATTGGGAAGACACAGGCTAATGTCCAAAATCTAGACCAATTTACCAGCCTGAGGGAAAAAAACAAGTAAACAAAACCTTGAATAAGCTTATTAATAGAGTGTTGAAATTTACAGTTGAGAGCTATCTTTGGAGTCCATAGGAGCTATAATTTCTAGGAGTACAAAGTATTTAAGGCTGGATTAAAGACATCATCTATTTCTTTCCACTGACAACAGCAGTGATACAGAAGTGCTCAAACTTCAGCATGCACTAGAATCACCTGCAGGACTTGTTAAAACACATTTTGGGCCCCATCCTGGAGGAATCTAATTCAGTTGTCTGGAATAAGATACAAGAATATGTATGTACTTCTAACAAGTTCCCAGGTAATGCTGCTGGTCTAGGGATCACACTTTGAGAAAGTGCACAGTAGAAGGTAGCAAAGATTTTTACAAAAGTCAATGTTTGGATAAATATCTGTCCGATCATTTATTAGTTCTTTGATTGCTGGAAAGTTATTTTGATTCTTTTAACCTGAGATTCCTTGGCTGTAGAACACAAATAAATATTTTATAGAGTTATTTAAAAAGACAATGGATGTGAAAATGTAGTACTCCACTAAAACATATGTAAATTTCATGTTTCCTGGAAAATGCTTAAGAAATACTGATACCATCACTTTTCCCTTGAAATAAAAGGACTACTGATTTCAAAAGAACAAAATTTTGAGTGGAAGTTGGAACAGTGGATTGGAGTAGTGTTTCATGTGTCTTCAGAAGTAGCAGAAGCGTGAGGTTAGCAAATTCTACAACAGGAAGTATGGAAAGATGACCATTTTCACATACATGAGGTGGGAGGAAGGAAAAGTTGGTAAGAGTTAAACTCCATGTATTTTAAGACTGGGTAGCAACTGGAGCTTTAACTCCTACTTAATATCTTGACTAACTTTAGACTAATGGGTACCAAGTATAACAATTAGTGTTTTCTTTTGCTCAAAAATGATCAGAAAACATATTAAGGTAGATCTTGTAAAAATTACATCTGATTTGAGGCCAGTAATAAATGCTGGGTTTAGAAATTTTTATTTTGTTTTGAGGGAAAAGTTGTTTATTTCTGTTCACAGTTCACTGTTTGGGGAAATATCTCCCTTTATGAAATTTTTCTTTTTTTTCTTTTGGCCAGGTAAATGTGATTTCCTTTTATTTTGTAAATATAATATTTCAAAGACTATATGAAAGTCTTGAAATACCCCAAATACTCATTTTTTCTGTCAAATATTTCAAAATGTTGCAATTTATATTGGTATAGTTGACATTCATCAGTGATTCAGTTTATAAGTATTGTTGCTCAGTGAAATCTTATTAGTAATTATGCCCTAAAAAATGTATATCTTATTTCAATGTAAACCAAAGCTATTCTAAAATCCCAGCCTCTTTTTTTCTAGTAAATTTAATAGGTTTGTGAAGTATCAAATAATATATTTTACAGAACTCAAATTAGGTGACTTTTATTGCATCAATTCCATGGTCCAATAAACACTGAAACTATTTCTAGAAAATTTTTTCCCCCTTGTAGTAGACCTTGATGCCATGCAAAGATCCCCTTTACTTGGCTAGCTTTCCTGTCTCTCAGTGGCTGTGAGCTGCCCCCTTTCCTGAGAATAGTCCTTACCTTGCTTGAGCTTACTATGCTTGAGTGGTAACACACGCATGCCCTCCAGCAGCAGACATTGACCAATGACTGATTGGTATTGGCATACCAAATGCTGGCCCACTTACCTCAAGGTAGTACCCACCCTGTGGTGCAGTTCACGCTACAGAGTTCCCGGTAGGAGTCAATCTAGACTCCAGGTTAGACCACATTCTTGCTTGGCTTTTTCCCTCTGCTGTACCTGCTTTCCTCACGTCCTTTCTCCTTAATGCATTCCTTCAATAAATTACTTGCTTAAGAATCCCCACCTCAGTCTCTGTTTCTGAGAAACAGACATAACACTCCTGAAATTATAATTAAATTATTTCTGAGTTAAATTCAGCTTCTTTCCAATGTTTTATTGCAAAGATGAAGACATTGATCATTGTATCTTTACTGTCTTATCCTAATAAAGATAATCATAACTTAGAATTGCTATAACACACCATCTGGTGAAGAGTTTTGAATCATTTGATCTAACCATCATCCATATACAGAAACGGTCCAGAATGGTGAGCTTCAGGACCTTCTCTTTGGTCTGGATCCAGGAAAGAGAGAGAATGAGGGAGATAGAGAGACCAGATGTTGTCACAGAGATGAGGTAGAAAAGGTGGGAGTGTTTACAAAGCAATGAAAGTATGGCCTGGCAGTCCAACAGTCAGCAGTTGAGAAACACAATTTGAGATTCCCTAGAGTGTAAGATTAGAGATCCCTATCTTTTGGTAGACAGAATCAAATTAAGCTGAGTGACCTGAATGCCCAGTTGCTGATTTTTCATTAAAATCGATCATGAAGGAGAGAGCAGACATTTTACTGCAGTGATCCATATTCCCATGTTTGGATGTAAGCTCCATGTTAGATGTCCTTTTAGTACCTCTCCTCTCCTCTACTGATTATGAAGCCAACTTCTCAAAAATGTAAACATAATTGCAAATTAGTTTTCAGTTTGTTATGCTGGTGAATATTCACACACACAAGTAACCACCCTAACCTCAAAGATGGACTTGATTGAGTTAGTCTTTACAGACAATTCAAGCATTGTTGTTCTGCCAATATAAGGAAATAACAGGACTACCCTCATCAGATTTATTATTCCCCTTTTCCTATCTTCAGCTTTCCTTCTTTGAATATTACTTGGCAATTGTCCCTTTCTGCTCTCGGCACTCTTGTTGTTCTGTTCGACTTTGTACTTGCATTTTCGCACCTGGAATGGCACTTCCTCAATCTTCTTTCCTGATGGTCAATATTTCTTGGTAAAATCCTGGGACCAGCCACATCTGTATCCAACTTTGGATAATAGTTCTGCCTGGGCATAACTTTGCATCAACAGACTCTTCCTTCTGCAGAGAAAAGATCCCCTTAAATGAAAGAGTTAAGTAAAAAATTGGATAAATGAACATAAGTGTTCTGCATAATATATCCTAATAATCTATTAAATAATCTGATTTTTTTTTTTGGAATTAATCACTTGTGCTTAGACTTTTTTTTCACTTTTGTTTGTACGAGATCATAAAAATTCTTCATCTGGGAAAACCCTAATATTACAGACAAGGAATCTGAGATCCAGAAATGTTAGAATTTCAATATTCACCTTTGTTATTTATAACTATAATTCATCTATTTTATAGTACTTATGTAGTATTATATTGCATAATATTTGTATAATACTACATTGTGACTCAAATATTTCACTGATCTATTATACTGGTCATGTGCATTTGGGTTGTTTCCAGGTTTTGCTCTAAAAAGACTGTTGCTAAGACCTCTTTTTTTAAATATTTATTTTATTTCTTTCCCCTTTCCCCCCTCCCCCTATTGTCTTCTTTTCCATCCTTTTGCATTGTCCAGTGCCACAGGAAACTGTGTTTCTTTTTTGTTGTGTCCTTTTGCTGTGTCAGCTTTCCGTGTGTGCGGCACCACTCCAGGGCGGGCTGCACTTTTTTCACACAGGGTGGCTCTCCTTGCGGGGTGCACTCCTTGCGCATGGGGCACCCCTACGTGGGGCGCCCCTGCATGGCATGGCACTCCTTGTGTGCCGCAGCACTGTGCATGGGCCAGCTCACCACATGGGTCAGGAGGCCCTGGGTATCGAACCCTGGACCCTCCATATGGTAGGTGGACGATCTATCAGTTGGGCCATGTCTGCTTCCCACTAAGAACTCTTTATATGCATATATCCTGGATAGATAAGCAAGAGCTTTTCTAGATTACATAACTAAGAGTGGAATACCTGGAGCCTAGAATATGTGCATTTCCAGTTGTAATTTATAATGTCAAATCATTTCCCAGAGTGATTGTACCAATTCACACTCTCAACACGTATATTAGTCAGGGTTCTCTACAGAAACAGAATCAATAGGAGATACCTGTAAATAGTATGAGATTTTATAAGAGTCTCTCATGTGACCATGGGGATGCACAAGTCCAGGTTCCACAGGCAGGCTACAAACCAGGGCCTCCGATGATAGTTCTATGAAAGTCCTTGATGAGTTTCCTGAAGACGTTGGCTGTCCAAATGCAAGCTGGGAAATTCTCTCTGAATCCTGAAATCACTTCCCCTTTTAAGGCATTCAGCTGATTGGATAAAGCGTCACTCCTTGTTGATGGCAATCTCCCTGGTTGATGTAGATGTAATCAGCCAACCATGCAATAAACTCACTGACGACTAAAGTCCATAAATGTCCTTATAATTAGCCCAGTTCTTGCTTGACCAAACAACTGGGCACAATTACCTGGCCGAGTTGACACATTAGCCTAACAATCACACCACAATACATAATAATTCTTGTTATTCCATATCAATTTATACACTTGATATTTTAAATGTTTCCAGTATGTTGAGTATGAAATGACATCTCATTGTGGCTTTAATTTGTATTTTCTTGATTAGTAATGAAGCAGATTATCTGATTTTTTATGGTCATTCATTCCTTTGATTTCTTCTGGAATGTCCCTGTTTAAATGTATTGCTCAATTTTCTATCAAGTTATTTGTCTTTTTCTTATGGCTATGTTGACAAAAGAGGCAAAACTTGAAAGAACATATTGAGTATGGTTTCATTAATATAATGGTCAAAACCAGGCAAAACTAATTTATGTTGTCTA
Organism: Dasypus novemcinctus; assembly: GCF_030445035.2. NCBI lineage: Eukaryota > Metazoa > Chordata > Mammalia > Cingulata > Dasypodidae > Dasypus > Dasypus novemcinctus. Next base: position 32,030,482 of record NC_080704.1, on the reverse strand, counting down.
TGTGTGCCTGCTTATATGTTGAAACTAGGAGTAAAAGCAAGGGATTTATTAATCATTCCCCAAACCAGGGGTTACATTTAGGGAGAAGGAAGCAGTTGTGTTCAGGAAGGAGCATGTCTGCAGTGCTGACAATGTTCTTTTTGTGACTAGGGAGCTGGTTACATGGCTCTCAACTCTATTATTATTTGTTAAACTGTGAATATAGGTTGATGTTCTAATCTGAACATAATGTTGATATTTGAAAAATGTTGAACTTTCCATCAGTTTGCTACTCTTGATTAGAAATGCAATTGATTTTTAAAAAATATAATATTTATTTATTTTATAGTAAAGATTTTGAACTTACAAAATAAACAAACATAACATCACACAGGGGTCTCATACATCACCCTTCCACCAACTCTTGGCATTGTTGTGAAACATTTGTTACAAACTATGCAAGAGCATCATCAAAATATTACTACCAACTATAGTCCTTATCTTACATTTGGTGTATTTTTCCCCCAACCCATACCATTTTTTAAAAATATATTTTTGTTATAGATATTGTGAGCTTGCAAAACAATCATACAGATGTGTAGATTTCCCATACAACTCCACACCCTGGTGGAACATTTGTTACAGATTATGAGACAATATTATCAGACTATTACCACCAATCATGGTCCATAGCATACATTTGGCACATTTTTTCCATATGCCTCCATTATCAATACAGTACAGCTTTGGCATTGATGCAAGAATATTATAGTATTGCTGTTAACCACAGTCTATAGGTCACACCAGTTATAGTTTTCTCATGCTTCTCCATATTTCCATCACACTGCAATAGTGGTGTACATCTGCTCTAGCTCACAGAAGGACTCTCTTGCATTGTACCCTTAACCACAATTCTCAACTGCCTCTGGGTTCACTGTGTTATTCAGTCCCTAGATTATTCTTTAGCTTTCTTTCTACTGACATTTACTTCCCCAGACCACCTTTTTCAGCCACAATCCCATTTGTAAACCAGTTGCTACTCACTATTATGTGTTCTATCAACTCTATCCATCTCCACACTTTTACAGTTAATTAAAACTTCTACATATATTAAGCATCCATAGTTCTCAACCCTCCTCTTATCTCCTAATAACCTATACGCTATGTTTTGATTCCATGTGTTTATTATTTGTATTTAGTTCATATTAATGAGACCATGCAATATTTGACCTTTTGTGTGTGGTTTACTTCACTTAGTATGTCTTCCAGACTCATCCATGTTACCACACATGTCCCAATTTTATTTCTTCTTACTGCAGCATAGTATTCCATTGTATGTATATACCACATTTTGTTTATCCATTCATTGGTGGATGGACACTTGGGTTGTTTCCATCTTTCGGCAATTGTGAACAACGCTGCTATGAACAGTGCAGATGTCTGTTCGTGTCATAGTTTTTAGTTCTTCTGGATATATTCCTAGTAGAGGAATTGCTGGATCATATGGCAGTTCTATGTTTAGCTTCCTGAGGAACTGCCAAACTGTCTTCCACAGAGGCTGCACCATTTTACACTCCCACCAACAGTGAAGGAGTGTTCATATTTCTCCTCATCCTCTCCAGCACTTATTGTTGTCTGGCAATTGATTTTTTTTTAAAGATTTATTTTTATTTATTTAATTCCCCTCCCCTCCCCCAGTTGTCTGTTTTCTGTGTCTTTTTGCTACGTCTTGTTTCTTTGTCCACTTCTGTTGTCGTCAGCGGCACGGGAAGTGTGGGCGGCGCCATTCCTCGGCAGGCTGCTCCCTCCTTCCCGCTGGGCGGCTCTCCTTATGGGGTGCACTCCTTGTGCGTGGGGTTCCCCTATGCGGGGGACACCCCTGTGTGGCACGGCAGTCCTTGCGAGCATCAGCACTGCGCATGGGCCAGCTCCACACGGGTCAAGGAGGCCTGGGGCTTGAACCGCGGGCCTCCCATGTGGTAGACGGACGCCCTAACCACTGGGCCAAAGTCCGTTTCCCGGCAATTGATTTTTTATTAGAGAAGTTATGAGTTTACAAAACAATCATGCATAACATACAAGATCCTCACACACCACTCCACTACCAACACCTTGCATTTTTGTGGAGCATTTGTTACAATTGATGAAAGAACATCAAAATATTACTACTAACTATAGTCCATAGATTACATTATGTGTATTTTCCCCATAAACCACTCTATTATTAATACCAAGTAATATTATTGTACATTTGTTATACTTCATGAAAGAATGTTCTCATCTTTGTACGGTTAATCATAGTCCATTCTCCACCACAGGGTTCACTGTGTTACACAGTTACATGTCCTGTACAATCCATCCAAAGTGCACACTCAATAGTTCTCATTATCATCACAGTGTTGTGCTGTCATCACTACAATTTCAGAAAAGTTTCATTATTACAAAAACAAAAATCCCATGCCCCCTTATAACCCCCAACTGCTCATCTTAGATTGATCTAGTACCCTTATTGCTAATGATGCAAAAATGTTACAATATTACTGTTCACTATAGTCCATAAGTTACATTAGTTGTATTTTTCCCATGTATCACCATATTCTTAACACCTTGTAATAGTGACATTCTTTGTTCTAGTTCATGGAAAAACATTCTTGTATTTGTACTGTTAATCACAATCTTCATCCATCACTTAAATCACTATATTATACAATCCCAAGATTATCCTCTAGCTTTCTACACTACCCCTTTCACCCACAATCACATTTATATTTATATATCAGTAGTGTTAGCTATACTCATTATATTCTATGACCATTATCTCTATCCATGTCCACAAATTTACAATCAACCCAATAAAAAATCCTACAGATATTAAGCATCAGCTCCCCCTTCTTGGTCCTAAGGTTATCTCCTAGGAACCTATACTTTAGATTTTTAACTCCATGAATTTACTCATTGTATTTAGTTCATATTCATGAGACCATACTACAATATTTATCCTTTTGTGTCTTGTTTATTTCACTTAACATAATGAAATCAAGTTTAACCCATGTTGTCATATGCATCCCAACCTCATTACTTCTTACAGCTGAATAATATTCCATCATATGTATATACCGCATTTTGTATATCCATTATTCAGATGATGGGCACTTGGGTTGTTTCCATGTTTTGGCAATTGTGAATAACGCAGCTATGAACATCATTGTGCAAACATCAGTTTGGATAGTAGTGGGATTGCTGGGTCTTATGATAGCTCTATAGCTTCCTGAGGAACCACCAAACTCTTCCACAAAGGCTGCACCATTCTACATTCCCACTGGCAGTGAAGGAGTATTCCTAGTTCTCCACATCTTCTGCAACACTTGTGGTTTTCTGATTTTTAAAAAATAGTGGGCATTCTATAAGGTGTGAAATGATATCTCATTGTAGTTTTGATTTGCATTTCCCTAATAGCTAGTGATGTTGAACATCTTTTCATTTACTTTTTAGTCACTTGTATTTCCTCTTTGGAAATATGTCTATTCAAGTCTGTAGCCCATTTTTAATTAGGTTGCTTATCTTTAGGTTGTTGAGTTGTATGATCTCATTATATATCCTGGAAATTAAACCTTTATCAGATATGTGGTTACCAAATATTTTCTCCCATTGAATAGACTGCCTTTTTACCTTCTTGACAAAGTTATTGGAAGTATAAAAGTGTTTAATTTTGAGGTGGTCCAATTTATCTATTTCTTCTTTCTTTGCTCATGCTTTGGGTGTAAGGTTTAAGAAACCACCTCTTACAACACGATCTTGAAGATGTTTCCCTACATTTTCTTCTAGGAGTTCTATGGTTTTAGCTTTTATATTTATGTCTTTGATCCATTTTGAGTTAATTTTGGTATAAGGTGTGAGATAGGGGTACTCTTTCTTTCTTTCAGATATGGATATTCAGTTTTTCCAGCAATATTTGTCAAACAGTAAAAAATCACTTGACCATAGATATGAGGGTCTATTCCTGAACTCTTAATTTAATTCTATTGCTCAATATGTTTATTCTTATGCCAGTACCATGCTGTTTTTACCACTATAGATATTTTTGGCTATTTGGGTCCCCTTACATTTACAAATAAATTTGATAATTGGATTTTCCATTTCTGCAAAGTAGGCTGTTAGAATTTTGGTTGGGATTGCAATAAACCTGTAAATCAATTTGGGTAAAATTGGCATCTTAATGATGTTATATTTAGTCTTCCAATCCATGAACACAGGATATCCTTCCATTTATTTAAGCCTTCTTTGGTTTCTTTTAGCAATATTTTATAGTTTTCTGAATATAGGTCCTTTATGTCCTTGGTTAAGTTTATTCCTGAATGTTTGATTATTTTATTCACTATTGTAAATGGAAGTTTTTTCTTGATTACCTCCTCAGATTGCTCATTACTAGTGTATAGAAACACTACTCATTTTTGCATATTAATCTTGTATTCTTCCACTGTGCTGAACTTGTTTTTTAGTTCTAATAACTGTTGTCGATTTTTAGGGACTTTTTAGATATAGGATCATTTCACGTGTGCATGGCGAAAGTTTTACTTCTACCTTTCCAATTTGGATACTTTTAATTTCCTTTTCTTGTCTAATTACTCTAGCTAGAATTTCCAGTACAATAATGAATAACAGTGGTGACAGTGGGCATCCTTGTTTGTTCCTATCTCAGCAGGAAAGCTTTCAGTCTTTCACCATTAAATACAATATTAACTGTGAGTTTTCTTGTATGCCCTATATCATGTTGAGGAGGTTTCTATTCTATCATTCAGAGTGTTTTTTATCAAGAATGTATGCTGTGTTTTGTCAACTGGCTTTTCTGGGTCAATCAAGAGGAGAATCATGTGATTTTTCTCCTTCAATTTCTTAATGTGGTATATTACATTGATGGGTTTTATTGTGTTGAATCACACTTACATAGCTGGGATAAAACCCACGTGATCAGGGTGTATAATTGTTTTAATATATTGTTGGATTTGATTAGCATGTACTCTCTTGAGGATTTTTCCACCTATATTCTTTAGAGAAATTGGTCTGTAATTTTACTTCCCATAATATCTTTTTCTGGGTTGGGTATTACATGATGTTGACTTCATAGAATGAGTTTGGTAACTTCCCTCCTATTTAATTTTTTGTAAACATTTGGGGAGGGCTGATATTAAATCTTCTTTGAACGATTGGTAGATATCACCTGTTAAGACAGCTGGTTCTGTGCTTTTCATTTTTGGGAGGTTTTTGATGACTGTTCTAATCTTTTTACTTGTGATTGGTTTGTTGAAGTCTTCTATTTCTTCTAATGTCAGTGTAAGGGGGAGGTAGGTACTGCATTAATATGTTGAGTTTGACTTAGAGAGAGGCCACATTTGAGCAACAAGGAGGCTTTCAGAAGGTAACTCTTAAGCAATATATAATATTAAGCTAAGTTTCAGTTTCACAAGAAAAGGTTCATAAGTACAACCATCAATATCAAGGACCTGGTGTAATGGTCTGCCCTCCTTTGCTAGACACTGCCGATATTGTTGGGGGAATTCCTGCCGTTCTAGTAGATAACTTAGCAAGATTTCCCAGGATGGGAATTCAATAGTCATTCAGTTATTGTGTGTGTCTCCACCCACCAAGACAATCCCCCATGACTACCTGAACATATTCATATGTCATGGGGGCATGCCTCAGGTACACCCTCCCCACACATTTCACCATGACTGACAGCCTGCACAGTGACCCTCCCCTGCCACAGATGTGACCCATCTCTAATCCAAAACCTCCCCCAAAATAAAGCCAAAAATGAGCAAATAAATAATAATAAAATAATAAAGTCCAAAAATTAAAAAATAAAAGTAAAAATTTATAAAGTAAAATAATAATTTTTCAATATGTCTTTCATCACTATAAGAGCTATTATCTTTTAAGTACAGTGACAATTTCTTCCAATGTTCCCCCAGTGTCTTTTTTTTTTTCACTTTATCTTCAAAGAAGTTTAGGTTACAGAAAAGTCACAAAGAAGATATAGGGGATTACCATATATCCAATGAATAACATTATACGTGTGTATTGTACATTTGTTACAATTAATATGCAAATATTTAAGCATTGCTCCTAACCGTGGTAAATGGTTTATGTTTTACACCTTATACTATTTTAGGTTTTGACCAAATTTAAAATTAACTGTATACATCATTGCACGATCATGCAGAACAATTCCAATGCCCTAAAAATGTCCTTTGTTCCATCTATTCTATTCTTTCCTGCTCCTCCCCTCGGAACCTATGGTAACCACTAAGTTTCAATTTTTGAAGAATAAGGCTCATAGTTACATGCAATAATATTGAGGGCTTGACATAGTGGTCTGTTTTTTTTTTATTAGGCACTGCCTATATTCTCGAGAGATTCTTGCCCCTCTATTTGAGAATGCAGCAGGACTCCCAAGAATGGGAGTTTAAAAGTTTCTTGTTTATTGTGTGGGTCTCCAGCCACTGATGTAACATACTATGACAAAATGAACACTTTCATATTCCGTAGAAGCATATCTCAGGTATGCTGTATCCAGCAGCTCCCCCGTCCCTCCCCCCCCCCCCAATGTCCTGCACCAGTAATCCTCCCTTGCCATATTTGCCAGGACACTCCCACCATTGTAGTTTTAACCACAGACCTACAAATCCCCAGAGTTTACCTGCTCCTTCCTCCAGGACTCCCCTCAGTTCCATGGATAGTCCAACCCAAGACCCAGTATCCCCTCACATTCCAGCACCATCTATCCCAATCACATCACTGCACCACCATTGCCCATATCCACTGCTCAACCAACCCCTTCCACCTTATCATAGATTTTGCCCATTTTGAGCATCAGGTCACCATCCTCTACTCCCTTTACAGACCCTAGTTCTGTGAGTCTGCTCAGTTTGCTTAAATCATATTAGTGAGGTCATGTAATATTGGTCCTTCAGTCACTGGCTTATTTCATCAATATAAGGTCTTCAAGATTCATCCATGTTATCCCATGTGTTAATACTTCATTCCTTCTTACAGCTCAGTAGTATTATTCCATTTTTTGTATATATCACAATTTGCTTATCTAGTCATCTGTTGATGGACACTTGGGTTGCTTCCAACTTTTGACAATACTGAATAATGCCATTATGAACATTTGTGTACATATATCTGTTTGTGTTCCTACTTTCAATTCTTCTGGGTATCTACCCAGAAATGGGATTGCTGGATCATATGGCAGTTCTATAGTTAGCTTCCTGAGGAACCGCTAAACTGTCCTTCACAATGGCTGCACCATTCTACATTCCCACCAGCAGTGAATGAGTGTTCCCATTCCTCCACATCCTCTCCAACACTTGTAGTTTTGTTTTTTAAATAGCCACCAGTCTAACAGGTATAAGATGATATGTCATTGTAATTTTGATTTGCATTTCCCTAATAGCTAGTGATGTTGAGCATCTTTTCATGTACTTTTTAGCCATTTTTATTTCTTCTTTGGAGGAGTGTCTATTCAAATCTCTTGCCCATTCTTAAAATAGGTTGTCCTTTTTTATTTTCAAGATGAGGGATTTCTTTATATATGTTGGATATTAGGCCCTTATTGGATAAATGGTTACCAAATATTTTCTCCCATTGAGTGGGTGCCTTTTCACTTTCTTGACAAACTCCTTTCAAGCAGAAAATTTTAAAATTTTGAGGTGGTCACATTTATCTCTTTTATTAATATCTTGCATTGTATACACTTTGGGTGTAAAGTTTATGCAACTACTACACTACCTCGTGGATGCTTCCCTACATTTTCTTCTACGAGTTTTACAGTCTTGGCTCTTATATTTAGGTCTTTGATCCATCTTGAGTAAATTTCTGTATAGGGTGTGAGATGGTGATCCTCTCTCATTCTTTTAGAAATGGATAACAAGTTCTCCCAGCACCATGTGTTGAAGAGGCCATTCTGTCCCCGTTGAAAGGGCTTGGAGGCCTTGTTGAATATAAGTTGACCATATATGCGAGGCTCTATATCAGAGCTCTCACTTTGGTTCCATTGGTCTGTATGTCTATCCTTCTTATGCTTACTTTTAACTTCAGCATGATGTTAAATAGAAGTACTTTGTTCCTGAACTTAAAAAGAAAAATTTTAATGTTCTCCATTAATTGTGATTTTTACTATAGAATTTGTGGAGGTATCACTTTTATTACATTAGGAATTCCCCTTTGATTACTATTTTATAATTAGTTTTTTAAATAATAAATTGATGCTAAATTTTATTGAACATGTTTTACCCACCTATTGAATTTTTTATTTCTCATATATAATTCTTAAAGTTCAGAATGAATACTTTTCATCTCTGTTTGCTCTTTCTCATATTTACTTATTTTTCTTGTATTTAATCACTTTTATTTCTTTAAACCCATCATATACATATTTTTATGTTATCTTTTTAATAATTCAAATATAGGAAGTATCTGCAGGTCTGATCCTCTTGTCTGATGCTTTTGCACTTTGTGTTGTACAGTTTTTGAATTTGAGTTCATAATTCTGGAAACATTACCTCCTGGAATCCTTTGAACTTGGTTTGTTTCTCCAGAGAGAATTTTCATTTTCTTCTGCAAGCTACTGGGAAATTCTAAGAGCTTCAGAAACTTTAAATTCTTGGCTAGAGGTTTTTCAAACTACTCATATATGAATTCATGTAAAGGCTGCATTGGGGCTACAACATTTCAAGGAGGACTTATTTTTCTTCCTCTGCACTCAGTGTCAAAGTTCAATTGGACGTTTTTCTTCGCATTACACTGAAAGATGGGAGGTGGGTAGGGCAGATTTGCTTCTAGTATATTTTTCCTTTGAAGGTATAGTTCTTTGGGAACCCAGCTCTGTGCTGGGGGAGTTTCCTATTAGACACCCTAAATTGGCTTTGTCTATTTTCCTCTGGTCCCTAAGAGAGTCTAAAAACTAAAGTTCAACTTCACTAGTCTGTCAAGTGTTAATGAGTTTGAAAGCCACCTCTCAACTTACTTTATGTCTTATTGCCCTTTGAGTGTTTCTTTACAAATTTTTCAACTCTTGGATGCAGTTAAAAACATTTTAAATATTTTATCCAGTATTTTTTTATTTATTTTTTACTGAAAGGGTTGTTCAGGTTACTTAGTCTGCTAGGATGCCAGAAGCAATAACTTAAACTTTATGATTTCTGACCTCTCTTTCAACTTTGTGGTTGATGGTTTGTTCACTATATTAAAGATTTGTGCTTGGTAAGTGCTATATTTCTAAAAAGAAATAACTTGTGAAAGCAAGCAATATAATGGTCCACTCATGAGAGGTTTGTGGACCACATGATCCCATAGCTTATGCATCAGTGTCCTTGCCCTAGGCTGTTACATTTAACACACAGTTTGATTCTTAGTTAAATGGTAAATTCAGTTTAACTGAATGCTCCATTCCCTAACCAGTCCTAGAATGCTAAAACAATGCCTTGATAATTGTTGAAATATCTATCTTTTATTAGAAGATAGGATTTTAAAATAATATCTCAATTCATATGGTATAACATATATTAATGTGTTAACTATATAAGCCTCCTTTAGAAATTAATCACTTCTTTATTTATTAAGTGTACATGATTTTCTGGTCTAGAGTTTGGTTTTCTTAATTACATATATATATTCTTAAATCTCATTCTTGGAATGGTAATAGTAACAACCTTAGAGAGTTGTGAGAATTTCATGAGTATATGTATATGAATGTATCTTGCAAATCATAAGTAAATACAGTGTTACCAGATATATTTTATTAAATTAAATGTTCTACCATCTGGATTACCATAGCACTTTAAAAATCAAAGTGGATGCATACTTACTTTTCCTTCTAAAGTATAAGCTTAATGTCCAGTGATACTCTGATTTATTCACATAAAACTACATAATTTAGCAACGTCCTTGACACATAGTGAACATTCAGTTACAAAGAATGTTTACTTAATTAGTAATAAAATAGAAATACTTTAAAAAGGTGAGATGTTTTTCAATACAACCTCTTATGTCATAGAAACATTTATTTATTAACTGAAAATAATATACACTAAGGATTTTTCAGATACTTTTCTTTCCTCTTTGATATTTTGTATAAGCTCATGGATGTCTATAACAGCTTTAAAATAATGAGCATTTGTGCTGGAAATAAGAGAAATGTTAAGGTATTTTCCCTAGGTGTCAAATGAGAGCATTTGATTGGATAATGTGAAATGTTTTTCCCAGATGTGAGATCCTATGAGTTTTGATATTAAATGAAGTAACAAACCTTTACAGATAGATGAAAAGGCGAAAACAAAAACCATGAGTTACTAGCCCCCACAGCTGGGAAGGGTGTCCATCACCCAACTTTGAGGTGAACAGCCTATGTAAAACCTATGGTTATGGTGACCAACTGAGAGGGGAATGGACTTTTTTCTTCCCTGGGAAGACGGAGGGTGCATGGAGGGATGAGTGGTTTTTCATCAGTGAGTTTGGACAGCAGGCCCCCACTTTGAATCATGGCTCTAGCTGGCACAGAAACACCAGCAAGTGGAGGTTAAGTCACTTCTGAGGAAAGTTTGTCAAAGAGCACTGTCTTCTCACAGGCTGGGAAAGTGAATGAAGAAAAAAGTTTTTTGGAGCCTTTCATGTCCCTTATCCCTAGGCCCCCTTGGATCTGGTCTGTACCCCGTTAGTGGGTCCCTGGCCCTATTTTGATAACTCAAGAAGAGCACTTTTAAAGATTTAGAATAAGTTGAAGCAAAAATCAAAAAGAGCTGTGAAACAAAACCACTAGGCAAGAGAGAGTAATTGACTACCAGAGTAAATTCACCAACAGAATCAGATGTCTAGACTTCACCAAAAAATAACAAGCCATACTAAAAAAACAGGAAGATATGGCCCAGTCAAAGGAGCAAATTTAAAATCCTGATGAGACATATGATTTAAGATAACCAATCAGTGATATTCAAACATATCCCTAAGTCAGTTCAAGGAGTTGAAGGAAAATATGGCTAAAGAGATAAAGGATATTAAGACACTGGAAAATAAAAATTTCAAAAATTAAAAAAGAAGACACTGGGTGAGCATAAAGAAGAATTTGAAAGCTTGAAAAGCTTTTTTTTATGGGAATGAAAGACACAATGGATGAGATTAAAATACATTAAAGGCATATAAGAGAAGATTTGAAATGGCAGAAGAACAAATAAATGAAATGGAGGACAGAGCATCTGAACTTGAAAAGACAGGAGAACAGATAGAAAAAGTTGAACAGGGAAAGTCTCAGGGACTTGAATAACAGCACAAACTACACAAATATATATGTTATGGGTGTGTCCCAGAAGTAGAAGAGAATGCAAAAGGGGCAGAAAGAATATATGAGGAAGTAATGGGTCTAAAATTTCCCAACCCTTATGAAAAACATAAATATCAATATCTAAGGACAACAACCCAAACAATAAATCCAAATAAACCTACTCCAAGACACCTGCTATTCTGAATCTCAAATGCCAGAGATAAAATGAGAATTCTGTAAGCAGCAAGAGAAAAGCAATTCATTACATACAAGGGATACTCAATAAGACTAAGTGCTAATTTTTCATCAGAAACCACAGAGTCACTAATGTACCCTTTGGATGGATTGTATGAGGCATGGGACCATATAACACAGTGAACCCTAAAGTGTAAAATGGGCTGTGATAAACAGTACAAATATGAGAATGTTCTCACATAAATGAAGACAAATATATAATACTAAAATATGGTGCTAATAATGGGGATGTTTTGGGGAAAATATACCGAATATAAGCTATGGACTATAATTACCAGTAAGATTTTGATGATGTTTTATCATCATTTGTAACAAATATTCCACACCAATGGAAGGTGTTGGTGGTGGGATGATGTTTGGGAATTCCTGTATGTTAAGCATGATTATTTTGTAAACTCACAACTTCTCTAATAAAAAAAAATTTGCTTTGGATATGATCAATTTGGGGACATTTCCTCTAATTTTCAAGGTGGCAGCTAGGTAACCCAGTAACAAGTGATGGAATTGTTTTAATATACTCGTGGAGGAGGAATTATATTCAGGCTTAATTTATTGTGTTATTCTGAATTACTTACATGTAATGAAATACAGTGTCCCTGCAATTGTTGTTTCATCAGATATAGTGAATTTAATATTAGGAATTTTTAACTAGATCATAATGGAGGTGATGTCTAGCAGATCTAAGGTTAGGTAATGCTCTGAGGGTCAGTAGATAGTAAACATGTCTAGTTTGTAAGTTTCCATCAGACTTTTGGGTATGTGTGGGATCTTTAAATATGCACCAGATATAGAGACAACTAGTTTTTACATTATGTTTTAGTTTGTCAGGGGCTGCTGATGCAAATATCAAAAATGGGTTGGATTTTGTAAAGGGGATTTATTTGGGGTAAAAGCTTACAGTTCTGAGCCCATGAAATATCCAAGTCAAGGCATCATCAGAAGTGCTTTCTCACCCAAGTCAGCTACTGTTGATCCTGTTTTCCGGCCACATGGTGAAGCAAATAGCCGCCGATCTCTGCCCAGGCTTCAGCCTTCCCTTCTGTCTTCCAGAGATCAGCTGATGGCAACCAGGCATAGGGCTTTTCTCTTTCCTGGCCTCCTCTATCAGTCTCTGCTGCTCTGCTTTCTTCCCGAGTTCAGTGGCAAGCTACCAGGTATATGGCTATCTCTCCCCGTGCTTCAGCTCTTTTAGCCTCTCAGGAGCTTCTCTCCTGGCAGCTCAGCTGTGGGTGAACCTGGAGTCCTTTCTCTCACATGTCGGGATCAAATATGGCTGTTACCTTTTCCTGTGTGTGTCTCTCTCTGTGCCTCCATTTATATCAGACCCAGCAAGAGGGAAGAGACTCAACCTGACTCATACCTCACTGATATCGTCCAGTTGAAAGGGTCTAGCATCCACAGGAAAGGATTAGTTGATAAACATAATCTTTCTCTTTTTGGGATTCATAAAATGGTTTCACACTGTCACACATTGCCTCTATATCTTCAAAGCCTTTAAAAGTCTATTAACTACCTACAAGAGTACTATGCACAATATTGGATGCTTAAAAAATACGACATGACTGAGAATTGGATAAATTTCAGAATCAATAATTTACTTGGGGAAATGAAAAAGGAGTTTAATTTAATCTTTCCATTACAAGTATTTTCTCACTCAAAAGGCATATCTTTTTAATTTTTAGTCCAAATTTATGACTGTCAAATGCCCTTCCATTCACTTTTTCTTAACTAGAAACATTGTTTTTAAAGATTTCCTCACGTTTTACTATAGCTATCCTGTAAAGAGAGAGATACAAGCAAATGTTTTATGTAAGGACACATTCTAAATATTCCTGAAGAGATAACATTTTGTTATCAACTTAGATTGTGAAGCAAGTAGACGGAAATAAAAATACACTCATAACAGGTTGTCTTTTGAAACATCTATTGATGTCCATATTACTCATAAGGAGCGCACAGGTTATCTGTGTGAAAACTATTGTGTGGTTGTAGATGCAGGAATTGTACTCTTTTACTATCAAACTCACTTTAGGCAGTGAACTAAGGGAGCATAAACTGAAAAACCTACAGATAAGGAAATTTGAGTACTTATAAATAATTCATCTATCCCTTATGGCATCTAAATGACTATAAAAAGTTACTGCTCTGGGGGCATGCCATGATTTTGCTTTTAATATCGATATCTTGGTTCCTACTTGGTTTCTTTTTCCCACATTTACCATTGAAAATTAAAAACATAAGAAATTATCATTTTAATACACTAAGGTTTTCACAAACCATTACTTTGCAATAAATCATTAAATTTTTTCTTTATGATATTTAAGGGATATCTTACCTAAGAAGAACATAAATCACCATGGCACAAATTTGTAAAATGTCCATTTTGTGCGGGTTTTACAACATATGAAGAGTTAACACATTAGCAAAACTCCATTTAAAAAGACACCTTTGATCAGAAATTCTCAATTGTATCTTTCCTGCTCTGCTGTCCCTTGCATTTGGCTTCCATGAAAAAGCAGACATGACAAGAAAGAAATTGATACCACAAGTATTAGAAAACAAATAAGATTGCAGATGACAATTGAGAGCACAAATCCAACTATCAACTTTCCCATACCAATAATATTTATCACTAATTAAACAGAGCATTTTCCACCTTCTCCACCTTCTCCTTTATTGAGATGTGGCACCCTCAAGCAGCATGCAGAAACACAATAGCTGTTCAACAACAGTAGTACAGATTTAATGTCACTTATCACCACCGACTGAAAGAAATGTTTGAGCAATAAAAATTCAGTTTAATTTACTTTGCATTTTACATATATGGATGTTTTAAGTGAGAGATGGATATTCATAATGATGACTAAGAAAATATATGGATTATTGATTAGTTAATAATTAATGCCATACACATTGAATCCTTAATATGCATCAAGCGTTGAGTTATACCCTGAATATACAAAGATAAATTAAGATAAGACCCTTGCCCTTGAGGAACTCAGACTACTAGGAGAGTCAGACAAATAAACCATTACAGTACCAAGTGATAAACCATAAAAAAAAACATGGAAAATGCTACATGAGCACAGAGAAAGAGAAGAAATGTTACTGCCCAGAATATCAGAGGAAGACTTTTACTGAGAAAGTAACATTTGAATAGGTCTGGAAAGGTGAGTAAGAAAGGAGGGTGAGATGATGGGCCACTATAAGACCACCCCAGGAAGAATTCATGATAGGCCCAGAGTAAGATTATAATGGGACACATCTTGATCAGAGACAGGTGACTCATTTGGTGAGGATGGATGTCAGCAAGTGAGAACTATATAATTATAAAGGGCCTTGTATATCATGTTAAGGAGTTTGAGTTTTATCCTTTAGACCATGAGAAGACATTAAATATTTTAAGCAAAGGTAAGTATATAATTTGAGTAACAGTATGAAAGATTAAATAGAAAATGGAAATTCTAAGGGCAGAAATATCATTTAAGATACAGATCCCCAAGTAGAATGAGCATCCCCTAGGGAACCTTAAATGATCCACTGCAAT
The DNA here is from genome assembly GCF_030445035.2 of Dasypus novemcinctus. Taxonomy (NCBI): domain Eukaryota; kingdom Metazoa; phylum Chordata; class Mammalia; order Cingulata; family Dasypodidae; genus Dasypus; species Dasypus novemcinctus. Next base: position 32,015,384 of record NC_080704.1, on the reverse strand, counting down.
ATGGGAAGAAAATCAAGTCTTAGAACATTTATTTTTATCCCAAAATAAGAAAAAGATTAAGCTTTGCTCATATTTAATATATAGATTGGCAGGTACATTGATATCATTTATATATTTATATACATTTATAATGGCATTATATACTCAAACATCTTTTTACTGGTAAGTAATTATTTCCTTTTAGAATTACTCTCCACTTTTCTATGGCCTGACCATAGCGTAGGGAGGGTGACTTCTATGATCTGTTTCATCCATGTTCCCATGCTCTCTGGCTTCCAGTTGGATTCAGCCAATGGAGAGTAAGGGCAAGAACTTGAAGGATGAAGTGAAGGAGAATCTGAAGAATTTATTCCCTGGTATCCTCCTTGATAATACTGTGGTTTGGCAGGGACTGATCCCCTCTGCTATGATAATAGATATTTTTAGGGAGAAAAAAAAAAGAGAAGGGAGAGCAGAGAAGGGCAGAGGAGAGAAAAATTATGTAACCCTCAGTGCCTGTCTATGATAATGGCTACATTTCCCAACCTCCTTTGCAGCCCATTGTTACAAAGATCCTGCCAAGGGGATACAAGAGGAAGTAGTATGTGCAAAGCCCTCTGGCTGGGATGCAGACGTGATAGTTAGAGCTCAGAAATCATTTTGGATCATGAGTCCAAATACTGTGTTTGATGGAGTTACAAAATAGAGGGAACTGGAAAACTGGAAGATTATGATCCTCTAAAATGTTTATTTCTACCATTCTAGCCCTCTGGCTTGGATGTAGAAGTGATAGTTAGAGCTCAGCAATTTTTTGGACCATGAGTCCACATATTGAGTTTGATAGAGTTAAAAGATAGAGAAGGTCCTGGAAAACCTGAAGTTTATGGAGACCTAAACTGTTTATTTCCAGAATTCATTTCTGTGAGTAAAAAGTAACCTATATATAAGTGATGGCTCCAAAGGGCAGTTTTACCAGGATATAAGACTGGCATTCTACCCAAAAAGGCTGAGAATGTCTAATCATGGAGGGAATTAAGAGTATTTTCTTTTACCAAACCATAATGTTAATCTGAGAGACAGGGGAATGGGTAAAGTTTAGGGACCAGTAAATAAAAGACCAAAGGCTTAACTGCATGTCTAGATATGGAATGGCCTGAAGCAAATATACCAGAAAGCTAGTAAATTTATAAAGTTTTGTTTCTTTTTAACCATAACAAAACCCAAACCAAACAAACAGATACAAGCCAGGACTGCCAAGTCTTGTTGCTGTTTAACGTACAAAGCAATTTCCAGGCCTCTAAAAACTGCACCAGAATGAAGGTAGCTGCAAAAGTTCTGCTGCTGTCTTTCAAATATGGCCATGGAGAATAACAGGCAAGAAAGAGCCTCCCAGAAGGCAAAGAACAGGAACTACAAGGGAAAATAAAGAAATTCCTTCTAGGAAACAGAACCAGAGAGACTTCCAGTCAACTCACTCCACTGCTAGGATAGGGAATTGTTGCAGTCCTTGCCCTGCAGTGTTTGATAATGGCTAAGAATGAGTGACTGCTCTGTGTGTTTTCCATTTTCCTTTTTTTAAAAATACACAACTCCACCATCTAAGATTGAATAATCAGAGATCAGAGAGATCAGATAGGTGGATTTTAATTTAAAGTTTACTGGAAAACAAAAGTCACACATGAATCTGAGGGAGGGGATGGCTCTTTATTCCAGAGAGCCTGGATTTTCAGGAACAACATGAGGGTGTGTTTCTTTGCGAATAAGGAGATAGGATTTAATATGGCAAAGTTTATTCATAGATATTTGTGTTGCAAGATTTCTAGTTGTTTCCCCAAATAAAGCCATTCTCAATTTCTAATTTAATAATATAGTCCCTGATGTTTAGTGGGAAAATGGCTACCCCAAATAATTATATCAGCTTGCTTGCAGCCAAGTGCATACATGTGACCAACCAAGTTCACGTCAATGGGATATAAATGGAAATGGTTTGCCCAATTAGAATAGGGCAGGAGGATGTTCTTCATTCCTCCTTCTTTCTCTTGGGTGAAACATGGATTTGATGGATGGACCCAATGCAGTCATTTTAAAATTCATGAAATGGAAGCCTTATTTTGGTCATGGTGGGGCAAACATGACCATCAGATCACTCGACAGCTCAACTTGAAAAAACAGATTACTCAGACGTCATTTTAAAATTATAGTCCACAGAAGCAATGAGAAATTCCCAGTTTTTTGAAGCAAGGGTAATTTTTATACAAAAATTTAATGAAATAGTACCAATAAAAACCATTTATAGATTATTTTATTTGCACATTTGGATGAAAGCATTGTATTAAAAATTTAGAAGAAAATGGAAAGAATAAATTTCTGCAGGGAAATATCTTAAAATTAAAACTTATTACCCAGGAAAAATTTAAACATGAGAAAAACTGAAGACATTTTTCAACATGGAAGGAGGCATAAAGTTTACTATTAATACATTTCTCATGAAAAAAAATCAAGACTATATTACTACAACTAAAAAAAAAAACCAAAACCAAAACAAGGCAGCTGATAGGATAAAAGAACAATTGGAGACAAATAACACCTGTTAAAGTTTTAGATAACTTTCCATGCACCTATGAAGTCAATGTAATTAAAATAGGATTTAAATAGGCCAATAGTTAAAGCATAAAAAAATTCTTACTAGTATAGTATACAAACACAAACACACAGTCACTCACACTGCTCTTCTTGAAATTCCAGTTGATTTTAAATAGACTACTTTATACCTATATATATATGTTGTGTGTGTGAAATCTAGATACAATATAGAAAACCTTTTTAATGACTCAAGACATGACAGAAAATCCTAATAAAATAATATACATGAAAGGATTTGCAAAAATGGTTTAATATCTGCTTTTGGAAAAAGCTGCAATTCTAGACAGTTTTATAGACAGGTTTATGAAGTTAAGAGACTAGAATTCATAGATAATTTAAGCTGAACCAGAGCATTAAAAAACCTTGTAACTCTTTTTTTTTTTTTTTTAAGTTCTGGGGCCAGGGATTGAACCCAGGACTTTGTATACGGGAAGCCGGTGCTCAATTACAGAGCCACATGGGCTTCCCTGAGTTGGTTTCATCATTTGTTTTGCTTGTTGTTTGTTTTTGTTTTTTCAGGAGGCACTGGAAACTGAACCCGGGACCTCCCATGTGGGAGACGGGTGCTCAACTGCTTGAGCCATCTCCGCTCCCCTTCAAACTTTTTGTATAAGGACAGCCGGGGTCTTATACTGTAACTTGACTAGACACATCATCTAAACACACACACAAACTTCAGACCAATGTGATTTATGCAAAATTTCTAAATAAAATACTAATAAACTGAATTGTACAGGAATGCGTCATGACAAATAGAGTTTGTCTAAGGGATGAAAAGATGGTTTAGCATTTAAAATCTGCGAAATATATTCAGTAAATTAATAGATCAAGAAAATTTTATTTCACCAAAAATTAACAGAGAAAGTGATATGTGATAAAAAACCAATCGTATTTCACACTCAGCTAAGTGGAGATAGAAGATGTGTTAATTTGATATAAAACGCTTAACTTAACAAGAAACATCACAATAATCATGAAATAATAGAATACTCCTACATAAATTAGAAAAAGACAAGAAAATGTTCAAGATTTATTTGAAGGAAAGTAGAATAACAACAATTAAAAAGACTTTATAGAAGGGATAAAAGTCTTTAATAGGTGGAGAACAGCACTATGATCCTTGATAGTGAAAGTCAGCCCTGTTACAGTACCATTTCTCTCCACATTGATCTATTAAATGAAATAAAGAACATTAGAGAGGAGCAGCTTAAAAATGAGGGGAACTTTCTCTACCATGTATCAAAACATTAACGCAACCTTTTATACATTCATTTATCTATTTACCAAATATTCACTGTGTGCACACCTATCAGCAACTTTGTGTGTTGGGAATTCAATCCTGAGCAAAATCCAAGCACTCGCCATACAGAACGTATTTACAGTCTACTCTGGGTACACAAACATTGAAAAATAATTATAAAAAGAAACCATGATGTGTGCTACATTGCTGAGGTAGTTGGAGTTAAGACAGCCTATAAATAAGAGGGCTTCTGAGAGGAAGTGATGGGCTTAAAATCTGAAAGATTTTAGTTTAGATATTGGCATTTTCAGAACACAGATGACAAATTAATCAATGGAAAAGAGAGGGAGCATTTCATATTGGTGGGTAAAGTGTAAAGTCTTTGGGACCACATGGGTATTCATTTGGAGAAACAATATAACATCTCTATTTCATATCCTTAACTTTTTTTTTTTGGAGGTATCAGGGATTGAACCTGGGACCTCATACGTGCAAAGCAGGTGCTCAGTCACTGAGCCACACCCACTCCACATTCCACATATCATTTTTTCAAGAATACTTTAAAGGTCTAAAAATGTGGTAATGGGGAGAGGTGGGGTGGGGGGGTGGGGTTGAATGGGACCTCACATATATATTTTTAATGTAATATTATTACAAAGTCAATAAAAAAAAAGAATAAATGCATACAGCAGGAATTTAGAAACTTAAAAAAAATAAAAAAATAAAAATGTGGTAATGTTAAAATTACTAGAAAATACAGAATATTGGAATTCTTTCTAATTTAATGTGGAGAAGGAATTCCTAAATTGGTAAAAATATTTCAGAAACCATAAAAGTGACGTTTGAGATCTTTGACTACTTAAATATGAATGTATTTTATGCTACAATATGCTGCAAAGAAACCACAAAATGGCCAAAAGGGCATATAGTTCAGAATGGATCTTTAACACATAGCATGCAATACTATGTATTAGTTGACAAGAATTGGCATACATTGGTGTCTACTAAATACTATTACATGATTCAAATAGATCAGTTGCAGAGCTACATAGTTTGCAAAGAGATACACTATACTAATCACTCAATATATAAACATATATACATAAATGAAAAAGAATAGCTTTATTCCTAAAATTTTTGGATGAGTCAAAGAGATGTAAACGGAATCATTAGTGGAACTTATCATTTAAAGAAAGTGTGTGATGAATCATTCTATGACTCACTAAAAGGTGAATGTAAACAGCCATCATTCAAAATATATATAACTACATCTAATCCCTATTTAGTCAGTTTGGGTTTTCTAAGAGTGAGGAAGCTACACGTTTGCTTCCACATTCTGGTAAAACTTGAGGCTCTTAATTTAGTGATTCCGATTCTCAAGTTCTTGGTTGCATTCCAGATATTTCTCTTGTAGTCACTGAATCAGCAGGTGAAGTAACTGTGGTATTTAAGTTGAAAATGAGCTGACCTTCAATATCAGGTGTTTCCTATGAAGTATTTCCATGTAAGGAATTACTTTTTTCTTCCTGACTGATCAACTCCAAATCTATTTTAAAGCTTTAAGCCCCCAAATTTATCCAATTATTCAGTAATACAGGTATGCAAAGCATCACATTAAGGAGTACTATTTTATAATTTAAAGTTGCTTGATATGGTAGACTGAATAAAGGCCCCCAAAGATACCTGGTCCTAATCCTTGGAATCTTCAGATGTTACTGCACATGGAAAAAGGGTCTTTTCGGGTGTGAATGAATTAAGGATCTTGGGATTGGGAAATTTTCCTGGATTATCTGGGTGGGACCAAAATGCAATCACAAGTTTCCTTACAAGGGGAAGTAGAGGGAGATTTGAGGCAGACAGAAGAGAAGGCAGTGTGACACAGAGGCAGAGATTATAGTGATATGGCCACAAGCTAAGGACTGCTGGGAGCTGCCAGAAGCTAGAAAAGGCAAGCATTGTCCCTTAGAACCTCTGGGAGAAGTGCAGCCGTACCAACACCTTGATTTTGGCCCACCATACTGATTTTAGAATTCAGATTAAAATTTCTTAAATTTCTGTTGACTTAAGCCACGAAATTTGTGGAAATTTCTACAGGAGCCCTAGGAAATTAATAAAGTTGATGCTATAAATTTTTATGCATCCACACGGGGACTTGGGAGGTACACTAATTCTAGAAAATTAAGATAACTTATGAAAATAAAAATAAATTAAAACCATATTTAATATAGGTTGTTTGACGGAAATGACAACAATCTTGTGTTTGACATAAATTTATGACACAAGTTTTCTGAGCCTGTAGTTTGCATCTCTTTCTAGATTATGTGGATCAGAAACCCAGTGAAAATATTTGAGGGGAAGAGGATATAAACAATAATTCTTTGATTCATATACAAATATCCAGGAGGGGATTGTCTCTTAGGTAAGCTATCTTAGATGTTAAACTCACCAGATAGCCATTGGATCTAAAGGTCTGCCAACCTCTTAGAACAAAAGTCTAAAGTCTAAAAGAAAAAGTGAAATGAAATTTGCTTTACCTCATTGGATGGCATTCTGACCATTGCTTGTCAACACTCAGCTCCAATTACAGGTCTGTTACATATGTTTTATCCATGAATTGGTGTGGATATCATCTACATAGGGTTTTTCTCCTTGCTAGTAGCATGGTGGGTTGGTGGAATTGAAGTCCATTAGTAACTATTTTCCTAACCGTCAGCATGAGGGAGAAAGGATGACAAGGAGCTAACTGCTGAGTAAAAGTAATAGACGGAGTCTTCTATTGTATGGAAAATATCAAAGTTATGAAGGAGAAAATATGAATAGATACAGAGGATGGATGAATTACAGGATGAATGGCAAATCCCCAGGCTCATCATGTACAAGAGAGTTTATCGTATTTTTATTGCAAAGGCCAAATTTGTTTCCCTGGTAATAACCATAGGTAGCAAAGCAGGTAAGAATATTGGAAATAAGAATGCAAATAAAGAAGCAATATCTTTAAGAATTGTAAAATAGTGGGCACTCTATGTATATTAAAGTAATCAGTATTAACATAGGTTATCTGTCAGTTTTGTGGTCTGCGTCAGGGACAATCATTCCAATTCCTCTGTCTTCATTTTCTGAAACATATAGACTCTGCTCTATCATTCCTATGCCCTCTTTTAGTCATCACCACAGTATTTTTCTGTGTATGTCTACTTCAAAGTGGCTGCATTTTCATGCAGGTTTATAGACTATATTTAAGAATAATCAAGCAGGTATTATTATCTTGAATTTGCAAACTGAAAGTCTTCTACCAATGTGTTTCTATTTCTATGCTCATCTCCCCTTCTTTATTAAATGTGTACTGATTGTGTTAAATTGAATTATGTATTCCTCCAAAAGACATATTCTTAATCTTAATATGCATTTCTGTGAGTGTGAACCCATTTATAAATAGGACTTCTTGCAGATGTTATTTTAGTTAAGGTCTGGCCCAACTGAGTCAGGGTGGGCCTTAATTCGTATTACTGAACTCCCCTATAAGAGGAAAAATTTGAGATACAGGAAATCAGAGGATCCAGGAGCAAGAAGGCAGCAGAAACCAGGAGAGCCGACACAAGAACTGAGAGACAGCCATGTGATGGGAGGCAAGCCAAGGAAACTCCAAGGATGTGACAAGCCAGTACCAAAATGCTACAGACTTTGAGGGGAAAGCATTTTCTTGCTGATGCCTTGGTTTTGGACTTCTGGGTCTCCAAAATAGTGAGCCAATAAATTCCTGTTGTCAAACCAACCCATTGTGTGGTATTAGGCATAACAGCCTGGCAAATGAAAGCAATTACCACTTAAAATTTGATTAGAAACATCTTCCGGTTTAATATTTTAAACTTTCCAACTGTGAATGTTCTAATCTTAATAGGTTCATTTGGTTTTAACCTTTGATACCAATTGTTCTACATACCAAAATCTTGAGTTACATAGCCTTTGAACCACATTGTTATAATCAGCACACATACAATAATTCAATTTCCAGGCATGAGAAAATATATATTGCCTAGGAAATCTAAGAGACCAGTGCTGTCTTAATTATCTATTGCTGTCTTAAAAATTGCTCCAAAATGTAGTGGCTTAAAACAACATTATCTAACAATTTCTGTGAGTCATAACTCTGGGAATGGCTTAGTTGGGTCCTCCAGCTCTGAGTCTCTCACAGGGCCTCAATTAAGGTGTCATCTGGGGCCATAGTCTTCTCAAAATACAAATGGGGGCAGAATCCGTTTCCAAGCTGACTCAATAATTGTTGACAGGATTCATTTCTTTGCAGGCCAATTCTTTGCTGGCTATTGGCTGGAAACCACTCTCAGATCCTTGTTAAATGGGCTTTTCCAAAGGGGAACCCATGACATGGTTGCTTGATTTATTAAAATGAGGAAGTGCAGAGGGAGAGGGAGGATGAGACAGAGAGAGAGAGAGAGAGAGAGAGAGAGAGAGAGAGAGAGAGAGAGAGAGAGAGAGAGAGAGAGAGAGAATGTGAGAATGTGCAAGGGAAAGCAAGAGTGAGTAAGCAGAAGACGGAAGTCATGATCTTGCAACCTGATCCCAAATTTGACATGCCATCACTTTTGCTACACTCTGTTTATTGGGAGTGAGTCACTAAGTTCAGCCTACACTCAGAGAAAGGATTACACAGCTATGAATTCCAGGAGGAAGGGAGCATTGGGGGCCATCTTAGAGGGTAGCCTTCCACAGATACTTCCTATTTTTCAGTTGAATACCAATGTAGGTCAGCCCACTTATTGTAACTTGATTTGAATTACTTTTATTTCCAGATAATTCACTTGCAATGTAGTTAAAATATATGTACTATAGTGCTCTAAAAAAAAGAGATGCTTTTACGTTATGTCAGTTCAAGTCATCACAACAAAAGCAGTAGGCTTGTCTAACAAACAATACTGCACCACTCTTCCTACACATCCGTTTCTTTCATATTAATCTCATATTACAGAATCTACTGGGGAATCATACTATGTACTTGATTTGACCCATCATGGCTAACTTAGTATTCTATATTGTAATTTCAATTTTATTTTAAACTTAGTCTACCAATATAGTTTCTGATTACTCTCCCAAGCAAGTATATACATAGATATCAGCATAACCAAGTCTGTTCCCACTTTAAAGTTGTAAAACACTTCACCCATATCCCGAAATCTTGTTCCTGCCTCATTTTTCCTTGATAGCACCCTGTGCCATTTGACATAGGTAATCTTTAATGTTTAAATGTAAATTCCAGGCAGGCATATCTTCTGTTGGTTTTCTTTAATGCTAGAGCAGGGTCTGTTACACAATGGGCACTAAAAAAATATTTGTTGAATAAAGGAACTGATGACAGTCTACATATGCCTGGAATCATTTAAGTTTTGATTCACTAAAATAATTATTGCTAGGCTGCCAATTTATACAAGGTTCTGCAGATATGCTAGGAAATTAGTTATCTCTTTAGTTTTACAATCCACAATGTTAATGTTCTTTCCAGGAATTTAAATATTTCTCATTAAGGAATAATATGTCTCAGTTTCACCACTTTTAAAATAAAAATAGAATTTTCCTTTTGCAAATTTTAAGCCAACTGCTAAACTTTCTGGTACAAGGCCAGGCAAAAATATAAATAAACCACAACCAAATAACTAACTTTCATTAAGCTTAAGAAGATATACTAAATATTCACACTATGCCATCTTTTCAAATTATGCAGATTTTCTCTTCTAAATATATATATACATAGACATAGACATATATATATATATATATATATTTGAAACAAACGTGCCAATCTATCATTGTATAGAGGGATTGTCAGCAGGATAATAAAAATCACAAATTTAGAAGAAAACCAAGACTTTTTATTCACACAGAAATCTCTCAGACTATTTATGAAGTTATTTTGCTTTTAGGTACAAGATTTTACATCTTGAGATTGTTTCTTTCTGAATACTTTTGTCTCGTTGCAATAACTACCTTGACTACATAGCTCTATTACTTTCCTATTGACATGGCTGACTAAAGGAATAATATTTCTTCCTATCCAATTATTTTCTCTAACACCCAATGCAATATTTTGTTCAAGGAGTCAAGCGAAAATATTAGAAAACTTAATTGACAGAAATAATTATCTAGATAAAAGGTTAATTTCAATACTCATGAATTATTATCATTCCCTTTTCTCTCATATTTATTTATACATTTCATTAACATATGCCTTTATACCTTAATCCATTTTCTCAAATAAAGGGATCTTTTGAGGTAACATTTGTAGCTTCACAATTACTTAGCATCAAGCAACTTTTTAGTTATTTGAAGTCCTGGCTATTTAACTTTAGAGAACAAACTTTGTGATACAGACACTGCTTTCAAAAACAGTTTTGTAAAGAACAATCCCCTAAATATTTAGCTCATTTCTTCTTTTGAATCCAGTTTTCATCTTTCTCTAAGCATCAAAAAGCAGCAAGAACAAAAAGGGAAAGGGCATTATCATTCAGCCCTATGAAACCTCATTGCTATCATTTTCCTATAAACAGGAATGGTTCACCAACCTTCTTTAAAATAAGAGAAATTACCTCCTCTTCCTTAGAAGAGTAACCATTTGCAAACTAAATTGTATTTTCACTAATGGAAATGTATTTGTCCTTTTAGCAACCTCTAGAATATGGGAATGATATATTAAATGGTTTAAGTTATTCTCTGTTTAGTATAAATACCAGAAAAAATTTTAGGAAAGAACAATTCTTTTTTAAAACAAGCCTTGGAACACTATGCATAAAATTTATTGACTTTAATTGCATTTTTAAATTAGTTTGTTTTATTCGTGTGTATGTGTATGTCATTTCTTTGAGTAAAATATTCAAACATTTAAAAAAATAAAAGCACCCCCTCTGCCTCTCATCCTCCTTCCCAGAGTTAACACTTGTATCAACTATGGATGTGGTTTATTATAATAATAACCACCACAACCCACCCAAAACTCTAAATAATGGCTTAAATACACAGGGAGTTAACTATCTTTCATAAGTACTGGTGCCCAAGGACACCTTGAGAGACTAGGACACATTATTATTATTTTTACTCTAGCATCTTGACTCTGGTACTTATTTCTGCTGCCTCCTGGTCACCAAATGGCTGCTGAACCTCCAGGTTTCACATTGGCATTCCAGGCAGGCTATAGGAAGGGGAAGAGGCAACACTGGTAGACTTCCGATTACAGCTCATCAGTCACAATGGTATCACCATTTTATAGCCTCCACAGTAGAGGTATGTATGGGAGAAGAGAGTTGGAAATAGAGGTCAATATCAGCCAACATACAATGACAATTATACAGTTTCTATTATGTGAAATTTTATATATATATACACACACACATATATGTATATATAGGCATTTAAATATGTAACTTCTTTATCTAAAGGATAGAATAAAAGACATAGTTTTATAATTTGATTCTTCTTGTTAAAATGTATATCAGACATTTTTCATCAGCCATATGCAGAGTTTCTTCATACTTTGTAAAGGCTGAAATGGTATTACATTATATAGATATATAATTTTCTTAACCAGGTCCTGGTTGATGGACATTTATATATCTCGATGTCAGTGCTATTATCAATGTGCTAGAGTGAACATCCTAGAACATATAACCTTTTGCACTTGTGTGAGTATATCTTCAGGATAAATTCCTTGTAGAGTAATTGCTGGTGCTGGATTAAAAGGTATGCACATTTTAAATCTTCTTAATGGGGATTTAAAGAGAGATAAAAAGTGGCTTTGCAATTATAATGGGAGGTTATATGTCCAACTTTATGCTAGATAAAAGGGGCAGTTTCTAGTGAAAAACTCAATTTAACTTCTATTATAAACTTGTGTAGTGAAAAATAAAATACAAACATTGTTTCAAAAAGGCTGCCTGTAAAATTTTAGAAGAGACAGGGAAGCTCTAAGGCAGGGTTCTTAACCTTTTTTCTTCCACAGACCCCCTTTGCCAGTCAGGTGAAAACTACAGACCTCTTATACTATAGCCCACACTGTACTGTGCACTATTTAATAAATATATCACACCCATACCAACACATCCCCACAAGAATACTTTCTGAATTTCAATTCAAACTCACGGACCCCTTGTTAAGAACTCCTGCTCTAAGGGAATAAGCAGGGGAAGCTTATACATTCATGACAGTATAAGAAGATGCAAATGTATCTGTCTCAGGTATTGCTCCTTTAGCTCATTTTTTCTAGACTTTAATATGCATACAAATCACCTGTTAAAATCAGGTTCTGATCCTGCAGGTCCAGCACGTATTCTGAGAGCTGACAGTTCCAACCTGCTCCCAGGGGATGTCGGTGTTGCTGGGGGCGAAGTTGAGTTCTTAAGGTGAGAGAAGTGCTAAGCACTAGTTGTGTTTTGCACAAGAGAGCACTCCTTGGGAAGCACCATGCAGATGGGGCCCCAAGCTACATGCACCTCACTGTGTCACTGACACAAGGCCAATTCTAGATCACATTGATTGATGCCAGCACCAGCCTTAAGAGACGGCACTGGTAGCTGTGGCTTGTATGTGTTCATATAGCATAATAGGCATTTGGGACCTACGGTGAGAACTTCGAAAAAATGGGAACAACTTGGAAGATGCTCAGTGGTCGCTAAGAGAAAATACACACAATCGAACACAAAGCAGCCCTTTGGAACTCCCATACATAGTTTGGGTGGGAGGCAGTTGGCGGTGGATTATTTTAAAAGCAATTTTATTGAGATATATTCATATACCATAAATCCATCCAAAGTGTACAATCAGTGGCTTTTAGTATAATTACAAAGTCATGCATTTATCACCACAATCAATTTTAGAACATTTCCATTAATCCAAAAAGAAAACCCCCTATTATTGCTTGACATTTTGAATGATATTTTTTCATTTCATTTTTTCCTCTTTGTCTTCTATATAGGATTTAGTTTATATATTTATATTTATTTGGTGTCCAGGAAAGTAGCTCTACACTTTAAATTTTTTATTTGGAAAGTGTAGTAAGCTGGATGCCTATAATAGGAGACAGGGACAAGGGTTATAGAACTATGAGTTCTTACTTTTATAGTGACACCAATTAAGCCCTGGTCTGATAGAACCTCAAGAAATGTAGGTTATTCTCTCCCTTCAAACTGCTATCTGAAATCCATTAATTTGGGATTCCATTCAGTGCAAAAAATTTGATTGGATTTCATCCAGATCAAAATGGAAAGAAGAGGGATCAGTTATGAAAAAGGAGAGCAAAAGGCTACCCTCTACTTGCAGAAGCTGATGTCACTCCCCTTATTGGAAAAAGATCAGGTGTGGCCCATCACCTTCTCGAACTAAGTTATGAATACTTAGAGTTTCATCTCTTTCTGTTTTGCCTCTACTAATTTTCCCCTCTCACTGCTTCCTCATTCACTGTTACCAAAATATTAAAATGAGAATGGAAAATATTTTGTCAGATGCGGCTCTCTCTTTATCAAAGCATTCCAATGGTAACAGAACACTTGGTAATAACAAAAGGCAGAGGCTAATGTACATCTCATTAGGATGTTGGGACATACTCAGGTAGACTTTCTCTATTGCATCAACATATTCATGACTACTGACCTAAAGAAATGAGACATGTGTGCGTCATTATTCTTGCTTAAAAGTCATTCGTTTTAATTTGAGGTATAGAATGGGAGCTGGATATAGCCTACAGTCCTGTCTTCTTTGGCCAGTACAGGTATTTATTTGTATTGTTTTAAGTTTGTATTTGTCAGCAACATTCAAAACTATGGAAATACCATATGAACATATACATTTTTACCTTGTTTTTAAAAAATGAAGTATCTGGCATCACTGTGTGTATATAACTATGTGACAATTTGGTAGGGCTGAGTAATGTCTGCCTGCTTGGACTGGGCTATGTTCACCATAGTCTCTACCACTCCCTACTGTACTCTCTGGCCAGATTTACTCATTCACTTTGACCTCTGTAGGCAAATATATTTGTGACACTCCTATTTATGTTGCATCCTCTTATTGTGTACCTTCCCCCACCCCCAGATGGCTCCCTCGTCGGCTTGCTCATTGTTTTTTCTTGTTGTTTGCACTCATTGTCTGCACATTGTTTTTGCTTGTTGTTTGCTTGTTGTTTTTTGCTGATTGTCTGTTTATTTTTCTTTAGGAGGCACCGGGAACTGAACCCAGGATCTCCTATGTGGGAGGCAGGGACTCAACTGCTTGAGCCACATCTGCTCCCTGCTTATTCGTTTTTGCTTATTGTCTGCTAGTTGTCTTATTTGTTGTTTGTTTGATTTTTGCTCATTGTCTGCTGGTTGTTTGTCTTCTTTAGGAGGCATCAGGAACCAAACTCAGGACCTCCTGTGTGGGAGGCAGGCACTCAACTGCTTGAGCCACATCTGCTCCTGTGTTTATAAACATCCTCCTGTGTTCAAAAGATCCTCTTTGTTTTCACTCTGTCAATGTACGTCCCTTAACAATGAAAATGCATTCAGAATCTCTTTATGATTAATGGTACACACCCTGGGTGTAAAAAAGTTGTTTCTTTTCACATAATATATGCATGTATTCATTTATACAACATACACTTGTGTATTACATATTTTGTTTAATACTTTAATCAGTAAAGATAGTAAGTTCAACCAACTTGAACCCAGGAAATGACAACTGACCAAAAGTTTCTGTGTATACACAAAAACGAGTGGCATGTAAGCATATATGTGACAGTTGTCTATTGCTGAGTAACAAATTACCATATATTTGGCAACTTGAAAAAACACCCATTTATGATCTCACAGTTTCTGAGGGTCAGGAGTCTGAGCATGGTTTTACTGGGTACTCTGACCAGGGTCTCACAAGGCTGCAATTAAGGTATTGGCTGGGGCTGCATTCTCATCACAAGCTTGAGGAAAGATCTGCTTTTGAGCTCCTGCACCTGTCGGAAAAATTCATTATCTTACAGCTGTAAGCCTGAGTGCCCCAGCATTTGCTGGCTGTCGACTGTGATGGTTTCTTGCGACACTGCCCTAACTGTAAGTCCTTTCACAACATTGCTGCTTACTTCTTCAAAGCCAACAAGGGAGAAAGAGTCTCTTCAACTTCAGGGAGGATCCAGTCCCTCTTTCAGGGATTTCACCAGATTAAGTCAGACCCGCCCAGGATAATCTCCCTTTCGATTAGCTCAAAATCAATTGATTTATGATCCTTACTTATCTCTGGAAAATCCCTTCACCTTGCTACACAATATGACAGTCAAAGGAGTGGCATCCCATTACCTTTGCCATTTTCTATTGGTCAGAAGCGAGTTACAGGTTCTGCTGACACTTAGGAGGAAG
Organism: Dasypus novemcinctus; assembly: GCF_030445035.2. Lineage (NCBI taxonomy): Eukaryota > Metazoa > Chordata > Mammalia > Cingulata > Dasypodidae > Dasypus > Dasypus novemcinctus. The sequence goes on along the minus strand of NC_080704.1, from coordinate 32,000,141 downwards.
AGATTACACAGTCTTGGACACCACAGACCAGGGACCACAAAGGCCATCTTAGAATCTATCTGTCAAGTTTACACACTTTATTCATGAGGGACTCTTATTCAGAGGCACTTTTAGACACCTTTGTAATGAGTTTGGTCATCTAATTTCTAAGCCACATAAGATTAGAAGCAGAGCATTAGAAACAAAGGTTTCAGCTGGATGCAGTCATTGTGACATGATCAAGATCTCATGCTCTGCTGCTAAGAAACAAAAGGAAACAAATCTATAGAAAATGATATATAAAAGCCCCAAAGGTAAATATACTGAAAACACGCAGTACAGGAACAAGTTTTTCTACCAATTCCCATTCACCCAGAAGGTATGAATGTACGACAGCACAACACAATAATTTATTTTAATAATGATGATAACCTACAGCCATTGAGCAAAAAAATAATGTTTGGAATACTCTATTTAAGATGCTGAATTTCTTCTTGATTTTAAAAATGTTTTCCTTAAAAAATTAATGCACACAAATTTTGATGCCAAATTGCCCCATGACACTAAACATTTGTGATAACAAACATGCTTTTGTATGCATAAATATATACACTTGAGTATATATTATCATATAGAGGAGAGAAACAATCTTGTGGCATACCATAGAGGACAGAGAGGAAATCATAGAGGAAGACTAATTTTTGCTCAATGTAAGCTAGCCTCCTCTGTTAATTGAAGATATGCAACAATGAAATGAGGTGCCTTCTAGTGGAACTGAACTTGCGCTCTCTGGAAAAGTATAATCACAGGTTGATTTATCATCTTTCTGGGATCTCTAAACACAGATGCTAGTTTTGTTGGTTAGTTAGACTAGATGAGTTTTAGTGACTCTTCTGACTTTTAATTCCTTTGTCAGAAAGGTTTGACTTGGCAATCTTTACAAAGATTCCAAAACTCCTTAGGACAGAGGTCCAATTCTCTTGCATACTTTAAGCTACCTTGCTAGTTAATGGAGTTTTGGAGACCACAGGTGATAAAAGCTAAAACTGCACTTGGGAATGCCCAAAGTGCTATAAAATGCCTTTACATAGTCCAGGAGGGAAGAAAGAATTCCATTAGCAGAGAGGGCGTATAGGTCTTTCAATTGACTTCAGAGCACAGAAGGACAAGAAAATGGGCAGAAAGCAGAATCCAGCTGAATAGCCACTTTCAACCTAATTTCTACACCTCCTCCTTCTTCTGTTGAGCTGCTAAGAGGGCAGTCTCGGCATATGGAAGGGCTATATAGTGTCTCCAACAATTCTACTTGCTAATTTGGAGCAATCTGGACACATATTACATGATTTTCAGCAAGAGTTAGGAATATGATTTTTAACCTCTCAGTGTAATGCCTATCAATATTGTAAAGAAAGAATCTGGCCTTTTAATTAATTTCTTTGTTGTCAATATGCAAAATTCACACATATAAGCTTCCTCTGCACTATGTTCTGCCTTCCTTGTCTCTGCAATGATGGCACACAAATGTTCTCACACATGTGGGGATTTTTTTGAAACGCATTTAGAAATAATGCATGCTTACAAACATTATCTCCCTTTGCAGTGTTCCAGACTGCATGTGTACCTTAGGGTTGAGAATGTTGGCTGTAAATTTTAATTTTAATTTTCTTCTGTTTTTATTTGTTTCTTATTTTTTGAACTACATAGAGCTAATAACAATAAAGAGAGAACTTAATCTCCTTTAACAGTTCCTTTATGAACCCATATAGCTTTACGCACATATTGTTTGCATTGCCATGAACTGAAAATCTCATTGCCACAGCTTTACAAGGGTTGTCGCTGTGAGATAATGTTAAACTCTGTGTGCTTTCTGGCTTAAAGACTAAGGGGAAAATCAAGTTAAATTCTTTAGACATTCTCACTTTTAATATTATTAAGATTTATAACACTGAGACCGGGACAATTACAGTGTTATCAATATTGGGAAAATATTCAACTATATTTGGCTTCTGGCTTCAAACAATCCAAGTTAAGAACAAGTTAAGAACAAAAGTTATTTTCATTCAGAGAAAGATCTCTGTCCCTGAAAATGGGGTTTGTTTCTGCTTTGTATTTCTCATCTCTCTCAGAGTCTAGTTATATAAAGTTCATTTTCCTGAATTCCTTTTGAAAAATTATTAAATATTTACATATGAATTTCACGGACCCTGACTACCTACATGAACTGAAGAGAAATGCTTCAAGGTCTATGTACTTAAACATTAAGTTTGTTGTAGAAGAAGAATGATTAAAGATAAAGCTAGAAAGATGGTGGTTGGTTGGTACAAGTTTATAAAGAGGTTCTATAAAGTAAGGAGTTTCTGCAAAGGATGGTGTATTAGCTAAAGAGTGCTGATGCAAAGTACCAGAAATCAGTTGGCTTTTATAAAGGGTATTTATTTGGGGTAGAAGCTCACAGTTGCAAGGCCTTAAAGAATCCAACTCAAAGTCCTTTTCTCACCAGTCTGTTGCCAGTCTCTGCAAGGTTTCAGCCCTCCTTCTTCCTCTTAAGACTCTGAGTCCCAGCTCCTTCTGATCTAGCTGTAGGCTGGTGTAGGGCTTATTTCTTTCTGGGCTCAGCTGCTCTGTTTTCTTCACAAGGTCAGATGTAAACTATCAGACAAATGGCTCCTCTCTCCCTTGGGGCTCCAGGATCAAAACCAACAAGTTTCTCTCTAGCTTCATCTTCTGTATCTTCTCCTGTGTGTCTTCTTCAGGGAGCGCCCATTTATATCAGCCCACAGAGGGGGTGGGGACTCAACCCTGGGTCACACTCAACTGACATGGTCGAATCAAAGCCTTAATCTTAATTTAATCAGGTAAACATAAAACCTTTGAATTTAATACAGTCAAAGCGTATCATGCCCAGAGGAACAGACCAGTTTACAAACATAATCAATATCTCCTTTTGGAATTCATAAATAAATCAAACTGCCACAGATGGCTTCTTGAGGGAGATTGGAGGCAGGGAGACCAGTTGGGAGGCTATTTCAAAATAAGATCAATGTGAGCTGTAATTTATGCATTGTTCATTACAGGGTTGGCTTTTTGCTGTGCACTTTGCACATTCATACCTTTGTAAAATGTGTCAGGTAGTCACTATTATCTCCATTTTACAGAAAACATGAATAAACAAAACATCTCATAAGCGCCATTAATGTGTCTAACACATGTCAATTTGACTATTCAGCCTTGGCTATTCCCACCTCAATCTGCTTTTACTCATGATTTTGTGGAGATGAAGAAGAGATCTTTGTCAACTTGTATGACAGTAGTTTTAAAGAAATGTTCAGGCTTTTCATTTTTCTTCACTATGTTCATTATTTCTACATTCGTATTAATGTCTCTTTTTCATACAGAAAGCTAACAAATTTGACCCTTTCTAGGATCAGACCCATTCTGAAAACCTGCAGGTACAATGCTTAAGTAGCAAAACACAGGTTTTATTATAGCAGAATGTTATAATAAAAATAAAATTTGTACATTATAATGTATAAATTTTAAAAATTCTATTACAATGCATTTTATTTTTTATTTAATTTTTTAAAGAGAAGCTTTAGATTACATAAATGTTACCTCAAAAACATAGGGGATTCCTATACACCCCACCTCACTCCCTCGTCCACTTTCCCCCATTAACAACATCTTTCATTAGTGTGGTACATTTGTGACAACTGATGAACACATATTTAAGCATTGCTACTGACCATGGTCTATAGTTTACACTTTGCACTGTACAATTTTGTAGGTTTTGACAAAATGTATAATGGTTTACTGTATCCATCATTCAAAGTCATGCAGGACAATTCCAATGTCCCGAAAATGCCCCCATTGCCCCCATATTACACCTATTCTTCCCTCTCCCTCCCCTCAGAACCTCTGGTGGCCACTGCCTTTACATCAATGATACAAGTTCTTACATTGCTAGAATAATAGTAAGTCTGCTTTAGTCCATAGCTTCATTCCCCACTTAAGTTTGTTCATTCTTCAATCTTGAGGATTTGGGGATGGTGAAGCCCAGTCTGTTTCTGACTGAGAGGGGGCTTAGATCCCAAGGGGTAGATGGATGAAACTGTCTTGCTTGCAGTTGTGAATACTCTCTTGTTTTTTATTGGGATGTGTGTTGTCCATCATCATACTATAGTTAGTTGTCCTGGGTGAGTCTAGTGAACTGGTGAGTAGGTGTTGAAACTCTGCTGAGAGTCAGGACTCAACTGGCAAATGAACAGACCAAAGACTTAAATCTCTGGGACTTAAGTTTAACAAGTATCGTGCCAATTATAGGTTCAAATAAAAGGGGCAGAAGAGCCATGTGTAGGTAAATTATACATGAGTCTAACTCTGTTACACCGGAGAGCATATATTCCAAAGTAAGGCCCCACTGACGGGGTACCAAATTCCTGAGATTGTCTGCCCTGCCTATAGTGTCTAGATGTCTCTAGAGCCCTCAGGAGCCCTGCTGTTGGAGGCACTGTTTACTTTGGCAGTCAATGAGATCCTGAGACATGCATAAATGTAACTTCTGGAATGACCTCCTGGCTTACTTTGAAATCTCTTAGCCTAAAAACTCGTTTGTATTTAATATTTCCCCCTTCTGGTCAAGATCTTTTCCCAAATGCATTGCTAGTTGGTGCTTGGTAATAAGCCCATGGTGCCAGGGAGTCTTATCCTTGGGAGTCATGTTCCACATCAAGGGAAGGTAGTACATTTATATGCTGAGTTTGGCTTAGAGAGAGGCCACATTTGAGCAACAAGGAGGCTTTCAGGAGGTAGCTCTTAGGCAATATATAATACTAGGCTAAGTTTCAATTTCATTAGAAAAGGTTCATAAGTACAATCATCAATATTAAGGGCCTGGTGTAATGGTCCGTCCTCCTTTGCTAGGCATGGCCCATGTACTAGAGGGATTCTTGCCAGTCTTTTAGAGAATGCAGCAGAACTTCCCAGGATGGGGATTCAATATTCTTTCAGTTATTGTGTGGGTATCCACCCACAGAGACAATGCCCCATGACCACTTGAACATATTCATATGCCATAGAGGCATGCCCCAGTTGCACACCTCCCCAAACATCTTCCCATCACTGACACCCCATACCAGTGATCTTCTCCTGCCACAGTTGTGACCCTTCTGTGATCCCAAACCTCCCCAAAAACAAAGCCAAAAAAATAAACAAATAAAAATAAAATAAATTACAAATAAAACTCAAATAAATGCAAAACACAATAAAATAATTTTTTTGCCTTTCATCACTGTAAGATCTTTTGTCTTTTATGTTTAAAAACTATTATTTTAATAACTCAATAAATTAAGAATAATGCAGAAATATGAGTGTTTTATTGCTACATGCTGGTTTAGGAACACAAAGTCTGTGTTCATAATGCTAAATTTATCTAGATGTTCTCTAATCACAGAGAGTATTTGGTAAAGTTAAAATGATTCAAGTAGACAGGATGCTCACAAAATTTTTGTGTTTAGTGGACAGAATGGGTTCCACTCCACCACTCTTAATTAAAATCAAGTATGAAATTTAGAATTTGAGAAAATAAATTGGAATAAATAAGATAAAAAGTAGAATTGCTTTCAAATAATAAAATATATTTCCATTAATATACATAGCTATAATATATTTTCATTTTCTTAATTACATTGTGATATTCTTTAATTTAATCCTAAGAAACATTCAAACTATTTTTCCTAATACATGGCAGCTACTTGTATAAGAAAAACCTTTAAAAATCAACTAATATATTTTCTTATGCAATAAAGGACCCTTCTTTAACTGGAGAAAGCAGAGGAATAATTGCAATGAATGGTTATTTTACACACAAATATATATATATATATATATAAAACATATATATAATATATATGACATGTAATGCATAATATATTATATAATGTGTACAATATAGTGTGTAATATAACAATAACAGTATGGTAACACATAAGTGATAATAATATAATGTGTGATATATCATAAATAGCAATAAACAAGACTATATACCATATACCATACAATAATACAAATATTACGTTGCTATATTACATAATATGGGGTAGAATATATAATAACTTATATTTAGTATAGTATATAATACCGAATTTTAGCATATAGTATATAATACTTATATATGCAGATAATATGTTTTATATAATGTATGTATGTGATATATATATAAAATAATACATTTTATGTAATGCATTTCTCCTTTTGTGTTCATCATTTTTTCATACCAAGATAAAATAGTTATGTTTTTCCAGATAAACATGATCTGAAAATGATGATTCTCACTCTCCTCTCATTTTTCTCTTCCTTTCTCACTTTAATTGACATTAAATGTAAGTGTCCTAATCACATTTCCTGCCATTTTTTGTCTGCCTCTGCATTTCAAAATATAGTCTTAAATTCTTAACTGTTATCGCCCTTAAAGTGCTGTATGTGCATTTACCCTTTCAAAAAATTTAACAGAGTGTTACTGAAGAGAGCAAAAGGGAACAATATCTTTGAGTGTCAATTATCTATGATGGTTAGGATCATGTGTCAACTTGGACAGCTAATGGTGCACGGTTGTTTGGTCAAGCAAGCACTGGCCTAACCTTTAATGTAAGGACATTTCATAGGCTTAAATCAGCAGTTAGTTGTTTGCATCTATGCCTGATTACATCTACGATCACTGAGGAGATTACCTTCAGCAATAAGAGAATCTCCTCCAATCAGGTGAAGACCTTAGAAGTGATGATTTCAGCAGTCAGAAAGGAGAATTTCCATTTCTACTTATGCCAGCAAGGCCCTCCTGGAGAATTCATTGAAAACCTTCATCAGAGTTCCCAGCTTGCAGCGTGCCCTACAGAATTTGTACTTGCACATCCCCACAGTCATGTAGGATGATTTCATAAAATCTCATAATATTTATAGATATCTTCTGTCAATTCCATTTCCCTAGAGAACACTGACTCATATATCTGCTAAGTTATTTACATAGGAAATCTAACTGAATCCTCACAACATCCTGTGAGAGACATATCATTACAAATGGGTTATCAATGCTTGGATAATTACCTTTTCCAATGTCTTGCTAGGATTTGAACCCAAGTATATTTAATGCAAATATAATTCTCCTTGCACTATACTATATTACCATTGTAGCATGGTTTATGTAATGCAACATATACCATTATATACAAGGAATAACTGGTAGTATATATTTCTCAGAAAGGCATAAAATAAATATCCAGGTTGGATAAAGTAAATAATTTCTGCCATACTTTCAGATAAAACTTGGAAGAAAAAGAGGATCTGAAGCGATCTTACTTATACTGCTAGCACAGTAATTACACTGAGTTCTACTCTCCATGAAGAGTTTAGCTAGCTTGTGACTTTTATCTTTTATCTGTAGTTTGAAGGAATCAATAGCAATCTACAGATTCCTCCATTACTTTGAGTCATTATCATCCCATGTTATTAAGAAGAATCTCAGAAATTCATATTAAACCTAAACTTTCTAACCTTGTGTTTTCATCATTACATAAGATTGATATTGAAGGTGGTTCTGAGAACTATCCAACCTTGTAATAGAAGGTTATTTTAGGAAGGTACACTGTATTAATCCCAGCTTGGGTTATTGATGTTAACATGAGGGAATGAGGAATTTGAGGAAGGTATGACCTTAAGATAAAACGACCCTTCTGCTGGAAAGGGAATACCCTAGAGGAGCTCTTGTTTTAGGGATAATTAATATGTAAGATGAATAATCTCAGTTTGCTCATACCTTATATTAAGCTTCCAAACACTGAATTGTCCTTTATCTAGAAAATCAGAATAATAGCAATAATAGCAATAGATCCTAATATACCAACTTAGGACCTGGCAATTATGTGAACATATTCAATAAACTGAGAAGAAATGATGGACATTTTTGCTTCGTCCTTTATATCCTGCTATAAGAGGGGGACTTTTAGATTGCTTGTTGTATTTCATTGTTCCATTTTTATTGTCTTGGTGTCTCTTTGGCCTCTAACTTGACATTATGTCCTAGCAATTTAATACCAATAATAAACCAACTAATTCTATCATTAACAGCTTTCACAACCCAGAATCTATGCATTTGCATGGGTTAATTAGTAAGTTTATATTTGAATAAATGTTTATTGAACATTTGCATGTGTTTCTTTTAGAAATTAAAGGATAAAGACCCTCTCAGTTTATAGTTGATTTGCAGATTTTTTTCAGAAGTATTTCTCTTTCTCTCGCTCCTTGCTTTCTACTAAGATTTTAGCTCAGAATCTACTATCAGTTTCTTTTTGTTTTATGAGTTCTTGTGGACAAGGATTGATGGTGTAATGAATGGAAGAAACTACAGGATGGTAGAGAGGTTTGTAGAGTCATTATCACACACTGACATTTAAAAATAACTCTTAAATTTGAAGAAATTATCTTACAAATGTAATTCCTTTTTCCTAGTGTATTTTAGATGGTTTTAAACAGAAGTTAAGAGCTAAGGAATTTGAATATCTCCTCAAAAAACTTTCAAACATCACTTTTGAAGAAGCCGAAGAAATAAAGTGAGATTCTTTTTTCAGATAGATAGTAGAGGGTGGATTGGCATAGGGTCATTACAATTCAATTAAAGAAATATATATGGAAAGATTGAGAGTAAAAAGAAACAAACATGGCAGAAATGACTATATCTCTACTTCCACAACCAATTCAATATACAAAAAAACAATTAAAGCCCAGTTTTTTAGTAAATTATTCTTCCCTATATCTCACCTAACAAGGATGAGTTTCTCCCATTAGCGCCCTTATAAGCATTTATTCTGTGCAAATTCTCTTGATAATAAACCATATATGGCTCAAAGATATGTTATTATACTATTTTTACAAGATTATTTTAATGTTTACTTACATATTTATTTTAAAATCCTACCCCTAATTAGAGCACGAACTTCTCCACAGGAGCCATGAATTGTCAGATATGGTAATCCCTAAAGTACTTAGCACAGCCTCTTGCCCATAGACAGTAGTAAATAAAATGTGAGTGACATGGTCATCTGGAAAAGATTAAAAAGTACTTAAAAGAAATATAGAGAACAACCAGAAAGATGGTGGCAGAGTAAGGAGCTCCTAGAGTAAGCTCCTGCTACTGGACAGTTAGTAATCACACAGAGCTATCTAAGCACTTGTTTGGGGGGCTCCAGGAGACCAGAGGAGCATCCTGCAGAATCCTTGAAAGAATGGAAGGAGGAGGCTGCCCATGTGCAAAGAATAGTCATAAGTAGAGCGCTCCACACCATGGAGGCTGGTGCCCATCCTCCACTGGAGGCACAAGCTACTTTGGGGGCTATTCCTCGGCTGGAATTGAAAGCTCCACTTCCTAAAAATGGGGGAATAATGGGAAATCTACCAGGGCAACTGAGGTCATCTTGGACTTGCACTGCACAGATTGCTACCCACACCTGCAGCTTCATCACCACCCCAGGTGGGGGAGAAAGGGCTGGGAATTTTCATCACTCTCTCTGGGTAACTACAACCTAGGCCTGTACATCTCGGATTTTTACTCACAGCTGTGGCTCTGTCCCTACCCCTGGCAAAGGAGAAAGTTGGGAGAAGCTACTTTGGTGCCTGGGGCAACAAGGGCAGCTTGAGCCTCCACAGCATATAGCACCAACTACATCATTTGCTCCTCCTACACAAACAGCAAGGAAGAAAGGGCAAGAAGCCCTAAACTAAAGAGAAAAACTGCACCCAGAATAAATAGATCTAGTGAGTCAGATGCCAAGACACCAACAAAAAATTACAATCCACACCAAGAAACAGGAAGATATGGCCCAGTTAAAGGAACAAGATAAGCCTCCAGAAGACATAAAGGAGTTGAGACAACTAATCACAGATGTTCAAACAAAATCTCCTTAATAAATTCAATTAGATGGCTAATGAGATTAAGGATATTAAGAAGACGTCGGATGAACACAAACAAGAATTTGAAAGCAAACATAGAAAAATAACAGATCTTATGGGAATGAAAGGTGCAATAAATAATAAAAAGTCCATTTAATAACAGATTTGAGGAGACAGAAGAAAGGATTGGTAAGTTTGAAGAAATGGCCTCTGAAAGTGAATATACAAAAGAGTAGATGAAGAATGGAAAAAGTTGAACAAGGTCTCAGGGAACTAAATGACAGCAAAAGGCATGCAAACATGTGTCATGGGTGTCCCAGAAGGAGAAGAGAAGGGAAAAGGGGCAGAAGGAATATTTGAAGAAATAATGGTAGAAAATCTCCCAACCCTATTGAAGGACATAGAGATCCCTGTCCAAGAAAACAACATACTCCCATCCAAAAAAATCGGAATAGACCAACTCCAAGACACAGACCAATCAGAATGTCAAATGCCAAAAACAAAGAGAATTCTGAAAGCAGCAAGAGAAAAACAATGAATAACAACTAAGGGATACTCAATACGAAGAAGTGCTGATTTCTCACCAGAAACCACGGAGGCAAGAAGATAGTGGTCTGATATATTTAAGATACTACAAGAGAAAAACTTCCAGCCAAGATTCTTATATCCAGCAAGACTGTCTTTCAAAAATGAGGGCAAGATTAGAGTATTCACTGATAAAGAGAAACCAAGAGAATTTCTAAGCAAGAGGCCAGATTTTCAGGAAATACTAGAGTGTGTGCCAGAGCCTGAAAAGAAAATACAGGAGAGAGAGGCCTGGAAGAGAGACTAGTAATGAAAATTATATCAATAAAAGTAAGTAAAAGTATCAAAAGAGTGGTGAAAATAAAATACAACAGATAAAACCCAAATATTCAGGAATAAACTTAACCAATGATGTAAAACACTTATATTCAGAAAACTAATACTCATTGTTTAAAGAATAAAAAAGGCCTAAATAATTGAAAGAACATTCCATGCTCAAAGTTGGAAGACTAAATATCATTAAGATGTCAATTCTACTGAAATTGATATACAAATTCAATGCAATCCCAATAAAAATTCCACCAGCATTTTAAAAAATAAATGGAAAACACAATTATCAAATTTATTTGTAAGGGTAAGGGGTCCTGAATAGCCAGAAACATCTTAAAAAGGAAAGCAAAATTGGATAACTCTCATTTCCAGGCTTTAAGTCACATTACCTAGCTACAGTGGTAAAAACAGCATGGTACTGCCATAAGGACAGACACATAGACCAATGAAACTGGACTGATGGTTCAGAAACAGACCCTCACATGTATGGTCAAGTGTTTTTGGACTAGCTTGTCAAACCCACCCAGCTCAGGCAGAACAGTCCATTCAACAAATGGTGCTGAGAGAACTGGATATCCATAGCCAAAAGAAGGAAAGAGGACCCCTATCTCACACCTTATACAAAAGTTAACTCAGAATGCATAAAAAAAATAAAGCTTCTACAAGAAAATGTAGGAAAATATCTTCAAGACCTGGTGTTAGGTTGTGGATACTTAAAGGAGATAAGAGGAGGACTGAGATGGACTACTGCTATTTAATGATGTTTAATGTATGTAGAAATCTTAATTAGCTTTACTGTAAAAGTGTGGAAATGTACAGAGTTGATGGTAACACATTATAGTGAGCAACAGCTGGTTTATGAACGGGAATGTGGCTGAAAATGATAGTCTAGGGATGTAAATGCCATTTAACAGAATGCTAGAGAATAATCTAAGAATTGAAAAGCACAGTAAACCCAGAGGTGAATAAGAATTGCGGTTGATGGTACAAACGCAAGAGTGTCCTTTGTGAACTAGAGCACATCATTATTTCAGGGTGGTGGGAATGTGGAGAAGCACAGGAAAAATACAACTGGAGTGACCTATGAACTGTGGTTAACAGAAATAATGTACTATTCTTGCATCTATGCCAAAAATGTACTGTGTTGCTAATGGGGGAGTATGGAAAAAGTGTACCAAATGTATCCTATGGATCTGGTAATAATAGGATGATACTATCTCATAATCTGTAACAAATGTTCCACCATGGTGTGATGTATTGATACAGGGGTGTTTTTTTTAGAATTCTGCACATGTGCATGATTTTTTTTGTAAGTTTACACCTTCATTATAAAAATATATTTTAAAAACAATAATAGGATGGGTTGGGGGAAAATACACCAAATGTAATATAAGAACTATAATTAGTAGTAAGATTTTGACAATCTTCTTTCATAATTTGTAACAAATATCTCAAGACAATGCAAGGTGTTGGTGGAGGGATGATGTATGGGACCCCTGTATGACATTATGCATGTTTGCTTTGTAAGTTCACAACTTTTATTATATACTTATTGTTTATGCATATTCATGTATAAATGATATACAAATAATAATAGGGGAAAATACTTCGGTTAGTAGTAATATTTTGAGGATGCTCTTTGATCATTAGTTAAAAATATTTAACAACAATGCAAGGTATTGGTGGTAGGGTGAGGTATGAGAGCCCTGTATTATGTTATGTATGTTTGTTTTGTAAGTTCACAACTATTACTATAAACTTATTGTTTATGAATGTTCATGTATGAATGACATACTTCAAAAAATTAAAAAGAAATACAGAAAAATAACACACTGCTATGATAGAAACAGGACTAAATTTCTCATAAATTAAAATGGAGGAAATTAACCAGTTAAAATGGATTATCATGCAGGCTCTAAAAATACATACATACTGGCAATGGGGTTGGTGTATGCTCCAGAGACTTGAATCTCTGGACTGTCTATGTGCTGGCTGAGCCCTGAGCCTCAGCAGAGATGCAACAGCTACTCTCCAGTTCCTTGGACTTACCCATACCAGGGAACCGAGAGAATCTACAACTGCAAACAGGAGAATCCCATCCATCAGCCATGTGGGATCTAAGCATCCTCTCAATTTAGAGGTGGAGTGGACATCGCCATCCCAGGGTCCACAGGATGGAGGAATAAAGTATGGATTAGAGTGGACTCACTGGTATTCTACTATAGAATTATTGTGACTCTAGCAATGGAAGAAATTCTATCATAGATGTGGAGACAGTGTCCACGGGAGTTGCTGAGGGCAGGGAGAGGGAAGAAGAGATGTGATGTGGGGGCATTTTCTGGACATGGAGCGGTCCTGAATGATATTGCAGGGACAGATGCAGGACATCATATAGTCTGCCATAACTCACTGAATGGACTGGGGGAGAGTGTAAACTACAATGTAAACTATAATTTCTGTGGTGTAGCAGTGCTCCAAAACGTATTCATCAAATGCAATAATGTGCCACACTGATGAAAGAGGTTGTTGATGTGGGAGGAGTGGAGTGGGGTGGGGAGTGGGGTATATGGGAACCTCTTATATATATTTTTTTTAAATAACTTTTTTGCATCTTTCTTTTTAAATTTATTTCTCTCCCCTTCTCCCTCTCCCCGTTGTCTGCTCTGTGTCCATTTGCTATGTCTATTCTGTGTCCGCTTTGCATTCTTGTCAGCAGCACCAGGAATCTGTGTCTCTTTTTGTTGCATCATCTTGCTGCATCAGCTCTCCGTGTGTGTGGCACCACTCCTGGGCAGGCTGCGTTTTTTTGTGTGTGCGGGGTGGCACTTGTGGGGCACACTCTTGTGCGTGGGGTGTGATCTATGTATCTTTTTAAAAAAGACAATAAAAAATCCATACATATACATACAAGAGTGGCAGCTAAAGCATTAGGAAAAGCAAATGTTTAAAGTAAAAGGATGGGAAAGCAATATCAGGCAAATAGTAACCATAAAAATGGCTGACATAGCTGGATTATAAATGGGATTGTGGCTGAAAAGTGTAGTGTAGGGTTGTAAATATCAATTGAAAGAAAGAGAATAATCTAGGGACTGAATAACACAGTGAACCCAGAGGTGGATGAGAATTGTGGTTAATAGTACAAATGCAAGAATGTCCTTTTGTAAACTAGAACATACGTATGCCATTATTGCAGGGTCATGGGAATGTGGAGAAACATAGGAAAAATGTAACCTATGGACTATAGTTAACAGCAATACTGCAATATTCTTGCATCAATACCAAAGATGTACTGTGTTAATAATGGGGGGATATGGAAAAAATATGCCAAATGTAGTGTGGACCACAGTTAGTGGTAATAGTCTGATGATAATATCTCATAAATCTGTAACAAATGTTCCACAATGGAGTGGTGTGTTGGTGTAGGGCTGTTGTATGGGAATTCTATACATGTACATGATTTTTTTATAAGTTCACAACCTCTGTAATAAAAATATATTGAAAATGGCTGACATTTTTATATTATAAACAAATAAAATAAATTTTATGAAAAAAGGCATTAATAGAGATGGAATGGGCAACTGTAACTCACCAAAAAAGATAAAAATTCTAAATATTCTTTTTTCTTTCAGGTCTCCTTTCTTTTCCAGTTCTGATGTTCCTCCTTTGAAGTCGCTAATTCTGTCTTCAACCAATTCAAATCTGCTCCTACGTGCCTCTAATGTATTTTTAATCTCATCCATTGTGTCTTTCACTCCCATAAGGTCTGCTACTTTCTTTGCAGGCATTCAAATTGTTCTTTATGCTCTCCCAGTGTCTTCTTAATATCCTTTACTTCTTTAGTAAAATTTTCTATAAATTCTTTGAAGTGTTTTAGGAGAGTTGTGTGATTATCACTGATTAATTATCTTAAATTCTGCACCTCTTCTGCATATTTGGTTTGTTCTCTTGTCTGGGCCATCTCTTCTTCCTGCTTCCTGATGTCTAGGCATCTGAATATGTTGGGGAATTTACTCTGATAGCCACTTTCTCTCTCTTGCCTATTGTTTTTTTTTCTCACAGCTTTTCTTTGATATTTGGTTCAACTTGTTTTCAGTCTTTAAAATTGTCCAGCTCAAGTTTTAAGAATCGGGACAGGGACTCACTAGTGGGGTGTAGATTTTCTCCCAGGGGCTGGCTACAGAGAGCGTGAACAGTTTTTGTCCATGCAATTTCTAGACCAGCCAGCAGATGGCACTAGTTAGTTCACCATTCCACTGAGGTGTTTCAGTCTAGGCTTTCCTGTGTTCCTGTGGGCTCTACTGGCCAAATTCACTGAAGACAAGCACCCTGACCTCCCCTCCCTTTTCCCTTGAAACAGCTGACACAAAGGAAGACCTGTGGTTCCCTCTTAGTTGGCTGCAGCAAGCCAGGGGTCTTAACCCAGCTTAATATCTTGGGGGTAGGGTAGGGGAGCCCTTCCCAGCTGCCACAGAGGCTTGGTAGCTCATGTTTGTCCTTTCAGCTTCTTCGTCTCTCTGTCCCTCACCCTCCTGGGAGTTACATAGCAGTGGTCTGCTGACCTCTGAAGCAGGTCCCTTGAGCAGCTTTTGGTTCTTTTTCTGTTGTATTTGTAGAGCATTCAGCTCTGCTTGTTAGTCCATCACCATCTTCCCACAATCCTCTATCACCACTTTACAGCCACCAGGCTTTGCTTAGTTATTCCATGGGAAATTGCTGAGCTCAGATGGAAGAATGTCAGGGAGGTTTAGTGTGGGTTTCTGGAGGTTCTAACCAAGTTCTGCCAGTTATTTGTGAATGATTTCCTATGGATGATTTTGGGTTTGGGTCATGACTTAAGATGCAATCCCTTGCCTTTGCTCCCAAACCCACTAGCAGATTTTAATTATTTCTTTCAAATGCAGACATTCTGAAAGCTAGAAGCTTCAGTAAAGATGGAGCATGGGACGTAGCCACAGGCTCCTCTCCACTCAAAGGCTTCTTTCAACTACCCCACACCAAGGCAGCAGGTTAAAAATCACAGGGTCTCTGGGAAACTTCCCAGTCTGGCAATCTGGGGCCAGTCCCATTCTTCACTTTCCTAGCCCAGGAAACATGCTGAAACATTTGAGAATCACTGGCATGAAGGCAGACATTACACTTCTAACAAGATAAACGCCTTAGGGAACTGAATGATGATTCGAAATGCACTAACATATACTTTACTGGTGTCCCAGAAGGAGAAGAGAATAAAAAAGGGGAAGAAAAATATTTGAGGAAATAATGACTGAAAACTTCTCAACCCTTATGAAGGACACAAATATCAATATCGAAGAAGGACAATGCACCCCAAACAGAATAAATCCAAACAGACCTACCCCGAGACACTTATTATTCAGAATGACAAATATCAGAGATAGAGAGGATTCTGAAAGCAAGAGAAAAGCAAAGCATCACATACAAGGGAAACCTGAGTGCAGACCTCTCATCAGAAACCATGGAGGAGAGAAGAAAGTGTATGATGTATTTAAGATATTGAAAGAGAAAAGCTGCCAGCCAAAAATTCTGTATCCAGCAAAGCTCTCCTTCAGAAATGAGGGTAAGTTCAAAGTCTTCACAAACAAAAACTGATAGAATATGTTACCCAAAGACCAGATTTACAAGAGATACTAAAGGGGGTGTTGCAGCCTGAAAGGAAAAACAAGGGTGAGAGATTTGGAGAAGAGTTTAGAAATGAAGGTTATTAGGAATGGTTAAGTAAAGAACAAGAAGACAGATAATAAAACAATATGAAAACAGAGAAGCAAAGGACAAAATGGATGAAGTAAGTAATGCCTTTACAGTAAAACACTGAATGTTAATGGATTGAATTCCCCAATCAAAGGACATAGACTGATAGAGTGAATAAAAAACATGAGCCATCTATATGTTGCCTGCAAAAGACCCACTTCAGACATAAGGACACAATCAGGTTAAAAGTGAAAGGTTAGAAAAAGGCATTCCATACAAATAGCAACCAAAAGAGACCTGGAGTAGACCAGATAAATGTAAAATAACATTATAGTATATGAATAATAATTACTCAGTGAAACTAGCAAATTTTTCCTGTGATCAGTATTCTATAAGTTTCTTCAAACAAAATAAACACTTACTTTTAATTGAGAAGGCCTGGAAAGGAGATATTTTTTTGGATACTTCATTTTTCTTTAAACCTTTATTATGCATACTTGTTAAAACAATCCATCTGGATCAATAATGATTTAGCATGACTACTGTGGAAAAAGATTTTTGAGTTTTTCTGCCTCATAAAATTATGAGTTGGCATATTGTTATCTGCAGTAATTCATTCCAATAAGATGTGAAGAATTCCCAAATAGGAATTTGATTAACCAGAAAGAATTATGGCCTAAATGGACATTAAATAACTAACATGTATAAATGTTTGTTGCTCTACTATCTATTTCTTGTAATTGATTATATTAAATCTAACCTGGCTTTGCACTCTCTCTTAAAATTTGTAATTTCTTTCCATCTATTATTCTATCTATTCTACAATTTTACAATAAAGGTCTTTTTAACAGCTAAAACCAGCATTGATTAAACAATTTGGATAGATCATATGATATGTGAATATAGCTCAATAAAATTGCTTAATAAAGAAATAAATAATTGTACCAGAATAGCCAGAAATAGCTGTGTTTAGCAGGGGCAACAGAGAGTTTGAGAGGGGAGAATTTCCTTGTTTTTTGTTTTGTTTTGTTTTTTGTTTATTATTATTATTGAAAATAATGAAAGTGACTTAATAATGATTGAAGTGATGAACACACAGTTATGTGATTATAGCAAATATCACTGATTATACACTTTGTATAAATTGTATGCTTTATGAATATGTATCAATAAAATTGATTTCTTTAAAAAAATAGGATGGGTTGGGGAAAATATACCAAATATAAGATACAGACTATAGTTAGTAGTAATATTTTGATGTTGCTCCTCTATAATTTGTCTCAAATGTATCACAAAAACGCAAGGTATAGGTGGAGGGGTGATGTATGGGATCCCTGTATGATATACATGTTTAGTTTATTTTGTAAGTTCAGAACTTTTCCTATACACTTATTGTTTATGTATGTTCATATATGAATGTACTTCAATAAAATATATTTTAAAAAATTCTAATTATGTAAAACCCTAAAATAGTTTCAACTCATGGTGAATTGATAAATTCACCATTATTCTAATGGATCTTAACACAGTTATTTTGATATATCAAGTGGCCAAAAAAGGCAATTGTATGAAATATCTGGAAAAACAAACTTGACCTACTGGGCAAATGCAGAATTTTCCATCCAGCACTAAAAGAAAGTACATTCTTTTAAAAAACCCATGGAAGATTCAATAAACTGATGATTTACTATGTGAAGAGCAAGACTCAGCAAATTCCAAAGACAATGCATCATATTTTCCATACATTCTAATTTCCACACAATGAGAAGTTAATAATGAAATGATTTAAAATTCCCTTACACTGAAAATTTAGCAACACAACACTAAATAATCATAATGGAAATTTAAAATATAACTTACATATATGTAGTAATGAACATAACACATTTGAAAATTATAAAAAGCAGTGAAAAGGAGGGAAATTCAAAACCTTCACTACTCATTATAAAAGAAAATAGACTGAAAATTAATAAGATAAATGTCCAACTTAAAAAGGTAGCAAAAGAATAATAGAGTATTTGCAAAAAAGGAAGCAGTTAATTATAAGAGCAAAATTAAATGAAATAGTAAAAGAGTAGAGAAATTCCTTTGTGAAACCTGAAGTTTATTATTTTAAAGAAAAAACAAAGTCAGCAGACCTTTAGCAAGACTGATTAGGAGAAGAGAGGAGCCACAAAAAATATTCTGATTGAAAAAGGGACATAATAACAGATAAAGTAGAAATTAAATAAGAATTCTTGCCACTGCAATTATAAAAATGTAGACAAAGTGGTAAAATTCTTAGAAAACATAGTTTGCCAAATATGATTTTAATGTCACAATAGTCCTATAATAATTAAAGAAATGAAAAACATAGTGTCAGATAACTTTACTGGAAAATTTTACCAAATATTCAAATATGTAATCTTAAACAAATTCTTCTGAGACTAGAAGAGTAAAACTCCCTAAATCATTTTGCAAAACCAGAAAAATCTTGATGCCAAAACCAAAATATATATATATATATATTACAGGCAAGAAAAAATGTCAGGACCCTTTTGCTCTCATGCAAAATTCTAAAATAATATATTCACAAATGAATTCCAGGATTGTATAAATACTGTACTCAGGTTGGCTTTATCTCAGATTTTTAATGCCATTTTAATTTTGGACAATCACCTTATTGACAGATTTTAAATGGACAATTATATGATCATTTAAATAGATGCAGAAACTACTTGATAAAAATCAACATAAATATTTAATAAAAACTCAGTAAATTAGGAATAGTAAGGAAATTACATAACCTGATAATATCTATTTAAAATACTACATAACAGTTACTCTACTCCAATTTTAGAAACTTTCAAACCAGAAACAAGATAAGGATGATCACTATTATCACTTCAATATTGTAATATTGATTGTAGTAAGTAAAATAAGGCAAGCAAGAGATATTAGTGAGAAAAAGTTAAGAAAGGAAGAAATAAGTGTTGCTATTTAGAGGTGATATGATTTCTTATGAAGAAAATCTTAAAGAATCTGCACACAATTTAGTAGAAATAATAAGTGAGTTTAGCAAGTTGGCTGGATGTTAGACTAATTTACAGATGTCAACCACATATGCTACATACAAATAACAAGGAACTCA
This sequence comes from Dasypus novemcinctus, assembly GCF_030445035.2. Classification (NCBI taxonomy): domain Eukaryota; kingdom Metazoa; phylum Chordata; class Mammalia; order Cingulata; family Dasypodidae; genus Dasypus; species Dasypus novemcinctus. The sequence goes on along the minus strand of NC_080704.1, from coordinate 31,980,535 downwards.
AAATGTGTTCAAAGAAAGGACCATACTTACACTAGTATCATAGAATATCAAACTCTGGGAATAACAAAAGATGTGCAAAACCTTTATGGAAATAACTATAAAATGCTATTCATTTTATAATGGATTTCTAAATAAATGGAGAGATATACTTTATTCCTGGATAGAAAAACAATATTATAAAAATAACAGTTGTTACATAATTTTAACCCTAGATTCAATGGAATTCTCATCAAATCCTAATAGCAGTTCCAAATAAATTTTTAACAAATTTTAGCAAATTTAATAACCTGATTATAATATTTATAGAAAAAAAGACACATCCAAAGAAGAAGAGAAGGAAGAAAAAGCTTGCCCTAACATATTGTTAGTTGTTATAAAGCTATATTAATTAAATGTATCATTGGCAAAGGGATAGACAGATTCACCAATGGGGTACAACACAGAACCCAGAAACAGAATATATTTGTATGGGTAATTTGAACCCAGAACCCAGAAATACAACATATTTGTATGATAATTTGATGTATCATAGAGGTTTTGATCACTGGAGAAAGAACTATTCAATAGATGAAGCCCAAAATATATTTATCCACATACAATAAAAAAATAAATTTGCAAGCCTACCATACACCTTATGAAAAGGCAACTTCCCATAGTTTAAGGACTTAAAAGTCTTAAGCAAAACTTTCAAATACACACTATATGTCCACTGCAGCAAAAGAGCTCTGCTCATAATTACTCAGGGAACCGGGTTGACAAAAGCCTCATCTCGAAGAATGTTTTCATGATTATAAAAGCATGGAAAAGAAAAGATATTTAATTGTATGTTGGATCTCAAACCTTCTGCCTGGAAGTGACAACTGTCACTCAGATAAAAGAAATCACATGGCAATCCATAAATTCACTAACAGGATAGTAGTGTATAATCTTTTCACTTGAGGAATATTCAGTATTTGTGAAAATAATGTAGTTTTCTATGAATACTACATTTTTGATTATGTTAAAATTAAGAAATTTTGTTAAAATTCTGCAAAAGTTAAATAATTACAAGGAACTACTGTACTATTCCCCATGAAAAGGAACTAGGGCCCTTGGAGAAATGGCTGATTCTAGATCTTGGACAGGGAGAGTATAAGATAAGCCTGAGACTTCTAGTTACCAAAAAAGCAAGGAGGTAATCAAATTTTAATGGAGTCATGCTAAATGATAGGTTTCTTGTAACCTAATTGAAATAATTTGAAAATTTAAAAGAATATTGACAGTAATTATCACTTTAAATTGAAAAAATAAACAAGTTCATAATAACATGTTTTTTAAAAGATGGTTGGGGCTTTCTATAGGAGGTTGCTACCTAATAAGTTTGGAAGGAATAAGAGAATTTAAAAATCACCATTTTACAGCCCCTAGAGCAATAATTTAATAATTAATTGATGCTAAACCATTAAGGAAATTTGGTCCTAAAGTACCACCCCAGAGATTATTTGTTAATTACAAAGGGATAAATGTATCTTTACAATGTAGACATCTGGGCAACAGTGCTTAAACTTGGTAATCGAATTCCGTATCAACAACAGTGGGACAACCAAACTTTATGGGTTTCTGATGTGAAGCAATAAAAAGGCAGTAAGACATTCTTCAAAACATTTTGCCAAAAATGCTTGACCTAAATCTAATTATGAGGAAGCAATTAGTAAAATTCAAAATGAAGAATATTCTAAAAGACAACAGATTAGATTCTTTAAAAATTCGGTATCATGAAAAACAAATATAACAAACAAGCAACAAGGAAAACAAAAAGAGAGAACTGTTCCACATTAAAAATGACATAAAAACTTAAAAAGAAATGGTGAGATCTGAATGGATTAAAAATTAAAGAAATCAATATGGGGACATTTGGATGAATTTGAACATTGCCATTATATGAAATTATAGAATTTGAAAAATCATATTAAATGTGGTAATGGCACTGAAGCTATATAGGACAACATTTTTGTTTTTAGGAGATACATGGTGTAGTAGTTAGGAGTAAAGTATCATGATGTCAACTACTTTCAAGTGGTTTAGCAGGATAATATGTACATATATGTTAATATATGTGTCAACATGTTAACTATTGGAATATCTAGATAAAAGGTGTATGAGTGTTCACTGTAGTATTCTTTCAATGTTTCTGCAGATTTAAAAATACTAAAAATTATAATGTGGGAGGCATTGGGGATGGAATCATGTCTGCCACAATAGGCATGTTCAGGTCCCAACCCCTGGTCCTATGTGTGTGAATTCATTTGTAAATAGGACCTTTGAAGATGTTATTAGTTAAGCTGTGGCCAAACTGAATGAGGGTGGGCCTTTATCCAATATGGCTGAAGTGTTATAAATAAAGGAAATTGGACACAGAAGGGAAAGCTATGTGGAGGAAAAGAAGCCAGAAGAGAAATGGGAATGCATCACTATGTGAAATACCATATGACAGAAAAGACAAGGACCAAGGATCACCCACAGCCAAGCCCAGAACACCAGGATTTTGGGGAAGAAAGCATTGCTTTGCTGACACCTAGATTTTGGACTCCTTCTAACCTCAAAACTGTGAGGCAATAAATTCCCATTATTTAATTCAACCCATTATTTGGTATTTATTTTAGCAGCCGGGAAACTAAAACAGGGGAAATAACTTTTGTTCATTAAGAGATACCTAAAGGGAAACGGACTTTGGCCCAGTGGTTAGGGCGTCCGTCTACCATATGGGAGGTCCGCGGTTCAAACCCCGGGCCTCCTTGACCCGTGTGGAGCTGGCCATGCACAGTGCTGATACGCGCAAGGAGTGCCCTGCCACACAGGGGTGTCCCCCGCGTGAGAGCCCCACGCGCAAGGAGTGTGCCTGTGAGGAAAGCCGCCCAGCACGAAAGAAAGTGCAGCCTGCCCAGGAATGGCACCGCCCACACTTCCCGTGCCGCTGACGACAACAGAAGCGGACAAAGAAACAAGACGCAGCAAATAGACACCAAGAACAGACAACAGGGCCGGGGGGGGGGGGGGGGAATTAAATAAATAAATAAATCTTTAAAAAAAAAAAAGAGATACCTAAAGGAAAGTGAAAAATCAAGTTAAATTAAAAAAAACTGGAGGATACATTTGCATTCACACAAATGACAAAAGATAAATATAGGGTAATATAAAAATCTATAAATTGCTAAGGAAACAAAAACAACCCAACAGAAAAATGTGGGGGGGAAAGGCAAGCACTTGACTAGTGATAAAACACTTTGACTAATAAATTTGTGAATACTTGTTGTGATCAGTGAAATGCACATCAAGATCAAAGTGATATATAATTTCCCCATTTATACTGATAAAATTAAAATAAAAATGTTTGACAATATCACATGTTGGAGAGGATGAGAATCCACACTATCACTTTTAGATTATAGGTGAGAGTCTAAGTTTGTACAACTACTTTGTAAAACATTTTGGCATTATTTCATAAAATTGGACATAAACATTTCCCATGATTCAAAAATTCCAAACCTAGGTATATTTCCAAGTGAAACTCTTGTCTATTTACATTTGGAGACATATTTACAAATGTCCCAGTAACACTTTTTTTAATTCATTTTTTTTAATATTACATTCAAAAAATATGAAGTCCCATTCAACCCCACACTTTTCATAAGAGAAAAAACCTAGAAAAAAAATCCTAGCATTCATTAAGAACAGAATAGACTAATACATTGTGGTATGTTCATGTTCACACAAAAGAATACTATATAGCTGTTAAAATGAATAAATTACAATAAGACATGAAAATATGTACAGATCTCAGAAGTTTTAAGATCCCAAAAGTGAACATACAATCTGATATATATACATATATGTATATATAAATATATGGCTTTGTATCTTTGCATACAGTATTTGGGAATATATATAGATAATTTAACTCTGTATAAAACCCTGACCAAAAGGATAATGAACACAGGATTCAGATGATGTTTTTATAATTGTGGGCTGGCAAGAGGATGATTTCGGTAGGACCACATATGAAGATTTAAGTTATTAAGCCTCTATTTTTCGTGTTGAATGGTTGTTTCTCAGGTTTTTATTATATTATTAACTCAAATAAATACAAATAAATGTATACCTAATTGAATAAATAATAAGAGGGTTATGTCTTACCCAATAATAAGAGTATGTTATAAACCAAGGGTGAAGATTAATTCCCAAGCTTATGTCCCTGTAATCAAGAATTACAGTAAGTATTTTACTGTGTGAAGCCTGTATGAATTGCTATTGACAACAGGCAGTAGGAATACAGAGAAAGTTCAATGGCAAGTTTTAAAAAATACTGGGAATAAATTAAGCACTTCTGTTTCTTTCCTGTGTACCTCCTTAAATTCTGTATTGATACTTTGCTCCTTATTAATTCCATGAGGATCACTGAATATCACTTTGTCTTCTAATTTCTGCAAAAACCTACTGGCTGTGTGGGTGGATCTATTCCAGAGAGCACCGACACTAATAAACCTGGATGTTTTGAGCTGTTTGTAACAGCAATCGGGAATGGTTTGAAAACCCTGGAGCAGGAAAGAGCAAATTAAGTTTAGAAGGTATTATTACCTTTTTTTTGCCTCCAAGTACAACTCCTGGACTAAGGAGTCAGATGCTTCACCTTCCCTCCCATTTTCTTCTGTGATGGGGCAAACTTAAAGTGCATGTTTCAAAATAAGGCTTTGCCTTTTAAAAAGGTTTTTGTAGTTCTCTGGCTGGTAACATACAAAGGCAGATGTATTTCTAGAGAATACTCAACAGCAGTATAAGTAGCAATTAGAAAGGTAATTTTATTCTGGAGAATTTTCACATTTTAAAACCTACAGGGCTGAACACAGTAATAAACATATGCTTTTACTCATACTATTCCCCCACTCTACTTATTGGATTATTATTCATCTTTTTGAGGGTATTACTCATGTGTATGAGGTCTACTGGGCGTTGGTGAGGTGTCTCTGTGGACGTTAGCTGACAACAGCTCTGCTCCACATGCCTCTCATTCTCCAACACACTAGCCAGGGCATGTTCCTATAGTGATAACAGAGTCCCAAGAGGCAAGCAGAAACGTGGAAGACTCAGTGTTGGTACACTGACAAGCTGGCATGTCACATGGTCAAATCCAACATTAAAGGAGGAGGACATTTCAATATCTGGATATAGGAAGAGGAAATAATTGGGGCAAGTTTTGCAATCTACCAATGGCACTTAAGGTCTGTAAATGCAATTCTGGGTCAGTGATTTTGATCACCTCACATCCTTTTCCACCTTTATCTATAGTACTTTAGATTGGGGTTTTTCTCACTTCATCCTTTTCATATTTCTCTCACGCCTCAGGCCTGATGGAGAGAATTTTAACAGTTTGTTGGCTAGCTAGGTTGACAAATATTGGTCTATATTCCGAATTTGACAAGCGTCACATAATTTTTGTATTATTGGTCTCCTAATCTCAAATAAATATGCCTTCCTCATAATTAAAATTATATCCTTGAGACCAAGGACCATATTTTAAATATATTAAATTTACTCAGTATATAACTTACTCATCATAGGTGCTCAATAATTACTCATAGTAGTTGCTCAATAATTGGCCATCATTTAATGTATATGTTACTTCTGAGGCTAACAAAAAGTCTGCCACATCAAGGTTAAAGGTTAACCTCAAGGTTAACAACAAGCCCAGGTTAAAGGGAGTTTTCAAATAGGGGTTTCTTTAAAGGCAGGACAGAAGTGTATTGGTTAAAAATAAAAGACTAAAGCACTCAAATATTAATTTCTTTATTTCTTGATGAAACACCTTTTGAAATGACCTAGCAGAAGCTTATTATGAAGCACAGAACAGTTCAAGCAATTGATGTTATTATAAACCAGTGTTTTTCAATTCTGGCTTCATACCAGACTCTCCTGAGGTGCTTTTTAAACAATACCAATGCCTGGAGCTTGTTCCAGATCAATTAAATCAGTATCTCTGTAGGTGGAGCCTAGGCTTCGGTATTTTTAAAAGCTTCTCCAGATGATTTTAATGTGAAGCCAAGGTTGAGAACAGATCCTTTAAACTCTTCTAAAATCACTAACAAGAAAAATTGGAACGTGAGCAGTACACCTGGAAGCAACACATGCCTGTTAACTTGGATATAGCTAAACAATCCTGACAGATGAAACAGTATTCTAAATTAATTGATCTTCCTAAATCCATTAAGGGCCTTCACCTGGCAGCATTTTCAAAACACGGGTTTTGGAAATGCTGACTTTCAGTTATTAGAAAGCAGTTCGCAGATGCTAGCCAAGCAAACTTTCATTTTGACTTATATTATGATATAAAATCGATTTGATATCACTAGGATGCAGATTTCCTGATGAGTGCTGACAAAGACCAGCTGAGGCTTTAGCTAAATGATGTGTGAGAGCATGGAGGAGCAGACAATTGGAAACTAATGAGATGATAAAGGCTTTCAGGTATGTGAGTTGATCAGTAACCTGCTGAGACCCTCTCAATGTGGAAGACAACTTCCTGGCAGCAGGCCCTTTCTTCCAGCATGGCTGTGATATTCCCTTAAGCATCCCTGCTCATTTTGGAGGCGAAGCCAGAGAGGAGGAGGAGCCAGTAAGTATGGATTCCACCTCCCACTTACACTCGACTCTCAGGAACATTATTTGCTCTTGCATACAGTCGCACAGGGATGACAGCTGATATTATTTAAGAAGGGATTCTTGGACCACAGATCCAAACCCCTTGGTCACTTGGCATTGTGCCTGCTGCCCCATAAAACCAATGACCTTGATTGAAACACCACCACCACCCTCGACCCAACCCAAACTGGTAGCTCTTTGTACCTCTTACCCAAAGCAGTATAGCTGTGGTGGGGGGAAAAAAAAAAAAGAGGAGTGAGGCTGTAATTTAAAGTCAAGCAAAATCAGTTCTTCAATTCTAGGGAAAATTCAGCTGGATTTGACAGCTCCAACTTCAAAGAATTTAAAATACCTCATGATTGAGAATATATTGAATTGGAAAATATAGGCAAAATAATAAGAAAATTATAAATAAAATAATCAGAGGGTATTGAGTTATTGAAAAGTGTGAATAAATGAAAAGTCCTGTTAAGACTGGACTAAAGAAGTAATTCTCCAAACCAGCCTTAATAAGTGCTCCAGAGAACAAAGTTTCCATTGTCATACTGGTGTAGAAAATGCTGCAAACCATATTCCCTTCTTACAGTGTCACCATATAGATTATCAGAGTAAAGGCCAGGAGAAGTATTTCAGGAAAGAAGTCTAACTTTGCTTAACCCAGGGTTTTTAAAACACTCTTAGAACACTTTTGTCCTATATTATATAGGAATCTTGGGAAACACTGAACTTGTACTGTTCATGTAACTGATCACAAGCAGAAACGTTGGCCAATTAAATTAATGTAAATGAAAAATAAAGTCGTGATGATGGGTAAAATTGGATGATTTACTCTCCCTTGAAATAACAGCTTTTAGGTATGGCGATTATTTCATTGTTTTAGGTTTCACCAACCATGGGAGTATGGCTACTGAACTACACTTCTAGATTTAAATATAGGTACAGCTTTTAGAAAACCAATGGCAGAAATTCAAATATATGACATCCAGGTCACTCACCTCTGAATGCATTCCAGTTGTTCAATGTCTCTTAGCAAATATGACACTTAGAATTTTACAAGGTTTTTTCTTTAATTTCTTTCTATAAAATAGTTTCTTTTTCCCTCCTGTTCCTTTTTCCTTTCCTTCTTCCCTTTTATATTATGTTTTCTTTCCTTCTAAAAAGAACCCATTTTAAAACATCTAATTCAAATCCTTTAGGTACAAATTCCTTATTAACAGGTTCTTTTAGATTATATTTTAGTGAAAACCCATTATTTCAAAGAATAACTGTTTTTACTGTATTCGGTAATGATAGTGTTTCTGTAACATTTAGCTTACTACTAAGTGTTACTACTAGAAAGGGAAGAATTATTTAATATTGTGTATTTTCATTAATAATGTTTGAATATGAATGCAGAGTAAATTCATTTTTCTCAAAGATAACAATAAATTACTTTACAATAGAATATCTACATATCACTTCAGCAGGGCAGTTTTGATAATCAAATGCAATTTTGGAAGTTGTTTGGGGTAAGGAGAATTTAAAAAGATTTATCATTATTTTTTAATATAACAGTTTTAAAATTTTAGTTTTTCTAAATTATTATGTATGTTATATCTTATGTTTAAATCTATCATTATTATTTCATTTTCCTATTAATTGTATTAGGCGATATTCTTGGCTTCATTTTTGAAGAAGTTTTGGATCCCAGTAGGGTTACAACTGTGGCAGGGTAGCACCCAACTTGTGTGGAGTGTCAGTGATGGTGGATACATGGGAGGAAGTTCACCTGGGCATATATTTGAGGCACATAAATGTGTTCAAATGTTCATAGGGCATTTTCACAATGGGTGGAGATTCACACAATAACCAAGAAAATATTCAGTTCTCATCCTGTAGAGCTCTGCCATGTTCTCTAATGGAACAGCAACAATCCCACAAGGGCAGGAAATGACTAGTGAAGAAGGATGCTCCATTGATGGACCCATGATATTGACAATTATGCTTATGAACCTTTGCTCTTGAAATGGCAACTTAGCCTAGTGCTGTAGGGTGCCTGAGAGTTATCTCTGAGAGCCTCCATGTTGCTCAAATGTGGCCTCTCTCTAAGCCAATCTCAGCATAAAAATAAATTACCTTCCCCCCAGCATGGGACATGACTCCTGGGCATGAGCTTCTGTGGCACCAAGGGATTACTACCAAACACCAATAAGCAATGCAACTGGAAAAAGACCTTGAATAAAAGGGGGAAAAGGTGAAGACAAATGAGTTTATGTGGCTAAGAGACTTCAAAGTGAGTCGGGAGGTCATCCCACAGGAAAAGCTTATGCACATCTCAGCAGGATCTCATAGACTGCCAAAGTAGATACTACCCCAAATAGTGGGGCTCCAAAGGGCTCTGGAGACACCCAGGTCCTATGGTCATGGTATATAGCTCTAGAGTTTGGTGTGTCACCAGTGTGTCCTACTTCAGAATTTGTACTCCCACGTGCTCCCAAGTTGAACTCAGATATGACTTCTCTCCATGTGCCTCTTCTATCCCTTCTATTTGAACCTATAGATGGTGCTGGAGTTTGCGGGTGTACCTCCAAGACACTGGAATCTTTGGGTTGTCCATATGCCAGCTGGGCCCTGAGCCTCAGTGGAGCTGCAATATCTACTCTCCAGATCATTGGACTCACCCAGGACAACTAACAAGGAGGTGAGGATAGACAACCACCATACCAAGGAACCAAGAGAGTCCACAACTGCAAGCAAGAGAGTCCCATCCATCAGCCTTATGGGATGAAGGCCCCCTCTCGATTAGAGGTGGAGTAGTCATCACAATCCCAGAATCCTCAGGATTAGGGAATAAAATATGGACTAGAGTGAATCTACTCCTATTCTACTACAGAATTATTGGTATTCTAGCAATAAAAGAAATTATATCATTGATGTGGAGACAGTGGCCAGTGGAAGTGCTGAAGGCAGGGAGCAGGAAAAGAGGTGTAATATAGGGGTATTTTTGGGACTTGGAATTGTCCTGAATGACACTGCAATGAGAGATACAGGCCATTATATATCCTGCCATAACCTACAGAATTGGGTGGGAGAGAGTATAAACTACAGTGTAAACTATAATCCATGCTTAGTGGCAATGCCCCAAATTTGTTCATCAATTGCAATGAACGTTCCACACTAATGAAATGAGTTGTTAATGTGGGGAAGGGTGGGAGGTGTGGGGAGTGGAGCAATGGGAATTCCTTATACCTTTTTGTGTAACATTTTGAGTGTCTTTAAAAAATAAAAAATATATTTTAAAAAAAGGAGAGACTTACTGATGTCAGACAAAGTGGCAACACTAAATAGGCAAGCAGATATGAGGCCTTGTAAATGTCTTAGTTGGCCAGGCTGCTATGACAAACACTGTACAAAGAGTTGGCTTAAACAACAAGAATTTACTGTCTCATGGATTCTGAGGCCAGAAGTCTAAATTGAGGTATCAGAAGGGTATGTGTTTTCCTGGGAGTTTGCAGCATTCTGGTGTTGGTGGGCCATGGTCCTTGTGGTTCCTTGGTTTTCATCTCCACTTCCCATCAGATGGCCATCTCTCCCTCCTTGCGTCTGCTCTTCCAGTTTCTGTTGACTTCTGGTTTCTCACTCCTCCTTATCGCTTTCCCTGACTGTTTCCAAATTTCTTCTGCATGTAAAAGATACCATTAATATGGATTAAGGCACACTCTGATTCTGTTGTGCCACACCTTAACTAAAAATAATGAAACTATCCTATGTATAAATGGGTTCGCACTCACAGGAATGTGGATGAAGATTAAGGATATGCTTTTTGACAGGTATATAATTCAGCCTACCATAGTAGTTAAGCAAAAGTAAATGTATATGACATGTATATATAATTTCATAGGTGTGTGTATGTGTGTGTATAATTGATAAAAAACTATTTCTGGATTAATTTCTGTAAACAAAATTCATTTAATGAAAAGTATATGATGATAACAAGAACTAATACAATTGTACTTACTCTGAGCCTGATGCTGTTTCATATACTTTACATATATTAGTAATTTGCAAAATACATATTGTTCTGAATGCAGTTTTTATAGAAAGTTATAGTTATATTGGTACTTAGTTATGGTAGCACTGCAACCAACAATTATATATAGGTTCAAAATGCTGAGATACGTTTCTGCTGAAATAGCAAGAAATATGGGAATTATATTACTTGGATGGAAGATATTATGTTACGTTTTATAACCTACCCAGAAATATTATATATACAAATTACATTTGTTTTTAGAAAAATAAAAATTTTGATCTCCATAAACATTTAGAAACTTATAAAACTTATGGAACTCTGGGTTATAAAATTGCTACTGAGGAGACAAATGGGATTTAACTCATGAAGACAAAGCTATGAAAGAAAATTCATTTTAATTGCTTGTAAATGCAGTAATAAATTGAGAGAAATTTTGGCATGAATGATCAAATTCTTTGGGGGCAAGATATTTAAGTCACTGGTATTGGAATTAATGAGACTTTTCTTGGGAAGATTCTCTTTGACTTTAAGGCCCTTTATTAGAAGGCAGGTAAACAATGATTTGGATGGAAAATGTATTTGAATCAAAATTAAATGATTTGACTGAAACATTTCCCATAAGAAAACAGAAATAACTTGTTTGTTTCTGGAAAATGTATACATTAAAGAATATAGTATGTTGCTTATACTTTAAAAATTCTATAGATTCATGGAATGGGAATATTTTCAACATTTGCATAATAATCAAGTTTCTAAAAATCCTAAACATGCTCTCCTACTGATAACGAGAGTCATTTAAAGATGAACTTCCATGGAAATAATTTTTTTCCCTAGCATAAAATGAAAATAACTATTAATGCAGAAATCATTTATAAATAAATGCCTGTAGATTTTAAAAATCATAATTTTCTGATTATAATGATCCTTTATTCTGTAATGATTTGAAGAATTCCACTATTAAACTAGTGAAGTACACATGTAATTTAGAGAAGCAAAGTGTTTTTGTCTCAAGATGTTTTATTTTTAGTCCCACTTCCCAAATTCCCTGCAAATTCAATGCTAAAAGACTTTCCTCCAGACCATACCATCTTAATTTCAGTATAGATGCTTTTATTTATATGTAAAAACAAACACTTATAGAGTGGGACTGCTTCTTTTAAAGTTTCTTAGACATATTTTTAAAAAATTATTAAATAAATGCCAGCCTTCATTGGCTAGAAAAAAAACTAATAAAGAGGGAAAGAAGTTAAAAGTAGTCAATAAAATATCGACCATCATTTCTCAGATCTCCCAAATTGATGAAACAATTATAGGAACACTGAATCATTTTATAAAGTGGCATATCCTTTTGTAATTTAAAGAAAGAATCATTACATGGGAAATGAATCCTGATGTAAATCTTGTTTGTGTAGTTCTAGGGCATCATAGCTCAGTAAATCTATGTATCAGAACTATTTCTCTAAAACCCAGAGAAATGAATAAAAAATACAAACTTTAAATAAGTCAAATAATGTAATTATTGAGGAGGCGGGGCAAGATGGCGTCAGAGTAAGAGCATCCATATCATCGCTCCTACAAAAAAACCTGCTAAGTGGGGACAAAATCCTGCCTGAGTGAGCTGTTCTCGGAACCCACAAAGCAGGGGGTTGCTGACATCGATCTGGAGAGAGTGTGACAAGAGCATAGCTCAAGGTAAAACTGCGGGTTTCTGCCCATCCCCCAGGGCAAGAAGCATGGCTTTCCCTGAACTTCCCGGTTACACAGCTGGAGGAGAAAAACTTGGAGAGTGGGAAAGTTCTGGTGAAGAGTGCAGAGGAGTCCTATGAGTGAGGGTTCAATTGTCTGGGCCCCCCTTTTTTGAGCTTTGAGGAGCATACCAGTTGGATTTAAGAGAAACCAGGAAGAAGGGAGAGGCGAATCTGCTGAGGCAGCCCGATTTACCTAACCTCTGTGGGTTAGGTGTGGGAGTAGGTGGAGCCAGGCAATTAACTAATCCTGTGCAACACACCTAAGGGAGGGGGACAGTAGGAAGTGCTTGGTAGGATTCCAAGAGCACATTTAGGGTTCCTAGCAAGGTGTGGGTGCTCTCTCTCAAAGAGACTGAGAGTCATTATTTTCTGTGGTGATGTGGTTCACCACGGTCCCATTTGAATTTCAGAGGGAGCTCTCACATGGGCTTCCTGCTGCCCTGGGAGAGAGGGAAGTGAGAAAGGGAGAAAGGGGGAAGGACAGATTCCCAATCAGTTAATTCAATTGCAAAGAGTCTATCCTACCCCTGAAAGGGGACTTTTTTTTTTTTTTTTTGAGGAGCAGGATGACCCTGAAGAAGGGTTTGTTTCAGTGGAGGAGTTTCAGCCTTGAATGTGCAAGATCTCTGGCTCAGTTCACAGCTCCTCTTACAGAAGTGATCCACTGAGATATTAGCTGATACTTTGAGACAGGGATAACATAGATAATATCCTTGTATTAGCTTCCCTTGGGTCTTTTATTTTCCCTAAATAACAGCTTAAGAGGGAAGTCTGTTTTTTTTATTGTTTGGTTGACTCCTTTCTTGTGGGCTTGTGTTTTTTTTTCTCGTTATCTTGTCTTTCCTTCCTCTTTATCCCCCCACCCTTTTTTTCCCTTTCTTTTCTTTTCTTTTCTTTTTCTTTCCTTTTTTCAATTAGGTGCTGCTGGCTTGTTTATTGTTTGCTGTGCTTCCTCATCCACAACCTCCTCTTCTGTGTGTACTGATTTTGGCTACCAATGCTATCTCTTTTCCTTCCTACATTCCATCTTCTGTTGTTGCTTTTACAATCCCTCTCTTTGTTTCGCCCCCCATTTTTCTGGCTTTTTATTGCTAATATTTCTATTCTGTTTTTAATATTTTATTAAGTCTTTATGTTATTGTCTTTTCTCTTTTCCTCTCTCCTGATCACACTAGCCTTTTAATTCAAACCATATTCTCCATATTCAGTTTCCCATTTCATTGTAGGTACTCCACTTTCTTATTCCTATAACTAAACACTGCTTACATGAGTTTAATATTTATTCTCCTAGGTCTTACACAGTTCTTTACTACCAATACTACTATTATATGTTTTCTTTTCTTACCTCTTTTGCTTTTCCTGGCCCTCATCTTTCTCCTTCAAGGTAACTTAGATAATGACAAGGTAGTAGAATAAGAAGAAAAAAGTGTCAAAGAGGAAAATTAACACACACACAAAAACAGCACCTAAAAAAAACCAAGACTAGAGGGAGAAGCTAATAAACTGAATGAACCCATGAAGTTAAAATGATGACCAGACAGCAAAAAAAAAGTACATACCAAATCAATAATCAGGAAGACATGGCTCAGTCCAATGAACAAATTAAAAACCAGGAAGACAAGGAGAACATCGAACAACTAATCAAAGCTCTCTAATCAAATAGCGTGGACCAACTAAATGAAGTGGAGGAAGAGATTAAGGATATTAAGAAAACACTTGGAGAGCATTCTCAAGAAATTGCAAACATACCCGAAAAGATAACAGAAATGATGATGATGAATGGCACCATTCAAGAAATCAAAAATACACTCTCAGCAAATAACAGCAGATTTGAAGAAGCAAAGGAAAGAATTAGCAATGTGGAAGACAGTACATCTGAAATCAAACAGATTGTAGAATTGATAATAAAAAGATAGAAAAAATCTAGCAGTGACTTAGGGATTTGAATGACAACGCACAGTGCACAAACTTATGCATTATAGGCATCCCAGAAGGAAAAGAGAAGGGAAAGGGGATAGAAGGGGTGTTGGAGGAAATAATGGCTGAAAACTTCCTAAACCTATTGAAAGAGATGGATGTACATGTCCAGGAAGTGCAGCACACCCCAAACAGTATAAATCCCAATAGGCCTACCCCAAGACATATACTTGTCAAATTATCCAATGCTGAAGACAAAGAGAAAATACTGAAGGCAGCAAGAGAAAAGAGAGCTATCACATACAAGGGAAGCTCAATAAGATTAAGTGCCAGTTTCTCATCTGAAACCATGGAGGCAAGAATGCAGTAGTATGACATAGTCAAGGTACTAAAAGAAAAAATTTTCCAACAAAAGAATACTCTATCCAGCAAAGATGGCATTCAGAAATGATGGAAAGGTCAAAATATTCACAGATAAATAGAAACTAAGAGAATATGCCAATAAGAAACCTGCCCTTCAAGAAATATTAAAGAACATTCTGCAGGAGGAAAGGAAAAAACAGGAGAGACAGAATTGGAGGAAAATGTAAGAACAGCCAAAAAGACAAAAGAGAAATAAAAACAACATATGACATACACAAATTCAAAGAAAATAGGGCTAATGTAAGTAAGTCCTTTAGAGTAATACTGAATGTTCTTGGATTAAATTCACCTGTCAAGAGACTGGCAGAATGGATAAGAAAATATGACCCATTTATATGCTGTCTACAAGAAACGCACCTTAGGCCCAGGGATTCAAGGAGGTTGAAGAAGAATGGCTGGAAAACAATCTTACAAGCAAACAATAACCAAAAAAGAGCAGGAGTAGCTATACTAATATCGGACAAAGTAGACTTTAAATGCAAAACTATTTTGAGAAACAAAGATGGACACTACATATTAGTAAAGGGGTAATCTTTCAAGAAGAAAGAACAGTCTTAAACATTTATGCACCTAATCAGGGCACCTCAAAATACATGAAGCAAACACTGCAAAAACTAAGTGGAGGAATGGATGCCTCTACAATTATAGTTGGAAACTTTAATACACCATTATCACCATTAGTCAGAACATCTCAACAGGGAATCAATCAAGAAACAACGACGTTGAATAATATATTAGAGGATCTGGACCTAATAGACATATACAGAACACTACACCCAAATACAGCAAGATATACATTCTTCTCAAGCACACATGGATCATTCTCCAAGATGGAACACATGCTAGGCAACAGAGAAAGTCACAATGAACTAAGAAAGAATGAAATCATATAAAATAATTTCTCCTACCACAGTGGAATGAAGCTGGAAACCTGCAAGGTCAGAGACCCAGATTGGGCACCAAGATATGGAAGTTAACCAACACAGTCTTAGACAAACAGTGGGTCAAGGAAGAAATCTCAAAAGAAATCAGTAACTACCTTGAAACTAATGAAAATGACAACATGACATTCAAAACTTATGGGATGCAGCAAAAACTATACTGAGAGGGAAATTCATAGCCATAAATTCATACATCAAAAAAGAAGAAAGAACTAAAATTGATGACCTAATGGCAAACTTGGAGGAATTAGTAAAAAAACAACAACAAACAACTCCAAAGGAAGAAGAAAGAAAGAAATAACAAAGATCAGAGCAGAATTAAATAAAATAGAAAATAAAGCACTAGAAAAAAACAAAACCAAGAGCTGGTTCTTTAAGAAGATCAATAAAATTGACAAACCCTTAACTAGACTAACAAAGGAAAAAGAGAGAAAAGATACAAATACACAAAATAAGAAATGAGAAAGGGGATATCACATTGACCCCACAGAAACAAAGACTACCATAAGAGGATCTTTGAAAAACTGTATGCCAACAAGAAGGACAATTTCGAGGAAATGGACAAATTCCTAGAAACACGTAAGCAGCCTACACTGACGAAAGAAGAAATTGATGATCTCAACAAACCAATCACAAGTAAAGAGATAGAAACAGTCATTAAAAACCTCCCAACTAAGAAGAGCCCCAGGCCAGATGGATTCACAGGTGAATTCTACCAAAAATTCCAGAATGCACTAGCACCAACCCTGCTTAAACTCTTCCAAAAAACAGAAATGGAGGGAACATTGCCTAACTCATTCTATGATGCCAACATTACCCTAACACCAAAGCCGAACAATGACAACACAAGAAAGGGAAATTACAGACCAATCTCTCTAATGAATCTAGATGCTAAAATCCTCAAAAATACTTGCTAATCATATTCAACAACACATCAAATGAATTATATACCATGACCAAGTGGGTTTCATCCCGTGTGTGCAAGGATGGTTCACCATAAGAAAATCCATCAATGTAATACACCACATAAACTCATCAAAGGAAAAAAATCACATATTCATATCTATAGATGAAGAAAAAGCATTTGACAAAATACAGCACCCTTTCCTGATTAAAAAAACTCCAAAAGACAGGAATAGAAAGAAGCTTTTTGAACATGATCAAGGGGATATATTAAAAACCACAGCTAACATCACATATGCATGGTGAAATTCTAAAATCTTTCTAAGATCAGTAATGAGACAAGGATGCCCACTATTACTGCTCCTATTTAACATTGTGTTAGAAGTACTGGCAGCGGACTTGGCCCAGTGGTTAGGGCATCCGTCTACTACATGGGAGGTCCACGGTTCAAACCCCGGGCCTCCTTGACCCATGTGGAGCTGGCCCATGCGCAGTGCTGATGTGCACGCAAGGAGTGCCTTGCCATGAAGTGGTGTCCCCACGCGCAAGGAGTGTGCCCCGTAAGGAGAGCCACCCAGCGCGAAAGAAAGTGCAGCCTGCCCAGGAATGGTGCCACATACACGGAGAGCTGACACAGCAAGATGATGCAACCAAAAGAAAGACAGATTCCCGTGCCACTGACAACAACAGAAGCGGACAAAGAAGATGCAGCAAATAGACACAGAGAACAGACAACTGCGGTGGGGGGGAAGGGGAGAGAAATAAATTAAATCTTAAAAAAAAAGAAAAAAAAGAAGTACTTGCTTGAGCATGGAGGCAAGAAACAGATATAAAAGGCATCAAAACTGGAAAGGAAGAAGTAAAAATTTCACTATTTGCAGATGACATTATCCTGTACATAGAAAGCCCTGAGCAATATACAACAAAGCTTCTAGAACTTATAAATGAGTTCAGTAAAGTCGCAGATTATAAGATCAATGCACAAAAATCAGTAGCATTTCTGTACACCAATAATGAGCAATGCAAGGAGGAAATCAAGAAAAAAATACCATTTACAATAGTAAATTAAAAAATCAAATACGTGGGAATAAATTTAACTAAAGATGTAAAAGACTTATACACAGAAAACTACAAAACACTGTTAAAGAATGTCAAAGAAGATTTAAATAAATGGAAGAATATTCCCTGTTCATGGATAAGAAAAGTAAATATCATTAAGATGTCTATCCTACTGAAACTGATCTACAGATTTAATGCAATCCCAATAAAAATCAACACAGCATTTTTTACTGAACTGGAAAAAATAACTATGAAATTTATTGGGAAGGGAAAGAGGTGCTGAATAGCCAAAGACATATTGAAAAAGAAAAATGAAATTGGAGGAATCATACTACCTGACTTTAAAACATACTCCAAGGCTATAGTGGTCAAAATGGCATGGTATTGGCACAAGGATAGACACACTGACCAATGGAACCGAATTGAGAGATTGGATATAGATCCTTGCATATACAGTCATCTGATATTTGACAAGGCCACAAAGCCCACTCAACTAGGAGAGAATGGCCTCTTCAACAAATGGTGCTTGGAGAACTGGATATCCATATGGAAAAGAATGAGAGGATTACCATCTCACACCCTATACAAAAATCAACTCAAGATGGATCAAAGATCTAAATATAAGCGCCAAGACCATAAAGACCTTGGAAGGCAATGTAGGATAGCATCTACAGGACGTTGTAATAGGAAATGGCTTCATGAACTCCACACCCAAAGCATGAGCAGTAAAAGAAAAAATAGATAAATGGGACCTCCTCAAAATTAAAGCCTTTTGCACCTCAAAGGAGTTTATCAAGAAAGTGAAAAGACAGCCTACCCAATGGGAGAAAATATTTGGTAACCATATATCTGATAGGAACCTAATATTCAACATATATAAAGAAATCAATATCTTGAAAATAAAAAGACAAACAACCCATTCAAAAAATGGACAAGAGATTTGAATAGATGCTTCTCCAAAGAAGAAATACAGATGGCTAAAAAGCACATGGAAAGATGCTCAACATCACTAGCTATTAGGAAAATGTGAATCAAAACTACAATGATACCATCTTACACCCATTAGACTGGCAGCTCTTAAAAAAACAGAGAACTACAAGTGTTAGAGAGGATGTAGAATAATGGGAACCCTCGTACACTGCTGGTGGGGATGTAAAAGGATCCAGCCACCCTGGAGGACAGTTTGGCAGTTCCTAAAAAACTAGCTATAGATTTGCCATATGATCCAGCAATTCCACTGCCAGGTATATACCCAGAAGAACTGAAAACAAGGATACGAACTGATATATGCACACCAATGTTCATAGTGGCATTATTCACAATTGCCAAAAGTTGGAATCAACCCAAATGCCCATCAACAGATGAATGGATAAACAAAATGTGATATATATATACACAAAATGGAATACTACTCAGCTGTAAGAAGGAATACAGTACTAACACGCAGGATGGTATGCATGAATCTTGAGGACCTTAGGTTGAGTGAAGCAAGCCAGGCGTTGAAGGACAAATACTACATGACCTCTCTAATATGAATTAAGCAAATCAAGCTGTCTCAGAGAGCTAGAGACTGGACAATGGGCTTACAGGAAATAGGGGGTAGAGGAAGGTTGTGAGATGATGCCTACACGGGTGAAATCTATGATAAATTGGAGGTAAGTAGTTGTGCAGTGAAGGGATAAGATGGGGGCACAGGGATACTATTGGGTGTGATTTTGCAGGCTTGAGGGGGGCTAGGGTTGGGAGGATGGGTCAGATGGTTCATGGAATTGGGGGGAAGGTTTGGGGTGTGCGGGTGAACATGGAAGAGTGTCAGGTACATGGTTGAAACTATAATGTTGGGAAAACTTCAGAAAATATAATAAGGAAGGGTTACTTGTTTGGGGTATTTGACGGGGGGTTTTTGGCACAGGGTGCACCTGGGGCGGGCTTCTAGGGAGTGTTTGAGTGCTCATCTTGTCCTATTGTGTTATATCAGTGAGTGGAGACACATACAAATGAGGGGGAAAGTGTTGTATCCCCATCTTGGGGTGGATGGATGTTCTCAAACAGAGGAGAGGGTGTCTCTTGAGAGCATGGGTGGCTCACAATAGGGGAGGACAGACTAGAGTGTCAAGCCCTCAGCATTGTTATAAGTATCTATGAATCTTGTCCTTCAAGAGGTGAAGTTTGGTTGTCACTGTGGGCCCTGAGGGGAGGGGAGAGAGGAAGAGAATGGATGGAAGTGGGGGGCAATGGAAGTGTTCCACAAGTTCGTGCAATGATGGGTATAAGCCATGTTAAATTTCACCAAAATTTATAAAAGTATATAGTCTAAAATGTAAACCATAATGTAAACCATTATGTAACCAAAAATTTAGAAAAGTGTACAATCTAAAATATAAACCTTAATGTAAGCCATAATGGAACCATGGTTGTTAGCTATGTTTCAATATCTATACAATCAAATATAATATCCACATGTAAAATGATCATGGCTAGGGAAGTGGGAAAAGGGTTTGATGCTAGGTATATGGGAGTCTCCTATATTGTATATGTGCATTTACTGTGATCTAAAACTTTTTAGAAGACAAAATTTAAAAAAAAGGATGTAGACACTGAGGAAGTAATGAAGATTGTCTTGCTACTGTACATGCAGGGCAACACCTAATACTGTGATGAAAGGCAAACGTCAAAAAATGTTTTATGACATTTTTCATTTTTAATACCCCAATTTATTTTTCACTTTATTTTAGTTTTTTAAAATTTATTTTATATTCTATTTCTAAACTTTAAACCTGTCAGTACTATTTCATTTTCCTACTAATTGAATTTGGCAATATATTAGGCTTCACTTTTGAAGAAGTTTTGGATCACAGAGGGGTTCAACAATGGCAGGAGAGGAGCACTGGTATGGAGTGTCATTGATAGGGGATGCAAGGGTGGAAAGGAGTTCTCCAGGGTATGCATATAGGATATATAGATATGTTCAGATGTTCATTGGGTACTGTCAGCATGGATAGAGTTACACATGACCACTGAGGGAATGCTGAGTTCCCATCCTGGGGGGCTCTGTTGCATTCCCCAAAGGAACAGCAACAATCCCCCAAGTGCAAGGACAAAGGCCAGTGAAGAAGGAGGGTCCAATGATGGGCCATTGATACTGATGACTGTGTGCTCGAAATTTCAACTATGTCTAGAGCTGCAGGGTGCCTAAGAGTTACCTCCTGAAAGCCTCCATGTTGCTCAAATGTGGCCACTGTCTAAGCCAAACTCATCACGTAAATGCATTACCTGTCCCCCCAGTGTGGGACATGACTCCTGGGGATAAGATTCCCTGGCACTGAGGGATTATTACCATCACCAGCTGGTGATGCAAACAGAAAAAGACCTTGAATAAAAGGGGGTAATGGTAAAGACAAATGAGTTTTAAGGCTAAGAGACTTCAAAATGAGCCAGGAAGTCATCAGAGGGGTCACGCTTATGCCATGTCTCGGCAGGATCCCAGAGACAGCCAAAGTAGATACAACCCCAGGTATGGTGCTCCTGAGGGCTATAGAGACACACAGGTTCTACGGTCATGACAGATGGCTCTGGAGTTCATTGCCTTGTCAGTGGGCCCTACTTTGGAATTTGTGCTCCTGATTGTGATGGAGTTGGACTCAAATGTGACCTCTCTACACATGTCTCTTCTGTCACTTTTACTGAACCTGTGGTTGACGCTAGGGGTTAGTGTATACTCAGGAGACTTGAATCTCTGTACTGTCCATATGCCAGCTGGGCCTGGAGCGTCAGCAGAGTTGCAACTCCTACTCACCAGTTTGTTGGACGTACCCAGGTCAGCTGATGGGGAGCTGAGAATGGCCAACCACCACACTAGGGAACTGAGAGTGTCTACAACTGCAAGCAGGAGAATTGCATCCATCAGCCATGTGGTATCTAAGCCCACTCTTGATTTAGAGGTGGAGTGAATATCGCCATCCCAGGGTCCACAAGATGGAGGAATATAATATGGATTGGGGTGGACTTGCTGGAATTTTACTATAGAACTGGTGTGACTCTAGCAATGGAAGAAATTGTGTCATTGATGTGGAGATGGTGGCCACGGGAATTGCCGAGGGCAGAGAGAGGGAGGAAGAGGTGTGGTATGGGGCATTTTGGGGACTTGGAGTTTTCCTGAACGATATTGCAGGGACAGATGCAGGACATTGTTTATCCTGCCATAACCCACTGGATACATGGGGGAGAATGTGAACTACAATGTAAACTATGGTTCATGTGGTATGGCAGTGCTCCAGGGTGTGTTCACCAAATGCAACAAATGTGCCTTACTGATGAAAAGGGATGTTGATGTGGGAAGAGCGGGGGTGTGGGGGGTGGGGAGTGGGTTATATGAGAACTTCTTATGTTTTCTAATGTAACATTTTGTGTGGTCTATTTATCTTTAAAAAAAATTTAAAAATTTAACATTGAAAAAAAAGTTATTATATTTAAGAACCCTTCATAGAGAGAGAAAGAAAACAGAATTTTCCAGAAAGTAGCATGCCCCCCAAATTGTCTAAGTTCTCTGACTTGTCAAAAAGTGACCTTTCTTAACAAATGTGTGACTGGGGCACTGTAAACCAGATACCAAGCCAGTTTTCTTAGAAGGACTTTGTGGGCATTGGTTCACATATAAAGCCAATATATGTTCTGTAAGAGTGGCTTGTTATACATGACTGGAGGAGAATCATTTACAAATAAGATGTTCAAGGTATGGTCTTGGTTCCATGATTCCAGTTGTATCTTGGCAAAAGGGAGGACAAATCTTATTGAACTTATACAAATGAGTGCTGCTCCTGGGAAAACAAAAGGCACTCAAGTTAATTTTGAATTCTGAGAGGCCATTAAGAATCAGATACTATTAAAATGTTCCAGTTGTGTTTCAAGGAGCATAGTTTACTAAATTGAGCATTAGAAATAGTTGAAGGAGAAATAGGGCATCTTCATATTCCATTAAAATGGAACATTACAAATAATTCCAATAATGTTCCAAACATGTAACTAAGATAAGCTTTTCTTTATAAGTTCCTTTAATCCTCCGTGGTTAATTTTGTTTCCATGGGTCTTGGGTCAGCAGTTTGCTTTCATGTAGTCTGTCTGTTTCTGGCCTAAAAAGAGCCCTGGCAATCCAGACTCAGTCCACGGTACAGACTGAGAGCTGTTAGAGCGATGTCAGCAGGGAAGACTGAAGTCAAGTCTATTCTTTCAAGTATCAGTAGTTCAGAATACGTGGAGAACTTTCCATGAAGCTGGGAGATGGTCCTTCTTTGTTGAAGGCACAGATTTTAGCCTCTAGCGTATACCAGAGACTTCAGGCAAATACCAGGAAGCAGAAAACCATTTAATAAAGAGATCTACAGGCTGTGAATAATTTAACACAGTGCCAATAACATCAGAATTTTCTGCTGTGTTATAGTAAATAACTATTTCCTAAGGGTTTTATCAGTGTTTCTTCAAAGAATAAGAATGTATTGGGAAACGGACTTGGCCCAGTGGATAGGGCGTCCGTGTACCACATGGGAGGTCCGCGGTTCAAACCCTGAGCCTCCTTGACCCGTGTGGAGCTGGCCCATGCGCAGTGCTGATGCGCACAAGGAGTGCCATGCCACGCAGGGGTGTCCCCCACGTAGGGGAGCCCCATGCGCAAGGAATGCGCCCCGTAAGGAGAGCCACCCAGCGGCAGGAATGGTGCCTCCCACACTTCCCGTGAGGCTGAGGACAACAGAAGCGGACAAAGAAACAAGACGCGGCAAACAGACACAGAGAACAGACAACCGGGGGAGGGGTGGGAATTAAATAAATAAATAAATCTTTTTAAAAAAATGTATTATGGCAGCTAAGGCATTGACAAATCTGTAGGGCCTTCTCATAAAGTGTGCAATCTCTGGAATAATTATATTAATAACATTCTACCTTTAACAAACTTAACCTTAGGAAGGGCAAACATCTCTTCTGATTTGATGCTTTTTTCATGCAAGTGCAACTCTTACAAAAGTGTTGAGTTAGTTTAGAAATATGGAGCTATCAAACAAGGCTATTTCCAGCATCTCTTCTTTTATAAAGTAAAATACAATGTTTGTGATTTTCCAAGGGTTCACTGGGGAATCTAAAAGATCTCTTTAAATGTGAAGGATATCCTGAAATGTTTATTAATTTTTTTTTCTAAATTTAGGATTCTATCTTAGGGAAGTGAAATTAAAAAATAATTTTCTGATATTCAGTCAGTTGATTCAGATAGGATGGTGGGTGTCTGAGAAATAATACTTGGTTGCAGATTTAATCAAAGTGACAATAAAATATTTAAAAATAATTATATAAGAAGGTAACATGATTGTAAGTAATCTTAACTTTTTGACAAATGAGGAAATTATGCTGTTTTTGTTGTTATTTTAAATAATAATCCAAACAAAGCAGATAAAATTATGTTGGTGAGTTAGTGAATTACCTATAGAATATAAACAATAACCTTTGTTTGCTCCCTGTTAAGAGCTCTAAGACAAGTTACTTATTTTAACAGAAGAAAAAGCTAAATTCTAATCTTGTATTTTTATGATATTTGGTAGTAAAGGTTTCAAAGGTCTTTTTTTCTTATAAATAAATACATAAAAAATGAGCCAACTTTTGCAAAATTTTAAGACATTTCATTGCGATTTTTTTCCATGTTCATGTATTAGAAGCCAAGGTAGATATAAACTACATTTCTTCAAATCTTGTACAATTTTATCTATCCATTAAGATTTTGTCTTTTGATAACCTGTTTGACATTCTGGAACAAACAGAACCTTTAAAACAAAATTACTCACTTTTTCTCTTGATAAAATCATATGACATTACCTTACATACACAGGTGTATTTATTAGGTACTACTTCTCCAACCATATTAATTATACCTTTTAAGAAGATTAATTTCTACATCACAGAGAAAACTGAGAGGTTGGTAATTGAGAACTTTCTGTCAAATACAAGCATTTTAGCAGACTAGGAGAACTGATCCCCTATAGCCACACACATCACTTTTACATCTACTTAGTGTCATAAATGAACATGTGCATTAACATTATCCAAAGATGTAGCCACTGTATGACATATAAAAATAAGCAATGAGAGAATATAAACTTAAAATTATGATTAGCAATCAGTGTTTGAGTATTTAATTTTTTATCTAGGTATCCAATGATTATCCATTAATTAACTAAATTTAACACTAATCTAAATTTATGTTATGTAAGGATTTTGAAAATTTTATTTAAGCTGAAACACCACTAAATATAATCACCATTGATATAAAAAATTGTCTGAATAATGATTCAATTTAATTGAATGCAAATTAATCTTTTCCATAATTGTAAGCATTATTTTGGAGTAACATTAACTTATTTGATCAGTAAATCAATATAAAATCTACTAGTTCAAATTAACTCATCACTTCATGAGAAAAACTCAAATATAAAACAAAATAAAAGTAAAAATGCTTGTATTATACTAGCTTAATTTGTCCAAAGATTCACCTTAATTATGTGAACTTGGATTCAAAATGCTTTTGAACTAGCAATTTCTGTAAGAATTTTTTCCTAAGTATTATACATTTAGGGTATTAGAAGATCAGTTTTTAACTTTTTTTTCTGTGATGTTTTCAGAAAGATTAGATTTATAAAAGGCCATATTTATCTCTATAAACAAATCAGAACAGAACTCTTTTAAGTTTAAACAACATTATAAACCAAGTTATTAAGACCCCATGGAACTAGGAAAGCATTTCACACTGGCAAAATGAGAGGTAAAGTCCTTTTTTCGAATACAAATGCACAGACACACAGAGAGCCTATAGTTTCTGTCCTACAACTTCAGTCACAGATGGACATTAAACACAAATACTTCCCAGATCAAATCTCCAAGAGCTTTTCTCCTTCCAAATGGCCATGGGATTCTTATCTGATTTAAGTTCATAAATAGACAAATAAAAACCCAAAGAGACTAAACTGCATTCTCTATCATCTCTTACACAGCAGAGAAGAGATCTCCATCATTCATATGGCAGATAACACCAAATGGTCAGACATAAAACCAAATTCCCAACCATTGCTGCCACCAAGGGAAAATAATGTATCACCTGAGTACAAAACAGAAACAAATACAAAAACACAAAATTGATAGGGAGGGAAGAATTAAACTCAGATAACCAGAGAGACTGTCAGCAAAATCAAAGTTCTATTGCCACTTGGGATTAACTTCAGGAGTCAGAAGACAGACTAAGGCTTAACCAGCCTGTAAAGTTTACTTAGATTCATCAGATGAGTCCTCCTGAGCATCATGGTGAAACCTCTAAAATTATTCAAGTATAATTTTCAAAAAAGGTAAAATCACGAATCTAAGCCAAATAATAAATGAACAATGCCAAAGATTTAATTTAACTCACTGATTTATGAGGAAACCAGCAAGATGATTTTTTAAGAAGTCCAAAGAACATTTGAAAATCTGAATATATAGTCATTTAACAAAAAAATGGTAGAATTAGATTGGTGGATTAGATACAAAACAGTTTACTGTCCAAAAGTGCCATAAACATTTGGAGGTTATCCGTCCAACTGGAAGGAAATTATTTGCATCTCTACCAGATAAAAATCTAAAAGTTCACCTCTCTCCTACAGAGTTGGAAAATAACCCAGACAATAGAAAGTCAATCCCAGTAATTTATTTTCCCTATTTCCAAATTACAGATAATTGTTCTCAGAGTTTTCCCCTTTGTTTATACCCACTGGCTGAAAGGAGAGTTAATACAGTTTCAGCATAGATGGCGGTGATGCAGGGGGCAGAAGAACTTGAGAGCTATCTAAAGTAAAGTTCCCAAGGCTCCACATGGACTTGAAGGAACAATTTAAAATCATGAGAGGAATCCCCTCATCCAACAGTTTTTAGAGCTACCCATTTGCTGAACTAATTAAAGAATGACTGAAACATTTTATAAATTGACTTACTCTATTTTGAGCTCAAGACTAGAAATGAATCTACGATGGTTCCAGAATATCAAGTAAAGCTCAATTGTGCCATCTAACTTTCCTGAACCCAATAAAATTAGCAAAATATAATATAATCCCATTAATTACGTTTCATCATAAATTTCATGCATTGAGATGACATCAATGACATCACAATTCTATGTGTCACAAAGGCTGCTCGCTGACCAATGAGGAGCTGGGGCATGGGATAAAGTGGGCAGGGCTGAGCACTTTATGGTTAAAGGTCCAGGCCAGCTGAACTATCAAGGTGGGCCAATCAGAGACAAACCCAGCAAACACCATGAATGGGGACACAAACTGCGAGAGATCCAATGGGCAAGGGAAGCCATCTTCCTCTAGCTCTACGAGAGCACAGCTGCAACTTCCTGGGAGCCATGCAGACCGCCAATGCCCAGTGCCTGAACCCAACAACAACAGTTCTCCTCAGTGCCATTCTCAAGTACCTGAAGGCCAACATCCTGGAGCTGGTGGGCAACAAGGCCTGCAACAACCTGAGGAGGCAAGTCACCCCAGATTATGTGGACAAGAACCTGCAGCCCAGAAGGCTCTTTGGGGATGAAATCTCAGGTAGATGAGATGTCCCTACCCAGGAAGGACTGATTCCTGGGACCCAGTGCCTGGGGGAATCTACACAGTCTCATCTGGTGTCCAGACAGCTCACAGTCAAAGGCGTTCCTTGCTGCCATCAGTGAATGCTATTAAAGTAATCCATGGGAATGCTTCTGATTCCTCTCAGTGTCTGTCATTTGGAGTCAGAGATGGGTATCTGTGAGACATCCAAGGGGAGATGTCCCAAGGAGAGATAACCTATAGGTAGTTGGAGAGATCAACGGTGGTGGTCAGCATGGGGTATTCGAAGCAGGGATTTCAGAGAGAAGCACTTTCTAATGGTGATAGTGAGTGATTCTGGTGGGAATAGCTGGCTGAGGTGGCAGGGTACAGAACACTTCCTCATTGTATCTGAGGATGTCAAGGCTTTGCAAGGATGTTGACTGGGGGCCTCCTTGGTTTACTGATGTCCCCAGAGTGATGGTAGTAATTGGGGTAGGACTGAAGGCCATGAAGAGGTGCTGAAGGCTTTATTCAAACTAGGAAATGTTTAAGAGTCAGAAAGGGACAGTAATGGGGGTGGGAGTGGAGATGGTTGGCAAGAATTTAAGTAAGGCAAGGGCTTTACCTGATGATTGAGTAGTGATGAGGGGAACAATGATGTGGAAGGGGTGGGAAGGTTGGGGTGGGGGGTATATGGGGACCTCATATTTTTTTAATGTAACATTTAAAAGAAAATAAAGAATAAAAAATTTTTTAAAAAGAACTATGCAAAAAAAGAATCATCATGTTGATTTTATTTGTACCCTGCCTTATTCCAAAAACGACAAGATAGGGATTATTACCTAGTGCCTGATTCTTCTTGTGGAATATCTTTCTGTCCTCTGTGGTGGACACTGGTAAAATAAATAGGACTATTGTATTAGAGGTACCATGTGACGTAAGACATTGCATTTCAAACAGTTTTTATGGATTTTAAATATTTCTGGACTTAATTATAAATGTATTTCTTCATAAGCACAATTACCAATTGTAGCAGTGTGATATTATTGATCAATTCCAAAAAGAAATATTGGGTTATGTTTGTAAAGTGATCTTTTCCTCTGGGCATATTAGATTATATTGGATTCAGAGGTTTACTTGATTAAGTAATCAGGTAAACCTCTTGTGCAAGTAAGGCATTCAGTCCCTACCCCTTGGTGAGTGCGGACTCGCAGATAAAAGCTATGGTAAAAGACAGAGTTGTGGGTTTTTGATGTTGGAATTTTGATGTTGGAGTTTGATACTGAAGCCTTAAGCTGGAGCCCCAGGAAGTAAGCACGCAGAGGAAAAAGAAGCCAGCCCCAGGAAGGGAGGAACCCAGGAAGCCTGAACCCTTGCAGACGTCAGCAGCCATCTTGCTCCAACATGTGAAAATAGGCTTTTGTGAGGGAAATAACTTATGCTTATGGTCTGATATCTGTAAGCTCCTACCCCAAATAAATACCCTTTATAAAAACCAACCAATTTATTGCATTTTGCATCAGTACCCCTTTGGCTGACTAATATAGGGAGTATCCTATTAGCCTTTTTATAAAAGCAACAACACAAAAGCAAGCGATCAGTATTTTTATAATATAATCCATTGACCAATGATCCATCATGAAGCCTTTGAAAAACGATTGGTAGTAAACTTTGAACCATTTAAATGTGGAGCTAAGGCTAAATGATCTTTGGATAAAAATTAGAAACCAAACATGGAAAATCAGGTGTTTTGAAGGGAATATAAAAGGACGGATGGTGGGTTGAAATAAAGTGCTCAAATTTTTCATCTTTCTGGGCTGGATAATATCTAAATTTTGCATGTAGATGATCTGGAGCCTCCAGTACATTATATAAACTTCAAACGGACATCTTTACAAAAATTAAAAATGGACTCTAAATATTCCATATTACAAGTATAAATATGAGTTCGCACATATATGAGCAAATATACAAGAAACAAAATAGAGGATATAGTGAGCATGTTCATATGTCCCAGTTTTTCTGTTTTCCTCACATAATTATTAATGGTGCCTCATTTTACTCTTAATAAGATCTTGATATGAGTGATAAATTATATGGTTAACTTATACAGCAACCAATAAAAATCAAAGATAGATCTGAAAAGATAAAACAAAGAGTGCAGAAAGCACAAGGGTAGAAAAAGACTTGTAAGTCACATCTGTTAAGAAAATGACAAGCCCATATTAATACCTGGATGAAATAATTTTCTAAAACAAATATAAACTTCTAGTGTTGACACAAGAATAGCCTAATAAGTAAAAAAAAAATGTAAAAGTCATCAGATATTGGATTTGACAGCCTCACAAATAAATTATTTAAACTTTTCAAGGATATGGTAACTCTAACCTTATTTAAAAATTTCCAGAGCAAACAGAAATAAGGAAAGCACCCAAAATATTTTTAAAAGCCAGCATACATAACACATAGCAAAGATCTGATGTAGTCCAAAAAATCAGAGAAAAAGAAGTGTAGACAATTGTCTTTTATAAATAGCAGTAAAAATAAACTAAACATTATCAATAATACGCTGTAGTATACAAAAAATATATGTAACACCATGACTCTGGGGGAGGGGATTGAACATAAAGTATATATAACTGCATACTTCATTCCAGAACAATGAAAACTGAAAAGTATTTGCTTAAGGTCATCACCCATTTTTTATTTTTAAAAGTTTAGTTAAATAGGAATAAATGAGTACTTCCTTGATACAATAGGTAGTGTAGGTTTTCAACCCCAAACCAGCATCATTATTAACACTAGCAACCTTAATATTAAAGTCAAGAATACACTTTCTGTCCACAATATCATTTAACATTATTATTGAGGCATTAACTGATGAAATTACAAAATAAATAGTAAAAGGTGTAGGTATAGACTCAAACAAAATAATTAGAAACAAAACATTATTTCAGTAAGGTGGTTAGTTAAAAATTATATTAGACCATGTTAATATCTTTCTTACTTACAAATAATAGCCAATTAGAAAGTATAATAAATTGAAAATAGACTATATAGGAAAACTTGGTCAGGAAATATGCTGAATTTGTATATAGTAAAGGGTAAAATCTTACTAAGGAAAATGTAAAGTTTACAATAAATAAATGACATCTTGTTATTGGCAGACTTATTTCTGAAACTAAAAGTCAAA
The DNA here is from genome assembly GCF_030445035.2 of Dasypus novemcinctus. NCBI lineage: Eukaryota > Metazoa > Chordata > Mammalia > Cingulata > Dasypodidae > Dasypus > Dasypus novemcinctus. The sequence goes on along the minus strand of NC_080704.1, from coordinate 31,950,077 downwards.
CCTCCCCAATCCAATCTATGAATTCAATGTGATATGAATTACACTATCAAAAATAACTGTAAAGTTTATTTGTATATTTATAGATGTTGGAATAAAACCAATGAGGGACATTCAAACATTCAAAAAGAAAAGACAGGGAAAGAGAGATCAAAGAAACAAAATAGATAGTTTATAAACATTCAAGTTACCTGTAGGTATTTGTCAAATGATAAAGATGACATTAATTCACAGCAAAAAATGGTCTACTTAATAAATATCATTGGAGAAATTGGCTAATGGTTTGGGAAATTATCTCTCCCTTAATTCGAATACCATATTTACATTTGGATCAAACATTTAAACAAAAAAGAGAGCACTAATACACCCAAAGAAAACATGGGTCAATTTCATATATAATATTGGCATAAGGGATATATAATCTAGCCCATAAAACAGAAATCCATAAGGAAAAAGATTAATTTTACTATGTACAAAGTTGTAATATGCAGTGTGGATGAGGATGTGGTGAACTGTTACTCTCAAACACTATGGGTAAGAATATAAATTAGTACTCTCATTTTGAAGGGTAACTTTGCAAAATCTCAAATCTATATATACATATTTTCCCTTTTATCTAGAAATTCAATTATAATAGTTTCTCCTACAGATATACCGAAAAAAAGATACAACTACATAGATGGCCATTTAAAAGACTATTTGTAAAAGTGAACAAGGTTGAAAAAAATCTACATATACATTAGCAGTAGGCTAGTCAAATAAATAAATTATACATATACGTAGATACATAAAGTATCCAGCTATAAATAAAATGAGGCTGTCTTTAAAGAAAACAATCTCCAATTATGTTTTAAGTGAAATGGGCACATACAAAATATTTTATAGTATAATGCCATTTAATCTGGAAAAATATGCAAAAAACTTCATATTAGGTTCATTTGGGAGATGTTATCTTTATGTATTGTTTTGATTTTTAACATGTTTTTTAGTACATGGATGAATCTTCATGGATGAATCTTAAAGACATTATGTTAATAATGTAAGCAGTCACTGAAGGACCAATATTACATGACCTCACTGAAATGACTTGAGCAAATTGAGCAGATTCACAGAGTTAGAGTCCAGAAGACAGCTTTATCAGGAGACAGAAAGAGAATAGAGGGTGGTGAGCTGATGCTCAACGTAGGCAAAATCTATGATAAGGTGGAAGGGTGTGGTTGGGCAGTGGATATGGGTAATAGTGGTGCAGTGATGTGATTGGGACTGATGGTGCTGGAATGTGAGGGGGAGTATGGTGGGGAGGTTGGGTTGTATTGTCCATGGAACTGGGGGGAGGACTGGGGGAAGGAGCAGGTGAACTTTGGGTATTTGTACATAAAACTACTATAGTGGGGTTATGAAAAAGTATGGCAAATGTATATGCTGTGACCATAGTTATTGGTAATAGTCTGATGATATTATCTCATAATCTGTAATATGTTCCACAACAGCGTAGTGTGTTGGGGAAAGGTTGTTGTATGGGAATTCTACACATGTGCATGATTGTTTCATAAGTTTGCAACATCTGTATTAAAAATATATATATATTTTTACAGTTTTTTAAAAAATACACTGGCTGAAATATTCTTTTGGCAAATATGGAAGGGGAGGGTAACTGTTGCAGGCAACAGAGGTGGGGGTATATGTGGGATAGGGTGCACCTGGTACGTTTCTATGGAATATAAGTGTTTATCTTGTTATAGTTTGTTATCTCAGTGAGTGAAGACCCACAAAATAAACAAGAAAATATTAAAACTCCCACCCTGGGAAGAACTGTTAGATTTTAAATTAGAAGGGCAAGAATCTCTTGAGAACACAGACAGTGCCTAATAAAAGAAAAAGACCAATATGTCAAGCCCTCAATATTATTGCATATAACAATGAACCTTATTCTTCAAAACTGAAATTTAGTGGTTACCATAGGTTCCAATGGGAAGGGGAGGGAAGAATAGAATAGATGGAACAGAGGGCATTTGTAGGTCATTGGAATTATTCTGTTTGATCTTGCAATGACCGATACAGGTCATTTAAAACTTTCTCAAAATCTATAAAAGTGTAAGGAGTAAAATATAAACTAATGTAAACTATTGCAATATTTAGTAGCAATGCTTCAATATTTGTACATCGATTGTAACAAATGTACCATACACATGTAAAATGTAATTAATAGAAGAAAGTGGAAGAGTGGGAGAGGGTAGGATACAGGGAATCCCTATATTTTCTGTATCCTAAAGCCCTTTTGAAGATAAAGCAAAAAAAAGTAAGACAATGGAGCATTGGAAAAATTTGTCACTGCACATAAAAGACAAGAGATATACAGTGATGAAAGACACAATGAAAAAAATTATTTTTATATTTTATTTATTATTATTTTATTTTCTTATTATTTTTGGCTTTGTTTTGGGGGAAGTTTTGGACCACTGAAGGGTAATAACGGTGGGAAGGGAGGATCAATAGTGTGGGTTATTAGTGATGGGTGTGTGTGTGTAGAGGTGTGCAACTGGGGTATGCCTTCTTGGCATATGAATATGTTCAGGTGTTCACGGGGCATTGTCTTGGTGGGTGGAGACACACAATAACAGAAAGAATATTGAATTCCCACCCTGGGAAGTCATGCTACATTCTCCAATAGAACAGCAAGAACCTCTGAGTACATGGGCAGTGCCTAGCAAAGGAGGACATACCATTATGCCAGGCCCTTGATATTGATGATTATACTTATGAAACTTTTCTTGTGAAATTGGAACTTAGCTGAGTATTATATATTGCCTAAGAGTTATCCTCTGAATCCTCCTTGTTGCTAAAATGTGGCCTATCTAAGCCAAACTCAGCATGTAAATAAATGCACTCCTTTCCCCACTGGCATGGGACATGACTCTTGGGATGAGCCTCCCTGACACTGAGGGATTATTACCAAGCACCAACTAGTGATGCATTTCTAAAATGACCTTGACCAAAAGGGGGAAATATTAAATACAAATGAGTTTTCATGGCCATGAGATTTCAAAGTAAGTCAGGAGGTCATTCCAGAGGTTACACATATGCGTGTCTCAGCAGGAACTCATTGACTGCCACAGTAAACAGTGCTCAAACAGTGAGGCTCCTGGGGGCTCTAGAGACAGACACTATAGGCTGGGTAGGCACTCTCAAGAATTTGGCACCCTGTTGGTGGACATTACTTTGGAATATAGGCTTTCCAATGTAACAGAGTTAGACTCACTTATAATTTCCTTATGCATGGTTCTTTGGCTCCTTTTATTTGAACTTATAATTAGCACTATACTTGTTAACTATGTCCCAGAGACTTAAATCTCTGGTCTATTCATATGCCGGTTGAGCCCTGAGTCTCAGCCGAGTTGTAACACCTACTCTCCAGTTCATTGGACTCACCTGGGACAACTAAAAAACAGATGATGATGGCCAACGCTCATCCCCAGAAACAGTATTCACAACTGTAAGCAAGACAGTTCCATCATCTCCATGGGATCTAAGCCCCCTCTTAATCAGAAACAGAGTGGGCATCACAATCCCCAAATCCTCAAGATTGAGGAATGAACACACATAAGGGGGGGAATGCAACTATGGAGTAAAGTAGATTTATTATTCTAGCAATGGAAGCACTTGTAACATTGATATAAAGGCAGGGGCGGGAAGTGGACTTGGCCCAGTGGTTAGGGCATCCGTCTACCACATGGGAGGTCCACAGTTCAAACCCCGGGCCTCCTTGACCCGTGTGGAGCTGGCCCACGCACAGTGCTGATGCACGCAAGGAGTGCCGTGCCATGCAGGGGTGTCCCCTGCATAGGGGAGCCCCATGCGCAAGGAGTGCGCCCCATAAGGAGAGCCGCCCAGTGTGAAAAAAGTGCAAGCTGCCCAGGAATGGTGCTGCACATACGGAGAGCTGATGCAGCAAGATGATGCAACAAAAGGAGACACAGATTCCCCTGCCGCTGACAACAGAAGCAGACAAGGAAGAAGATGCAGCAAATAGACACAGAGAACAGACAATTGGGGTAGGGTGGGGGGAAGGGGAGAGAAATAAATAAATAAATAAATCTTAAAAAAAAATAAAGGCAGGGGCCACCAGAGGTTCTGAGGGGAGGGAGAGGGAAGAATAGGTGTAACATGGGGCATTTTGGGGACATTGGAATTGTCCCGCATGACATTGAAATAATGGATACAGGCCATTATACATCTTGTCAAAACCTATAATTGTACGATGCAAGGTGTAAACTATAAACTATAAACCATGGTTAGTAGCAATGCTTCAATATGTGTTCATCAATTGTAACAAATGTACCACACTAACGAAAGATGTTTTTAATGGGGGCAATTGTGGGAGGAGTAGGGGGTGGGGTATATGGTAAATATATATATATATATATATATATATATATATATATATATATATATATATATATATATATATATATTTTAGATACTAGGGTCAGGGATTTTTTTTTCCTCTCCCCTTCCCCATGCCCCCCACCCCCCAGTCCAGTTGTCTGCTCTCTGTGTCCATTCACTGTGTGTGTTCTTGTGTGTCCAATTGTATTCTTGTCAGTGGCTCCCAGAATCTGTGTCTCTTTTCGTTGTGTCATCTTGCTGCATCAGCTCTCCGTGTGTGCAGCGCCATTCTTGGGGCAGGCTGCGCTTTTTTCGCACTGGGCGGCTCTCCTTATGAGGCGCACTTCTTGTGCATGGGGCTCCCCTAAGCGGGGGACATCCCTGCATGGCATGGCACTCCTTGTGCGCATCAGCACTGCATGTTAGCCAGCTCATCTCACGGGTCCAGAGGCCCTGGGTTTGACCCTTGGACCTCCCATGTGGCAGGCGGATGCCCTATCCATTGGGTCAAATCCACTTCCCTGGGGTCAGGGACTGAATCTGAGACCTCATAAGTGGGAAGTCTGTCATCAACCACTGAGCCTCATGGACTTCCATGAGTTGTTTTTTTTGTTGTTGTTGTTGGTTTGCTTGTTATTTGTCTTTGTTTTTAGGAGGTACTGGGAACTGAACCCAAGACTTCCCATGTTGGAAGCAAGCGCATAGCTGCTTGAGCCACATCCCCTCCCCTCCCCTATATTTTTGATGTAATATTTTGGTAAATCTAAAGCTTCATTAAAAATAAATTTTTAGAAAACGTGCTCTGGGTTGAGAGGGCAAAGTGCCATCTCCACTGCTGCCAGCCTTTTCCCAGCTCACCCCAATCCAGCCCAGCCCCAGCTGCCAATGCTTATCTCCGCCACAGACCCCAGTGCTACCATCAGTCCTGCCATCTTCCTATTCTTACCAGACCTTAGAAGCTCCCTGCTGCCCCTGGAAACTTGGGTTTTTACTCCTATAACAACTGAAATAACAAGTCTTGATACAGAGACTATAGATGAAATTTTAAACAATGGTAATGTTGCTTTAGTAAATTTTTATGCCGCCTGGTGTCGTTTCAGTCAGATGTTGCATCCAATTTTTGAGGAAGCTTGCAATGTCGTTAAGGAAGACTATCCAAAAGAGAATCAAGCAGTGGTTGTCAGAGTTGATTGTGACCAGCATCTGACATAGCCCAGAGATAGAGGATAAGCACATACCAAGCCCTCAAATTGTTTCATAATGGGTTGATGATTAAGAGAGAATACAGGGGTGAGCGATCAGTGAAAGCACTTGCAGATTACATTAAACAGAAAAGTGGCCCCATTCAAGAACTTCATGACTTAGCAGAAATTACCGCTCTTAACTGCAGCAAAAGAAATATCACCAGATATTTTAAACTAAAGGATTCAACAAACTATAGAGTTTTTGAAAGAGTAACAGATATTTTACATGATGATTGTAAAGTCCTTTCTGCATTTGGGACAATTTCAAAACCAGAGAGATACAGTGGAGACAATATAATCTACAAACCAGCAGGGCATTCTGCTCCAGATATGATATACTTGGAGTCTATGACAAATTTTGACTTGACTTATAATTGGATTCAAGATAAATGTGTTCCTTTTGTCTGAGAAATAACATTTGAAATTGACAGAAGAAGGAAGAATTTTTCTCATACTCTTCCACATGAAAGAGAATACAGCAAGTTTAGAAATATTCTAGAATGAAGTAGACCACCAATTAACAAGTGAAAAAGGTAGAATAAACTTTTTGCATGCTGACTTTGACAAATTTAGACATCCTTTTTTGCACATACAGAAAATTCCAGCAGACTGCCCTGTAATTGCTATTGACAGCTTTAGGCATATGTACGTATTTGGAGACTTCAAGGATGTAGTAATTCCTGGAAAACTCAAGCAGTTCATATTTGACTTACATTCTGGAAAACTACAAAAAGAATTCCATCATAGGCCTGACCCAACTGATATAGCTCCAGGACAGTAAGTCCAAGATGTAGCAAGCAGTGCACCTGAGCGCTCCTTCCAGAAACTAGCACCCAGCGAACACAGATATACTTTATTGATGGTTCAAGATGAACTTTATAAACTTAAAAACAATTTGCAAGTCTTTCAACAGCAGCATCTACCTTATATAATAGAAATAGTAAACCTGTATTTCATAATTCTATGTGTATTTTTATTTTGAATAAACTGAAAGTTTAAAAAAATAAAGAAAAAATAAAAACGATAAGTTAATTTTGAAGCAGATATAATATTAAAATTGGAAAATATTCCATGGAAACTTAGCCAACTACTAGTAATTTGTGCCTAAATATTATATTTGTTTCTGTGGGTGATTAGCATAATAAATTAAAATATTAGGTAAAGGTTATTTCTTCTTTGTAATGCTTTTTCCTATGTGATGATGGTATTATTTTGTTTGTAGATTCAGTAATATTTAGAGACTTAAATTTTTTTCAATATACATTCAACATGGGAAGAAAGTAAAATTCAAAAATAAAATAATATGAAAGAGAATAAAAAATCCAGTCCATATATGGCAATTTAAATCAAGACCATGGTTCAGAGTTAACAAAAAGCTCAGTGATGATAAAGATAAATGAGGGGCCAGGTGGTTAAGACCAAAGGGTAATGTGGTGACCAGAGATAAGTAAAACTTATCTCAGAAGCAATAAAATACAATTAGAGTTGACTTTAGTAATATTTCAGATTTAAAAAATTAGCTCCAGTTTCTCCTACATATTTTGACAAGTAATTTATTTAAAATGGCAGAATATTTTCCATGGGACAGTTCAAGTTCCTAACTTTAATATTATATGTGATGTGATTCAAATTAGGCCTTTAATTTTGATCTTGATTTCTCTTTCAGTTCTCTGATTCCCTTTATTATCAATTATCTTCCAAATCACAAATTCAAAAATAATTACAGTTTAGCTGATTACATTTTGCCACAGAATATTTATTTGTAATATTTGATGGAATTTATCCTTTTTAAAATATTTTATTGCTGTTTTACAATGAATTTTAACTTTAAAGCAAACATCAATGATTCAATGGTTTTAGCTTACAATAAAACTTATTAAAATTTTCTATTTCTTTTGCAGATGAATAATAAAGCTAGTAAGGAGGGGGCAAGATGGCAGCAAAGTAAGGCACTCCTAGAGTCAGCTCATCCTACAGGCAGTTAGTAAACACCCAGAGCTATCTAAAGCACCTGTTTGGGAGGCCCAGGAGTCCAGAGGAGCATCCTGCAACATACTTGAAGGAATGAAAGGAAGAGACTGCCCATTTGCACTGAAGATTCATGAGTAGAGCACTCCTTGCTGTGGAGGCCAGTGCAAGTTGCCTTGAGAACTATTCCATGGCTGGAATTGGAAGCTCCATTTCCCAAAAATGGGGGAGGAGGTGACGGTTGGGCACCACCTTCAACTACTGATTAGAAAATTCACTGGCTGAAGTATAATCCTAAGAACAGCTAAAGTTCGAACCTGTCCAAGATGGAAAGAGGCTGGTAGCTGCCATTTTAACTCCAAGCCCAGCTTGAGGGGAAGCTGGGCAGATTGAAAATCACAGTGATGGTAGGGACCAGCTTCTTACAATCCAGATCAGATTGTAGCCCTAGCCCCACTTCCAGCTGAGGGGAAGCTGTGGGGACCTACACCAGACTCTCCAGGCAAGTGCACATACTTTTGACTGGCACAGACTGGGTAGTCAGACACCTGGGGCTCCACCTCCACTCCCCAATAGGATAGGAGGGGAACTTTGATTCCTTGGCCTCTCTGGGCAACTGCAAGTTCTTTTGGCCCTCACAGACTGGTTTGTTGAGTGCCTTTGATTTCATTTCCATCTCTCTCCCATAGGGTAGGAGGGGGCTGGTGTTTTTTAAGCCTCTCTTGGCAGCTGCAGGGGCTTTCAGCCCACACAAACTCTGACACATGTAGCTCCGTCCTGGCCCCCAATATGATAGGAGGGGAGCTGTCTCTCCTAAGCCTCTTTGGGCAACTGCTGCTGCTTCTGGCCTGCATAGACTGGTTTGTTGAGTGCCTGGGGCTCTGCCCCAGCCTGCCCCCCTCCCAGGACAGGAGGGGGCTGGTTTTCCTCAGCCGCTCTGGACAAGTGCAGGAGCTTTTGCCCTACATGAACTGGACTGGTGGGCACTTGTGGTTCCACTCCCACTCCCAAAAGGAAAAGAGGGGGCTGGTATTATCCCAGTCTGTCCGGGCAACTGCAGGTTCTTTTGACCCTCATGGTCTGGTTTGTTAAGCACCTTCAATACCATCCCCTCCTCCATTGGATAGGAGGAGGCTGATGTTTCTTCAGCTTCTCTGGGAACTGCAGGCACTTTCAGCCCACACAGGCTGGATTCTTGGACATCTGTACCTCCATCTCTACCCCCAAATAGGACAAGAGGGATCTGGTGTTTCCTCAGCCTCTCTGGGCATCTGCAGATGCTTTTGGCCTACACAAACTAGTTTATATGGCACCTGTGGTTACATCCTTATACCTTAAAGGGCAGATGAGCAGTACTCCCTCAACCTCTCAAAGCAACTGTAGGCACTTTTGGTCCACACAGATTAGATTGTTGGGCACTCCGTATGGTCCATCCCCACCCCTGGCAGGGTAGGTGGGGAGCTGGAGCTATGTTAGTTAACCAGGTCAAATGTGATCAGTTTTGACATGCATGGCTTAGTTTGCTGCCCACACCTGCAGCTCCATCCCCACCCAGGAAGAGGAGAAAGGAGCATGAAGCTTCATCAGTCTGTCTGGGCAACTACAGATGGTTCTGGCTTGCATGGCTTGGATTACCACACACAGCTTTGGCTTCATCCCTACTCCTGGCAAAGGAGAAATGTGGGACAAGCCTCATTGGTTACTGGGGCAATGCAGGCAACTTCAACCTCTACAGCTCACAGTACCTACTACATCTTTGGCTTGTACTATACGACCAGCAAATGAGAAAGAGCAAGAAAGCCCTAAACTAAAGAGAGAAACTGTGCCCAGAATATATACATATAGGAAGCCAGATGCCAAACACAAACAAAAAATTACAATCCATACTAAGGAACAAGAAGATATGTCCTAGTCAAAGGAACAAGATAAGCCTCCAGATGATATAAAGGAGTTGAGAGAAGTAATCAGAGAAGTTCAAACAAATCTCCTTAATAAATTCAATAAGATAGCTAAGGATATTAAGGATATTAAGAAGATACTGGATGAGCACAAAGAAGAATTTGAAAGTAGACATAGGAAAATAGTAGATCTTATGGGAATGAAAGGCACAATAAATGAAATTTAAAATGCCCTGGAGGTATATAACAGCAGATTGGAGAAGGCAGAAGAAAAGTTCAGTGAGCCTGAAGACATGGCCTCTGAAAGCAAGCATAAAGAAATGATAAAGAAAAGAATGGAGGAAATTGAACAAGACCTCAGGGAATTAAACAGTGGCAAGAGACATGCAAACATATGTGTTATGTGTGTTGAGAAGGAGAAGAGAAAGGAAAAAGGACAGAAGGAATAGTTGAGGAAATTATGGCAGAAAATTTCCCAACCCTATTGAAGGACATAGATATCCATGTCCAAGAAGCACAATGTACTCCCATCCAAATAAATCTGAATAGATGAACTCTGAGACACATACTAATCAGAATGTCAAATCCCAGAGACAAAGGGAATTCTGAGAGTAGCAAGAGAAAAGCAAAGCATCACATACAAGGGACACCCAATAAGATTAAGCGCTGATTTATCATCAGAAACTATGGCGGCAAGAGGGCAGAGGTATGATTTATTTAAGAAACTGCAAGAGAACAATTGCCAGCTAAGAATCTTATACCCAGCTAGATTTTCTTTCAAAACTGAGGGTGAGGTTAGAATATTCACAGAATAACAGAAACAGAGAGTTTGTAACCAAGAGAAGACCTTTTCAGGAAATACTAAAGGGAGTGCTACATCCTGAAAGTAAAAGACAGAGGAAAGAGGCTTGGAAGAGAGTCTAGAAATGAAGATTATACCAGTAAAATTAATTAAAAGTGTAAAAATACTGGTGAAAATAAAATATGACAGATAAAACCCAAAGGTCAAAATGGGTGAAGTAGGAACTACCTTTACAGTAATAACATTGAATGTTAATGGATTTAACTCCCCAATCAAAAGACACAGACTGGTGGAATGGATAAGAAAATATGAGCCATCTAAATGCTGTCTACAAGAGACTCACCTTAGACCCAAAGATACCAGCAGAGTGAAAGTGAAATGCTGGAAAAAGATTTTCCATGTGTGTAGTAACAAAAAAAAGAAGAAGCTGGAGTAGCTATACTTACATCAGATGAAATTAACTTTAAAAGCAAAACTTTTAAAGATGTGGAAGGACATTATATATTAATAAATGGTGCAATTCACCAGGAAGAAATATGCAACAAACCAGGATGCCCCAAATTATAAGAGGCAAACACTGGCTAAACTGAAGGGAGAAATAGATGTCTCTACAATAGTAGTTGGAGACTTCAATGCACCACTCTCAATATTGGAGAGAATATCTGAGTAGAGAATCAATAAAGAGACAACTTGAATAATATGATAAATGGACTAAAGCTAATAGACATATACAGAACATTGCTCCCCAAAATATCAGTATATACATTCTTTTCAAGTGCTCATGGATATTTCTCCAGGATTGACCATATGTTGGCTCACAAAGCAGATCTCAATGAATTCAACAGGATCAAAATTATACAAAGTACTTTCTCTGATCATAATGGAATGAAGTTGGAAATCAACAACAGGCAGGAAAAAGGAAAATTCACAAATATATGGAGATTAAACAACACACTCTTAAATAATCAGTGAGTCAAAGCAGAAATTGCTAGAGAAATCAATAAATATCTCAAGACAAATGAAAACAAGAACACAACATATTAGAACTTATGGGATGCAACAAAGGCAATGCTGAGAGGGAAATCTATATATCTCAATGCTAACATTAAAAAAGAAGAAATAACTAAAATCAATGACCTAAGTACACAGTTGGAGGAACTAGCAAAAGAACAGCAAACTATGCCCAAAGCAAGCATAAGGAATGAAATAACAAAGACCAGAGCAGAAATAAATAAAATTGAGAACAACAGCAACAACAACCAATAGAGTTAACAAAACCAAAAGTTGGTTCTTCAAGAAGATTAACAAAATCCACAAACCCTTTGTTAGACTGACAAAATAAAAAAGAGAGAAGACACAAATAAAATAAAAAAATATAAATGGGGACATTATTACTGACTCCACAGAAATAAAAAGATCATAAGACAATACTATGAACAAGTGTACACCAACAAACCAGACAATATAGATGAAATGGAAAAATTCCTAGGAATGTATGAACAACCTACACTGACCCTAGAAAAAATAGAAGACCTCAATAAAACAAAAACAAGTCAAGAGATTGAAACAGTCATCAAACAACTCCCCAAAATGAAAAACCCAGGACCAGATGGTTTCCCTGGTGAGTTCTACCAGGTTTTCAAAGAAGATTCAATACTGACCTTACCCAAACTCTTCCAAATAATTGAACAAGAAGGAACGCTAGTAAATTCACTCTATGAAGCCAACATTAACCTAATAGCAAGAAAGAAAATTACAGACCCATTTTTCTAATGAATACAGATGCAAAAATCCTCAAAACAAAATACTTGCTAATTGAATCTAACAACACATTAAGATAACTCTTCATCCTGATCAAGTGGGTTTTATACCCGGCATGCAAGGGAGATTCAACAAAGAATATCAATCAGTGTAATACACCACATTAATAAGTGAAAGAAGAAGAAATCACTTGAACCTATTAATTGATGCAGAAAAGGCATTTCACAAAATCCAGCATCTTTTCTTGATAAAAATAGTACAAAAGATGGAAATTGAAGGAAACTTTCTCAACTTAATAAAGGCCATGTATGAAAAACCCATAGCTAACATTGTACTCAATGGTGAAAGACCAAAAGCTTTCCCATTGAGATAGGGAAAATTACAAGGATGCCCACAGTCATCATTATTGTTCAATACAGTGCTAAAGGTTCTAGCTAGAGCTATTGGGCAAGAAAAAGAAATAAAAGACATCCAAATTGGAAAGGAAGAAGTAAAACTCTTGTTATTTGCAGATGATATGATCGTCTACCAAGAAAGTCCAAAAAAATCTACGAAAAAGATGCTTGAGTTAATAATCAATTTCAGCAGAGTGGCAGGATACAAGATTAATATGCAAAAATCAATAGTGTTTCTATACACTGGTAATGTGCAATCTGAGGAGGAATTCAGGGGGAAAAATCCATTTACAATAGTGACTAAATGAATCAAATATTTAGTAATAAACCTAACCGAAGATGTAAAGCAATTGTATTCAGAAAACGACAATGCATTGGAAAAAGAAATTTTTAAAAATAACCCAAATAAATGGAAGAATATTCTGTGTTTATGTATTGGAGGACTAAATATTGTTAAGGTGTCAATTCTACCCAAACTGATACACAGATGCAATGCAATCCCGATAAAATTTCCACCGGTATTTTTTAAAGAAATGGAAACACAATTGTCAAATTTATTTGGCAGGGTAAGGGACAACGAATAGCCAGAAACATCTTAAAAAGGAAAAGAAAAGTTGGAGGACTCTTACTTCCGGACATTAAATCGTATTACCTAGCTACAGTGGTAAAAACAGCATGATACTGGCATAAAGACAGACACATAGACCATTGGAACTGTATACCTATAGCCAAAAGAAAGAAAAAGGACACTTATTTCACACTTCACACAAAAATTAACTCAAAATGGATCAAAGACCTAAATATAAAAATGAGAACCATAAAGCTCATAGAAGAAAATGTAGGAAAACATCTTCAAGACCTGGTGGTAGGTGGTGAATTCTTAAATCTTACACTGAAAGCATGAGCAACAAAAGAAAACATGGATAAATGGGACCTCCTCAAGCTTAAACACTTTTGCTATTTAAAGGACTCTGTCAAGTAGGTGAGAAGGCAGCACATTCAATGGGAGAAAATATTTGGAAATCACATAACCATTAAGAGTTTGATTTCCATTCTATATAAAGACATTATACAACTCAAAATTAAAGAGCAAGCAATCCCATTAAAAATGGGCAAAAGACTTTTCTTCAAAGAGGAAATACAAATGTCGAAAAAGTACATGGAAAAATGTTCATTATTACTAGTTATTAGGGAAATGCAAATCAAAATGACAATGAGACATCACACCTGCATAGAATGGCTACAATTAAAGAAACAGAAAACATTAAGTCCTGGAGAGCATGTGGAAAAATAGGAACCTTCTTTCACTGTTGGTGGTAATGTAAAATGGTGAAGCCTCTATGGAACACAGTTTGGTGGTTCCTCAGGAAGCTAAATATAGAACTGCCATATGATCCAGGAATTCCTCTACTGGGACTATAGCCAGAAGAACCGAAAACTTTGACGCGAACAGACATTTGAACATTGATGTTCATAGTGATGTTATTCACAATTGCCAAAAGATGGAAACCATCCAAGTGTCCATCAATGAATGAATGGATAAAAAAAAGTTATATATACATATGATGGAATAGTATGCTGCTATAAGAAGCAATGAAATTTGGACATGTATAATAACATGGATGAACCTTGAGAACATTATGCTAAGTGAAATAAGCCAGACACAAAAAGACAAATATTGCATGGTCTCATTAATATGAACTAAATATGAAGAATAAACGCATGGAGTTAAAACCTAGAGCATAGGTTATTAGGAGATAAGAGGAGGGCTGAGAAGGAGTACTAAGCTTAATGTATGTAGAAGTTTTAATTAACTTGACTTTAAAATTGTGGAAATGGATAGAGTTGATAGTAAAACATTATAGTGAATAGAACTAACGCCGCTGGTTTATAAATGGGATTGTGGCTGTAAAGGGTAGGGTAGGGATGGAAATGTCAATTGAAATTTAGCTAGAGCATAATCTAGGGACTGAGTAACATAGTAAACTCAGAGGTGAATGAGAATTGTGGTTAATAGTACAAATATAAGAATGTCCTTCTATGAACTAGAACAAATGTACATCACTATTGCAAGGTGGTAAGAATGTGGAAAAGTTTGGGAAAATACAATTAATATAACTCATGGACTATAGTCAACAGCAATATTGTAATATTCTTGCATCAATGCCAAAGATGTACTGCGTTATCGGGAGTATAGAAATAACATACCAAGTGTATGCTATAGACCATAGTTAGTGGTAATATTTTGAGGATATTATCTCATAATTTGTAACAAAAGTTTCCACAACAATGTAGTGTTTTTGGTGGAAGGATGCTATATGGGAATTCCACACATGTGCATGATTTTTTTGTAAGCTCACAATTTCTCTAATAAAAATATATTAAAATAAAGCTAGTATACCAAACCAGAACAAAAAACATAACACCAATCGAAAAAAAAAAGCTAGCTAATTAAATAATAATTTCTATAAAAGCACCTCTGACATTATAGTACACTAAACACTATATCTTATTATACATCAATTTTCCCAAATTTGGGTTTTATTCAAATTCTGATTTTCCTGAATGGACATAATAATCATATATAGTTCTTATTTAACATTAGGCACATTTCAGATATGATCTTATATGATTTTCATCCAATGGAAAATTGTCAAAATGTATAGAAACACTAATCTTAATTTTTTTCTTTCATCTTAAAAAAATTGCTATAACCACACCCACATCCTATTTGGAAAGAAATTCCAAATGGTTTAGTTGATTTTCTATATTATCTAACATCAAATTTCCAATTTCTCTGTTTAGATCAAAGTCATTAGAAGCAGCTCAGATTGTTTTCTAACAAAATCGGTCCGTAACAGGATATCAATTGACTTTAGTTTTAGTTATTTCATTGGAAAGTTAAATAACACGCAACAATGAAGTGGGGGTGGCATTTTGAAAGTTATGACCATTTTTCATAGTTTTCCTTGGTGGCAACTGGGACACCCCATATTTCACTAACTATAAAATGCCCATTTTCTTCCCTACATTGTAGTATTTCACAGCTAGAGAAGTATCTCATAATAAACAGCATGTTACAGGTCATATTTATTTTCCTTTTAAGTTATTCTGAAATTAGTGCTGTAGATTTGATAAATTATGGTATATTCAGAGTGGTGCATGTATCATCTTCTCACTGTACTCTGTTAGAGTCTTATCAATAAGGAGCTCAAGATAACTTACTAATTGTAATGCCTTACACTAGCCCTTTGTTTACTATGGGTTCTAAAGAAATTGCATTTGTTATGGTTGTCTGCTTCCTTTAAATAAATAAAATGTAATAGTTTTTTGGACATAAAATAAGCTGTATCCTGTGGAATTTTGTCTAATTTCCTGAGACTTGACTATAGGAGTTCTGTTTTTTGGGGGGAGTTGGGGCGAGGGTGCTTGTTAGACCATCCTCATGATCAAGCAGATGCTAATATTTGCATCTGTTTATGCTACTAAAGCTCACAGCTCTAGGGTGTGAGTCTATCTAAATATCCCTTAGGTGTTAATATAGCCTTTGTATTCTTGAAATTAATTGACAGCTTTGAAGCAGAAGATAACAACTTTCACTTCTAATGTCTCTGTCTCCTAATTCCATCAAGGTTTAGACTGGCAATCAAATGAAAGAGACTTCATTTTTTCAACTCTTTCATTAAAAGCAGATCTTAAAGTAGCATCCTGGGTGTCTAATAATTTCTTAATTAATTACACAGACAAGGATGGAAGAGAGCGTGCCATACATGGGGGTAGATCAACTAAAGTATCAGAGTCAGAGTTATTTAGGAAACAATAATTAGACTTGTTTGATTGAAACAGATGGCTTATGTGGAGAGTAAAGGAGAGATGACATTGGAAAATGGGGTAATGGCTAGATTTAGAGGTCTGTTAAATGCAAGGTTTCTTGGATTTTATAATTCAGGGGAAAATTATGAGCTGTTAAGGGTTTCTGAGCACAGTAAAGATTAGGGAATGCCAGAAGAGAGTAGGAGTAAATTATTCTAAAAACAGGATTTAGATGGTGGTTGTTTTTTTTTAAAATATTTACTTATTTATTTTCCTCCCTTCTCCTCCTCCCACTCTGCTGTTTCTGCTGTTGTATTGTATCCTCTTCTCATTTTCTCTCCTCTAGGATTCACTGGGATTCAATCCTGGAGACCTCTGATGGGGAGAGAGGTTCTCTGTCAATTGCGCCACCTCAGTCCCTGGTTTCTGCTGTGCTTCACCTTGACTCTCCCCTTGTCTCTCTTTTGATGAGTCATCATCTTGCTGCATGACTCACTTGCGTGGGGCACTGGCTCACCATGCAGGCACTCGCACAGGCACTAGCTCACTGTGGGCACACTTTCTCTTCTTCTTTTTCACCAGGAGGCTCCAGGGATTGAACTCAGGTCCTCCCATATGGTAGGCAGAAGCTCTATCACTTGAGCTACATCCACTTCCCAGAAGGTGGTTTTAAATTTTAAATTTTGAGATGGTGATTTGAGCCCATATTTCCATTCCACTCCTTCCAAAAATTATTCAATGAAAAAATCTGCACAAAAGAAGGGAAATGTGCAATAATGCCAAAAAAAAAATGGAGTTTTCAGAAAATTTTGGAAAATGAATCAGATGGTTTCAAATTGTGGTAAGAATCATCAATATAAATAAATATCCAATTCAATACTGGAACAACAGAGGCAACCTTCCAGCAAGTATCTGCCAAGAAAGTTCTGGAGTTTCTGAACATTCTCAGAAAGTTCCTAAGTACTGGAAACTAGGGACAGGCCAATCTGTGCACCCAGCAGGGTTAAAACAAGAATATAATTTTTAAAAAGGCAATAAATGAACAAAAAACAAACTTGAAATTAGCAGAGAATTACCTTAACTACTGTTTTGCAATTCGTGAGGTGAAGGGTAAATTGGTTAAATATGATGCAAAATAAAAGCTATTGTAGGGGAAAAGATAAGGTAGGGACTCATTGTATACATTACAAAAATCTCAGAAGAATAGAACAGAGATGGTGGAGAAAATGCACTAAATAAAGAAATAACAGAAAGGAAATTTCCTAGAGTTTCCACAAGGCTAATGTATTCAGACTAATAAAACTCTTCAAGTATCTGGCAAAATTAATGAAAGAAAAAAAATCAAACACATAGACATACCAGGGTGAAATTTATGAAAGTAAAATATGAAGTAAAATTCCTACAAGCTTCCACACAAGTTATTATCAATAAAAAATAAATAAATATTTTGTTGGCAATTAAATACCAGAATACACTGGTGCAAATGTTTGGTAGAAATAGATATTTTTGACAATCAGATTAAAAGACAAGGACCTTCACCGTGGAGGATTTGATAATTTTGTGTGGTTTACAAACCTCCTGCCGCCCATTTACATATCCTAGGTAGTTCAGTGGAGTTCAAAACTTACATAAATTTGAGGGAAAGTTTGTCACCTATGAATCTGTCTTGCAGTAAAGCTATGCTTCTTCAAATGTGAGGGCAACAGGGAAACAGTCTCAGGTATTAAGAATTTCTTTACATATACTTTTATTTTTTAAAGGATGGTTAGATTACATAAATGTTACATTAAAAAATATAGGGGATTCCCATATGCCCCACTACATACCCCTCCCGCATTTTCCCACATTAACAATGTCCTTCATTAGTATGGTACATTTGTTACACCTGATGAACTCATTTTGGAGCATTGCCACTGAAAAGAGATTATAGTGTACATTGTAGTTTACACTCTCTTCTGCACAATTTTGTAAGTTATGACAAGATAGATAATGGCCTCTATCTGTCAATGCAATGTCATTCAGGACAATTCGCAAGTCCTGAGAATGGCCCCATATCACACCTATTTTTCCTCTCCCTTCCCTCAGAACCTCCGATGGCCATTGCCTCCACATCAGTGATAAAAGTTCTTCCATTACTAGAATCACAATAAGACTGAATAACAGTCTAATCTAGTCCATCATTCATTCCCCAATCCTATGGATTCTGGGAGGTGATGCCCACTCCACCTCTAATTGAGAGGGGGCTTAGATACCATGGGGCAGATGGATGGGACTATCTTGCTTGCAGTTGCAGACTCTCTCTGTTCCTTGGGATGGTCGTTGTCCTACATCATCTCCTTGTTAGTTGTCCTGGGTGAGAATAATGAACTGGAGAGAAGGTTATGCAATTCTGTTGAGATTTAGGGCCCAACTGGCACATGGAAGGTCCAAAGATTTAAGTCTGTTGGACATACATCTGTCAACTGGTATTAAGAATTAGCCCATTCATGTACCCTGCTGGAAAAAAAAATACTCACAGAAGTACTCCACCCAGTTGAGGAGTGGCTACGGCTAAATATCCCTAGCATGAGGAAGACAGAATAAATGGTAGTAACCATTCACTTGCTAAAACTTAAAAGATGAATGTCTAAATAAGTACTATATTAACTGGTTTAAGAAAAGTAATTTAAAAACCTTTTGTAAGGAACAAATTAATAATGTTAAAGGATAAAAGTCTCTTTCAAAAATGAATTATTTCAATCAAATGAAGGGGTTACAGTTTGTAAACTTCCTTTTGTCTTATGTCACCAAGGGGTAGGATACTGATATATAATATTTTTGGTAGAAGAAAATGGACATTCAAATAAGATTTATTTTTAAAAATTAAATGTAACCACTAGCAGAATATAAATAATTATGATTTCCAGAACCTCATAGCAAGGATCATTTGGTCCATACATATAAAAGAAGATCAGATGAAAATTAAAGCAGAGAAATAAATATTAAAGAACTTTGCTATCATGAACCATAAAATAAGCTGACAAATACATAATTCTAGTTATCTTTCTGGTCTCAATGCAAGTGCATATGCTTTTTTTCTGCAAGAGTGCCACTAAACTAGCAGTCAATTTTTTTTTTAGAAAAGATATTATGAACCTATAGGATCAATGACAACATGAATGGGGGGCACAGCAGCCATTTGCAAAATACTGGAAGGCAGAAAGCAGATGGAGGAGTGGTACCTGACTCAATGTAAGCAGAGCAAAGGAAATGACAACAGAACTGCCTGCAGCAAGGAAAGGGAGGCATATTTCCCTGTGGAATCCCAAGCGTTTAGAAATCCCATATACCTTTGAAGGTAGTACTGAGGAGCATGACTGACATTATGAGGGTATTTTGAAAGATGATATATCCAGAGATGTTTGACTACTGTTCCGTTTCCCTTCTTCATGTTGCAAAAGTTGGTGACTATTAATATGCTCTCTAGCCAATGGGGGTAAGGTTAGGAGTGGGGCAGTGGGAGGAGTGTTAATCTCTGAAGAAACTGAACCAGAGAGGTTCTAGTCTCAGTGGATAGATGGTTCACAGTTGAGATGTAGGGCTGAAAATATTTTGATTATGTCTAAGTCTGAACAATGAACAGTGGGACTCTCAGCCTCCTTCCTCCTTCATGTTTATACATGAGTAGCTAGGCACCTATTTACCAGGCAGAAGAATGGAATATTATTTTCTTAATTTCCCCAGAAAAAAAAATTGTAATACTGCCATTTGGGAAATCTTTTAATAAGAGCTGGGTTTGACATCTGATAAACCCAAAGTTAAGATTACCAGAAGAAAGGCTGTTGTACTGTCTCACTCTTAAATGAAATGGACAGCTCCAAGTTAGTAGGAATTTAATGAACTTCAAACTCAAAATGAAAAACCAAAAGAAAATTAGATGGAACAGACAATGTATGCGGTAAATGAAAATTGAGATTTTTAATGCCCACTGTCTTAGATTTCCAGGGCTGCTGTAACAAACTACCACAGACTAGTTGCCTTAAACACCAGAAATTTATTATGTCATGGTTCTGCAAGGCTAGAAGTCCAAGATCAAGGTGTTGGAAGGACTACAGTTCCCCTGAAGTCTGTAGGCTTCAGGCAGTGATTTGCCCACAATCCATAACTCAATCTCTGTCTCTGTCACTTTGCTGTCTTTTTCTCTTTTTCTCTTTGTCTCCGCATCAGTAGTCTGTGTCTCATTCAAATTTCCTCTCCTTGTAGGTACTCTAGTCATATTGGATTAGGGTGCAACCTGATCCAGTTTGGCTTCACCTTAATTAATAACATCTGCAGGGAAATGGACTTGGCCCAGTGGTTAGGGCGTCCGTCTACCACATGGGAGGTCCGCGGTTCAAACCCCGGGCCTCCTTGACCCGTGTGGAGCTGGCCCATGCGCAGTGCTGATGCACGCAAGGAGTGACCTGCCACGCAGGGGTGTCCCCTGCGTAGGGGAGCCCCACGCGCAAGGAGTGCGCCCCGTAAGGAGATCCGCTCAGCGCGAAAGAAAGTGCAGCCTGCCCAGGAATGGCGCCGCCCACACTTCCGGTGCCGCTGACCACAACAGAAGCGGACAAAGAAACAAGACGCAGCAAATGGACACAGAGAACAGACAACTGGGGGAGGGGGGGAATTAAATAAATAAATAAATCTTTAGAAAAAATAACATCTGCAAAGATACTATTTACAAATGAGTTCATATTCATGGGACTGGGTTTTAGGACTTGTCTTTTGGGGGAAAGCATTTCAATTGATAACACCCACCAAGAAACAATAGAAGATACGTCACCCGAGAAATAAGAGTAGAATACAATTAAAGTAAGAAAAAGTTAGAGCACAAGAAAAGTTCTTGAAAATAAAATAAGATACTCAGAATTGCAAATCCAACAGGAGGGTTGAAAGATAAAGTTAGGCGAGAGGGGGCAAGATGGCGGCTGAGTGAACATCCCTGTTAGAGTCTTCTGCAGGGAATCGGCTGGGCGGCGTTGGAGACTCTTTGGGACCGGATTGTTTCGGGATTTTTGCTGGTCCGGAGGTGTCTGGACATCGATTTGGAGGGAAGGTAACAGAGAGGATTCGTCTGTGAAATATACACGGAGATCCCAGCTACCTGTAGAGGATTCCCTTCTTGGGTAGGCGGAGACGAGGCATCTAGCCCCGCTCGGTGGGGCTGAGCCAGGCCGAGCCGGGCCGCGGTAGCGTTTGGAGCCGGGCGGGGCCGGTGCAGGCCCCGGCTGCGGGCCGCGGTAGCGCTTGGAGCCGGGCGGGGCCGGTGCAGGCCCCGGCTGCGGGCCGCGGTAGCGCTTGGAGCCGGGCGGGGCCGGTGCAGGCCCCGGCTGCGGGCCGCGGTAGCGCTTGGAGCCGGGCGGGGCCGGTGCAGGCCCCGGCTGCGGGCCGCGGTAGCGCTTGGAGCCGGGCGGGGCCGGTGCAGGCCCCGGTTGCGGGCCGCGGTAGCGTTTGGAGCCGGGCGGGCCCGGGTCAGGCCGCGGCGGGTACGGAGCCGGGCAGGGCCGGTCCAGACCGCGGTGGCGGGAGGTGGACGCCGGAGCCGGCTGGGGCGCTGTAGCGAGCGGAGCTGGGCGGAGCCAGGCCAGGCCAAGGCGGCGTGAGGAGCCGGGCAGAACCGGTCCAAGCCTCCGTTTTTGTTTTGTTTTTTTTTTTAAATTTTACTTAATTTTTTTTTTTTTTTTTTTTTTTTTTTGAGCATCTGCAGTACTGGGGAGTTCGTGGGCCCTGGGCGGCCTATTGGGGGTTTGTGGGAAGGGAGGTGCTTGCAGACCCATTTGGGCAGACAGACGGGGGGATTTTAGGGCAAAGCGGGGGGAAGTTGTTGTTTTAGATAGTGTTGCAATTGTGACACGTGTGTACCTGTATCTCTCTTCTCCCTATCCGTTCCCCACCGTTTGCCCATCCTCTTTTTCTTTCTTCCTTTCTTCTTGCCTTTCGTTTTTCTTTATTATAATTAGTTTGTTTTTTTTTTTTTGTTTTTTTTCGGTTTTCTCTTTCCCTCTTGTCCCTCATCTTCCACTTATTTTTACTTTAACTCAAGTATACAATAGGTGCTACAGGGAACACCTCACATTTGCTGGGTTTTCCCATCCTCCACTGCCTCATTTCTGTGTGAACTGATTTAGGCTACCTACACTATCCCCCTTCCCCTGCATCTTGATATCCACTATCATCTACTGTCTCTCCTATATTCCACCCCCCACCTCCCGTTCTTTGATCCACAAAGTGTCTAACTCTTAATTTCTAATACCTTTGTTCTGTTTTCTGTCTATTATCCACTCTTGAAACTATTACCTTTCTTTTCTTTGTCCCTCTCTCATGAAAACAATAGCTGTGTAGTTCATACCATATTCCTCCCAAATTCAGTCATCAACTTCATAAAAGGTACTCTACCTACAGCTATAACTCTATACAATCTACATGAATCTAACCTCCATCCTTCCAGATCTCATATTCCTGCTTTATTAACATACATCACCAATACAACTTTACACTTTTCCCTTGCTTACACAATTGCCTTTCCCCAACACTAATACTTTCCTCTAAAGTGAACTTAACCAACAACAAGTAACTAGAATAAGAAGAAAAAAGTGACAAAGAGAAGATATAACACCTGTGCAAAAATAACAACTAATTAACCTCCAAGAGCAGACAAAGAAGCTAAGGAACTGATTAAATTCGTCAAAATAAAGAGATGACCAGAAAGCAACAAAAATCTACGAACCAAACCAATAATCAGGAAAACATGGCTGAATCCAATCAACAAACCAATAATCACGAAGGGGAGCAAAACTTGGCACAAGCAATGAAAGATCTCAGAACATTTATCACCGACAAATTTGATGCAGTAATGAAAGAGGTTAACAACATGAAGACATCACTTGGAGGGGAAATTGCAGACATACGCAAAAACATAACAGATATGATGGGAATGAACACCACAGTTCAAGAAATCAAAAATACACTTGCAGCAAATATCAGCAGACTAGAAGAGACAGAGCAGAGAATTAGTGATGTGGAAGACAGTACATCAGAAATCAAACAGATAGTAGAAGGGGTCAATAAGAAGATAGAAAAAATCCAATTAGGATTTAGGGACCTGAATGACAATGCAAAACGCTCAAACATACGTATTATAGGCATTCCAGAAGGTGAAGAGAAGGGAAAGGGGTCAGAAAGAGTGTTGCAGGAAATAATGGCTGAAAACTTCCCAAATCTACTGAAAGAGACAGATGTACATATCCAAGAAGCACAGCGCACTCCACAAGTCATAAACCCCAACAGGCCCACCCCAAGACATATACTTGTCAAATTATCCAATGCTCAAGACAAAGAGAAAATCCTAAAAGCAGCAAGAGAAAAGAAAACCATCACATACAAGGGAAGCTCAATGAGATTAAGTGCTGATTTCTCTTCTGAAACCATGGAGGCAAGAAGACAGTGGTATGATATAGTCAAGGTACTAAAGGAAAAAAATTTCCAACCAAGAATACTCTATCCAGCTAAACTAGCATTCAAACATGATGGAGAGTTCAAAATATTCGCAGACAAACAGAAACTGAAAGAGTATACCAACAAGAAACCTCCCCTTCAAGAAATTCTAAAGGGAGTTCTGCAGGAAGAAAGGAAAAAACAGGAAAGGCAAAGTTGGAGGAGAGTATAAGAACAACAACAACAAAAAAAAAGACAAAAAAAAATATACAAACAAAATATGACAAACACAAATCCAATCAAAATATGGCTAACACAAATAATTCCTTGATAGTAATAACACTGAATGTCAATGGATTAAACTCACCTATCAAAAGGTTCAGACTGGGACACTGGATAAGGAAATATGACCCATCCATATGCTGTCTACAAGAGACACATCTTAGACCCAGAGACGCATGGAGATTGAAAGTGAAAGGCTGGAAAACAATCATACAAGCTAACAATAACCAAAAAAAGGCAGGAGTAGCTATATTAATATCAGACAAAATAGACTTTAAATGTGAAACAATTGTGAGAGACAAAGAAGGATACTACATTTTAGTCAAAGGGAAAATCTGTCAAGAAGATCGAACAATCATAAATATCTATGCCCCTAACAAGGGTGCCTCTAAATACGTCAGGCAAACGCTGGAAAAACTAAGTGAAAGAATAGATACATCTACAATTATAGTGGGGGATTTTAATACACCACTATCAACTCTGGACAGAACATCTCAAAAGAGAATCACCAAAGAAACAAAACATCTGAATAGTATATTAGAGGAGCTCGATCTAATAGACATATATAGATCGCTACACCCAAACACAGCAGGATATACATTTTTCTCAAGCGCACATGGATCATTCTCCAAGATAGATCATATGCTAGGCCACAAAGAAAGGCTGAACGAATTCAGAAAGATTGAAATCATACAAAACATTATCTCTGACCACAGTGGAGTCAAGCTGGAGATTTGCAAGGGAAAGAAGCCCAGATTTCACACCACGATTTGGAAATTAAACAACACACTCTTAGAAAAACAGTGGGTCAAAGAGGAAATCTCAAAAGAAATCAATGACTACCTTGAAACAAATGATAATGATAACACAACATACCAAAATTTATGGGATGCAGCAAAAGCAGTACTGAGAGGGAAGTTTATAGCCATAAATTCATATATCAAAAAAGAAGAAAGAGCAAAAATTGAAGAACTAACTGCACATTTGAAGGCACCCTTTCTTGATAAAAACACTCCAAATGATTGGAATACAAGGAAATTTTTTGAACATGATAAAGAGTATATATGAAAAACCTAAAGCCAATATTGTTTACAATGGAGAAATCCTAGACTCCTTCCCTCTAAACTCAGGAACAAGACAAGGATGCCCACTGTCGCCGCTCCTATTTAACATTGTCTTAGAAGTACTTGCTCGAGCACTGAGGCAAGAACCAGAAATAAAAGGCATTCAAATTGGAAAGGAAGAAGTCAAAATTTCATTATTTGCAGATGACATGATCCTATACATAGAAAACCCTGAGAGATCTACAACGAAGATTCTAGAACTCATAAATGAGTTTAGTAAAGTCGCAGGTTATAAGATCAATGCGCAAAAATCAGTAGCATTTCTGTACACCAATAATGAGCAAGATCAGGAGGAAATCAAGAAACAAATACCATTCACAATAGTAAATAAAAAAATCAAATACTTAGGAATAAATTTAACTAAAGAGGTAAAGAACTTATACACTGAGAACTATACAAGATTGTTCAAGGAAATCAAAGAAGACCTAAATAAATGGAAGACTATTCCTTGTTCATGGATAGGAAGACTGAACATTATTAAGATGTCTATCCTACCAAAATTGATCTACACATTCAATGCAATCCCAATAAAAATCAATGCAGCCTTCTTTAAGGAACTAGAAAAACTAACTATGAAATTTATTTGGAAAGGAAAGAGACCCCGAATAGCCAAAGACATACTGAAAAAGAAAAACGAAATTGGAGGAATCACACTACCTGACTTCAAAACATACTATAAAGCTACGGTGGTGAAAACAGCATGGTATTGGCATAAGGAGAGACATATAGACCAATGGAATCGAATTGAAAGCTCTGATATAGAACCTCACATATACAACCACATAATATTCGATAAAGCCACCAAACCCTCTCAACTGGGAGAGAGTGGCCTATTCAACAAATGGTGTCTGGAGAACTGGATAGCCATATGTAGAAGAATGAAAGAGGATTACCATCTCACACCTTATACAAAGATCAACTCAAGATGGATCAAAGACCTAAATATAAGAGCCAAGACCATAAAAACCTTAGAAAGCAGTGTAGGGAAACATCTACAGGACCTTGTAATAGGTAATGGATTTATGAATATCTCACCAAAAGCACGAGCAGCAAAAGAACTAATAGATAAATGGGACTTCCTCAAAATTAAAGCCTTCTGCACCTCAAAGGAGTTTGTCAAGAAAGTAAAAAGGGAGCCCACACAGTGGGAGAAAATATTTGGCAATCATATATCTGATAAGAAACTTATAACTTGCATATATAAAGAACTCCTACATCTTGAAAATAAAAAGATAAACAATCCATTTAAAAAATGGGAAAAAGACTTAAACAGACACTTCTCCGAAGAAGAAATACAAATGGCAAGAAAGCACATGAAAAAATGTTCCAAATCTCTAGCTATCAGGGAAATGCAAATCAAAACCACAATGAGATACCATCTTACACCCATAAGATTGGCAGCTATGAAAAAAACAGAAGAATACAAGTGCTGGAGAGGATGTGAAGGAAGGGGAACACTCATCCACTGCTGGTGGGAATGCAGAAGGATCCAACCATTCTGGAGAACAGTATGGCGGTTTCTCAAAAAACTAGCCATAGATTTGCCATATGACCCAGCAATACCACTGCTGGGAATATACCCAGCAGAACTGAAAACAAGAACACAAACCAATATATGTACACCAATGTTCATAGCAGCATTGTTCACTATTGCCAAAAGTTGGAATCAACCCAAATGCCCATCAACAGACGAGTGGATCAATAAAATGTGGTATATACACACAATGGAATACTACTCGGCTGTAAGAACAAACACACTACAAACACATGTGATAACATGGATGAATCTTGAGAACCTTATGTTGAGTGAAGCAACCCAGACATTGAAGGACAAATACTACATGACCTCAATGATATGAAATAAACAAGCTGCCCTAGATAGCAAGAGACTGAACGATAGGCTTGCAGGAAATCGGAGGGTGGAGGAAGGATATGAGCCGATGTCTGCAGGGGTGGAATTTAAGACGAGATGGTGGTAAGTATGAACACAAAGAAGAGATAAAAGGGGGGCAAGGGGTTGCCTTTGCTTGGGGCTTTGCGGGTTTGAGGGTGGCTGGGGAGGGACGGGTGGGTAACGTTGCCCAAAAGTGGGGGGAGGGAGGGGTAGCATACGAACCAGGAGAGGGTCAGGTGTTGGTGGAGAGTAAAATGCCGAGAAAATCATATCAAAATATAATAAAGAGGGTTACCTGTTTAGAATGCTCGGAGGGGAGGGTCTGATGCAGGACGGGCTCCTGGGGAATGTCTAAATGCTCATTCTGCCAGAGTGGGTGACACCATGGGGTAGAAACCCAAGTAGTGAGAGTGGGGGTGGACCCACATCCTGGGGAGGACTAATGCCATCCAATAGAGGGCACTGTATCCCTCGAGAGAAAGGGTGGCTCCCAGGGCATTGGGGCAGTTGAGCAAGTTAGGCCCTGAACACTATTCCGTCTATCTCTGGAAGTGGCTCCTCAGGAAACGGAGGTTGGCTATCACTGAGGGCACCAAGATGGAAGGGAAAATGGACGTTAAATGTGTGGAACCAAAGTAAATGGGGGGTAAGAGAGGAGTTTCTTGAGAGTACACAAGGATGGATATAAAACATGTAATATTACACCATAACATATAGGAGATGACAGACTGATAATGTAAACCATAATGTAAAACATAGGATAACTAAAAATGTAAAGAACTGTGTATCCTAAAGTATGCACCATAATGTAAACACAGATGTCACCTTGTTAGAAAGCTAATGTCTCAGACTCTGTACATCACTTTAAGTAAATATGATATGAATAGGGCGTAAGAGTATCACTATGGAAGGGAAAAGGTTTTCTGGTGGATGTGTGGGAGTGCTGTATATTATATATATACATTGCTGTGGTCTAGGACTCCTGTGAAGAAAAGCTGAATAATTAGGGGGGGGGGGGGGGAAAAAGAAAAAAAATAGGATGTGGAATTTTTTCAAGTCAACATTCTTTATCTAAGTTCTTTATCTAACTTTATCCAAGTTCTTTATCTATCCTTTAAACTCATCGCTATATGCCATTCCCTAGTAAGGGACCATGACATTATATTGGGCTTCAAATTTCGGGGAGTTCTGGATCACAGAGTGTTTCAACAATGGCAATGGAGGGATACTGGTATGGGATACCAATGACAGGTGATATATGACTGACAGGGAGCTGTACAGAACATATGTCCAGGGTGCATGGTAATGTTTGGATATACTCATAGTGGCAACAATTAAAAACCACAGTAGGGGGGGTACTGGGTTCCTGGCCAGTGGTGCTGTGTCGTGGTCCCTAGGGGAGCAGCGACAGTCTCCCAGATACAGTGGCGGGGACCGGGAGGGAGTGAGGGTTCAACAGTGAGCCCCTGATACTAATGACTATGCTTGTGAGCTGATAAACCCAAAATAAGAACAAGGCCTAGAGCAACTTTGTGCCTGGGAATTTCCTTCTGTCAGCCTTCATGTTACTCAAATGTGGCCAGTCTCGAAGCCAAACTCAGCATGTAAATGCAATGCCTTCCCCCCAGCGTGGGACATGACACCCGGGGATGAGCCTCCCTGGCAACGAGGGACCACTATCAACTACCAACTGATGATGCAACTGGAAAATGACCTTATACAGAAGGTTCAATGCGGATCAGCAGAATATCCATGTCTACATAAAATACCATGACTTTAAAATGCTGTTTGACCTAAAGTAAGGGGGAAATGGAAAGGAGAAATGAGTTTATATGGCTACGAGTTTCTAAAAAAGAGTCTGGAGGCTGGCAGAAGGTTTGCCCTCATGCACAACTGAGCAGAGTCAGAGAGACAGATAAAGCAGATACAACCCCCAGATATTGGTTCCTTTGAGGGCTAAAGAGACCCATGGGAGTTATGGTCATGGCCGATGGGGTTAACTACCAGGGCAGATGGCCCCTCTTTGGAAATGGTGTTTATGTGTGATGAATCTGGACTCAGATGGGATCTCCCTTCATAAGACTTTCATGCTAATGTGCTGGAGGTGCAGTTAATGTTGGGGTTTAAGATATATTTAGGGGATTTGAATCTCTGGACTGACAATGTGATAGCCAGATCCTGAGCCTCAACAGACTCCAGCACCTACAATCTGATTTATTGGACTTACCACACTCAGCTAAGATGGAGGTGAAGAAGGACAACCACCACACCATGGAGCCTAGAGTGATTACAACTGAAAATGGGAGGATTGCATCCAGCATCCAGGTGGAATCTGAGCCTCCTCTTGACATAAAGGTGCAATGGACACAACCAATCCAGTGTCCACATAGAAGAGGTGGCATTGGATTGGGAAAAGTGGACATAATGGACAAAGGGTATGGGGAAAGGCAGGAAGAGATGAGAGGTGGAGGCGTCTTCGGGACATGGAGCTGCCCTGGATGGTGCTTCAGAGGTAATCACCGGACATTGTAAATCCTCACAGGGCCTACATGATGGAATAGAGGAGAGTATGGGCCATGATGTGAACCAATGTATATGAGGTGCAGAGGTGCCCAAAGATGTACTTACCAAATCCAAAAAAAAAAAAAAAAAAAAAAAAAAAAAAAAAAAATAAACAATTTAGTAGTTCCAACATCCACCGAATTTAAGTACCAAAAAGAGAGAATAGAATAAACAAATTGAAGGAAATTACCAAATATTGAAAATTCCCAAAACAGAATGATGACTCTCCTGTTTAAAATGACTCATTAAGAGTCTAGAACATGAATAAAAAGCGGTACATACCATGTTAAATCATTGGGAACCTTTGGAATTCCAGGAAAGCTAAGAAAAGAAGTTATATGTAAGTTAATTGTAAATTAGTGATGTTATTAACATATGAAATAACAACAATCACAAAAACAGTGGAACTATTAGCGAATGAAATATGATTGCTGATATGAAGAATACAACAGATGTATTTGTGATGTAGAAAATTAAATGGAATTACTCTTCTTGAAAGCATGAAAGAACAAAAAGAAATCACACGAAAAATAAAAAAAATTAAAAAAATAGAATACAAAATGTAAAAAATACCAAGTACTAGAAGTACAAAGTGGAGAAAAATTTTTAAATGGGGGGGGGGGGAGGGGAGAGAGAGAGAGAGGTGAGGGGGAGGGAGAGAGAGGGAGAGAGGGAGGTGGGGGGAGAGAGGTTTGAAGAGACTGTGAAAATAAAATTGCCCAAATTAAAAGTGAAATGCTTTAGGTTGAAAAGGTTCATAAAATGCCCAAGAAAAAAGACAAGAAAACATACATCTACATATATTACAGTGAAAATGCAGTAAAAATACAGAAAGAGAGTGCAGCTGATCTTTAAAGAAATAGGAATCAGATTGTCATAACATCTTCAGATGCAAGAAGACAAGGAAATGGCATCTTTAAAGTACTAAAAGAAAGGATTTTTTACCTAGATATTTATAACCAGGCAAATTGGCATTCTTATGTGAGCATGTAATAAGTATATTATCAGATTTAAAAAGCTATAGAAGGTTTGCCACAAAAGGAACCACATTAGAGGAGAAAAAGTTTTGGAAGATGCTAAAAGCAATATAAAAGACTTATCACAGTCCCTGGTATATAATAAAATAGCTGCAAATATTCGCTGAACTAAACTGAGATGGTTATTGTTGATGGAGAAAGAGTCCTGAGCAACTGGAAAGCTATGGGACTGAAAGCATATGGACAAAATAAAAAGTACAGTCTAAATAAGGCATCTTTGCAGGTTCCTCAATGTATTCTTGTCCCCCATTCCAATATGACTTACACTGTTGATAAAAAAAAACAACTTTTTGCTACGTCAGTGATTTAGATTTTAGCCAGGACAAATGTCTATGAGATTTACAGGGAGGAATGAAAATATACCAAATGCTCAAGACACCTGTGGAGACCCAAGGCTTGGGCTCCCCCTAAGCCAATAGCATGTATTTGCCTATGCGACTTGGACATAAGTAAAAGGTTAACAATCCTCCCTGGAGGGGAAAGAATGTGTATATGGTATTGTAAACCATAATCTCCTCAGAGTGGTAAACTTCATTCCTGCGTACCTATTGATATAATCACATCACCAGACCCCATATGTGCACGTCATGGGACCCTAGCAGAAACTCTGTTCTCATCCCCCATGGAATGTCTTTGCTCTGAAAACCTTATATGACCCCTCATTTTCCCACCTTTTTGTGGTGCGTGAATTCCCCTTCATTTTCCCACCTCTTTGCAGTGTGCTAATTCCATTCTCCAGACTGCTACCACCGGAGACTCTCTCCTTTACATAAATCCAAATAAAGCTTATGTCTGACCCAGTGCCTGGTGTGTTTTCGGGTCTTGCGGCTGCCCCAACTCATGTCCTTCAGGAGTTGGGCTGGAATAACACCAAAATCTCTTTTGTACCAAGCATACGAAAACTGCCATGTATTAAAGGCACATGTTTCCATTAGTTCACAGATGAAAAGCCATTCAAGGAAATGAAATTTGTCTTTCAAAAGGGATTGATAAAGGTCTACATACATTTTCAAAGGAATGACAATCATTTGTGAAACTGCTACCACTCAAATGAGTACAAAGATAAATCCCTAAGCAGAAGGGAAAGGACCTAATTATCACATTTGCCTGCAGGTTATATTCATTCCTTCATATTATAAGAGTGTATTTTCAGCTTTCTGGGGTCTGAAATCAATTAAGATAATTCCGGATTCTTTTTCATAATGATTTATAGAGAACAATAGCTCATCCTCTGCCTCTGAATGGTGTGACTATATGAAGAAACATTCTTCCAGACCCATTAATATATGAGTGGCCTTTTTATAGTTTGTTTTTATAAACCTTGAAGATACAGTATTCATTAACCAAAATCCTTTGGTTTTATGTATAGAAATTCAAATGGAATTAACTTAAGCAAAAAGACTAACTCACGGAATTAATTATTGAAGATGATAAAAAGAGCAGGGTGTGGAATTTTCTCTGTCCCTGATTTTTGTTTCTTTTATTCTCTCAGACCACAAGGCAATGGACATGATACGCAGTAGTTCAAGCCCCACACCCTTATTAGGTTGTGTCCAAGGAATTTCTTTTACGCCACCCAACTTTAGAACACCTCTCTAAGAGAAACTCTGGTTGGATAAGCTTGGGTCACATGCCAAGCAGTACTATGGGCCAAATGCAATGTTCAGGTGAGAACCACACTATGATTAGATCAACCTGGTCTTGTGCTTATTCCTGTCGTGAGTTGTCACAGATTAGATTCACCGGAAAGCAGTTTCTGAGAGGCAGAGTTTATTAGAAAGTACTCTTAAAACCATTATCTGTGGGAGAGCTTAGAAAGGATTAGACAGTGGGAGACATTGGACCAAGATGCAGTCGATGAAAAGTCTGTGTTCCAGAAGAAGAAATGGAAGTGAGATGTTCTGAAGAGTTGTTCTGAATTGCAGGAGGGGCTCAGGTTTTTTTTCTTTTTTCTTTTACTTCTGAATCACTAGTCATTAGACCAGAGTTGCTTCAGGGAAGGGACGTGACCTTGGGCGTGTGATTCTCTTCAGCTAGAGTAAGCTCTGGAAGGGAACTCAGCTCTAAGCAGTCAGCTGCCAATACTCCTAAGGGCTGGGGAAATGAGTTCTTCAGTACTAGAGGAGGCATGGTGATCTGGCAAGAACACTGCAGCATACACTAAGGAATGCATGGTGTTTTGCTAGAAGGATGAGAGGTAGAAGAGGGGCTGAGGAGACTAAAACAAAAGCCACCAAAAATCACAATGTAATTGCTGCTGCCTTGACTGGCTGATAAAACCCATTTCATAGGTTCTAGTGAAAAGAGAACTTGGCTGGGAGTCAGAAGACACAGGTTCCCCGGGAAAATGAATTAACCTTTCTGAGCTTTGGCTTCTTTTTCTTTAAAGAGAATAAAAACATAGGTAACATAGCACAACACTGTAAAAAATAAACATATGCTATAACTGTCTGGGTTATGTGGAGTATGATATATTGCTGATGCTAATATTCAATTTATAAATATCATTTATTATTAGTATAGGAATGCTAATTAACAGCTGCTTGTTTTGGTAGCATACCTGGCTCCTTTAGGATAATTGTGAAAAAAAAACTACTTTCTGCTTAATATTGAATATGGGCAGATTAAGTGTTAATATTTGAGGCGGCGGACTTGGCTCAGTGGTTAGGGCGACTGTCTACCACATGGGAGGTCCGTGGTTCAAACCCCGGGCCTCCTTGACCCATGTGGAGCTGGCCCATGTGCAGTGCTGATGTGCACAAGGAGTGCCCTGCCATGTAGGGGTGTCCCCCGCATAGGGGAGACCCAAGTGCAAGGAGTGCGCCCCGTAAGGAGAGCCGCCCAGCACAAAAGAAAGTGCAGCCTGCCCAGGAATGGTGCCACACACATGGAAAGCTGACACAAGATGACGCAACAAAAAGAAACACAGATTCCCGTGCCGCTCACAACAGAAGTGGACAAAGAAGAAGACGCAGCAAATAGACACAGGACAACTGGGCTGGGGGAGGGGGAGGGGAGAGAAATAAATA
This sequence comes from Dasypus novemcinctus, assembly GCF_030445035.2. Classification (NCBI taxonomy): domain Eukaryota; kingdom Metazoa; phylum Chordata; class Mammalia; order Cingulata; family Dasypodidae; genus Dasypus; species Dasypus novemcinctus. The sequence goes on along the minus strand of NC_080704.1, from coordinate 31,916,427 downwards.
AATAAATAAATAAATTTTAAAAGAAGTGTTAATATTTGAGCTGAAAAGTACTTAGCATACCTCTAGTGAGAAGAAGCACAAATTAAAGAGTTCGAGAGTTAGGCAAAACATGCCTATAGCCCTTTCAGAAAAGTATTCTCTCTGTTAGGTGCTAGGCACAATGATCAGAAGCCAAGGCTTTTCCTTTTGATGTTATTTTGGGGTCCTCTTAAAGTTCTTTGTATTTTATCACAATTAATTCACACCATATCAGTTTGAATATTCATTTTTCAGCATTCACATCCACTACAATTGGCAAATTCCATAAATTTGTCTGCTGTTTGAATTAGGATCTCCTTCCATTTGTATGAAACTTACCTCTGCCTTGCTTCGAAGAGCTTCCTTGCTCTATTGCTGAAGAATGTGATGAATAAGTCACATTATTTTTATATCATTTTTATGCTGTTATAGGTTTCAGTACATCTCCTTTTAGTCTACATCTCTCCAAACTGAAGGGTTTTAATTTAAAATCTTTTCAACTTTTCTTTTAGCACTGCCCTTCTATAATTTTAATGTTCGTGAGTTCAATTGTATCCTTCAGGTGTGGCAACTAGAGGCAGACTAATAATAAAAATACCACTACCTTATATTTATATTATAATTAATAAAGCACATTTACAATATTTCATTAGACTCTAAAGTGATGTGATCAGTATGCAGAGACAAATCCTGCTTTTAAACTGACTCATGAAATTCTGAAGTGGCTTGCTCAAGTTCGGCTAGTAGGTAGGGAAATGAGTTTAAATCTAAATCCACAAAGTCAGTTGGGCATAAGAGAATGAGGTTCTTTATTTCTTTAAACCAATTATTTGTGACTCTGGTCCCATACATCTGGGAATGTGGGAAGTTCAATAATGTCTGAAATTAAATTTCTCCATGATAGTCAGGCTTCCACAAAAATTTCCAGTGCCTTACACTATACCAAAGGAGCATTGCCTGGCCACACTTAGCACCAATAAGATGTCTATAATCCAGGGAAATATTGTCCTTTTAGTCCTGAAGCTCTGCTGTTTCCATGCTATGTACCAGGAAGAGAAATACCTTGCAGGAAACTTCTTTGTACCCTGAAACATGAACCTGTCCTCAAGACTGGCTATATAACTTGCAGGGCCCATTGAAACATGTAAAGGCAGGGTGCTTGTTTGAAAGTTATTAAGAATTTGAAGACAGCCATAGCAGAGCCTTCAGTCGAGTATGTGGCCCTTTTAAGTGCAGTGTCCTGTGCAGCTGCAGAGGTTGTACACTTGTGAGGCCACCCCTGTTTGTTCTTGAGGCAAGTATGCTCGAAAGTAGCTGGTAACCTCCTAGGAATCAAGGAGGGGAAAAGCAAAGAGGAAATATTTACATGAATACCTCAACAAATTACTCTGCCTCATTTTCCCCCATTTAAATCTTTGTTTCCTCAAAAGGACATGCCATATCATGGCATTCCCATCATCCTTGGCCTCTGTTTCCTTGGGCAATATATTAGTTTTCTGTTGCTGCTATAACAAATGACGAGAAACTCAGTGTTTTAAAACATCACAGACTTATCATCTTAAAGTTCTGGAGGTTAGAAATGTAAAACAGATCTTGAAGGGGGTACATTCCTTTGAGAGGTTCCAGGAGAAAATCATTCCTTGTTTTTTCTAGCTAGAGGCTGCGTTTTTTAGTGTGTCTGTCATTCCAATCTCTGCTTCCTTTGTCCCATCTCCTTTTCTGACTCTGACCTTCCTTCTTCCCTCTCTCCCCTTGTAATTACATGGAACCCACCTGGATAATCCAGAATAATCTTCCCATCTCAAGATCTTTAATGTAATCACACATGCAAAATCCCTTTTGCCATGTAAAATAACATATTCATAGGTTCTGTGGAATAGAATGTGGAAATCTCTGGGAGCCATCATTCTGCCTATCAAAGACAGGTAAGGCAAATATTTCCCCCATACTACCCAGTGGCTGAATTGGTGAGCTACTGTACTGGTGAATCTCTTTTCTCTAAAACTCAGTGATTCCCACTAAAGAGTTCATTTTTTCCACCCCCTACAGGTTCCCACACAAAGCATGTCTCAGCTGCAGGTAAAACTGTGCTTAAAACAGGTAATGTGGGTAGCTCTTCCATTCTGAAGTCTTACCTGTACCTTCATTGTCGTCAAATACATCACCCTGCCACCACCTCTGTGTTCTATGAAGTGAGATGTAGGGACTCAGAGTCTCTCATAGGTATGCGGGACCTATCCCTTGCCAGAGGTCCAGGACCAGGAGAACACTCTATTCCCAACTGCTTCCTGGATGACTAGTAGTGGCTTAGTGCAGACTCTACTGCAATCAGAAACTGGTTATCTTTGATTTCTCCAAGTTCATGGTTTGATTTCTCTAAGTTCACTCAAGTGGACCTTAGATTCCACATTATTACCTGCAGTTCTCTTTATGAGGCAGTTGGATAGTCCATCTTTTTTACAAGCAAATAAACAAGAGGAGCATTTGTATTTCCCAGGAGATTGAACTGTAAACATATAAATTTGGAGGCTGGATAGTATTTTCTTTAGTCTTTATGAGACTTGGTTTATCCTTCAAATCACTGTCTCATACAAATTATCTAGTCCATGGCACTAATGTGCCTAAATGAGAGCGGGTTATTGGCAGCCTAGACAATGGTGATTTTATCTTGTTTTCTAGAAGACTGCTAGTCTGGGCTTTCAGCTGCTGTAATTCTTGACCTGTCCCATCTGCCAGGGCCTGGGCTGAAATCTACCTTCCATGCTTGGCTTCCCTGGATCCATGGAAGCCTTTTTCTTTTCATGTATTAGCATCAGAACTTGCAAAAAGTTTTCAGGCAAGGTTCAATTCTGTGTCTGCCTGGATATGTTCTAGAAGGATGACATCCAGACTTTCTGAGTCTTAAGTTCCCAAAGGTCAGTGTCTTCTGAACCAGAGTCTTCCATTTTTGTTTGATTGCACTCTTGTATTCTCCTGCTTTCTGGAAAGTATTTAGCAAATTTACTAAATGTATTCTCGGATTTGAATGTCTGGTAACCTACTATAACATTAATGTAATCTATTCATAGTATCTATAGCATTGTTTGTTTTGAGAATGTCTATTGCCTATACATATTTGGAGGCCACAGGTACGTGCCATTTGGCACCATCAAATACAGTGTGTTTCAGGCAAAACCCAAATGTCTTTCCCCCCCAGAGAAACAGGTGCATCATCAGTAGAAAACACCTTTAAATTCTGGTGGGTTATTTCCATCACTGGCAAAAGAGATTTACCTATATTCTTTTATTGTTTTGGCCCAGGCCTTGGCTTTTTAAAATTGTTTTGATATCCCAGTCCTACTCTGGCAGCAATGTCCATTCTGCAACTCTCTACTTCTAGAAAGAGCTCTTTTGTTTTTGTATAGTTTTTTTTTTATTAGTTTGAAATAGAAACCTTCAGTTTCACCATTCATTTGCCTCATTTCTAGGTATCCTCTGGGAAATCATGGAGAAATGAATCTCTTCAGCAAATTCAAACAAAGCTGCATTTTCCCCCTCTCTCATCCTTCTGACAAATGCATTACATGTTGTCAGAGGTTATAAAGCAATATTTAGTACTCTTTCAAATTTATTCTCATTAGAAGTCACTCAATCTTGCACATTTGAAGGATTTCTGACAGTGCATGGTTTTTTATCTATGTGCCATTTTTTAAAACATGGTCATGATTTTTGTCTCAAAATGAATTAGCTCCAATTCTAGGCGTTAAGATTGGTCCATGGTGCATGTAAGTGCAGCACAAGCAGTCTTAGTGACCCTAAATGAGGTTCATGTATAGGATGTGGAGGTGTCTCAATCCACAAACTCAGGAGCATACAAAATAGCAAATTCCTTTATATCCATTGCATCAACAAAAATGCAACCTAGTTAAGCCTCCATCTCATCACTGTTGAGAGGGAAATTCAGTCTCAGTCATTATTGCTCTTCTCCCTCCAACAGAGATGTTTAATAGTCTTTGGCCCTTAAACAGCAACTGGCAGATGTAATCAGTCTCCTTTCTTTACATAGCTTACTTCTGTGATGCTCATGTTCAGACCCCACAAGCTACCTCAGTTCCAACAGCTCTGCAGCTTTCCTGCCTTGCTTGGTGCACATTTTTCCCAAAGACTTTATTTCAGATTAGAAAGCATAGTTCAACTTCCTCAATAAAGATCAGAAAAAAACAGTATCAATTTCATTGAGAAGACTACATTATGTTATTTTTCCTCCAACAGCATTACTATTTCCCCTGACTCTTTTAGCAGAACATAACTTCAATGAGGCACTGCATACTTAGTTTCACAGCACCCTTTTCATCCCAACTTGACCCTCACTCTTGTTATTTCTTCATTATCCTGATACCCCAGATACTGGCAGTCTGGTTTTATCTGCTAAAAGAGAATGCTCAGCTACCCTTAGGAGAACAAGGGCTTACACAAGGAACATCAACTGGTACCAGACCCCACAGAAGGACATCTTACTGGAAAATGTATTGCATGCAAAAGCATACCCATTTGGGAGCAGTGTAGCACAGGTGAGAGCCTGTTTCACATGTATGAGGTACCGGGGGTTCAATCTCTGGTACCTCCTAAAAAAATACATCCATTCCATGTGAAAAGTTAGGGTTTGATCCATGGGGTCCTTTGATCAAATTTTTTAAAAAAATCTCAGTTGTTATCTGGGTCTCCTTTTGTCTATTTCTTATCACTCCATTCTTGCCATTGGCCAGCTCTGGTCCTTGATTCTCTGAGAACAATCATGACAACCCCCTCAAAGGTACTAGGAAGTAGCAGGGCATTCCACTGACAAATCTTAGGAAATGTTTAATCTAGCTCAAAGGAGACAGAAGGATAATGGGGAGGGTATTTCCTGCACTCTAAAACAACTACTTTAATTGCTCCAAGACTGTCAACGCCCAAGATTAGAGTCATCATATAAAGCTGAACCTGGGACATGTGTAGTGGAAAGCTATTTGTGGTTCAGCACCTAGTTTCTCTCCTTCTGTGAACCACATCCTGAATTTCTTTGGAAGCCAGCAGTAGGTGGGAGCCCTTATTAGCATAGACCAATCAACATGTTCTATTTCCCTGGCTACAGGGATTGATTTAGGGCAGAACACATAACTAATGAGATACTAGAAGACAAAGTTGTCCTTTTTTGTTTTTGAAGGAAAAATACTGTATGTATGATGGGGGTTGGCTAGAGGAGGGAGAAGAAGCTAAGGGAACAGAACATCTGACATTTTAGCAGGATTTTTGCTATGAGAAAAGAGAGCTTGACTCTGGTGGGGATAGCAGGCAGGAAGATTTGTTCCTCAGGACCTCTTTTTCCCTGTCTAAATTAATATCCCAGCTCCAGACTTTTGAACTACTGAATTCACAGCAGCTTCTGAAATCTGGTACCAATGGTGTACTGAAGAGAGCTTTCACGAGTTCATGAAAGCCCAGCACACCAGCTCATTGGGCACAACTCTCCCCAACTCCAAGTTTGGTGATGTCATGTTGGTAGCTTGATATCAAACATCAGTAGGAATATTTACACAACAGAAATAAGCAAACATTTTTCCAAAAGAGCTAGTTGTTAACCATTTACCACCACACCATTACTGAGAGGAAGTTCTCTCTGATGACTGCTCTATAATGCAGTGGTTAAGAGCATGTGCTCAAAAGTCAAACTAGCTGTATTATCCAAGATTACAAAAATAAAGCATTTAGTGCCATGTAAGACATGTAGAAACATCTTCTAAATAATAATAATTGTACTACTACTAATTATTACTATGTTGTATTAACTATTTTCATTTCCCTGTTGGTTCAAAATTTAACCTGTGACACAAGGAACCATGTCCAGACTCCACCACTTACAACAACCTAGCAACAGTTGTTTCTTACCTTCACTTTGTTCTGTTCAAATCTTCTGCTGTACTGTTTTAAAATTATCTTTCTAAAATATGTCTGGTCATGTCATTCCCTACCTAAATTTTTTAATAGCTCTCTATTATTTTCAGGTAAAAATCCAAACTTCTTAGAAAGATCATTTATTATGTGCCACAACCTCATCTCCTACTGCTCTCCAATTTATATCATGTCTAAGCTTGAGGTATAGTGAACGACTTGTAGCTCCCCCACCACATCATCCCTACTCTTCTAATTGTACCCCTCCTGCTTGCTTGGTTAACTTCTGTTAATTTTCAAAACTCAGTACAAAAGTTGTCTTTTTTAGATAAGTGCTCTTCCTAGAACATTGTCCTTTGGTATTTTCTGTTTAATAGGCTCTTCTTTCATGTCTTAGGACTTAAGAAGATTGGGTTAATATAGTAATGGTAGTGTTGGTGTTCTGGAGAAATAAAAAGCCTAGTAAGATTTAACTGGGAAAAGGCTACAGTTAACTGATTGAATAGGATAGAATATAGACATAAAACATAGATGAGTGTGAAAGCAGGGGAAGGAATATGAAGAAGACATTTGCTGAGTCTAGAGAAGGTAGGGAAGGGAAGAAGGGAGCAAGAAAGAGACTTTTCATTCAGCATTAGGTAGCTTCCAAAAGGAGAAGGTATTTTGGGAATGAAAGCCACAGGCAAATAATATATACGATTAGACAAAGTCTGAGGCAGGATGAATATTGACATTATCTCAAGAGACTGCAATAAATATTGAACTGCTTTCTCCTAGCCTATTGCTTCTAGGATTATGAGACTCTTCATTGAGACAGGCTCATGATAGAAGGGACTTTTAATGGATTAGTTCATCATCATAATCATCATCATCATCATCATCTTCACCACTGATCTTTACTGAGCACTGAACACTTAAATCTTTGCCAGGTATCACTGAGCATGATTTTAACTGGATTAACATACCTCATACTGACAGCTCTATAAAGAAGGCCCTATCATTTCATTCATTTCTCAGATAGGAATTAAGGCAGAGATAGGTCAAGTAACACATCTAAGAAAAGGTGGGACCAAAAGTCATTTAGGAAGTGACATCATCAACATGGTGACGTAAGATATCCCATGGAAAAATATTCCCTCAGAATCAGCTAATAAAAGGACAAATGCCACTTACTTAGAACTTTGGAGGATAACAGTAATTGGAAAAAGACCTCACAAATGAGGAATTAAAAAAAGAAGGATAAGGTACAAGAAATAGAAGCTCTCAGTATACCAATTACAAATAAAGAGATTGCATTGGTCATCAAAACCTCCCAACAAAGAAAAACACAGGACATGATCACTTCACCGGGGAATTCTACCAAACATTCTAAGAGGTATTAATATAAATCCCGCTCAAAGTTTTTCCCAAAAAATTGAAGTGGAGTGTATTAGTCAGCCAAAGGGGTGCTGATGCAAAATACCAGATATTGGTTGGTTTCTATAAAGGGTATTTATTTGGGGTAGGAGCTTACAGATACCAGGCCATAAAGCATAGTTACTTCCCTCACCAAACTCTATTTGGAGCAAGATGGCTGCCGACATCTGTGAGGGTTCAGGCTTCCTGGGTTCCTATGTTCCTGGTGCTTGCTTTTCTCTGGGTTCAAGGTTCCTTTTTCCTAGTGCTGGCTTCTCTTTCCTCTGAGTGCTGACTTCCCAAAGCTCCAGCTTAAGTCTTCAGCATCAAACTCCAACATCAAAACTCCAACATTAGAAACTCTCTCAACTCTGTTTTTTTGCTACGCCTTTTACCTGTGAGTCCCCACCCTACAAGGGGTGGAAATTCAATGCCCTAATCATAACTCAGTCATGACCACATACAGATCAGATTTCAAACATAACCCAATATCTATTTTTGGAATTCATAACCATATCAAACTGCTAATGGAGGGAACATTACCTAACTCATTCTTTGAGGCCAACATAACCCTAATACCAATGCCAGAAAAATTACTATAAGAAATGAAATGAAAATTATAGACCAATATCTGTTATGAAATAAAGATGCAATTATATATACTAGCAAATAGAATTCAACAGCACATTAAAAGAATTATACACTATGACCAGGTGGGTTTTATCCCAAGTATGCAATGATGGTTCAATACAGGAAAATCAATTAATGTAATATATTGCATTAACAAAATGAAGGGGAAAAAAAATGACACGATCAACTCATCTGATGCAAAAAAAAATAAGAGGCATTTGACAAAATCCAGCATCCTTTCTTGATACTAAGAAAGTATTTTAGTATCTTGATACTAAAAATACTAAGAAAAATAGGATTAGAAGGACACATCCTCAACATGATAAAAGCTTATATGAAAAAGCCACAGCTCAACCAGCAAGATGGCAGCAGAGTAAGAAGTTCCTAGAGTCAGCTTGTGCTACAAGGCAGTTAGTAATCACCCAAAAACTATCTAAAGCACCTGTCTGGGGGCTCCAGGGGACCAGACGAGCATCCTACAACATCCTTGAAGGAATGGAAGGAGGAGACTGCCCGTCTGTAGAGAAATGTTGTAAGTAGAGGTTCCACGCCACAGAGGCCAGTGCCCATCCTCCACTGGAGGCACAAGTTGCCTTGGGAGCTGTTTCGCAGCTGGAATTGAAAGCGCCACTTCCCAAAAACTGGGGAGGAAGAGACGGTTGGGCACGGACTTCAGCTACTGATTAATAAGTTTGGCAGGCTAAAGTATAATCCTAGGAATAGCTACAGTTTGAACCTGTCCAAGTCAGAAAGATGCTAGTAGCTGCCATTTTAACTCTGCGCCTGGCACAAGGGGAAGCGGGGTGGACTGAAAATCACAGTGCTGTTGGGGACTGGCTTCTTTCCATCCAGGTCAGATTGCAGCTCTAACCTAGGTCCCAGCCCCACCACCAGCGGCAAGAAACCTGGGGAGACCTGTGCCAGCCCCTCTGGGAAAATACAGGCCAAGCTGTGGAGGCCCATGGTCATCCTACTTTGGCAGCACAAGCTATCCCAGGAGCTAGTCTATGGCTGGAATTGGAAACTCCATTTCCTAAAAACAGGGGAGGAAGAGACAGTTGGCCACTGATTTCAACTACGGATTAGTAAATTTGGCTGCTTAAAGTATAACCCTAAGAACAGCTAAAGTTTGAACCTATTCAAGCCAGAAAAAGGGTGGTGGTTGTCACTTTAACTCTGCCCCCAGAGTGAGGGAAAGCCTGGCTGACTGAAAATCACAGTGATGGTAGGGAACAGCTTCTTTCACTCATATCATCCTGCAGCCCTAGCCTAGGCTTAGTCCCACCTCTAGCAGGCAGGAAGCTGGCGAGCCCTGCACCAGCCTCTCCAGGTAACTACAGGTACCTTCGACTGGCACAGATTGAATAGTTGGAAATCTACCAGGGCAAATTTGGTCATCTTGGACCCACAGGCACAGATTGCTGCCCACACTGGCAGCTCCATCCCTGCCCTAGGTAGGGGAGAAAGGGATATGGAGCATTATCAATTTTTCTGGGCAACTACAGTCTAGGCCTGCATGACTTGGATGATTCCACATGGCTGTGACCCTGTCCCTACCCCTGGCAAAAGGAGAAAGTTGGGAAAAGCTTTACTGGTCCCTGAGGCATCAAGGGCAGCTTGAGCCTCACAGCTTACAGCACCAACTACATCCTTGGCTCCTACTGCACAACGAGCAAGGGAGAAAGTGCAAGAAAGCCCTAAACTAAAGAGAGAAACAGTTCCCAGAATAAATACATCTAGTAAATCAGATGCCAAACGCAAACAAAAAATTACAATCCACACCAAGAAACAGGAAGATATGGCTCAGTTAAAGGAAGAAGATAAGCCTCCAGGTGACATAAAGGAGTTGAGACAACTAATCACAAATGTACAAACAAATCTCCTTAATAAATTCAATGAGATGGCTAAAGAGATAAAGGATAGTAAGAAGACACTGGATGAGCACAAAGAAGAATTTGAACGCATACATAGAAAAATAGCAGATCTTTGGGGAATGAAAGGTACAATAAATGAATTTAAAAATACAATGTAATCATATAATAGCAGATTTGAGGAGGCAGAAGAAAGGATTGGTGATTTTGAAGAAATAGTCTCTGAAAGTGAACATAAAAAAGAACAGATAAAGAAAAGAATGGGAAAAGTTGAACAAGGTCTCAGAAGCAAACAGCAGCAAGAGATGTGCAAATATACATGTCACAGGTGTCCCAGAAGGAGAAGAGAAGGGAAAAGGGGCAGAGGGAACATTTGAAGAAATAATCGTAGAAAATTTCCCAACTCTATTGAAGGATGTGGATATCCATGTCCAGATGCAAAACATACTCCCATCTGAATAAATCCACACAGACCAACTGCAAGACATATACTTATCAGAATGTCAAATGCCAAAGACAAAGAGAGAATTCTGAGAGTAGCAAGAGAAAAGCAATGCATAACATATAAGGGATATCCAATAAGATTTAGTGCTGATTTCTCACAGAAACCATAGAGGCAAGAAGACAGTGGTCTGATATATTTAGGGTAATACAAGAGAAAAACTGCCAGCCAAGAATCTTATATCTGGCAAGATTGTCTTACAAAATGAGGATGAGCTTAAAATATTCACAGATAAACAGAAACTGAGAGAGTTTGTAATCAAGAGACTGGCTTTGCAGGAAATACTAAAGGAAGTACTACAGCCTGAAAAGAAAAGACAGGAGAGAGGGGCCTGGAATAGAGTCTAGAATGATTATATCAGTAAAGGTAACTAAAAGTGTCAAAAGAGTGGTGAAAATAAAATATGACTGATAATACTTAAATAGTAATAAAATTAATCAAAGAAGTAAAAAGCTTGTATTCAGAAAACTATAACTCATTGTTAAAAGAAATTTTAAAATGACCTAAAGAATTAGAACATTCCATGCTCACATATTGGAAGACAAAATATCATTAAGATGTCAATCCTACTCAAATTGATATACTGATTCAATGCAATCCCAATAAAAATTCAACCAGCATTTTTTAAATAAATGGAAAATATGATTAACAAATTTATTTGGAAGGGTCAGGTGTCCTAAATAGCCAGAAACATCTTAAAAAGGAAAAGTGAAGTTGGAGGACTCTCACTTCTGGACTTTAAATTATATTACCTAGCTACAGTTATAAAAACAGCATAGTACTGGCAAAAAGACAGACACATAGGCCAATGGAACCAAATTGATGGTCCAGAAAAAGATCCTCCCATCTATGGTCATGTGATTTTTGACTAGCCTGTCAAACCCACCCAGCTTGGGTAGAACTGTCCATTCAACAAATGGTGCTGAGCAATTGAATAATCCATAGCCAAAAGAAGGAAAAAGGACTCCTATTTCACACCTTATAAAAAATTAACTTAAAATGGATAAAAAACCTAAATATAAAAGCAATAACCATAAAACTTCTAGAAGAAAATATAGGAAAATATCTTCAAGACCTGGTGATAGGTGGTGGATTCTTAAAGGAGGTAAGAGGAGGACTGAGATGGACTACTGATGCTTAATGTATGTAGAAGTTTTAATTAACTTTATTGTAAAAGTGTGGAAATGTATAGAGTGGATGGTAACACCTTATAGTGAGTAACAGCTGGTTTATAAATGGGGATGAGGTAGAAAACGGTGGTCTACAGATGAAAATGCCAATTGACAGAAAGCTGGAGAATAAACTAGGGACTGAATAACACAGTAAACCTAGAGGTAGATGAGAATTGTGGTTGATGGTACAGATGCAAGAGTGTCCTTTGTGAACTAGAGCAGGTGTACATCACTATTGCAGGTAGGTAGAAATGTGAAGAAGCATGGGAAAAATACAACTGGAGGGACTTATGGACTGTGGTTAAAAGTAATAATGTAATATTCATGCATCTATGCCAAAGATGTACTGTGTTAATAATGGGGAGTATGGAAAAAGTGTGCCAAGTGTACACAATGGACCATGGTTGGTGGTATTAATAAGAGTCTGATGATATTATCTCAAAATCTGTAACTAATGTTATAACATGGTGTGGTATGCTGATAGAGGGGTGTTGTATGGGAATTCTGCACACATGCATGATTGTTTTGTAAGTTTACAACTTCTGTCATAAAAAATTTTTGTAAAAAATAATAATAGGGTGGGTTAGGGAAAAAATACACCAAATATAAGGTAAGGACTATAGTTAATAGTAAGATTTTGACAATATTCTTTCATAATTTGCAATAATTATCTCACAACAATGCAAGGTGTTGTTGGTGAGTTGATGTATGGGAACCCTGTATATGTTATGCATGATTGCTTTGTAAGTTCATAACTTTTACTATACACTTATTGTTTATGTGTGTTCATGTATAAATGATATAATAATAATAATAATAGTGTGGGTTGGGGGAAAACACTTTGGTTAGTAGTAATATTTTGAGGATAATTTTTAACCATTAGTTAAAAATGTTTCACAACCATCCAAGGTGCTTTTGGTGAGGTGAGGTATGAGTCCTGTATGATGATATATATGTTTGTTTTGTAAGGTCACAAATATTACTATACACTTATTGTTTATGTAAGTTTATGTATGAGTAATAGACTTCAAAAATTTTTTTAAATTGAAAAAAGAAACCACAAAAACCCACAGCTAACATCATACTCAATGGTGAAAGTCTGAAGGCTTTCCCTCTAAGATAAGGATCAAGACAAGGATGCCTGCTGTCACTATTGTTATTCAACATTGTACTGGAAGTTCTAACAGTTAAGGAAGAAAAAAAATAAGACATCCAAATTGTAAAGAAAGAACCAAAACATTCACTATTTGCTCATGAAAACCTGATCCTGTATATAGAAAGTCCTGAGAAATCTACAACAAAGCTACCAGAGCTAATAAATGAATTCAGCAAAGTGTCAGGGTGCAAGATTAACATGCAAAAATGAGTACTGTTTCTATATGCAAGCAATGAACAATTAGAAGAAGAAATCAAGAAAAAAATTATATTTACAATAGCAACTAGAAGAATCAAATAACTAGGAATAATTTTAACCAAAGATGCAAAGGATTTGTATTCAGAAAACTACAAAGCACTGCTAAAAGAAATCTAGGAAGACCTAAATAATTGGAAGGACACTCCATGTTCATGGATTGGAAAACTAAGTATCACTAAGAAGTCAATTCTACCCAAAATGATTTACCCAAAAGTCAATTCTACCCAAAACCGAATCCCAATCAAAATTCCAACAGCCCACTTTGCAGAAAAGGAAAAGCCATTATCAAATTTATTTGGAAGGGTAAAGGGCCCTGAATAGCCAAAAATATCTTGAAAAAGAAGCATGAAAAGGAAGCACTCAAACCTCCTGGTTTAAAACCTATTATTAGGAGAGGGGGCAAGATGGCGGCTGAGTGAACATCCCTGTTAGAGTCTTCTGCGGGGAATCGGCTGGGCGGCGTTGGAGACTCTTTGGGACCGGATTGTTTCGGGATTTTTGCTGGTCCGGAGGTGTCTGGACGTCGATTTGGAGGGAAGGTAACAGAGAGGATTCGTCTGTGAAATATACACGGAGATCCCAGCTACCTGTAGAGGATTCCCTTCTTGGGAAGGCGGAGACGAGGCATCTAGCCCCGCTCGGTGGGGCTGAGCCAGGCCGGGCCGCGCTGCGCCGGCGGTGAGCGGGGCCGGGCGGGGCCGAGCCAGGCCGAGCCGGGCCGCGGTAGCGTTTGGAGCCGGGCGGGGCCGGTGCAGGCCCCGGCTGCGGGCCGCGGTAGCGCTTGGAGCCGGGCGGGGCCGGTGCAGGCCCCGGCTGCGGGCCGCGGTAGCGCTTGGAGCCGGGCGGGGCCGGTTGAGGCCCCGGCTGCGGGCCGCGGTAGCGTTTGGAGCCGGGCGGGGGCCGGGTCAGGCCGCGGCGGGTACGGAGCCGGGCAGGGCCGGTCCAGGCCGCGGTGGCGGGAGGTGGACGCCGGAGCCGGCTGGGCCGCTGTAGCGAGCGGAGCTGGGCGGAGCCAGGCCAGGCCAAGGCGGCGTGAGGAGCCGGGCAGAGCCGGTCCAAGCCTCCGCGGCGGGCGGAGCCGGGCCTGCGGAGGGGTTTCTGTTTTTTTTTTTTTTTTTTGTTTGTTTGTTTTTTGTTTTTTTTTTTTAATTTTACTTAATTTTTTTTTTTTTTTTTTTGAGCATCTGCAGTACTGGGGAGTTCGTGGGCCCTGGGCGGCCTATTGGGGGTTTGTGGGAAGGGAGGTGCTTGCAGACCCATTTGGGCAGACAGACGGGGGGGTTTTAGGGCAAAGCGGGGGGAAGTTGTTGTTTTAGATAGTGTTGCAATTGTGACACGTGTGTACCTGTATCTCTCTTCTCCCTATCCGTTCCCCACCGTTTGCCCATCCTCTTTTTCTTTCTTCCTTTCTTCTTGCCTTTCTTTTTTCTTTATTATAATTAGTTTTTTTTTTTTTTTTCTTTTTTCGGTTTTCTCTTTCCCTCTTGTCCCTCATCTTCCACTTATTTTTACTTTAATTCAAGTATACAATAGGTGCTACAGGGAACACCTCACATTTGCTGGGTTTTCCCATCCTCCACTGCCTCATTTCTGTGTGAACTGATTTAGGCTACCTACACTATCCCCCTTCCCCTGCATCTTGATATCCACTATCATCTACTGTCTCTCCTATATTCCACCCCCCACCTCCCGTTCTTTGATCCACAAAGTGTCTAACTCTTAATTTCTAATACCTTTGTTCTGTTTTCTGTCTATTATCCACTCTTGAAACTATTACCTTTCTTTTCTTTGTCCCTCTCTCATGAAAACAATAGCTGTGTAGTTCATACCATATTCCTCCCAAATTCAGTCATCAACTTCATAAAAGGTACTCTACCTACAGCTATAACTCTATACAATCTACATGAATCTAACCTCCATCCTTCCAGATCTCATATTCCTGCTTTATTAACATACATCACCAATACAACTTTACACTTTTCCCTTGCTTACACAATTGCCTTTCCCCAACACTAATACTTTCCTCTAAAGTGAACTTAACCAACAACAAGTAACTAGAATAAGAAGAAAAAAGTGACAAAGAGAAGATATAACACCTGTGCAAAAATAACAACTAATTAACCTCCAAGAGCAGACAAAGAAGCTAAGGAACTGATTAAATTCGTCAAAATAAAGAGATGACCAGAAAGCAACAAAAATCTACGAACCAAACCAATAATCAGGAAAACATGGCTGAATCCAATCAACAAACCAATAATCACGAAGGGGAGCAAAACTTGGCACAAGCAATGAAAGATCTCAGAACATTTATCACCGACAAATTTGATGCAGTAATGAAAGAGGTTAACAACATGAAGACATCACTTGGAGGGGAAATTGCAGACATACGCAAAAACATAACAGATATGATGGGAATGAACACCACAGTTCAAGAAATCAAAAATACACTTGCAGCAAATATCAGCAGACTAGAAGAGACAGAGCAGAGAATTAGTGATGTGGAAGACAGTACATCAGAAATCAAACAGATAGTAGAAGGGGTCAATAAGAAGATAGAAAAAATCCAATTAGGATTTAGGGACCTGAATGACAATGCAAAACGCTCAAACATACGTATTATAGGCATTCCAGAAGGTGAAGAGAAGGGAAAGGGGTCAGAAAGAGTGTTGCAGGAAATAATGGCTGAAAACTTCCCAAATCTACTGAAAGAGACAGATGTACATATCCAAGAAGCACAGCGCACTCCACAAGTCATAAACCCCAACAGGCCCACCCCAAGACATATACTTGTCAAATTATCCAATGCTCAAGACAAAGAGAAAATCCTAAAAGCAGCAAGAGAAAAGAAAACCATCACATACAAGGGAAGCTCAATGAGATTAAGTGCTGATTTCTCTTCTGAAACCATGGAGGCAAGAAGACAGTGGTATGATATAGTCAAGGTACTAAAGGAAAAAAATTTCCAACCAAGAATACTCTATCCAGCTAAACTAGCATTCAAACATGATGGAGAGTTCAAAATATTCGCAGACAAACAGAAACTGAAAGAGTATACCAACAAGAAACCTCCCCTTCAAGAAATTCTAAAGGGAGTTCTGCAGGAAGAAAGGAAAAAACAGGAAAGGCAAAGTTGGAGGAGAGTATAAGACCAACAACAACAACAAAAAAGACAAAAAAAAATATACAAACAAAATATGACAAACACAAATCCAATCAAAATATGGCTAACACAAATAATTCCTTGATAGTAATAACACTGAATGTCAATGGATTAAACTCACCTATCAAAAGGTTCAGACTGGGACACTGGATAAGGAAATATGACCCATCCATATGCTGTCTACAAGAGACACATCTTAGACCCAAGGACGCATGGAGATTGAAAGTGAAAGGCTGGAAAACAATCATACAAGCTAACAATAACCAAAAAAAGGCAGGAGTAGCTATATTAATATCAGACAAAATAGACTTTAAATGTGAAACAATTGTGAGAGACAAAGAAGGATACTACATTTTAGTCAAAGGGAAAATCTGTCAAGAAGATCGAACAATCATAAATATCTATGCCCCTAACAAGGGTGCCTCTAAATACGTCAGGCAAACGCTGGAAAAACTAAGTGAAAGAATAGATACATCTACAATTATAGTGGAGGATTTTAATACACCACTATCAACTCTGGACAGAACATCTCAAAAGAGAATCACCAAAGAAACAAAACATCTGAATAGTATATTAGAGGAGCTCGATCTAATAGACATATATAGATCGCTACACCCAAACACAGCAGGATATACATTTTTCTCAAGCGCACATGGATCATTCTCCAAGATAGATCATATGCTAGGCCACAAAGAAAGGCTGAACGAATTCAGAAAGATTGAAATCATACAAAACATTATCTCTGACCACAGTGGAGTCAAGCTGGAGATTTGCAAGGGAAAGAAGCCCAGATTTCACACCACGATTTGGAAATTAAACAACACACTCTTAGAAAAACAGTGGGTCAAAGAGGAAATCTCAAAAGAAATCAATGACTACCTTGAAACAAATGATAATGATAACACAACATACCAAAATTTATGGGATGCAGCAAAAGCAGTACTGAGAGGGAAGTTGATAGCCATAAATTCATATATCAAAAAAGAAGAAAGAGCAAAAATTGAAGAACTAACTGCACATTTGAAGGAATTAGAAAAACAACAACAAAGTAACCCAACAGGAAGAAGAAGGAAGGAAATAACAAAGATAAGAGCAGAACTAAATGAAATAGAAAATAAGAAAGCACTTGAACAGATAAACAAGACCAAGAGCTGGTTTTTTGAGAAGATTAACAAAATTGACAAACCTTTAGCAACACTAACAAAGAAAAAAAGAGAGAAGATGCAAATACACAAAATAAGAAATGAGAAAGGCGATATCACCACTGACCCCACAGAAATAAAGACTATCATAAGAGGATATTTTGAAAAACTATATTCCAACAAAAATGACAATCTAGAGGAAATGGACAAATTCCTAGAAACACATAAACAGCCCATATTGACAAAAGAAGAAATTGATGATCTTAACAAACCAATCACAAGCAGAGAGATAGAATCAGTTATTAAAAATCTCCCAACTAAGAAGAGCCCAGGGCCAGATGGCTTCACAGGTGAATTCTATAAAACATTCCGGAAAGAACTGACACCAATCCTGCTGAAACTATTCCAAACCATCGAAACAGAAAGAACATTACCCAACTCCTTCTATGATGCCAACATTACCTTAGTACCAAAGCCAAACAAAGACATCACAAGAAAGGAAAATTACAGACCAATTTCTCTAATGAACCTAGACGCAAAAATACTTAACAAAATACTTGCTAATCGTATTCAACAACACATTAAACGAATTATACACCACGACCAAGTGGGATTCATCCCAGGTATGCAAGGATGGTTCAACATAAGAAAATCAATCAACGTAATACACCATATAAACAGATTGAAGGAAAAAAATCACATGATTATATCTATTGATGCAGAAAAAGCATTTGACAAAATACAGCACCCTTTCTTGATAAAAACACTCCAAATGATTGGAATACAAGGAAATTTTTTGAACATGATAAAGAGTATATATGAAAAACCTAAAGCCAATATTGTTTACAATGGAGAAATCCTAGACTCCTTCCCTCTAAACTCAGGAACAAGACAAGGATGCCCACTGTCGCCGCTCCTATTTAACATTGTCTTAGAAGTACTTGCTCGAGCACTGAGGCAAGAACCAGAAATAAAAGGCATTCAAATTGGAAAGGAAGAAGTCAAAATTTCATTATTTGCAGATGACATGATCCTATACATAGAAAACCCTGAGAGATCTACAACGAAGATTCTAGAACTCATAAATGAGTTTAGTAAAGTCGCAGGTTATAAGATCAATGCGCAAAAATCAGTAGCATTTCTGTACACCAATAATGAGCAAGATCAGGAGGAAATCAAGAAACAAATACCATTCACAATAGTAAATAAAAAAATCAAATACTTAGGAATAAATTTAACTAAAGAGGTAAAGAACTTATACACTGAGAACTATACAAGATTGTTCAAGGAAATCAAAGAAGACCTAAATAAATGGAAGACTATTCCTTGTTCATGGATAGGAAGACTGAACATTATTAAGATGTCTATCCTACCAAAATTGATCTACACATTCAATGCAATCCCAATAAAAATCAATGCAGCCTTCTTTAAGGAACTAGAAAAACTAACTATGAAATTTATTTGGAAAGGAAAGAGACCCCGAATAGCCAAAGACATACTGAAAAAGAAAAACGAAATTGGAGGAATCACACTACCTGACTTCAAAACATACTATAAAGCTACGGTGGTGAAAACAGCATGGTATTGGCATAAGGAGAGACATATAGACCAATGGAATCGAATTGAAAGCTCTGATATAGAACCTCACATATACAACCACATAATATTCGATAAAGCCACCAAACCCTCTCAACTGGGAGAGAGTGGCCTATTCAACAAATGGTGTCTGGAGAACTGGATAGCCATATGTAGAAGAATGAAAGAGGATTACCATCTCACACCTTATACAAAGATCAACTCAAGATGGATCAAAGACCTAAATATAAGAGCCAAGACCATAAAAACCTTAGAAAGCAGTGTAGGGAAACATCTACAGGACCTTGTAATAGGTAATGGATTTATGAATATCTCACCAAAAGCACGAGCAGCAAAAGAACTAATAGATAAATGGGACTTCCTCAAAATTAAAGCCTTCTGCACCTCAAAGGAGTTTGTCAAGAAAGTAAAAAGGGAGCCCACACAGTGGGAGAAAATATTTGGCAATCATATATCTGATAAGAAACTTATAACTTGCATATATAAAGAACTCCTACATCTTGAAAATAAAAAGATAAACAATCCATTTAAAAAATGGGAAAAAGACTTAAACAGACACTTCTCCGAAGAAGAAATACAAATGGCAAGAAAGCACATGAAAAAATGTTCCAAATCTCTAGCTATCAGGGAAATGCAAATCAAAACCACAATGAGATACCATCTTACACCCATAAGATTGGCAGCTATGAAAAAAACAGAAGAATACAAGTGCTGGAGAGGATGTGAAGGAAGGGGAACACTCATCCACTGTTGGTGGGAATGCAGAAGGATCCAACCATTCTGGAGAACAGTATGGCGGTTTCTCAAAAAACTAGCCATAGATTTGCCATATGACCCAGCAATACCACTGCTGGGAATATACCCAGCAGAACTGAAAACAAAAACACAAACCAATATATGTACACCAATGTTCATAGCAGCATTGTTCACTATTGCCAAAAGTTGGAATCAACCCAAATGCCCATCAACAGACGAGTGGATCAATAAAATGTGGTATATACACACAATGGAATACTACTCGGCTGTAAGAACAAACACACTACAAACACATGTGATAACATGGATGAATCTTGAGAACCTTATGTTGAGTGAAGCAACCCAGACATTGAAGGACAAATACTACATGACCTCAATGATATGAAATAAACAAGCTGCCCTAGATAGCAAGAGACTGAACGATAGGCTTGCAGGAAATCGGAGGGTGGAGGAAGGATATGAGCCGATGTCTGCAGGGGTGGAATTTAAGACGAGATGGTGGTAAGTATGAACACAAAGAAGAGATAAAAGGGGGGCAAGGGGTTGCCTTTGCTTGGGGCTTTGCGGGTTTGAGGGTGGCTGGGGAGGGACGGGTGGGTAACGTTGCCCAAAAGTGGGGGGAGGGAGGGGTAGCATACGAACCAGGAGAGGGTCAGGTGTTGGTGGAGAGTAAAATGCCGAGAAAATCATATCAAAATATAATAAAGAGGGTTACCTGTTTAGAATGCTCGGAGGGGAGGGTCTGATGCAGGACGGGCTCCTGGGGAAAGTCTAAATGCTCATTCTGCTAGAGTGGGTGACACCATGGGGTAGAAACCCAAGTAGTGAGAGTGGGGGTGGACCCACATCCTGGGGAGGACTAATGCCATCCAATAGAGGGAACTGTATCCCTCGAGAGAAAGGGTGGCTCCCAGGGCATTGGGGCAGTTGAGCAAGTTAGGCCCTGAACACTATTCCGTCTATCTCTGGAAGTGGCTCCTCAGGAAACGGAGGTTGGCTATCACTGAGGGCACCAAGGTGGAAGGGAAAATGGACGTTAAATGTGTGGAACCAAAGTAAATGGGGGGTAAGAGAGGAGTTTCTTGAGAGTACACAAGGATGGATATAAAACATGTAATATTACACCATAACATATAGGAGATGACAGACTGATAATGTAAACCATAATGTAAAACATAGGATAACTAAAAATGTAAAGAACTGTGTATCCTAAAGTATGCACCATAATGTAAACACAGATGTCACCTTGTTAGAAAGCTAATGTCTCAGACTCTGTACATCACTTTAAGTAAATATGATATGAATAGGGCGTAAGAGTATCACTGTGGAAGGGAAAAGGTTTTCTGGTGGATGTGTGGGAGTGCTGTATATTATATATATACATTGCTGTGGTCTAGGACTCCTGTGAAGAAAAGCTGAATAATTAGGGGGGGGGGAAAAAAAAAAAAAAAAAAGAAAAAAATAGGATGTGGAATTTTTTCAAGTCAACATTCTTTATCTAAGTTCTTTATCTAACTTTATCCAAGTTCTTTATCTATCCTTTAAACTCATCGCTATATGCCATTCCCTAGTAAGGGACCATGACATTATATTGGGCTTCAAATTTCGGGGAGTTCTGTATCACAGAGTGTTTTAACAGTGGCAATGGAGGGATACTGGTATGGGATACCAATGACAGGTGATATATGATTGACAGGGAGCTGTACAGAACATATGTCCAGGGTGCATGGTAATGTTTGGATATACTCATAGTGGCAACAATTAAAAACCACAGTAGGGGGGGTACTGGGTTCCTGGCCAGTGGTGCTCTGTCGTGGTCCCTAGGGGAGCAGCGACAGTCTCCCAGGTACAGTGGTGGGGACCGGGAGGGAGTGAGGGTTCAACAGTGAGCCCCTGATACTAATGACTATGCTTGTGAGCTGATAAACCCAAAATAATAACAAGGCCTAGAGCAACTTTGTGCCTGGGAATTTCCTTCTGTCAGCCTTCATGTTACTCAAATGTGGCCAGTCTCGAAGCCAAACTCAGCATGTAAATGCAATGCCTTCCCCCCAGCGTGGGACATGACACCCGGGGATGAGCCTCCCTGGCAACGAGGGACCACTATCAACTACCAACTGATGATGCAACTGGAAAATGACCTTATACGGAAGGTTCAATGCGGATCAGCAGAATATCCATGTCTACATAAAATACCATGACTTTAAAATGCTGTTTGACCTAAAGTAAGGGGGAAATGGAAAGGAGAAATGAGTTTATATGGCTACGAGTTTCTAAAAAAGAGTCTGGAGGCTGGCAGAAGGTTTGCCCTCATGCACAACTGAGCAGAGTCAGAGAGACAGATAAAGCAGATACAACCCCCAGATATTGGTTCCTTTGAGGGCTAAAGAGACCCATGGGAGTTATGGTCATGGCCGATGGGGTTAACTACCAGGGCAGATGGCCCCTCTTTGGAAATGGTGTTTATGTGTGATGAATCTGGACTCAGATGGGATCTCCCTTCATAAGACTTTCATGCTAATGTGCTGGAGGTGCAGTTAATGTTGGGGTTTAAGATATATTTAGGGGATTTGAATCTCTGGACTGACAATGTGATAGCCAGATCCTGAGCCTCAACAGACTCCAGCACCTACAATCTGATTTATTGGACTTACCACACTCAGCTAAGATGGAGGTGAAGAAGGACAACCACCACACCATGGAGCCTAGAGTGATTACAACTGAAAATGGGAGGATTGCATCCAGCATCCAGGTGGAATCTGAGCCTCCTCTTGACATAAAGGTGCAATGGACACAACCAATCCAGTGTCCACATAGAAGAGGTGGCATTGGATTGGGAAAAGTGGACATAATGGACAAAGGGTATGGGGAAAGGCAGGAAGAGATGAGAGGTGGAGGCGTCTTCGGGACATGGAGCTGCCCTGGATGGTGCTTCAGAGGTAATCACCGGACATTGTAAATCCTCACAGGGCCTACATGATGGAATAGAGGAGAGTATGGGCCATGATGTGAACCAATGTATATGAGGTGCAGAGGTGCCCAAAGATGTACTTACCAAATCCAATGGATGTGTCATGATGATGGGAACGAGTGTTGTTGGGGGGGCGGAGAGGGGGGGTGGGGGGGTGGGGTTGAATGGGACCTCACATATATATTTTTAATGTAATATTATTACAAAGTCAATAAAAAATAAAAAAATTAATAAAAAAAAAAAAAAAAAAAGAATCCAAAGTTACACACATTAAAAAAAAAATAAAATAAAATAAAACCTATTATTAAAGCTACAGTTGTCAAAACAGCATGATACTGGTACAAGGATAGATATATTTACCAATGGAATCAAATACAAAAATCAGAAATAGACCCTTGGATCTATGGCCAACTGATTTTTGACAAGGCTATCTATTCAATTGGCAAAGAATAGTCTCTTCAATAAATGGTGCTGGGAGAACTGGATATCCATATGCAAAAAATGAGGAGGCTGTTCTTTCACATCACATATAAAAATTAACTCAAAATGGATAAAAGAACATAAGAAACAGGAATACAGAACTCCTAGAAGAAAATGTACAGATGTATCTTCAGGATCTTTTGCTTGGCAATGATTCCTTAGACTTTACACCCAAATCACAAGCAATAACAAAAAAATAGATAAATGGTACCTCATTCAATGTTTTTGAATTTGATGCACAAATCCAAAAACATTTGTGCATCAAAGGGCTTTATAACAAAAGTTAAAAGACAACCTACTCAATGGGAGAAAATATTTGGAAACCACATATCCAATAATGATTTAATATCCAGTGTATATACAAAAACTCTACAATTCAACAATAAAAGACAAACAATCCAATTTAAAACTGGGCAAAAGACTAGACATTTTTCTGATAGACATTTTGTTTATCCATACAAATGGTTAAAAACACATGAAAATATGTTCAACATCACTAGCTATTAGGGAAATACAAATCAAAATCTCAATGAAATACCATTTCACACCCAGTAGGTCAGCTACTATTAAAAAAATAGAAAATTGCAAGTGTTGGAGAGGATGTAGAGAAATAGGAACATTCATTCATTGCTGGTGGCAATGTAAAATGGTGCAACCACTGTTGAAGACAGTTTGGCAGTTCTTCAGAAAGCTAAGTATAGAATTAGCATATGATATGGCAATCCCTGTACTAGGTATATACACAAAAGAATTAAAATCAGGGACTCAGATATTTGCACACCAGTGTTCCTAGCAGTATTACTCACAATTGCCGAAAGATGGGACAAAAACACAAGTCAATTAACTGATGAATGGATAAACAAAACGTGGTATATACATACAATGGAATATTATTCATCCATATAAAGGAATGAATCCTGGATGCATGTGACTATATGGATTAACCTTGAAGACATTATGCTGAGCAAAATAAGTTAGATGCAAAAGGAGAAATATTGTATTATCTCACTGATATAAAACAATTATAATAAGCAAACTGATAGAGTTAGAATCTAGAAAATTGTTGACCAGAGACTGAGTTAGGGGTAGAGAATGGTGATGGTAGCACATTATTGTTGAGTGTAATTAACAGCACTGAACTATATATGTTAATGTTTGGTTAAAAGGGGAAATTTTAGTTCAGATATATGTTACTATAACAAAATTTAAGATTTAAACCATAGGACTATATAACACATTGAACCCTATTTTAATGATGGACCATAGTTATATAGTACAAGTATAAAAGTGTTCTTTCATGAATTATAACAAATGTACCACACTAATATAATGTGTTAATAATAGGATGGTATATGGGGAAAATACACCTAAATTAAACTATTAAGTACAGTGGTACCTCAGTACTAGTCATTAATTGGTTCCAGGTGGCATGATGAGTACCAAAAATGATGAGTACCAAACAAATTTTTCCCATAAGGAATAATGTAAATAAATTTAATGCATTCCCAAACCAAAGACAAGGCATATTTTTAAGGCAATATATAAAAAGATAGGATTGTATATCATTACTTTACATGAGAGATAACTCTAAAAATTAGTAAATACTTAGATTAATAAAATAAAAACTTCACTTTACCTGTACTGAGAAAAGCCCATAGCCTGTTGGGATGGTGGGAGGAAATGGTGAGGAGGAGATGTCACATGGAGTGTTGCTTGGAAGGCGAGTTTGCCTCCAAAAGAACATCGGGCACTTGCACTTCAAGTGTTCTTTCTCTTTTCTGCTTTTTTCAGCTTGCACCACAGGCTCTGACACACTCTGTCACCACTAAAAACATATCCGAGAACTGCTTCTGTCTTCTTTTCAGAATTCCTCAAAAGTGTGAAATTGTTTCGTCATGCAAAAAATTCACATTTCTGCTTGTCAGAGCTTTGTCTGGATGGTACTTCTCCACAAAGTTTTGACCTTTTGCCATTTTGCACACATTTCTTTTATCGAGGAACTGGGGACATCCTCCCCTTATCTCTTCCTCACCTGAAGAACTCTCTTCAGCCAACTCTTGCGGCTGCTCCTTCTGCAGTTCCTGCAGCTCCTCAGTGCTGAGCTCTTCACGACGTTCCTCCACTAACTCCTCAACAGTAGCAGCATCGAGCTGCAGACCCATGGACTGACCCAAAGATACAATATCCTGCACAACTGTACCCTCTGTTCCTGCAGGCGTGGGGTCAGCCTCAAACCCTTCGAAGTCTCTCTGATCACAGTTTCTGGCCACAAATTCTTCCATGCCTAATTCATGCCAGTCCTCTTTTTAAAATTGTCAAACCAGCTGTGGATGGCCTTAAAAACTTCAGCACTCTCTTCACTAGGTTCTTATTTGTTTTTCAAAAAATCAGCATGCAATACTCTCCCTTTTTCACTTACCATGACTTCTGATACACTGTCACCCCCTAACTGCTCCTCATTTACCCAAATTAATAACAGCTTTTCAACTTCCTCGAATGTTTAGGAATGCTGCTTTGTTACTGTTTTAACTCCTTTTGCGACATCAGCCTTTTTTATCACTTCTTTATTCTTAATGATGATTGAGACAGTTGTTCTAGACATACCATATTGCCCAGCAAGATCAGTAATGCTAATACTACTCTCGTATTTACCTATTATTTCTTTTTTGTGCTCAATGGTGGTCTGAAGTAATTTTCTGTTCTGCTCAGCGCTATCACTGCTCATTTTCTTAGGACAAGAAAAAAAATGCAAAAATACACAAAATAACCACAGAAGCTAAGACTGCAATGGGATGAGCACAGGGCAAGAGCTACCAAGTGACTAACATGTGATCCTTTGTTTCAGCTGGAAAGAGCAGCGAGTCATGAAGCAACCGATACTGACAAGTTCTAGCTTGCATGTCAAGTACCAAATGAGCAACAAGTACTGGGACAAAATTTTTGTGTTAAAATTTGTCAAGTACCAAATTCGATGAGTTTCAAAGCAGTCAAGTACCAAGGTATGACTCTATAGTTAATAGTACAATTTTTTTTTAAATCCACTTTTTTTAAAGATTTATTTTATTTCTTTCTCTCCCCTCCCTGCCCCCCATGGTCTGCTCTCTGTGTCCATTTGCTGTGTGTTTTTCTGCATCCACTTGCATTATCCAGTCACACTGGGAAAATGCGTCCCTATTTGTTGCGTCATCTTGCTGTGCCAGCTCTCTGTGTGTGCGGTGCCACTCCTTGGGCAGTCTATGCTTTTTTCACATGGGGAGGCTCTCCTTATAGGGCACACTCCTTGTGTGTGGGGCACTCCTATGCGGGGTCATTCCTGCGTGGCACGGCACTCCTTGCGTGCGGGAGCACTGCACATGGGTCAGCTTACCACACAGGTCAGGATACCCTGGGGATCAAACCTTGGACCGTCCATATGGTAGATGAACACTCTATCAGTTGAGCCATGTCCACTTCTCAATAGTACAATTTTAATATTCTTTCAATTGCAACAGAAGTACTAATGCAAAATGTAAACAATAGGGAGGATATTGGAATGCTGTAATTTTTATGATATTTCTATAAACCTACAACCTCTCTAAAAAAATTAAATCAAAATTTTAAAAAAGAATCATTTTAACTTCAAGTCAAGCACAATCTGATGCTGTTTATCTGCCCAGCTTTTAAAATATAAATCTTATAATACTTAGAATACATGATTATTATAAAAATTCAAACAATGCATAAAACAGTTAAGAAGTGGACAAAAATTCCTTCAACTCTAATAGTCCAGCAGAGCACTGTTAGCACTAGACTGAACATGCTTATATTTTCATGGACATATAAACCTATAGAAATATATATCTAAAAGATACTTATCTAATTTATTATTATATAGTTTAGATATATTTATATCAACATTATGTAGCATCCCACTAGATATACTCATTGTTAACTCCTTTTTCAGGTACTAATATATGTGGCTGTATACTAATTCAATATACAAGTGTACCATAATTTATTCAAACAACTCCTAGAAGTGGTTATTTATTTTATCACCCTGCATTGTAATTTTTTGATTATGTGTCTTCCTCTCAAGACTGAGAATTTCCTGAAAATAGAGAATTCTAGATGTAAATAGTTTTAAAAAAAGATTTATTTATTTATTTCTCTCCCCTTCCCCCCCCACAGTTGTCTGCTTTCTGTGTCCATTCACTATGTGTGCTTCTGTGTTTGCTTGTATTCTTGTCAGTGGCACAGGGAATCTGTGTCTCTTTTTGTTGTGTCATTTTGCTGTGTTAGCTCTCTGTGTGTGCAGCGCCACTCCTGGGCAGGCTACACTTTTTTCGCATGGGGTGGCTCTCCTTACAGGGCGCGCTCCTTGCACATGGGGCTCCCCTCTGTGGGGGACACCCCTGCGTGGCATGGCACTCCTTGTGTGCATCAGCACTGTGCGTGGGCTAGCTCATCGCATGGGTCAGGAGGCCCTGGGTTTGAACCCTGGACCTACCATGTGGTAGGCAGATGATTTATCTGTTGAGCCAAACCTGCTTCCCAATTGTTTGTTTTTAATAGATTTTTTAAAATAGAGCCTCCGTAACAAACACAGTGCCTAGTAGACAAATGAATATTTGAGTGGATGGATGTATGGATGGACAGATGGAAAGATGAATTCAAAAGTGGGGGGGGGGAAAGACTGCAGAAAGGAAAATCTGATGTTAATAAAAACTGTTTGATTATTAATACCATAGTTCACATGAGAAGTAATAAAAGCATGATGTAGAGTATCAAAAAAGGAAAAGGTAGAAGGTGAAGGATCTAGGTTATTTGCTTTTCAAAACATATTTATTTTAACTTTCCAATAAAGTGATTTTAAATAGTCCACTGGTTTCCCATGGGCTATTGACTTTTCCTTTTACCTTCCAATTTTGGGCTATTTCATTTTGTTATCATTTCACTTATAAAGCTGAATAATTGTATCATGTATTCCTTTGACTTCCTTTCCCATTGTGATCCTGAATATAATTGCATGGTGACTCATCAACACTGAATCCTGTAGGAGTTTCTTTTCATCATCCAACACAAATTCCCTCATAAGTTCTAGAAATAATTGCTAGAGAAAGAAAATAATTTATTTGTGCAAAACCTTTACTTCATTTCTTATTCCAATGAAATGTTCTTTGATTGAAGAATAATAACAGTAATAATTAATTGAATATCTACAATGTAAGACAATAATAAGTGATTTGTACAAAGTGTTTGTAAATTGAATCCTCCCAACTATGAAGAAGCTAACAAATCTACAAAGTGGGTGAGCCAGATTATAAAATCAATTCAATTTCACTCCAAACCTTGCTCCTTCTATCCTCACTTGGAAATATGACCTTTGAGCCTCCATTTATGATCATCTACCTTAAATCTATAGTTTTCTTACCACCAATTAATAGTTATAGCTCAGTTCTATTTCCATGAACAGGTAACTTGTAGAGTGTTGATGATGAGACAAGACATAAAAGTCTTTACTTGGGCATTTCTCATTTTGTGATTTCCTCCTGCTTTTCCACAAAGAGGGTGAATCCTGTACCATTTTTTTTTGATAAAAATGAGCTTGCAGATGGACATGTTCTCAGACTGCCCTTAGGGTGATTTGGGATTGAGTCTGCTCTGTTAACAACTGGGCCTCCACAAGTTCCCATATTCCCTTGTTTTAACCAATACCTAGAGAGCAAAAATTATTTTAGCATTCATTGTATACCTCAGGATTATGTCCAGTTTCCTTAGGGTTTCTGTCAAGCTCTCAGCATCTTTATTCACTCTTGCAGTTTTCTTGCAAGATCGCTGAACTCCTCTCACTTCTTAATTGCACCACAGCCTCCCTGGAAGCATATGTGGTCTCCCTGCCTGGATTTATTTTACCCACAACTTGTCTCCTTGGTGAATGACTATTCATTTCAAAATATTTGATCTTTTCAGTGTATTTAATCCTCTGGGAATGATTTGTTTAGGTAGATTTGAACCCTTGAAGGAACACCCTTTGACTTTCGTTGCTTGAATCATAATTGAAGATTGTTACAGTGCCTCTTGAATTGAATCTCCCAGCCGTCAGGCCTGCTATGCACTGAAGGGCAATGATTTTGAACCAGTTTTGAGGTGTGTCAAGCCTTGCCAAAACTCTTGGAAATCATGGAGGACAAGAAGAAGTGGGACGAAAAAGACTTCCTACCAAGAATCTTATATTCAGCAAAACTATTGAAAATAAAGGAGAAATTAAAACATTCCCAGATAAACAAAATCTGAGGGGCTTCATCACTAGCAGACCTGCCCTACAAGATATACTAAAGGGAATCCTTTAGGCTGAAATGAAAGGACACTAGGTAGTAAGTAGAATCCACACAAATAAATAGAACACGGGTAAAGGTAACTACATAGGTAGATATAAAAGACAATG
The DNA here is from genome assembly GCF_030445035.2 of Dasypus novemcinctus. Classification (NCBI taxonomy): domain Eukaryota; kingdom Metazoa; phylum Chordata; class Mammalia; order Cingulata; family Dasypodidae; genus Dasypus; species Dasypus novemcinctus. Next base: position 31,886,986 of record NC_080704.1, on the reverse strand, counting down.
TAAGTGTATTTTTCATTGTAAACCTTTTCTTCTCCTATATGATTTATAAGACAATTGCATTAAGCAATGTTTTAGTTTCCTTGACTGCAGAAATAAGCACCATGCAAAGGGATGGATTAGACAATGGGGATTTATTTGCTCATGATTTTGAGGCTAAGAGAAAGTTCAAATCAAGGCATCATCAAGGCGATACTTTCTCCCCTAAAACTGGCAATCTGGGGCTGGCTGCCAGCAATCCTTTGTCCTTAGCTTGCAAATGGTGGTGTCTCCTGGTCTATCCCTTCTCCCCTAGGTTCTGGGGACATTCAGCTTCTGGCTGTTCCCTCTGTGGCTTTCACCCTCGGTGCCTAAATTTCATTCTGCTGAGAAAGGACTCTAGTAATAGGATTAAGATCCATCCTGATTGACATGGGCCCTACTTTAACTGAAGTAAATTCATCAAAAGGTCCTACTGACAATGGGTTTACACCCACAGGAATGGATTAAGTTTAAGACCATGTTTTTATGGGGTACATACAGCTCCATATAACCACAAACAATAACTATAAAATTATGTTGGTAGGCTCATATGTATAAAACACAATGTACATTAAATATAATGCATAATATGTACATAATATAATGTAATTTATCATAAAGATGTAATTTGTATAATATCACAGAGGAGGAGGGAGGGAATGGAGTTATATTGTAGCTAAGCTTCTCTCCAATATTAAATTTAAATTAATGTAATCTGAAGTATGTCGTTTTAGGTAAAGATGATAATTGTAATTTTCAAGGCAACCACTAAGAAAATAACTGGGAAAATATTGTACCGCTAAAGGCTTTCTGTTATCCATATACACCTGCAGAATAAAAAGATTGTTGATTTTAGTTGAAAGCAGAAATAGTTAGAATTATTGTCTCTTTATATGCAATTTCTCATTTTGTAAAAGACTGTGAATCTAACTCTGTAAATGAATTAGGTAGCATCTACACAGTAGAAAAATATCCAGTTGAAAAAAATTAATTTAGCTAAATGACATTTTAAAACAATAGTATTGTGCCAAAAATAATGGAATCACTTTATTTCATAGATTTTTTCTGTTGTTTAACTTTATAGCCACATTCTCAATCAACTGTTTCTTTGATGATTTATCTTGATTAGATCTTCTAATGGTTACATATTACCTTTTAGTCAGGAATATATATTTGAGTTATGCAAGAATATTATATGACTCTGATGATTTTATCTTTTTATGAAGTGTTTTAGAAGATAAATCAGATGTAATACTAAGCCATACACAGGCTATATTGATGATGCTCACGTGCATATGAAATAATGTTAATACGAAAAATAACAAAACTGGACCCGAAAGAAAATGTGCACATTGATTATGACTATGTAGAATAATTGTACTTATTATCAAAGAATAAACGTGAATTCCAATGGAACTCTAGAGTCATGAAATTATCTAAAAAACTTGGAGTGAATTTTCTTGGCATAGAGGAAGGAAAAACACATTTTGGGCAGAAGGGAAAAGATATACAATTTCACTGACTATCTAATTCTTGTCAAGGAGAAGTCTCTTTATTTAAGTGACATGGTTATATTTATAATCTCAAAAAATAACTCTGGAGAGAAGCCAGAAATGGAAAAAATTGAGTCAGTCACCTTGTTAGTAGGCTAGTGGATACTTAGATGACAGATGAAAATTAAAGTTTGATTTAAATAAAGGTAGAAAAGGGGTATAGAGAAGGGGATAAACAGGAGAAATTGTGAAAGAAGAGTTAACAGGACTGATTTATTTCATGTGGAGGGCTTCTTTAGAGGAGATTTAGACTCATTAACAAATATTTATTGAGCATGAACTAAATAGTGGGCACTGTTCAGATTATGGCAATACAGTGGCAAGTAGAACAGAAAATACCCCAGCCCGCCTATAGCTCACTTTGAAGTTAAGAGAATGAGGGAGAGAGAAGTCAAGGATTACTCTAAGGTTTCTGGTTTGAGAGACTAAGTAGACATGAAATCTCTAAATAATAGAGTAAAAATAGAAGTAAGTGTCTATTATGAGTAAAAGTAATAATTTGTTCATGAATATGCCAGACTTGGCAAGATATCCTAGGAGCATTTGTTAATACAGCATTGATTGGAGAAGGAAGGTGCTTAATATGCCAAAGAGAAAAGGGATGATCCATAAGGCCAAGAGGCAAGAAAGGATGGAAATGTAGGTAGAGATTTTGGCTTTAATGAGGAGAAAGCATATCTTCCTCTGAGAACAGATGGATACAGGTAAGAGTTAAGATTCTTATAGATATCATTGGTTGTAAAGCAGATAGATGTGAAATATTCTATAAACTGAGGTCCTAATACTTTTCTCTCTGGAGTAGCAAATTCTGTTTAAAGGAAAGGAGACCTGAAGAAGCTGGCAAGGTGTAGCACAGTCAATACAAGGAAAGAGGAGGTGGTTATTTATGGTCAAATGAAATTGCTGTTAAGTGGGTTGAAAAGCCAGGAAATCATGAATTTAATGGTGGTTTTTAGCAATTATGTGAATTTTTTTTCTAGAAAGGATTCGCAGCCCAGGGATAAGAGTAAAGAAAGTGAAAATTTGAAATTTTGTTTTATACAATGGTGAAGTTTTGAAGGACACATGCAAAGAAGAAGTAAAGAGTTAAATAAATTTAGAAAGCTGATCAAAATGGTTTTAAGGGGCTTGATCCAAGGTCTAGCATGAAAATGGAATCACATAAAATGAGTAGTGTGGTGACAGCCTGGTAGAGTAATTGGTAGAGAAATTGAATCTAATTTCTGACTCCAAATTTGCATATTCTAAATATTTCATATATGTGAGATCATACGGTATTTGTCCTTTCGTATCTGGCTTATTTCATGCAACATGATGTCTTCAAGATGCATCCATCTTGTCACAGGTATCAGAGTTTCATTCCTTTTTACAGCTGAATAATACTCCAGTGTGTGTATATACCACAATTTATTTATCCCTTCATACATTAATGAACACTTGGGTTACTTCCATATTTTGCCTATTGTAAATAATGTTGATCTGAAAATCAGTGTACAAATAGTAGTCCAAGTCCTTGGTTTTTAATTCTTATAGGAATATACCTAGAAGGGGGATTATCAGGTCATATTGTAATTCTATACCTTCTGAGGAAACACCAAACTGTTTTCCACAGAGGCTGCACCATTTTACATTCCCATAAACAATGAATGAGTGTTCCTATTTCTCTGCATCCTATCCAACATTTGTTATTTTCCATTTTAAAAAAAGTAGTACCCATTCCAGTGGGTGTGAAATAAAATCTCATTGTGGTTTTGATTTGCATCCCCTAATGGCTAATGATGTTGAGCAACTTTTCATGTGCTTTAGGGACATATCTTCTTTGGAGAAATGTCTATTCAAGTCTTTTGCCCATTTTTTGATTGGATTGTCTTTTTGTTGTTGAGTTGTAAATATTTTTAATATATTCTGGTTATTAAACCCTTATTGGATATATGGTTTCCAAACATTTTCTCCAATTCTGTGGGTTGTCTTTTTACTTTCATGACAAAGTCCTTGATGCATGAAGTTTTAAATTTTGATGACGTCCCATTTATCTATTTGTTTGTTTGTTTGTTGCTCACACTTTTGGTGTAAAGTCTACGAAACCATTGCCTAATACAAGTCCTGAAGATGCTTCCCTATGTTTTCTTCTACAAGTTTTATACTTTTGTCTCTTATATTTAGGTCTTTGATCCATTGTGAGCTAATTTTTACATATGGTGTCAGATAGGGGTTCCACCTTCATTCTTTTGCATATGCACATCCAGTTTTCTCAGCATCACTTGTTGAAGAGACTATTCTTTCCCAATTAAGTAGATTTGGTACCCTTGCCAAAATCACTTGGCCAGAGGTGTGAGGGTTTGTTTCTGAACTGTAAATTCAATTCCATTGTCTATATGTCTGTCCATGTGCCAGTACCACACTGTTTTGATTACTGTAGCATTGTAATAAGTTTTAAAATCGCTTTGCTTATTTTTAAATTGGGTTGTTTGTCTTTTGTTGTTGAGTTGTAGGCATTCTTTATTTAGTTATATATATTAAACCCTTATGAGATATATGGTTTCCAAATATTTTCTCCCATTCTGTAGGGTTTTTTCATTTTCTTGAATATCCTTTGATGCCAAAAACGTTGTTAATTCTAATGAAGTCTCATTTATTTATTTATTTTTCCTTTTGTTGCTTCTATGTTTGGTGTAAAGTCTAAGAAACCATTGCCCAATACAATGTCCTGAAGGTGTTTCCCTATGTTTTTATCTAAAATTTTAATTGATTTAGTTCTTATATTTAGTTTTTTAAATCTATTTTGTATATGCTGTGATGTAGGGATCCACTTTCATTCTTTGGCATGTGGATATTCAGTTTTCCCAGCACCATTTATTGAAGAGACTATTCATTCCCCCTTGAGTGGACTTGGCACCCTTGTCTAATATCAATTAGCCAACTCTCAAGTCTATTCCATCTGTCCTTGTGCCAGCACTGCACTCTTTTGATTACTGTAGCTTTGTAATAAGTTTTAAAGTTGGAAAGTGTAAGTTGTCTCACTTTGTTTATCTTTTTCAAGATGGTTTGGCTATTAGGTGCCCCTCACTCTTCCATATGAATATGATGATTGTCTTTATTTCTGCAGAGGCGGCTGTTAGAATTTTGACTGGGATTGCTTTGAATATGTAAATCTGTTTGGTTACCATTGACATCTAAATATATTTATTCTTACAATCCATGATCATGGAATGTCCTTCCATTTATTTAGATTTACTTTGATTTTTTCAGCAGTGGTTTCTAGTTTTCTATGTGTGTACAAGTCCTTTACATTCTTGGTTAAATTTATTACAAGATAGTTAATTTTTTTAGATGCTATTGTAAAGGAATTTTTCCCTTTATATCCTTTTTTTAGGTACCAGGGGCCAGAGATTAAACCCGAGACCTTGTATGTGGGAAGCCGGCACTAAACCACTGAGCCACATCAGCTTCCCTGAGTTGATTTTCTTGTCTGTTGTGTTTGTTGTTTTGTTTTTGTTCTTTCAGGAAGGACCAGGAACCAAATCAGGACCTTCCATGTGGGAGGCGGGTGCTCCCTTGATGTCCTTTTCAGATTGTTCATTATGAATGTATAAAAACACCACTGAATTTTGCGTGTTGATCTGGTTCCCTGATACTTTGCTGACTTTGTTTATTAGGTCTAGTAGCTTTGTTGTAGACTTTTTGGGATTTTCTACATGTATGTTCATGACATCTGCAAATAGGGAAAGTTTCACTTCTTCCTTTCTAATGTGGATACCTCTTTTTTGGTTGTGTTACTGTTGAGTTTTCAGAGTTTTAAAAATCTATTCTCTAGATTCTAGTCCTTTATGAAACATGTAGTTTACAAATATTTTCTGCCAATCTCTAGCTTCTTTTCATCCTCCTCACAGGATCTTCCAGAGAGCAAAAGTTTTTTTTTATTTTAATGAGGTCCAGTTCATCAATTTTTCTTTTGGGTGTCATGGTTTGTTGTCAGGTCTACGAATCCTTCACCTAGCCTTAGTTTGCACAAATTTTCTCCTATTGTTTTTCTAAAATTTCATAAAGTTAATGTTTGCCTTTAAGTCAATAATACATTTTGAGTTAACTATTGTACACTTTTGTATAAAGTATGAGTTTGAGGTGCATGTTCTCTTTCTCTCTCTCTCTCACTTTTTTTACCTAGAGATGTCTGACTTCTCAAGCACCACATGTTGAAAGGTTGTCCCTCCTCCATTGATTTGCTTTTGCAATCTTGTGAAAAATAAGTTGAGCACATTTTTGGATTCTCTATTCTTTTCCATTTATCTATATTTTTTGGCAAAAACCACAATGTCTTGATTATTGTCACTAAAATAGTAGGTCTTAATATCAGGTATAGTTATTCCTCTCTTTTTATTCCTTTTATTAATCTTAGTCTAACTATTCTAGGTCCTGTGCCTTTCCATATAAGTTTTAGAATAATTTTGTCTAGGTCTACACACAAGAAGAACTTTTGGGGTTTTGATAGGAATTGCATTATACCTATAGATCAACTGGGTAAGAACATACTCTGTATAATTTCAATTCTTTAAATTTGTTGAGTTTTTATTTAGTGTCCCAGGATATGGTTTATATGTTCCATGGGCATTGGGTAAATATGTGGATTCAGCTGCTGTTGAGTGAAGGGTTTTATACATAGTTTTAGATTCTGTTGGCTGATTGTTCAGTTCTTTCATATCTTTGCTGACTTTCTGTATACTATTTCCATATTGCTGAGAGTGGGGTAATTATAATTGTGGATTTGTGTATTTCTCTTTACAACTAATAGTTTTTGCTTCTTGTATTTTGAGGCTGTATTGTTTACCGTGTATACATTTGGAGTTATGTCTTCCTAGTGGATTCATTCTTTAATAATCATTAAATGTGCTTCTTTGCCCCAGGTAATTTTCCTTGCTCTTTAGTCTACTTTATCTGATATTGATATAATGATTTCTGTTTATTTTAGATTGATGTTTCTATGATATATCTTTCTTCATCCTTTTACAATGCCCATGTTGTTGTAGCTGTTGGGAGTTTTTTGTAGACTGCATATAGTCGGAATATGTTTATTAGACCACTCTGCCAATCTGTCTTTTAATTGGTGCATTTAAGCCATTTGTATTTACAGTAATTATTGATATGTTATGGCTTAATGCTGCCATTTTATTATTTGGGTTTTTTTTTGGTTGTTCCTTCTATGTTCCTTCTATTTCTCTTTTTTTTTTTTTTTTTTGTTACCTTCCTGTGGCACATATGAACATTTTCTAGGAGTCTATCTTGATTTTTAAAATTATCTCTAAGTATGTTGTTTCCTATTGTATTGCTAGTGGTTGCTCCAGGTATTACAATATAATATGTAACATCACAGACTACTGGTATTGGTATTTTAACACTTCCAGTGAGATACAGAAATTTACTTCTATTTGGGTTCCTTTACCCTTTCCACTTTTTAAATATAATTGCTCTAAATATTTCTTATATATATGTAATTGAACATCACATCAGATTGTATTTTAATTTTTACTCCAACTATCATATATTATTTAAGAAACTCTGGAGGAGTAGGATAGTCTCTTTTTTTTACAAATATTGTCCCCCATTCTGATGTTCTTCTTTCCTTTCTGTAATATCAAAGCTGCTCTCTGTTACCATTTCTGTTTAGAAAACTTCCTTTAGCTTTCAAAGGGTAGGCTTGCTAGGGGAAAAGAAATTCCCTTTTCCCTTCCAGAACTTCTTCATTTTCCCTCCATTCCTGAAGGATACTTTTTTAAGTAATAGAATTAATGGTTGAGTCTTTTAGTATTTGAAACTTCCTTCTGGCTGTCATATCATCAGATCACTGAACTGATGTTCTCCACAATAATATGTCTTTTTTCTCTGCTTGCTTTCGCAATTTTTACTTTGTCTTTAGTTTGCATAAGTTTTATTGTAATGTGTCTGGCTATGGATTCCCTTGGGTTTGTCTTATTTAGGCTTCACTCAAATTCTTGAATCTGTAGGTCTATGTCTTTCTAAATATAGGAGTTTTCAGCTATTATTTCTTTGAGTACATTTTCAACCTCACTTTCTATGTCCTTTAATTTTGATGATACAAATACAAGCTCTATTTTTTCTCCCCTTCCCCTCCCCCACCCTGCTATTTGTTTTCTTTTTTTCTTTTCTTTTTCTTTTTGTTGTCTATGCCCATTCACTGTGTGATATTTTGTAACTATTTCTCTCTTTTGGTCTTCTCTTTTTGCCTTTCTCCTCTAGGATTCACCTAGATTCTATCCTGGGGACCTCTGGTTTGGAGAGAGGTTCCCTGTCAATTGTGCCACCTCAGTTTCTGGTCTGCTGTGCTTCACCTTGACTCTCCCCTTTGTCTTTCTTTTTTGTTGTGTCATCATCTTGCTGTATGACTCACTTGCATGGGCACATGTTCACAGCATGGGCACTTGGCTCACTGTGCGGGCACTTGGCTCACCACGCTGGCACTGGCTTGTCACACAGGCACACTTTCTCTTCTTCTTTTTGACCAGGAGGCCTCAGGGTGAAACCCAGTCTTCCCATATGGTATGTGGAGGCCTTATTACTTGAGCCACATCTGCTTCCCTAGCTCTATTTTTATTGACCCCCACAGATTACTGGGACTTTTCTTTTCTTTTTATTCAGTCTACCTTTTCTCTCTTGTTCAGACTGGGTAAATTCCATTGACCTGGTTTTAATATTGATTACTACATTTTTCTCTTCTATAATTTCCATTTGGTTCTCTTTTTTATAACTTCTATTTCCTTGCTGAGATTTCCTATTCTTTCATTTGTTTAAGGAGAATATATAATTTTTTTTTTTTGTTTTGAAAAACAGAGTATCCCTTTTATTATATATTTATTTTTACACAAACTTTTCAATCTAGATTCCGTAACTACCTATCTCTCCAGAATACTCTTTTTAATGGGGGGAGAATCCAGGAATTGGTGATGTTTCATGTATTTTATTTTATTTTATTTTTTCCTCTTTTTTTTTGTTCTACAATTGCTTTAATTTTTTAATGTTACATTAAAAAAAATATAAGAGGTTCCCATATACACCCACGTCCCCTCACCCCACTCCTCCCATATCAACAACCTCTTTCATCTTTGTGGCACATTCATTACATTTGGTGAATACATTTTGGAGCACTGCTGCACCACATGGATAATAGTTTAGATTGTAGTTTACACTCTCCACCAATCCATTCAGTGGGTTATGGCAGGATATATAATGTCCAGCATCTGTCCCTGCAATATCATTTAAGACAACTCCAAGTCCTGAAAAAGCCCCACATCACATCTCTTCTTCCCTCTCCCTGCCCTCAGCAGCTACCATGGCCACTTTCTGCACATCAATGCTACATTTTTTTCCATTACTATTCATAATAGTTCAGTAGTAGAATATCTGTAAGTGTAATTTCTTGTTAAAGCATTTTTATGATGGCTATTTTAAAATCCTTGTCAGATAATTCAAACATTTGAGTCATTTCAGTGTTGGAATTTGTTGATTGTCTTTTTTATAAATCATTTTATAATTTTTATTTTGAAATAGGTTCACACTTACAGGGCAATTACAAAAGTCATACATAAGTACTTCAATATACCTGTCACCCAGATACCTAGATTCACCCAACTTTTAACATTTGCCACATTTGTCATATCTTTCTATTTATCCATCTGTATTAGTCAGCCCAAAGGAGTGCTGATGGAAGAAAGTACCAGAAATTGGTTGGCATATTTATTTGGGGTAGAAGCTTACAATTACAAGGCCCAAAAGAGTACAACTCAAGGCACCATAAGAGGTACTTTCTCACCAAATGTCTGTTGCCACATGGCAGCAAGATGGCTGCCAATAACTGCAAGGGTTCAGCCTTCCTCTTTCCTCTTAAGGCCCCATGGGCCCAGCTTCTTCTGATCTCAGCTATGCCACAGGATCAAAGCTAACAAGTTCTTTCCTCTTCCGTGTCTATGGAGCTCACTCTATTCCTGTGTGTATCTCTTTCTGTGTTCTCCTTGACTGAATGTCTGTTAATATAGACCACCATGGGAGTGGGGACTCAACCTTGCATGCCCTAATGAAGTAGTCGAATCAAAGTCCGAATTTTGGTTTAGTCAAGTAAATGTAAAACCTATGAATTTATATCAGTCCAAGGGTATTATGCCCAGGGGAACAGACCAGCTTACAAACGTATCTCTTTTTGTCTATCTATCTATCCATCATTCCAGCCAGCCAGCCAACAATCTATGTATCTATCTGTTTCTAAACATTTGAGAGTGGATTGTATACATTAGGCTCCTTGAACACTCAACACTTCCATGTTCCTAAGAACAAGGATATTCACTTATATAACCACCTTAAGTACAGCCATCAAGTTCAAGAATTTTAACATTGATGTGAAGCTTACAGTTTTAGATTCCAATTTTTTTCATATGTCCCAGTAATATCCTTTCTTTTCCAACTCCAGTTGTGACTTTCATGGTTCTTGGTATAACATGTGTGTGTGTGTGTGTGTGTGTCCTGGACCTTTTGAATATTTTATTATGAGATTTTGGATCCTATTTAATCTTCATTTTGTTTAGCAAGCAATCCCTAGTTGAGATATAGTGTGAGGGCCTGACAGGTGTGTATGGTCAGTTTCTTGCCGAACACCCTTGGCAACACCCCAGCAAAAGCTGGACACTCACTCACACTGTCTCATTGGAAATGGGGAAGTGTAAGTTCAGCATCCCCTCAGCTCTGATCATACCTCCACAAATAAAGTAGGGGCACTGAGATTTTGAAATTTTTGATTTTTCAAATATAACAGTGTTCTGTATCTAATTACATTATATTATTACCAGTCCATTTCCTATTAAGAGAAAAGAGTAGCTATGATTTCCAATTAGGAAAGGGACAAGAATAAAAGTGTAAATTTTGTTTCAACCTTTAAGAAACATTTTCCTTAACTAATCATTATTAATTAATTTCTATATAAAAAGTTTTAACTGTTTTACTCAATTTATGAATTAAAAAATAATATACACAGTGTATAACTGGAGTTAACCAGAGGTGATGAAATTTATTCTTTAAAGTCTCACAAGTCAGCCTCATGTGTTAGAATAAAAATTGATTTAACAGAATAATCCAGTATGAGAAAAAAGAGATGTTTTGCAGTTGTAAATGCATCAAGATAACTAACCAATACTAATTACCACTGCATATTTCATGTTTTCTTGCTATTCGTATTCATTGAATGTAACTATATAAACTTTTAAAAAATGAATAAAAGTATATGCATATAACTGTTTTTTTGGTATATGCTGTTGATCTTTGAGCTTGATCACTTTTATTTTTTCCTGAATTAGAAGAGAGGAGAAATATTTCCTCTCTAACTGTAGAAAAGATATTTTCCCTTTTGATACTTCCCAAACCTTAGCAATTCACCCTTTGTAGCAGAATTGGCTAGCATAGGAGATATTTGAAATGTCACAGCTAACTTATTCTACGTTCACAGCTTTTAGGATGGGAATTATGTGAGTGTAAATTTTCCTAGTCCTGACATTATGAGACTTTTTCCTATTGCTAAACGTTAGTAAAGAGGAACCACTGAACTGTGTGGTTGTCTTACCTACACAGCTAATTCATTGACTCAATTAAATTCATTGACTCATTTTAATTCAATCCTGCAAGTGATTGTTTAATCCTAGGATCAAACCCAGGAAAATAATTAGAGGGAGTCAGCATACTTCCCATTCCATACTCTTTTCCTGCTTTCTAATCCTTTCCAGCATCCTCTAACCCCTACCCCAACGGACCACTATTCTTTTAAGGTTTTATTCAGAATAATGGAAGAACACTGGACCAGAGTCAAGAGTGTTGGGGATTAGTTCTGGATTTGTGCTCATACACTAGGTATGTGAACCTTTACAGACCCTCAGTTTTATCATCTGTAAAATTAAGTGTTTGGACTAGATGATGTTTTATTTCCCTTCTAACCTTAAATTTTCTTCTAATATTATTTAATTTCTAAAACTTTAAGGTAGAAAATAAATAAGATAAAATTAAATCACTCTAAATTATTATTGCCTTAATTTCCTGCCCTTGGTAAAAGAATCTGCATTAAAAAGAGAATTGGAAAAGGCCACATTCAATAAAGAAATGCAAACTTAACAGCATTTTAGGCAATGTTACTTCAAATGATATTTTGGGGTTATGGTAGCTCTCATATCTCACACAAACTGCCTCTTTCACCAGTGTGAAAGGACAAGATTATTCAGGTCAAATGCTATAAAAAGTGTGGGCTGGAAACACATGGGAACTTTGCTAGTGCAGAGTGGTACACAGCACCTATTTGTGTTGGTTTCAGAAAAATTGGTCTCACCTTTCCTTCCATCAACCACATGCCTGCTCTCCTCTCTTTTCATACTGTCTTCCAAGTATGAGCAGAGTCTACACGTGAGCCCTTAAGCCACTCTAATCCTTATGAAGGATCTAGATAAATCATTTTATATCATTTCCCCTTAGAATCTCCCACTAAGTCCCAGTAATGGAATCATGGGCCATTTTTGGTACATGGCCCAACCTTAACAAAATGTCAATAAGGGAAAAGAGAACAAAGACCATTCTTTTGTGGTGACATAAAGCTTATTTTCCACAATTCTCATTCTTCACTGATGCTAAAATAGACTTAAGAGAAGGAAACTCAAATAAATGTGTCTTTGGAGGAATTTTATTAAAAAATCAGGATGCTTAAGACAATTAGACTTTGTAGAGAGATTTATTACTAGTGTGCATGATTCTGAGCATTATTATTGGAGGAGAAGTGAGTCTATCAGAAGTCATTTAATTTTTATTTTATTCTGTATTCTTGGGTACAGATACATTTCAGTAGATATAAATTCAAAATCAAATTTTCTAATATAAATTTGTCTGGTATCTAGGACTGACCTTATTTAAACTGGGAGCTATCAGAGCTTAAGCCCTTACTTTTTAAAATGTAAATATAAAATGCTAAATCACAATATATAAGCAATTACCACTGTCTGCTGCAGTTACTTTTTTTTAAGTGCACCTCATTTTGCAGATGGTGAGAGCTCTACTAACACATCTATTGTTAGCGTGAAAGTCAAACGATCATCTGTGTAGGTGTTTGTGTGGGAGCAATGCTAAGATTTACAAAGATTTTCTCCCACATTGGCAATCCCACATTGAACAGAAAGCCATATGAAACAATATTCTGTCCTCCTGGCACTTTTAATCATTCACTTAATTTGTAATAATATAAACATTCTCAATTAAAATTTGCCATTTTACACTTAGAGATTACCTTAAGTTTTTAAAAATGTATTTTAATTTTGTGATTTTTCAGTCAGGTATCTATTGAAGAAAAAAAGCTGCTACAAGTTTATCAAAGGCAGAAATTCTGGGAAGAAATTAGTAATTATGTTCAGCCTGTCAGTTATAAGGTTTAAAAAATTCTGAGTTCGCATCAGTAATTATATACTTGGACTTAAATGAAAAGAAAGTTCTTTAAGAGACCCTGCTTGTTTGTTTTTATAGTCTTATTATATGAAATTGTAGAGGTAGGAAATGTAGAAAATTTCTAACATCTTAGTTTCTCATTCTTAATACATTTGTCCTCATTTAGATATTAATTTTCTCAAAGGAAAAGAATCATAGAATAAAGCCCCACATTTTAACAAAATGGTTTACAAATTCCTATAGCATCCATAGTTATTAACCCATAGTAGACCAAAAAGAATTGCCTCTTTTCCATAGTGTGAATTTTAAGTGGAATGATCTAATTGGGGGACCTGCCTTTTATCTATAGATGGCTCTTTCTTCTGATTTTTTTCTCTTGCTGCCTTGATATTGTCCAGATTCAGACACATGACAAAATCTTGTCCACTTGACTATCTTTCTTTGAATAGAACGTGTGATCCAAGGTTGTAAGAAACCATTAGGTTACATTGGCTCTAGTGGTGGAGGGTGGTGAGATGACCACACAGCCCTTGTTACCAAGGTCCTCTAAATTTTGGTTCAGTTCCAATCTGGTCCATACCTGGTTCTTTGGCTTTCCTCTCAGGACTATGAAATTTTTAGTATCTTTCCCATGCACCATTTTCAATTGCTCTTAGCAAAACTTCCATGGATAATAAGTAGTTTTGAAAAAAGGTAATCAATTTGGTTTTGTGTGTGGAGGGGGGAGCGCTTTAGAAATTCTCTCATCAAATCATTTTCATTACAGTGAAAGATATCCATCCTGGCCTAGACTTGACATGACTCACCCAATAAACTTAGCATGATATCAGAAATAAGCCTCAAAATCAGGTCTTTTGACATAAGATCCACTTAACTGATTTACTTCCAGCAACTCATGATATCATCATTCTTTTTTCATTCAGGCCCCTGAAAATTAGACAAGATTTTTTCCACTGACATCTCTTAATATCATTCTAATTTTCATTTCTGCATTCCTCATTAGCTGCACTTAACCAAATTCCTGAAGTTTATTTTATAAAATTTTAGGTTTAATTTTGGCTTTCCATTCTAAAGATGTGTAACCTTTAACAGATTACTTATCCTTTCTTTGCCTTGGTTTTTCTCACTGCCATGAGGATTAAATGAATTAATGAACATGGAGCACTTAGAACAGTGTAGAATTCATGGTAAGTGCTATAAAAATGGCAAAGACAAGTACTATTATTTTGTTGTTGTTATTTAATAGTATAACTATAAAAATCACTTATTTCTCTTGTTTTTGGTCTTATTCTCCTCATACCATGTATTTTTTAATTAGACTAATATTATGTTTCTAAACATGTTCTTTTTTTTTAATTTTTTTATTTTTTATTGACTTTGTAATAATATTACATTAAAAATATATATGTGAGGTCCCATTCAACCCCACCCCCCCACCCCCCCTCTCCCCCCCCCCCAACAACACTCGTTCCCATCATCATGACACATCCATTGGATTTGGTAAGTACATCTTTGGGCACCTCTGCACCTCATATACATTGGTTCACATCATGGCCCATACTCTCCTCTATTCCATCAAGTGGGCCCTGTGAGGATTTACAATGTCCGGTGATTACCTCTGAAGCACCATCCAGGGCAGCTCCATGTCCCGAAGACGCCTCCACCTCTCATCTCTTCCTGCCTTTCCCCGTACCCTTTGTCCATTATGTCCACTTTTCCCAATCCAATGCCACCTCTTCTATGTGGACATTGGATTGGTTGTGTCCATTGCACCTCTATGTCAAGAGGAGGGTCAGATTCCACCTGGATGCTGGATGCAATCCTCCCATTTTCAGTTGTAATCACTCTAGGCTCCATGGTGTGGTGGTTGTCCTTCTTCAACTCCATCTTAGCTGAGTGTGGTAAGTCCAATAAATCAGATTGTAGGTGCTGGAGTCTGTTGAGGCTCAGGATCTGGCTATCACATTGTCAGTCCAGAGATTCAAATCCCCTAAATATATCTTAAACCTCAACATTAACTGCACCTCCAGCACATTAGCATGAAAGTCTTATGAAGGGAGATCCCATCTGAGTCCAGATTCATCACACATAAACACCATTTCCAAAGAGGGGCCATCTGCCCTGGTAGTTAACCCCATCGGCCATGACCATAACTCCCATGGGTCTCTTTAGCCCTCAAAGGAACCAATATCTGGGGGTTGTATCTGCTTTATCTGTCTCTCTGACTCTGCTCAATTGTGCATGAGGGCAAACCTTCTGCCAGCCTCCAGACTCTTTTTTAGAAACTCGTAGCCATATAAACTCATTTCTCCTTTTCATTTCCCCCTTACTTTAGGTCAAACAGCATTTTAAAGTCATGGTATTTTATGTAGACATGGATATTCTGCTGATCCGCATTGAACCTTCCGTATAAGGTCATTTTCCAGTTGCATCATCAGTTGGTAGTTGATAGTGGTCCCTCGTTGCCAGGGAGGCTCATCCCCGGGTGTCATGTCCCGCGCTGGGGGGAAGGCATTGCATTTACATGCTGAGTTTGGCTTCGAGACTGGCCACATTTGATAAACATGTTCTTTACTTTCACAAATTAAAGAAGTAATTTCTTACAAATAAACTAGATAATTCAGTTCCATACAAATAATTTAAAGGAAATAAAACACAATCAACCAAACAAAACCACCACAAAATGAAAATAATGACAATTGAAGTATAACAAAAGCAAAACGAAAAAAAGAAGTTTAAGGGTGCCTGGTGTGTGAACAAAATCAATACAGATCCATTAGTGTATTCACAAATAAGAATTTAAGATTTTAATCAAGAAAAATACTAATATTTGAGTTAAAACCCATTTACCGTTAATTACTCTTTTTGTGAGATTGATTCCTCCAGGATTAACACAGATAATAAAGCTGTCATTTGGAAACCTGATTGCAAGATATGCACAATTTCAGTTGATTTAAAAGGGTTTGATCTTATCAATACAAAAAGACCTATACCAGAACCACATCTTAATTTCACAACTTGAGTTCTAAATTCAATTATTTTTATGTTTGGAAAAATCCATATAAGATTTGAGCATGAATAAACAATTAACAATGGATTAAGTTAAAACAACAACAATAATAATACGCAAAACAGATAAAAAAATCAAATTTCCTTCCTGACCTGGTCATTTAATTGTCAAGGGGATGGCAGCTTTGTGAGTCCTGGCTGAAAACTAGCAGGCTACATAGATCTTAAAATAGCGAGGTATTCCATATTAATGTAATTGAAGCAGCAGTAGCTGTGTCTCCTTTCCAGGTGAGTTCGGAAGCGATCTCTTCAATGCAACAACCTAGTTTATATCATCGCTAAAAATAACAGCATAACATTTTCTCCCTAAAGTCAATTTAGTGAACAAATGTACTGTAATAATTACAGCCATTATTTGTGGCAATTTTCCTGAGCCCTGAAATGAATGCAAATATTTGGGAATAGGGATCACCAAGTCATCTTGAAGAACTATCTGACACTTTGACTTTGGAAGGCAGTATACAAGCTTTTTAAAAATTTTAGTTGGTGTTATGTTCAAATGGAGGACAATGTAAGGACGGAATAATCTACTAAGATTTACAATGGTGAGAAAAGGCTAAGAAAAGCTACAAAATATAGGGGGAAAAAACTATTATTTATCTCAGGCCAAATCATATTGCAGTGTTCATCAATGTAAACAAAAATAAATATTTGATGGCTAACTGAGAGAGCAGTCAAAATCTCTGGAAAACATTATTATAAAAATTTTATTTGATATCCATTCAAGAAATCCTGGGGTGTAATAACATCTGTGTAAATAATGGAATTATATACACAAAAGCTAAAAATGCTAACAATTTACTAAGTTTAGATAGAAAAATAAAATAGAAAAACACATGAGTTGTTCAAGTTTTGCTTTAGCACACAAAGGTGCTTAATTTTTTGAAATAAATAAAATATGTATCATGAATCAATCTTAATGGCAATGAAACAACTGGACAACCTCTATGTCTTCAGGTGGAAATTTTCAGACAGGCTTTTAATGTAAATGTTAAGGCTTTAGTGTTTCAAAATATATACAGAATTTTTTTCCCCTGAAATCTACTCCTGGGGTATATGTCAACAGTATTATTTGATGCCCTTTCTAATTATGAATTGGTATGTTCTCTTTCATTACTTCTCTCTTGTTCCTTTTCAGGCTACTGACTTTTCTCCCATTCATTTTATTTTTCAGATATCACAACAGCTGGGATATCGGTCTGTATCTAAAGAATAGTACTATTGTTAGAATCCTTTGCCAAAAACTGGGAAATGGCTCACTGAGCATTTACTGGAATTCACAATCTTTAAAAAGCAAAAAGTCCTGGGTCAAAGGCAAACTCAGAATAAGAAAGGTTAGTAAGAAAGAGATTGAAATTATTTCATGCTATGCTGTTCCTGTAGTAGGTACTCAACTAATATATATTTTTTAAAGATTTATTTTTTATGTATTTATCTCCCCTCCCCCCCCAGTTGTCTGCTCTCTGTGTCCATTCACTGTGTATTCTTCTGTGACTGCTTCTATCCTTATCAATGACACCAGGAATCTGTGTTTCTTTTGTTGTGTCATCTTTTTGTGTCAGCTCGCCATGTGTGTGGTGCCATTCTTGGGCAGGCTGCATTTTCTTTTGCACTGGGCAGCTCTCCTTACAGGGCACACTCTTTGCGCGTGGGGCTCCCCTACACGGGGGACACCCCTGCGTGGCACAGCACTCCTTGCACGCATCAGTGCTGCGCATGGGCCAGCTCCACACAGGTCAAGGAGGCCCAGGGTTTGAACCGTAGACCTCCCATGTGGTAGGCGGATGCCCTATCCATTGGGCCTACCCCACTTCCCATCAACTAATATTTTTGACTATTGAAGGTGTTAAGCCAGAAAATGCATTTTCTCTTATCATCATATCAAAACATTAAGATATTATATCAGAAAGTAATCCAAATTGTGACCCAGTGCTCATATTGTCTTAAGGTAGGTTTTCATAGAATCAATAGAAGTTGGGGAGGCTACTTTAGGAACGTATCTATCATCTGGCCAGGGTGTCATGCAATCAACTCACCCAACTTCGAATCAAATTTCTGCCTGTTTTAATGTGGCAAAATGTTAAAACTGGTGGATCTGAGTATGTGGGGGGATAAGGTTATAGTGGCATTCTCTGTATGGGGTTTATATTATTTTTGTAACTGTCCTGTAAGCTTGAAAGTATTTCTTAAGTCCTTTTATTTAAAGTAAAAAAAAAAAATTCTGCCTTTTGAAGGCTTCCTGAACTCATCTTCCCTGAGTTCTACGTTTCCTCATCTTGTTGATCAACAGAAGTCAACTGCTAGATTTCCCATTTCCTTGTGCACAAGAATATTTAAAAAGTATTAGAAATATATTTGACCTTTAAAGCATTACAAGATTTTCTGAGATAGAGAAAATCTTTCTAGGTGCGATTCCACTTTGAAGTATGTGCTACTTTCTACATACTCTCAATACAGGTGGTCATTGTTCAATTTTAGTAATTTTCCTAGCTATAGAAATGAGGAAATATATGTAGTCTTACTGGAGATAGACACTTTGGCATAACAGAAACTGAAATTATAAACAAAAGAATGTAAAAGAACTTGTCCCTTTTGATGAAGTCTTTCTCTATTTCATCTAAGTTAAAACATTAAGTATGGAGGTAGTGAATGACGAAGTATGGCGAAAGGGAAGGGGTTTGTTAAATAGTTTTAAAAACTTATCAAATGCTAAAAATCAAAGAATAAGTCAAGAAGAATGAGTGAACCACATGCTTTTAAGATTTATTATCTCCAAGATAAAAGGGGTAGTAAAACTTCTGAGTCAGGAGGATGATTCAGCATTTGCCTTAATTCCTCTCTCCTATTCTAAATACATTAAAAATGCTGGCTAAAGTTTTCAGAGAATATTAAATAAAATTATATAGATGAATTCACAAGCAAGAATGGGCATTTTCAAGGCACTATAAATAACAAGGCAACATATAACAAAGGTTGAAAGCTGTTTTTTTTTTTTTGATGCCTGATCCATGATAGAAATGGAGGCTTACCACCCCAGTGCTGCTGGAAGCCAGTACTTGCCTTCTGTTCTGTAAAATAAACCAGCAAACCTCTCCCAACTGGCTGAGTGGCTTATTTGCCAATCAAAAGTTGCCTGCCCCATACTATGGGCGAAAGAAATTATCTTTGGAAGATGGGTCTCTGAGCTTGTGCCAAGGTTGTGGGTGTAGCTTAGCAAGAGTTACAATTTCTGTGGAAATGCTAGGCCTGAATATTAACCAATATGGGATTTTTAAGTGTGTCAAGCTACTCCCATAAAGATTCCCATTCATATCACATAAGGGAAAAATCTTCTGTAGAAGGCTAACTTTAGGAGTACACAGACAAGAATAACAATGTATGTAGAAACCTAATACCACAAAGAAATTCTATAGACCCGAAAGTAGTATTAGTATTTATAGCAATAAACACTATGTATAAAAAGCATTGTATTTTCTAAATGGATTTCATTGATAACATATGTTCATTTTACTTTAGTCAAATACTATTTTATATCATGTATATTCATGCATGTATATTAAAGACTTACTAATTTTGTGACTTTAGGGAAGCTACTTATCTTCTCTGTGGCTCACCTTCCTCACCTGCCAAAGAGTTTTTGTGACAAATTAATTTGTTTATATTAAAGCATTTATACTAGGTTTCTGATACATAGTAAGGACTCAATAAATGTCTGTAATTACACACACATAGACAAACACATATCAATACAGAGAAACTTAACAATTATCTCAAGGACATGGGCCTGGAGGTGGGAGAGAAGAAACAGGACTTTCATTTATCTTGCTTATCCTTTCATACTGTTTTCATTATTATTATTTTATCTGTAAGTTTCTATTACTTTGTAATAATAAAACATCTGGTTAAGAACAAAAAGAGAATCACTAGAAAAACAAGGAAAAACTCCTTCCACAATATACTTCAATTTCATAGTTAATTAAGAGAGGAATTAAAGAAAGAAATGAAGATACTGGGGAGAAACAAAGAGAGTGCCTAGTTGTGCTAGTTATGACTTCTGGAGAATGAGAATGAAGAGAGAAGACAAGTTTGACTTGAGGTAGAGGAAAAAAGAAGAGGTAAATAGGTTCTGTGGTGTTGGTAACATTCTCTGGAAAGGAGCAGCTGTTCACATGAGTTATTTATCACTATATTTGCACCTCTGAATAGAAAATTCTGAATTATCAATTCATCATAGTATCTATCTGTTTTAACTCTTCTATATCTTTACACCTTTAAAATCTCAAGCTGATTGACAGACAAAGAAAAGGACTTTTAAGTCCCAAAATGTCAAAAGCAGCCAAGAGGGCACATCTTGGCATCTGTAGGGAAAGGGTGAGCCTCTATATGTCTCCAACAATGGCCAAAGGGACCTGGGCATCTAAATAGTTACAGGAAATGATGGAAATGTTTAGTCATAGGTAGGTGATAGGGAGAAAAGGGTGTCCATAGTTTTGACAGTAAAGGTGCTGATCTTTGTTAGAAATATTGATGATTCCTGTCTTTTTTTAAAAGATTTATTTTTTTATTTCTCTCCCCTCCTCCCCGCCGCCCCAGTTGTCTGTTCTCTGTGTCTATTTACTGCATGTTCTTCTTTTGTCCACTTCTGTTGTTGTCAGTGGCACGGGAATCTGTGTTTCTTTTTGTTGCATCATCTTGTTGTGTCAGCTCTCCATGTGTGCGGCGCCATTCCTGGGCAGGCTGCACTTTCTTTCATGCTGGGCGGCTCTCCTTACGGGGTGCACTCCTTGCGTGTGGGGCTCCCCTACGTGGGGACACCCCTGTGTGGCATGGCACTCCTTGTGCACCTCAGCACAAGGGTCAAGGAGGGCTGGGGTTTGAAACGTGGATCTCCCAAGTGGTAGACGGACGCCCTATCCACTGGGCCAAGTCCACTTCCCAGATGATTCCTGTCTTGAAACACATTTCATTCTTGCTTTTCTTGACACCATATTTCCACCTTCACTCCAGCTATTTCTTCTAGATCCTGTATATATTCCTCCTGATCTGCTAGACTTTGATAAGAGTGGGTTGCCCTCAGGTTTAGTCTTAGGCATTGTCTCCGCTCTACCTGCATTGTCTCCCAAGGTACTGTCCTCCAGTCCTATGGCTTTAAATCTTATCTATATTGTGATACTTCCAAATATACATCCAAATTCCTGACCTATCTCCTAAGCTGCAGGCTTGTAGATTTATCTACCCACTTGCCATCTCTACTAGGATATGTAGTAGGCATGGGCTTGTCAGATTCAGCAATATTGGGGACATACATATACTGAAAAATTATTTGTCATTTACCTGAAATTCAAATTTAACTGGGTGTTCAGTATTTTATTTGATAAAGCTAAATAGACAATTCAAACTTAATATAATTAAAATAGATTTCTCACCTGTATTAATCAGAACTCTTGGTTGTACCAGAGAGAACGCCAAGCCATATTGCCTCAAGCATATGAAAGCTATTTTTTGGCCCAGATAACCAAAAAAATCGAGGAGTCAATTTGGCTTCAGACGTGGCTGGCTTTAGGCGTTAAAATATATACCAAGATTTGATTTGTCACTTACACACTTGGCATAGTTTGCCTCATTCTCTGGTGTGCTCTCTCTGCCTGGTGACCTCTAACCATTCCCAACTGGCATCGTACTAGCTCACCAGTACTTCAGAACAAGAGCACCTTGTCTTGGATGTTTCAACCCAAAATCTCAGGGTTGCATCTGAAAGGGCCAAATATTGTCACTAAATCAATCACTCTGTGGAAGATTTGAAATGCCAATCAGCAAGCCTTACCTCTCATACTCATCTCTGGAACTGGAAATTTGAGAAAGTCCCAGTCAAACAACATGACTGAAAGGAGGAGGGAAAATCCCCAAAGAAAATCAGAAAGCTATGTTTGTAAGTGGGAATGGAAGCCAAACATCAAAGAACAACAGGTATCCACTACATCTCCTCCAATTCCCATTCCCCCCCCCAAATTACAAGTCAGTAAGAGCCATGTTTCTTTAACTAATTACTCAAGTCAAAATTTTAGCAGTCTTATTTTTCGCTTCTGTGTTATTCACCTAGTAAATAATCCATATTCAAATGACATCTCTTCAACTTCCAACATTTATCTTAAATCAGCCCAATTATCTCCTAGTTCTTGGACTACTGCCATAATATCCTACCTGAGATTCTTGCTTTCACTCCATATAACACATTCTCCTTACAGTGGTATAAGTGATACTTGAAAACATAAATCTGATTCTATCATTCCCTTACTTAAAATCATCCCATAGCTTCCCTTTATATGATAAGCCCCTCTGTGATCTGGTTCTTGCCTAACCCTGAATATCAATCCATGTACTCCTCTCCCCACAACCTCTGCTCAATCTCTCTCCAGCCACACTGGTCTTCTTTATGTTCCTGGGACATGCCAAGAACATCTCATCCCATCCTCAGACGCTTCACATTTCCCAGTTGTAAGTTTTTTTCTTTGGCTGTAGCTGGCTTTTCTCATCCCTCAGGACTCAGATCAAATTCTACTTCTTGAGAGGTGCCTTCTCTAAATAACCTATATAAAGAGATTATCTAGTCACCCTATATATACTATACAATACATAACAATAAGAAATTATCTTATTTATGCTGTTTTTATTATGTATCAGTACCTTCCTAAATATACACTCCAAGGTGGGGAACTTGTTTATATTTTTCCACAGAGTCCCCAAGCCAAACCCCAAGCCTGTTCCACAGTCCTCAAAAAGTATTTGATGAATGGGCACATTAATAAATGAATATAAGGAGTATTGATATTTTTTATTTTATAGGTTGGCCATATACCAAAATAGGTTGGGTTGCTTCAATATTAAATTGGAAGAGTTCTCAAAGGAAAAATTGCACTGAGAACTCAAATGTGTGACACGATGTTACAGGTAAGCTTATGGACATATTATAAAATAAATGAGATTTTTTTTGGCCTAAGCTTTATATTCAAATATCTGTTATAAATCAGAGGATTGTGATTCTATTAATCTACTTTTTATTCAGCAGGAGATAAAAAGGGAACATAAGAGTTATGACTATAAATTAGTAAAACTGATTGCCACAAAAGGTATGCCATTACGTAAGTGATCTTCAAAGATGCTTAATCTGGTGATGTTGCAAAGAATGAGATAAACTTAAGCAGAGATTAGATTTTGTTGAAAATTACTTTATTACCCAACTACTAGAGAATTATAAAAAAATGTAATCCATTACTTCAGAAAAGTTGGAATCCTTTTGCATATGCTCTTGTATGAGGGTCAAATGAAAGAGTTAAGTACTGGGCAATTAACCTAAGGGGAATAACCTTGACACAGATTACAGTTCAGTTGAGTGTGCCCCCAATTATAAACTTCTTCTGATAAAATTGGGGTCAGTGTTGAAGCACGAAATCGTTGGTATTTAGAAAAACATCCCAGAACACAGAAAAAGTCAAAGTAGATAATGCATCCTCCATAATTATTCCCAGGAGACATGCTTGTATATTTTAGAATATTAATGAAAGAGCATATCTTGCATATTTAGTTAAATTCTTCCTTGTTTCTGAACAATAAGCAAGTGAACGAACAACAACAATAAAAGGACTGAAGTAGAGAATTCTAGAATATTTGTTATTAAACAAATTAAAAAGTATAACTACTGGACTTAGGAACAAGAGGTTTATGCAAAGTCAAGAAGCCAAATACAAAATAAATGTGTAACAAATGGACCTAAAGACATTATAGTTTGTCTTGAGCTCACTGAGTAGTTTATTCACTCATTTATCCAAAGAATAATTTTTATTGAAATTGCCTAGCACTGTACTAGGCATAGGGAAGATGATTAGAAATAATGGCATAATTTCTGTCTTTGAGATACTTCAGTCTGTTGTAGAAGACACATATAAGAAAGCAACTGCAATGAAGTAATAAATCTAGGCTTAGATCATAGTTGAGGAGGCCTTTTCTTGGGGATATGGGGGAAAAGTTCACAGAAGTTGTGCCACATGGAGTCTGTCTTCAAGGATTTAAGAAAGGAACATTATGTACAAAGAGAAACCCAAGTACAAAATCACAGGGACAAGGAAAAACTTGGCATCATAGCCCATATTTGGAGACATACATTTATTAATTTGATCATTCAATAAATATTTATGGAACACTTACTATGTGCCAGGTGCTATTTGAGGTCCCAGGGATAAAGCAGAGACTACTGCAGATTTGAGACATCATTAGGAAGCCATCTCAGAGGCACTTGGTGACACATTGGAAGTGGGAGGGGAGGGAAAAAAGACAAATGAAGGATGAGCTCACCGTAGCAAGAATAGTTTTCTGGGATGAAGTAAAAATGGATCACAGTTCTATTTAGCTTTGCTACTAATGTCTTCATTTGGTATGCCAAAAATCTCAAATTACTTTTTTCTGCACTTCACTCATTCCAACTATCTTTTTTCATTATTATATAAATAGCACTACTCTCCCATCTTTATCTTTTCCAAATATACAACATAAACCAAATAATGGCCATTCCTTTTTGTCCATTAGCCTTGCCTACTACATTTCTTAGTTTGCTAATTTTGCTTTTGGACCTGCCTGATTCCTGAAAAAGAATGTCAGTTTTCTCTCAATTCCCACCTCTTTAAACAGTCTTAAATTTTTTTAAATCAGAGATTAAATTTCTTAGCTCCCTTATACCTCTAACAAATTATGATGCTATAAACATTTAAAACCCAGTGCTTCTAAATGATATCAGACAATACTAAGCAACACGTGGAGAACTCTGAATTTATTTTACTGATCTACAATGAAATAAGTACAGGGATTAAGACTAACACTTTAGAAATTTTTATTGCAATTTGACAGAGTAATTTTATGCTTGTTGAATCTAATACTAATTTTAAAATGGACTTGTAATTTGTATGTTTCTTTTTGACATTTTATAAATTAATTATTACTCTTTTAAAAAGTATTCATCTGTGATGAATTGGTAATAATATTTTAAAAGAAAGGAAACAAATAAAGAAAAAATAGTGGTACTTTGCTGGGGATAGTTTGAAGGGCACTAGTATAGGTTATTTTGTTGAAATCTAGACTGTGGCATTCTTTGCCACTCTTCCGGAACTCTTATTAAATTCTAATTTCCTTGTGGCAGTACAACTTGCAACAAATTATGGATAAATACACATTTTATAGTATCTAAAAATCTTCTCTTTCTTAATTGATGTGGAGCTTTAGCGTGTTCTTGGTGAGTGTTCATTTTTCTAAAATTATCCATAAACATTCTCAAAATAGGATATTAAAATTATTACTGTTTCAGAGCAATTCATTTGAGGGCCTGAACCCATCTTTTAGAACACTAATATTAGTAATTATGTTAGACTGTATTGAAGAGAGTACAACTTGTTTTTAACTTTGACTTCATGTTGTACAGGTATCTATTGTTAAAAAAAAAAAAGAAATTAAGGCATGAGTGTCATGGATGCTATTTTGAAGGCATAGACTCCTTCCTCTAGTCCTTGCATTCTCTAATGCTATCATATGGGGACAAGGAAAACACCTTTAACTTAGCTTTTAAAGGTCATGCTCATCAAACTGAAGTTGTAAGGCTTATGTGGTTTCAGGTTTAAAGCACAAGGGAAAGCTTGTCAATGGGATGATGGTGCAGAACTATGATAGTGCAGCATGCATTTGGTACCCAAACTGGAATGGTTGTTTATTCCTGCTGTGGCTTGCAGTGCTGATTTCAGCTGATAGCCAGTCAACACAAGAGCAAAAAGTGGGAAAAAAAGTTTGAATGACAGATGTTAAATCCACATATGCATCATTAATTCCTAGTTTTGAATTCTTCAGAAATGCATGTTTATTTTGTTTTTTCTTAAGATAACTACACAACTCAGCCATTCTCAAGGAATATCTAACAAAAGGCCATGAAGAAACAAAAGCTTAATTAATATGTGTGGATTATAATTGAAAACATTAAAAATATAAGAAAGTCATTACTAAAGCTAGTAATCACAATCAAGCAAGTATTTAACAGTGATAAATATTTTATTTTACATTGCTTTTTAAAATAACAGTGATTTTCAGCCTGTAGTGGATATAAAAATCACTTGGTCAAATCAATCCTCCAAGATTCTGATGAGGTGATTGTGGGGTAGATCCACAGTTCAGTAAATTTAGCAAGTGCTGCAATTGAGGAAGGGATGGGAAAAAACAAATCTAACAAAATGGGCAGTTTGCTAACTTCTTGTAAATAAATATTTCACTTAATGTCGGGTCTGAGTGTTTTCCTTTCCCCAAACTCAGTTTTTGAGACATCCAGAAAGTAATCTGACCGAGGCCTCAGCACTCTTACATGCTGGCCTGATGCTCACGGCTAGGCCCTGTTGTTCTCCTGTTCCATATAAACAATCCTGCAGAATACTAACATCAGACGAGATCACTCTGAGACCATGATAAAGTGAGAGACAAACCAGGGCACTGTGCAACCCACAAAATACCAAAAATGCCACTCTCTTGGCTACTATGAGAGAATGCTGCCTCTTTACCCATGACAGCTTTATTCTCACTCACCTTATCCCTATACATAAGATGTTTTGAGCTACCCAGTCATAGAATTGCCCTGGCTTACTGACAGCACCCAATCTAGAATGAGTCTCCACTTCTTAGACTCTTCCTAAGATATCCTAGCCAAAGCTTAAATCCTATGTGAAGTTCTTTCATACACCCTCTTACTGAAGCACCACACGTTCCCCATGGTGTATATTCTCCCATGCTGCAATGAGTAATAAACCCAACTTGTTCGGCCCCAGGAATGTTCTTGGGTGGTCTTTGGCTGGAAGGCACTAACAATTTGTATCATAAATATAAACAAACGTGTTATTGAAAATTATTACCAAAAAATAGGACTTAAATGTAAACAAGGTTACTGTATAACCTGTAAAATATTATAAAAAGCCCCAGAAGTTCAAGGGTCACTTAATTTACCAATCAACACTTAGCTTCTTGACTTCAGGGACAGTGATGTCACTATTTATCTAGTGCCTGCCACAGTACCAGGCACCTAGTAGGTGCTCAATAAGCATGTGCAAAATTTTAAAAAAAAAGAAAGAATAAGATTTTCCACAACCAATAGGTGTATTAGGAGATAACCCCTGTGGTAGGCAGAATAATGGCCCCCAAAGATGCCACAACCTAATCCTGGCACCAGTGAATATGTTACCTGACGTGGCAAATGAGACTTTGCCAATTTGATTAAGGATTTGAGATGGCAAGATTTCCTGGGTACCTGGGTGGGCCTAATGTAATTACAAAGGTTCTTATAAGAGGGAAGCAGAGGGTCATAGTCAGAGAAGGAGAGTTGGTAAAGGAGATAGGATGATGGAAACACAGGCGAGAGAAAGAGAGAGAGATCTGAAGATGCTACATGGCTGGCTTTGAAGATGGTTTGAAGATGGAGGATGGGTGGCACAAGGCCAAGGAAAATGTGCATCTTCTAGAAGCTGGGAAAGTCAAGGAAACAATCTTCCCTAGAGCCTCCAGAAGAAATGCAGCTCTACAAACACCATGATTTAGGACTTCTGACCTCCAGACCTGTAAAAATAATAAATTTGCATTGTGGTAAGTCACTACGTTTGTGGAAATTAGTTATAGCTGTGATAGTAAACTAATCTATCCCCAACAGAGCAAGGTTCTTTTTACACAGCATTCTGCTACGTCTGTTAAGACAGCCTTCTGATCGTGGGCCTCAGGGTTTTGTTTATAAAGGTAGTATAGCTTCTCAGGGAAAAAGAATAAAAATATAAGAGCTCTTCCTATCCAAGACTTTATAAAATATATTATTACATTTATAAAAATAACATTTTAATGTAATATTAAATAAATACAAACAAGAATATAATGTCATATGTCTATAATGTCTATAATGTCATGCATAATTAGTGGAACCAGAAATTCAATGTGCAATAAAATAGATATGATATACAGTTATAAATATGATGTGGCTCTGTTTTATTTTATGTGGGTAAAAGTGAGGATACATTGTTACCAAAATTTCACTTTATAATGAGCCCCCAGATTCATATTAGCAGCACATCAGATCTCCTAAAAGTCCAGCCTCACCAATTATTTTATTCCCCTCTAATGGGTGTCACACATCTGTTAAAAATAAGTCCAGGCCAACTGATACAGCTGTTTCCACTCTGGACCTACTAAGGTTACCCATGTTTCCAGCTAGGATTCTACTCAGACCATCCCCTCCTTTCCTAGACTGTTTCCTCTCGCAAAACTACAAAATCTTCAAGGTCTAAATATTGTCCTTGGAGTTATCATTATATTCCAGAAGCAGGAAGATTGTCTATCTCTTCTCTCCTTCTGCTAAAATATAAAATCCCTCAGGGACAACAATTATTACAAATAGAAATCCCATGCAAGAAGGGTCCCTTTCTACTATTATAGTTTTATAGACTTCTTGACTGAATCTCAGGTTGGACTCAACTGTAGCACCTCACTGTAATTCACAACCCCTCTCTCTGGGCTACTGCCAAGACCCTTGAGGTCATTTTAAATCTTTCCAATAGGCATACAGATTATTATTTGGTCATGGTGGATTCCTGACTTCATTGCATTTGAGTTGATAATACTTTTAGTGTCTGCAGTCTCTATATCTGCAGTTCTATGATGTTTTCTTTAACTTACAGAATGGCATTGATATGTTTCTATTGGTCTAGCTATTTCTGTTCTTATTTGTGAACTGCTGAGATTCATTTAAATGTACACAGTTCTTCCAGCTCATTATACCATCCAGTCTCTTCAGCTTACCACCCCCACACTTCATTTTCCCCAATCTATTAGGCTCCCTTCTGATTTCACTCTCCTTTCCTCGTTATCCTCAATCTTGTGATCCATTATTGCCATCATCTTCCTTTCCCTTGGTCTTCCATCATACATGACTTGCAAAATTCCAACCCTGAATAAATTAACCACTCCCTTCTCTCTTCCATGGCTACTAGTGGTTGCTGGAGAACCACATTCAGTTCTGTGTATTGGTGCTACATTAATCCCTGGTCCTCATTGTTAGGAGCAATGCTTCAATATTTGTACACCAACTACAACAAATGTACCATGCACATGTAAAATATTATTAATAGGTGAGAGGGGAAAGGGGGGAGGGGTTGGATATATGGCAATCCCCTATATTCTTTATGTGACTTTTCTGTAACCTAAAGCTTGTTTTAAGATAAAATGAGAAAAATAAGACGCTGGGGGTATATATGGAAGAAAATGTCACTGTATATACAAGACAACAGATCTTACAGTGATGAAAGACATAATGTCTAAAAAATTTTTTATCATTTCAAATTTTAAAAAAATTTGTATTTTATAGCTTGTTTTTAAAATTACTATTTCATTTTCTTATTAATTTTATTTAGTTATTTTGTTGGCTTAATTTTTTGAAAGGTTTTAGATCATAGAAGGGTCACAACAGTGGCAGTGGAGGATGAATGCTGTGGGGTGTCAATGATGGGAGATGCATGGGAAGGGGTTCACCTGAGGAATGCCTCTAAGGCATATGAATATGCTCAAGTGTTCATAGGGCATTGTCTCCGTGGATGGAGATCTACACAATAACCGAAAGAATATTGAATTCCCATCCTGGGGAGTTCTGCTGCATTCTCTGATAGAAAGGCAAGAATTCCCTGAGGGCAAGAGCAGTGCCTAGTGAAGGAAGACAGAACATTATGCCAGGCCCTTGATATTGATGATTGTACTTATGAACCTTTTCTTGTGAAAATGAAACTTAGCCTAGTATTATAAACTGCCTAAGAGTTACCTCCTGAAAGCCTCCTTGTTGCTCAAATGTGACCTCTCTGCCAAACTCAGCATATAAGTGCAATACCTGCCCCCTAGTGTAGGACATGACTCCCAGGGATGAGCCACCCTTGCAACGAGGGATTATTACAAAATGCCAACTAGCAATACATCTGGGAAAATACCTTGACCAAAAGGGGTAATGGGTAAATACAAATGAGTTTTTTTGGCTAAGATTGCAAAGTGAGTCAGGAGGTCATTCCAAAGGTTACCCCTATGCAAGTCTCAGCAGGACCTCATTGACTGCCACAATAAATACAGTCTCAAATAGCAGGGCGCCTGAAGGTTCTAGAAACATCCAGAAACTATAAGCAGGGTAGACAGCTCAGGAATTCAGCACACTGTCAGTGGGACTTACTTTGGAATTTATGCTCTCCCATCTAACAAAGTTAGACTCATTTATAATTTCCTTACACGTGGCTCTTCTGCTGCTTTTATTTAAACCTATAATTAGCACTATACTTGATAAATACATGTCTCAGAAACTTAAATCTTTGGTCTCTTCATGTGCCAGCTGAGCCCTGAATCTCAGCAGAGTTGCAACACCTACTCTCCAGTTCATTGGACTCACACAGGACAACTAACAAGGAGATGATGATGGACAACACCCATCCCGAGGAACACAGTGTCTGTAACTGCAAGCAAGATAGTTTCATCCATCTGCCCCATGGTCTCGAAGCTCCCCCTCAAATAGAAGCAGAGTGAGTGCCACCATTCCCAAATCACCAAGACTGGGGAAAGAACAATGGACTAAGGTAGATTTATTATTATTCTACTACAGACTAATTACTCTAGCAGTGGAAGAACTCATCATTGATACAAAGGCAGTGGTCACCAGAGGTTCTGAGGGATGGGAAAGGGAAGAATAGGTGTAATATGGGGGCATTTTTGGCACATTGGAGTTGTCCTGAATGGCACTGCAGCGATGGATACAGGCCACTGTGTATTTTGTCATAACCTACAAAATTGTACAGGACAGAGTGTAATGTATAATGTAAACTGTAATCCATGATTAGTAACAATGCTTCAATATGTGCTCATCAATTGTAACAGACATACCACACTAATGAAGGATGTTGTTAATGTGGGAAAGTGTGGAAGGGGAAGCAGGTGGGGTATTTGGGAATCCCTTATATCTTTTATGTAACATTTATGTAATCTAAAGTTTCTTTAAAAATAAAGAAAAATATTTTAAAAAATCCTGGGTCCTTAAGTTCATCTGAATTCTCCTCCATCCTTCAATTACAGCTTCCTTTTATGGCCAAGAAGGTACCTCCTATTTTTTTCAAAAATAATAGAAGCTATCAGGTAGAAAATTCCTATCCTCTTAAAATCTTTACCACCAACATACAATTTCTGGGTGGATATCCACTATTACCTACATTCCTTCTCCCATCCCTGTCAGTGTTCTAAAGAAGCTATTGGTCGGCTTAGAGAAATTGGCCTACCAAATATCCTCTTTCTCTTTCCTGTATCGTTGAGCTTTTCATCTTCACGGAATTGGACACTCTTCCCATTCTCAATCTTTGGGCTCTGGTAAGAAATCTGACTTCCTTATTCTCCTGTATATCTCTTTTCATTGGTATTGGTATTGGTATTCAATATAAGTATTGTAATATTTATTTCATAAAATTGAATTCACCTCTTACTAGACATTTAATAAATTTGGAACTTGGCCATATTATTACTCTTCTTTTTCTCCTATAGTGAGTACTCAGAAAGAGCATAGCCAGCACTATCCATCTTTGTGTTTCTAGCACATTAGCACATATTTGTTCTTACCAGAAAGCTTTTACATGAAATATTGAATGTATTAATTCATTTATGAATTATAACTCAACAAAAAATGACTACCTGCTTCAAAATACCTTTTTTTCCCATCTCCTTCTTTAGAAAGAATTTTAGACTTTCCTGTCGTTCAGATGGAAAAAGAAAAACTTCACATTTTAATGGTTCATGACAGTGTTTATGTCTTTACTTAAATGCAGTCAGTATATGGGAATGATCACTTAAAACTTTGGAAATGAGACAAATACAACTGACTTCTCTCTAAGACGTAATGTTCAAAATCAACATAAAGTGGGTCTTAAAGAGTAAGACACACCCGGCTTATAAAACTTGACTTTAACATATTTAATATATTGATATTTTTAAAGAGAGCCAATCCAAAGGAGATTTGTTTAGACATGAAGAAATAAAAAGAAAGAGGATGGTGGAGAGGGAGAGAGAGATACTGAGGCATTTACTGGTAACGTATATTCAAGCACTGTTGAGGGGAGAGATTAAAAATTCTATTCTGTTGACAAGATTTTTACAACTCCAAGTTATATATATCTGTGTGTCTTAGCTTGAGCCCTTAAACATTAGATATATGAAATTCCTTTGTTTGGTTTCAATCATAACCCTTTTATAGTAATGGGGCTTCTGTTGGCATGTTTGAGCTAATATATTAGAACGCTGTTTTTATATATCAGTCTTGTAACCATTGTAAATATGAATGTGTCCCTGAGGAAAATGAGGTTTCTCTCAATATGCTCAAAAACTTAGGTTTCTTAACCAACAGCCAGCTTCTGAACAGTTGTTAGAGTTACTCCGGAGATATAATCTTTTATAATATTGCCAGGTTTCTTCCACCAGAAGACACTGACTCCTCTGTGTCACCTCTTGGGTTTTCTAATTTTATAAGCCTGGAAGTTCTTGTCTATGTGATAACTCACCTGCAGCTTTATTCACTTTCATCTTTTCTGGGTTGCTATTATTTAACTCTTCTATGCCTATCTGTGCATTATCTTGCTCAAATTCATCAATTTTTAAAATGGTCCTGTAATTTGCAGAAATAAGGATCTTAGCTTTGAAGGTCTAGGAATATGATCATTGGTAAATAAATAAAACCTGGTAGATTGTGGTTTATGGTAATCATTTGATAACCATAATACTGGTACATTAATTTAAGAAAAGCCAGGTATCTGAAAATAGAATTATAGTAGCATTTACAGGATGTTCTACCTTCATAATATTACTTTTAAAGTAAAGCACTTTTTTCTTTGAAATATTTGCATTAAGGCTTCATGTATCTTGGTAGACATAATCATTTACAACCCCAGCAGCAGTGGTCAGGAATTACAGTTGCTTCACATCTTTTCCAAATTTTAATAGTCATTTTCCCCAAGTCATGGTCAGTGTGCAATGGCATCTGATTGTGTTTCTAATTTGCATTTCACTGAGGACTAGTGCAGCACATTTCTACATGCTTATTGGCCATTTGGATATCTTTTTTTTTTTGGATATCCTTTTTTGTTGTGACATGCCCATCTATGTCTTTTATCTAATTTTCAATTTGGATTATCAGTCATGTCTTTGTTGATGTGTAGAAGTTCTTTAAATATCTGGATATGAATTCTATATTGGATTGAAATATTGCACATATCTTCTCCCATTCTGTGGCTTGCCTTTTCACTCTTTTTTTTTTTTTTTAAAGATTTATTTTTATTTTTATTTAATTCCCCTCCCCTCCCCCGGTTGTCTGTTTTCTGTGTCTTTTTGCTGCGTCTTGTTTCTTTGTCTATTTCTTTGTCCGCTTCTGTTGTCCTCAGCAGCACGGGAAGTGTGGGCGGCGCCATTCCTCAGCAGGCTGCTCCCTCCTTCGCGCTGGGCGGCTCTCCTTATCGGTGCACTCCTTGCGCGTGGGGCTCCCCCACGCGGGAGACACCCCTGTGTGGCACGGCACTCCTTGCGCGCATCAGCACTGCGCATGGGCCAGCTCCACACGGGTCAAGGAGGCCCGGGGCTTGAACCGCGGGCCTCCCATGTGGTAGACGGACGCCCTAACCACTGGGCCAAAGTCCGTTTCCCCTGCCTTTTCACTCTTTATAAAATTTCTTTTTGTTAAGTAGAAGTTCTTAATTTTAAGGAAATAAATTAAGAATCATTTTTTTTCCTTTTTTCTCAGTAATTTTCACAAGGATTTTTATGAAACCAATGCCTACTCCAAAATTATAATGATATGCTCTTTTTTTTTTCTTTTAGGAGGTACCAGAGATTGAACCCAAGACCTCATACATGGGAAACAGCTGCTCAACCACCAAGCTATATCCGCTCCCCAATGAGAGATGGTTTTATAATTCATTGGTTGGTTGGTTGGTTTTTTTAGGAGGTACTGAGGGAATGAACCCAGGACCTCATACATGGGAAGCAGGCATTGAACCGCTTGAGCTACATTTGCTCCCCAATGATGATATTTGCTTATAATATATTCTAGAAGCTCTATTGTTTTAATTTTGACTTTTAGGACTATGATACACCCTTAATTGGTTTTGCATATGATGGCAGGAAAGGGTTAAGATTCTTTTTATTCCATAGTAAATCCAATTGATCCAGCACCATTTATTGAAAAGAACATCTTTTCCCCACTGTACTGCAGTGCCACCTTTATCTTAACTAAGGTGATAATGTAAGTGTGGGCCTTTTTCTGGATTCTTTATTCTGCTCTGTTGGTCTGTGCATGTATCTAAGCCTATATACTTATATATATATTTTAAGGAGGTACTGGTGATTGAGTCCCGGACCTCCTACATGGGAAGCAGGTACTCAACCACTGAGCTTTATCTTCTCCCCAGCCAATATACTTTTAAATACTGTAGCTGTAAGTTTTGATAACTGGTAACATAAGATCAGCAACTTTGTTCTCTTTCTTCAATCGAGCCTTGACTCTCATTGACCCTTTATATTTTCATGTATATTTAAATAGTTATTCAATTTCCACAAAGGAAAACCAGCTGATATTGGGACTGTATTGAATGTATAGAACAATTTGGGGATAAACTGACATTTTAGCAATAGAGTGTCTTCTAATCCATGAACATTGTATGTAACATCCTTTTCTCCATGTGCCACTTGGTATTTGTGCAACTTGGAGTTTGGCAACTGCCTCAAGGGAAAACCACATATGGAAAACAGGGATCACTTCTCAGCAGTTTCCTTCTTTCTTTCCAGGATTTTGTCTCCTCTGTTCTGACTTTGTGGTAGTCCTGAGCACCAGTCATTGTCTTCCTAGGTAGCTCCTGGCTGCTGTATATTTTTGGTCTCAAAGTATACACTGTGGGGCTTTAGAGGAAAGAAGTGAGGATGAAGGATTCGCCTAAACAAATTTTTTTTTCTCTTCAGGATTACTGCCCCTCAATTGTTGCCTGCCATTTGTTGCTCTCTGGTGTGTTCTAGTTTTTGGGAGTATTTTGCCTAGCTACCTGCTACTCTGTCATAGCTGTGAGACAAAGTTCTGATATTTAATTTTTAAATATTATTTTTCTATTAGGGGTTCTTCAACCTTAATCATCCCCTAGATTCACAAAACTCTGATTTTAGAATTTCACAGTCCATAAAATTTGATTGATTTTATGCCAATTATATATGTCATTAAAATCTAAGTTAGGGACTCATTGACTTTCAGTTCCTTACCTAATGAGGGTAATGAAAAATGAATCCTCTTTTAGACCAAATCATGTTCTTCTTGAAACATTTCATGTATAGATTATTTTAGAGCAGGGGTTATTAACCTTCTTTGTTCCAGGGAACCCTTTGCCAGTCAGGTGAAAATCATGGACCCCTTGCAAGTTCACACTATACTGTGTATTATTTAATAAATATATCACACCAATACATCCCCACAAGAATAGTGTTTTTTTTAATTTCAGTTCAAGCTCACGGACACCTTGTTAAGAACTCCTGTTTTAGAGAGAAATAGTTTGGGTGCTTTAAAGAGTTCTAAAATTGATTCAGGCAATTTAACAGGATGCAACTGTCAGAAACTAATTATTATTAATTTTTATTTGTATTCTATCTGAATAACAGCCAACAGATTTATTCACATAAGCAACTGAATCATCCATGGCAATAAATTTACTTAGGAGGAAATAAAAATGGGAGATCTTGTTAATTTGCAAGAAGTGTATTATATTAAGATAATGGGCTCCTTTTCTCTTTTAGGAATTGGCAGATATAATTCCATATAACTTTAATATTGCCAATAATTTGCTGTGTGTCAGAGTAAATCATATAAACTCTATCTGCCTCAGTGTTATCAACTGAAAAATCAGATGCTTGGTCTAGATTATTTATAAGATTCCTTATAAGAAAATCACCTACTGTTTTATATATTTAGATTTGTATATCTGTGATAGTATGAAATATAGCAATGTTATGTGTATTTACAATACAGAATTGTTATAAATATAACAATGTTATGTGTATTTACAATACAGAATTCTACAAAAAGTATAATCTATGTACAAGATTTAATTTTTTGTTGTCTATAGAAATGCTACATAAACGGGGAGATCATCTATAGCATGGGAAGACACATTAAATCTTCAAAAACTAGAAACAAGCTTATGTATATGAAGTAGTTGAAATACAGTTTTTCATTATAGGACATAGATAAGACTTGGTCTAGAGATCTTATGAGCTAAATGCTTAATACAAGATAGTCCCAATCCATCCAGGCAATTTCAGATGTCTTATAATCAAAGCTAAGAAACATTACATATTTTAATAGCCTTACAAATATAATAGCCTTAGGAATGTCTACAATTACCCATGTTAGCAGCCAAGATGCCTCTCAGCCAGAGCACTCAGCCCTTTAATAGCCAGAAAGCCACTTTGAATAGGGTTGAAAACACTTTTAAACCTTTTGGAGTTATTAGGGATAATTAAAAGTGGTTGAAAGTGTATAGTTTCATTTATCAAAGCATGAAAAGCTGTGCCATAAGAAATATATTCCAACATTAGTAAATGCAATTCATATACTTCCTTGGTTAAGACAATGGTTAAATAAAGCATAGGTATATAGACATATGGACATATATTCAAATAATATATACACACAAAAATGTAAGTATTATATATATACATATGTATGTGCATATATATATAGTTAACATATATATTTAATGCTTATTGCCCAAAGTTAAGAAGCTAGTCAACTTCCAGGGCCACTGTCCTAACCCTCTATGTCTCCTATAATATTAAGTCATTGTTGTGCACTACATACACACACATATACATACATGCATATATATGTGATATGTGTGTGTGTGTCAGTTTGAAGTTCTTTTATGAATCCCAGAAAGACAAAGATTATGTTTTGAACTAAGCCATTCCTATGGATTTGAGTCCCTTTTGTTGGACTACGTCAGTGAGGGATGACTTGGTTGAGTCTCCGCCCTTTTGCCAGGCTGGGCCTGATATAAATGAAGACAGACAGAGAGACACACAGGAAAAGGGGGCTTGATCCTGCCATGTGAGAGAGGACTGCAGGAAAGCAGAGAAGCCCCATGAGGCTGACAGAGGTCCTGGAGTCTAGGACCAGCAGAGCACAGAGGCATGGAAAGAGGCCCCAGAGGGGCTGGGCTCATGGAGCAGCCTCCTCAGCCTATGGCTGAGTTACCCACAGTTGAACTCTGGGAAATTGTAGATTCTTCATGGGAAGGCAGAATCTTTGCCACGTGGCAGGACCATAGGATCAACAGTAGTTGACTTTGGTGAAAAACCATCTCTGGACACTTCACAGCTTCAGAACTGTAAGCTTTTACTATAAATAAAATTCCCATTATAAAAGCCAACCCATTTCTGGTACTTTGCATTGGCAGCCTTTGGCAAACTAAAACAATATGTAACGTGTGTGTGTGTGTGTGTGTATAGTCACTTCACCTGTGTAACTTACAGCCAAAGCACTAAAACACTGATGGAATAAGTACAAATGTGACTCCAATCATAGCAACATGTAAGAGCCATTACGTCACTTTGACCTAGATTCATAAGGAAAATCTGCCCTGCATTTTTACTGTCGTTATTTGTGAGAACTTTAGCATTTCTTATTGTTTTAATCAGAAGAAAATTATCATGAATGAAATATTTTAAAAAAAAAATAAAACCATGAACACAACAGGGTTAAGTTGCCTGGCATAACCTACAGGTCCAAGATAAACAAACAAGTTTGACTTCGGTATATTACAATATACCAATCATCAATTTGCTTTATAAATAAAGAGGGTTCTCAAGGATTCTGCAACCACATATAACATACCCATTTATGCTAAATGAAATTTTTTACTAGAGAATTTTAACCTGATCTGAAAATCACTTGCATGGTACTGAGCAGCTCTGTCATTAATCTACCAAAACAGGGTTAACTTACCTTATACCACTATTGTATAATCAGCAAAATATTTATTTGGTCCTCTTCTTCATGGTTATTCTGGATCTGTAGAATCTTCAGGGGAGTAAAATATACTACTGGATGTTGGTAAGTTATTTATATAAACTAATTGAGTAGATAGGCAGGCAGATAGCTCAGCTCACAAAAAGTATATGCTATTGTAATTTCTAATCAATGAT
Source organism: Dasypus novemcinctus (assembly GCF_030445035.2). Classification (NCBI taxonomy): domain Eukaryota; kingdom Metazoa; phylum Chordata; class Mammalia; order Cingulata; family Dasypodidae; genus Dasypus; species Dasypus novemcinctus. Next base: position 31,848,581 of record NC_080704.1, on the reverse strand, counting down.
TTACAGCTTTAAGCTAAAATTGTATATACTAAACCAAATGATAATATCCATCAACAGTTCATTCTTAGGGCGCTGGCTTCCTGTGATATCTCACAGGGCTAAGTAGTTATTTTTCTTTCAGAGCATCCTGAAAGTCAGTGTTTCTATATGTCCAATGCCCTACATCACATACTGGACTGGTCTTCCTCAGAGATTAGCAGGCCAATTGTATAAACTGACCCTTTTAAGAGGCATTAGGAATGGCCTCTTCCTTCCCTAATCCAGACTTCTAAGAGTGTGGCCGCACAGCTCCAGATTTCATCAAACGGTTTCATATTGTCATATGCAAAATATTTGAAGGATGAAATAAACTGTTATTACCTTAAAGTCAATTTGTTTGATTTCATTACCGCCCTAATACTTGGCAGAGATTCACATCTCTGAGGGGTGAAGACCAATGAGTTATAGGAATAAGACAATGGGGAACAGGTCATCCTGGTTTTGGCCTACCAGTGGGGGTCACAGGAGGAGGGTGAGCATAAGGAGAGTGAGAAAGCCTCAAAAAGAAACCACTTACTACAAAGTCTCCTTGGAGACATCGTTATAAGCAAATAACTGTTCACTTAGCTATTTCTCAGGCATTTGTAGGAGTAAATCCAGGCATACTGATCAACAACAAGTTAAACAGAGTGGATTGTGTCTAACATTGGACATATGCCAGAGATTCTTACAGTGTCCATACAACATCTAAAGTACCATTGTACATTGCTTGTTTTATATTTGGGCAGGATTTATATATTAATTCATTTGGAATTCTTGGAAATAGTCATCCAGATTACTTAGAACTGTTTCCTTTAAGGATTTTGTTACTCACATTTAGTGGCTTCATTGATGCAGCAATTTGTTATAAGTATCCTGTCACCCAGGAAGAGCTCTCCTGAAAGAAAGGAACCAAGCATGTAGGGAAGCACATGTGAGTTACAGAGAGTCTTCTAAACAGCATTTATCTCAGAAAATATTACTCTTACCTGCCTGAAGCCTTTGCAAACACAAAATGCTATAATCAGAGAAGGCTGAACTCAGAAGGCAGAATAAAAGGATCAAATGCATGAGAGTCGTAATCTTAACAGCATTGTTGAGTGTGTGTGGGGGGGAGTGTTTTTAAAAAAATCTATCTTGAACCAGAGAATGTAACAGAGAGTATTTTTGAGACAGCCTTAAAATTTTAGAGACCAAATTTTTGTCAGTGGCAGAAATAATCTGGATGGTGCATTGAATGGTGTGGGGTACCACACAGATGCCCCCTCCAGGACTGAGGCACTCATTCCACCAGCTGCGGGGAATGTGATCTGATGACAGCTTGCAGTGGAGATCCTCCCCAGGAAATGACCTCAGCCAAAGGGAATGGCTTCACCTAAGGTCACGTCTGTTCCTTCCAATGATAGGTCTATGCAAGGGTAACAGATATTCCTCCTACCCCTTGTATCCTTTAGGACACCACCAAAAGGCCATCCGAGCTCCAGAGCTCTCTGAGGGATTGGGTGAATCTTCTCTTGTGACTACATTACAAGATAGTTCCTCCCTCTGCCCCTCAGGGTTTGATTCAGCAGCAACCTCATAATAAGGAAGAGAGGTACTTCTAAGTACTCTGTAGTATTATTCACTCTCCCATCTCTTCATCAGAAGTGGGGAACATGGCAGCAGTGCTCTTGGAGACTGAGTAGCCTGGTAGACATGACCATAACTCATGGATACATCTATACACATCAGAGGATGGAAAGACAGAACAGGGGCAGTGGAAATACATCATGGACACCATAAGGTAGGAAACCAAAGATTTTTATAACATGTGACACACTCCGTGGGGACTCCAAGAAGTCCAGGGGATTAAGGATTTAGAAGTGGAGGAAGTGTCTGCCTTTACAGGATGGAACAAAAGCCACTGAATGAAAAACTAAGGGTTAATCTGTGCAGAATTGGTTAAAAGGTTGTTTGTAAATCTCTGGAAATGAATGGAAATGGTGAGAGCACATCTTGGCGTTAGTAACTAGCAGAGCTATTATATGGGTGTGACAGTGGTTGAAAGGGAAAGCCTAAGGACATTTATATTACTAGAAGGAAAGCTAAAAAATGTAACATGGGACTGTATAACATAGGGAAACCTCATGTAAAATACGAATATGGGTGATATTGCATATATAAGACTGCTTTTAAAAAATATAAATACAAATAAACTAGAGAGAAGGAAACAGAATAATAGCTATGTATGGCAGGGGAAGCATAGAGAGATTAAGAAGTGATACGTTTGGTTTGTTTTCATTTATTATTATTACTGGAATAATGAAAATGCTCTAAAAATGACTGAAGTGGTGAATGCACAACTAGGCGATTATACCAAATACCATTGGTTGTACACTTTGGATGGATTTATGCTTTATTAATATGTATTAATAAAATGGATTTGTTTGAAAAAAAGCCATTGAAACCTGGATTATATAAGAAAGTGACCAAGTTAGAATAGACTGACTTGGAATAGAGAAGGAAGCCACCTGAGTAAGAGAAGAACATTTAGAGTGGACAATCAAAACAATAAAAAAGGATTTGGGCCAAGACAAAAATTATACTTTAATTGTCCTTGGTTAAAAACGATTGAGAGTCTTCTTGATATGCTCTTGAGGAAATTTCACTTTACCATATAATATTATTACTTCATCGTGCATGGTCTGTGTGTATATATGTTATTAGTAGGGAGACAGATTGCCAAATTTTTCATATTGTGCATACAGTTCTCTACTGAACAGAGTGGGGAGACAGAGTAACAGAGTGGTCAAAAGTGTGAACTCTGAAGACAAAATGACTGGCTTTGAATTCCAGTTTTGTTACATACTGGTAGTTATTATTGCATATGGTTACTTTGGGAACCAAATAAGTCAAAACTCTCAAGCACTCCAAATGCTGAGCATACAGAGAAAGTTCTATAAAAGGTTTTAAAAAATAAATTTGCCTAGGTTTACACCAACAGGAATGCAGATTAAGATTAAGAATTTGTCTAAATTGGGATACATTATTAAATCTACTGCCCTCTCCATTACTGATAGAAGTACAAAAAGTAAGTATCCAGCCAAGCCAAGGGAGGCTGACCCAAGGTTACAAGTTGCATTCATCCTCCTTCCTAGGTATCCAGACAACAGTCATGCCACAGATACTTCTCAAATCTCACCATACAACAGGCCATGGAAACTGTTCATTCATCCTCACCACTCGTACGTCACTGATGAGCTGATTTATCCTTCTGAGGAAAACGTCAAATGCTTTTCACATAGATTAGCCATAGACAGAGATAAATCTCATTTTGAGTAACACAAAGATTATCAGAGCTTTATAAAATTTGTTTCAAAAACCAAATTCTGTTTTTTCCTTCTATTATCACTGCCAAGATGAATTTAAATTAATTTTTATTAATCATTCATAGTGGCTTCTAATATTGAATTTAACTGTACTTAATTGCTATGGCCCTTGGCAAAATAAACAAACAAATGTGCTGCCCTTAGAAAACATTGAGTTGAAAGATCCCATTATATATTGCAAAAGAGAAATCCACTAACCCGGGTGGTGGGGGCTGTGCCAATTCTGTCAAAAGGCTGGAACACTACTTAGGCAATGCTAAAGTATTTTACTAACAAAATGGTGCCTCTATGAGGCCAATTTCTATCCACGTAGTTTTGTTGTTATTTTTAAGGTGACAAATAAGGTGTTCAGGAAGCCCTTATTTAACATATTTGGCAGTTAGTCAATGTGGAGACCACCACACAGATCCCTTTCAAGGAAGGACTTATGACCCAGCTGTAGGGAGTGTGGTCAGCAGGCCACCTCCAGCTGTCAACTCCTTCAGGGCCAGCTTCATCTACAGCAAGCTGTTGGGTGTGAGGTCATGCCCTTCCCAGGGCAGCCACTGTCCAGTGACTGAGTTAGTCAGGGGTATGAAGGCCCTGACATTTCCGCCTAGAGCGGGACACTCTGATATGCAGGCCTCCCTCGAGAGACCCTTCTGGGTTGGCTGAGGCCTTGTGGGGCCTGTATCACAGTTCAGCTTGTCCTTCTGTCCAGACTTTCCCCTTCCCTTCATAGGTGTTGATTCCTAATAAATATCTGAACCCCAAACACTATCTTAACTTATACTTCTGGAGAATCCAACTTACAGTGTGTAATGTAAACCTGTGTCCTGCAAATTCCTCAATTTGTAAATTAACAAATAAATGTTCTTTATAATCCCAATTTTATTGTTATTGGGGAATATGTTATAACATATTTGTAAATTGTGTTAACAATGACAAACACCTAAAGAATAAGAGTTGAATGTTTAATGATAGCAGAACATATTTGCAATACATTCAAAGTACTACTAGAACACTAGATACTTAAAATTTGCAACTTTTTATTTAGAAGGCTTCTAGGACCATTACCATGACATGAAATAAATTGTTCATTAATTCAATCAATATTTACTGAGTACTATGAGCCAGTCCCCATGCTGGAGACTGCAGATAACATGGTCAGTAAAATAGAAATAGTCCCTGCCATCATAAAACTTACAATCTTGCAGAGAAGAAATATATTGAACAAACAAGTAGATAAATATATAATGTAATGCTATCTGGAAAGGCACCAAGTACTATAAATCATACACAAGGGTAAGCTTAGTCTGGAAAAATGAAGTATACACTTAAGCTAAGACATAAGGATGACCAGGTGTTAGCCACACAAAATTGGTGGGAAATAGTATCCTAGGTACTGAATTGCGAGAGTCCTTACAAAAAATTTTCCTCCCATTCTTCCTTTCTTAGCATCCCACTGGAGAATATACTCCATCAAAAAAGGGAAAGAGGGGAAACAGATGTGGCTCAGGTCAATGAATTCCCACATACCACATGGGAGGTCTGTGGTTCAGTTCCCATTGCCTCTTAAAGAAGACAGCAAGCTGGCATGACAGAACAAGATGACGCAACAAGAGACACAAGAAGAAAGGACGAAATAAGAGACACAACAAAGCAGGGAGCAGAGGTTCCCAGTGCCTCCTAAAGTAAACGAGCAAGAGAGTGAGCTGATGCGACAGGCAGGCACGACAAGCTGACACAACAAGCTGATGCAACAAGAGACACGAGAAGAAAAAAACATAATGAGAGACACAACGAAGCGGGGAATAGAGATGGCTCAAGCGATTAGGTGCCTCCCTCCCATACCAGAGGTCCTGGGTTCAGTTCCCAATGCCTCCCAAAGACACAGCACACAGCAAGGGCAAACAACATGGGGGTTGGGAGAAATAAATGAAATAAACCTTAAAAAAAAAAGGGAAAGACTTGGGATACAGTAAAATAGCGATCCCAAACAGGAAATACACAAAGGGAATCCAAAGATGGTAGTGAAAAGAGATCCCTGAATGACAGCTATGCACAAGTAATATATAGTTCAATCTAGGGTTTCTTCAACTCGGCACCATTGTCAATTTGGGCCAGACTATTCTGTGTTGTGCAAGGTTGTCCTATGTATTGTAGGATGTTTAGCAGCATCCCTGATATCTACCTACTTGATGCCAGAAGCAACCCACCTCCCCTTGTTATGACAACCAAAAATAATGTTGACGTTGAAAAATATCCCTAGGAGGACAAAATCTCCCCTTTCCCCATTTAGAAGCACTAGTATAGATGTTTCATAAATGAAGCATGTCACCAATTCTTTCTTTTACCAAGCAGGTAGACACTGTACACTAGAAATGTGAAGTTTTATTTTTACAAAGCATTTGATGGGATGTAATTAAATTTTGAAAAGAATTAAGAATTCAGTGTTTTAATGCTTTGGCATCCATTAATTCTTACATTTTGATTTTTAATGTTGATAGGTGATTTTGACTATTTTAGAATAAAAATCTCTTTTTTTAAAACATGTGAAAATTTTTATTCTTGCATTATAAAGATTTAATTTTATGACAAACATTCAATTTTGTACACAATGAATACAATTGTATTTAATTTTAAAAAATCATTTGGTTCATTATTGTAAAAAGCACAAATTCTGTGAGAATAATGATTATAATAACATAATAAATAAGTTTGCAGAAGACAGCAGAAAAATTAAATTTTATGGAATGTTAAATATGAATTTTATCTTTATTTTATTACAGTCAAACATTCTCAAGCATTAAAAGAACATCCAGGGAAGTGGACTTGGCCCAGTGGATAGGGCGTCCACCTACCACATGGGAGGTCGCGGTTCAAACCCCGGGCCTCCTTGACCGTGTGGAACTGGCCCACGTGCCTTGCTGATGTGCACAAGGAGTGCCGTGCCACGCAGGGGTGTCCCCTGCATAGGGGAGCTCCACACGCAAGGAGTGCTCCCCGTAAGGAGAGCCGACCAACATGAAAGAAAGTGCAGCCTTCCCAGGAATGGTGCTGCAAACACAGAGAGCTGACGCAGCAAGATGACGCAACAAAAAAGAGACACAGATTCCTGTGCCGCTGACAACAACAGAACTGGACAAAAAGAAGAACACATAGTAAATGGACACATAAAACAGACAACTGGGGCGGGGGGGGCGGTGGGAGAGAAATAAACAAAATAAATCTTTAAAAAAAAGAACATCCAGATGATGTGCAATAATAGTTAAATTCAGTAGCCTTTGACATTTGTTGAATTTCAGTAATGTAAAAAAACACACAGCTTTACCATTATTTTTCAGTTTTGTCTTTATGAAAGTATATTTGTAGAGGGATGAGAAAACATCACACTGTATATTAATACAGTTTCTTTTTAGCCTTTCAAAGATTTTAACATATTGTATGTTAGCTTCCAATTGTACTCTTGTGTAGAGTCCTGCAGATATCAGGGGTAGAACAGGAAGGCATTCAGTATTACCTACAAAGTCCAGTATACTTCCTTTGTCAATTCACTCTCTCACTGTTCAAGAGCTATTTCATAACTTCCCCACTCACTTTAAACCTGCACACCCTTCCCCTCCCTCTTAGTTCATGACTTTGCTCTTTATTTCACTGAGAAAATGTAAAGAGTCAGAAGAGAACCTTCACATTTTCCCACCTCCAAATCTAACAAAATACCTGTCTGTACCCCTATACTCTTCCTTTCCTCTGATTAGATTTGATGCACTGTTCCTGTTCAGGTGTAAGGCCGTCATTAAATTCTATTCCCCTCTATGGTGGATTGAATTACGTACCCTACCTTAGGCATGCTCTTGGTCTTGATCCACATTCCCGTGTGTGGATGTGAACTCATTTTAAATAGCATCTCCTGAAGATGTTAGTTTCAGTTAAGATGTGGCCCAATTGAATGAGGTTGGGCTTTAATATGGATTATGAACAGAAGAAATTCAGACATAGAGAGAGAAAGACACAGGGGAAGAGCTAGAAGTTAACAGAACTAGAAGAGAAAAGAGAAGACATGGCCATGTGATGGGAAAGCCAAGGAACCCAAGGACTGCCAGCTAGTCAAAAAGCTGCCAACACCTTGATTTGGACTTCTGGCCTATGCAACCATGAGCCAATAAATTCCTATTGTTTAAGCTAACCCACATTGTGGTATTTGTCACAGATCCTGAGAAACTAAGATCCCATCTTACCTAGTAAAAAATCTTTGTTCCATTACCCTGTTGTTTTTTCTCTGCATGATTAATTTTACATATTTTCTTAATCTAGTCTACAATTATAAAACCACACAGTAATATATCCCATTCCTTAACCTCATATCACTCTCCAGCTATCACTTCAGTTCTCTTTACAGAAAAACTTTTCGAAATTACTGTTTATATTATCTCTCTCCATTTCCTTATCTCTCATTTTTTTCTTGAACCCTCTTTCATAAGGCTTTAATTTTCACCATTCCAGTGTAAACATACTTTGAGGGCCACCAATCACCTTCATGTTATCAAATTCAATAATCAATATTCAAGCGTTATCTTACTACATCTCAACAGCATTTTAACTGGCTGACCATTCCCTCCCTCCTTCTTGCACGTCCTTTTTTTTTTCTCTCTCTCTCTCTTGACTTCTGGGATGCCATAGTATTCTAGTTTTCCTACTAAATCAGTAACTGAATTTTTATTCCTCTTTGCTGCATTCTCATCTTCCCCTAGTATCTGAATCTTAGATTATCCACTGCTCGGTTTCTGGGCTTTTCTTTTTTTTTAACTCATGAGGTACTTTCAATAAGGTCATGGCTTTAAGTATTACTTATACACCAAAGACTCTCAAATGTGTAAACCAAACCCAATTTTTTTGATGTCTTTGATTACTTACTTAGCATTTTCACCTATTTAACAGGTACTTCAAATTTAAATATATTCAGCCTACCTTGGGGTATAGAAGGATTTCCTAAATAGATTTAAATGACACAAGCCATAAAAAAATTGATACATTAAAATTAAGAACCTCTGTGTATCAAAAAATCCCAGAAAGGATAAAAGTAAAAGCCATAAACATTGGAGATGATAGGGATAAACATATAACTGTCAATTTTTTTTTGGTTTTGTTTTTTTTTAATTGACTTTGTAATAATATTACATTAAAAATATATATGTGAGGTCCCATTCAACCCCACCCCCCCACCCCCTCTCTCCCCCCCCCAACAACACTCGTTCCCATCATCATGACACATCCATTGGATTTGGTAAGTACATCTTTGGGCACCTCTGCACCTCATAGACAATGGTTCACATCATGGCCCATACTCTCCTCCATTCCATCCAGTGGGCCCTGTGAGGATTTACAATGTCCGGTGATTACCTCTGAAGCACCATCCAGGGCAGCTCCATGTCCCAAAGACGCCTCAACCTCTCATCTCTTCCTGCCTTTCCCCATACCCATCGTCCACCATGTCCACTTTTCCCAATCCAATGCCACCTCTTCTATGTGGACATTGGATTGGTTGTGTCCATTGCACCTCTATGTCAAGAGGAGGCTCAGATACCACATGGATGCTGGATGCAATCCTCCCATTTTCAGTTGTAATCACTCTAGGCTCCATGGTGTGGTGGTTGTCCTTCTTCAACTCCATCTTAGCTGAGTGTGGTAAGTCCAATAGATCAGATTGTAGGTGCTGGAGTCTGTTGAGGCTCAGGACCTGGCTATCACATTGTCAGTCCAGAGAGTCAAATCCCCTAAATATATCTTAAACCCCAACATTAACTGCACCTCCAGCACATTAGCATGAAAGTCTTATGAAGGGAGATCCCATCTGAGTCCAGATTCATCACACATAAACACCATTTCCAAAGAGGGGCCATCTGCCCTGGTAGTTAACCCCAACGGCCATGACCATAACTCCCATGGGTCTCTTTAGCCCTCAAAGGAACCAATATCTGGGGGTTGTATCTGCTTTATCTGTCTCTCTGACTCTGCTCAGTTGTGCATGAGGGCAATCCTTCTGCCAGCCTCCAGACTCTTTTTTAGAAACTCATAGCCATATAAACTCATTTCTCCTTTTCATTTCCCCCTTACTTTAGGTCAAACAGCATTTTAAAGTCATGGTATTTTATGTAGACGTGGATATTCTGCTGATCCGCATTGAACCTTCCGTATAAGGTCATTTTCCAGTTGCATCATCAGTTGGTAGTTGATAGTGGTCCCTCGTTGCCAGGGAGGCTCATCCCCGGGTGTCATGTCCCACGCTGGGGGGAAGGCATTGCATTTACATGCTGAGTTTGGCTTCGAGACTGGCCACATTTGAGAAACATGAAGGCTGACAGGAGGAAATTCTCAGGCACAATGTTGCTCTAGGCCTTGTTCTTATTTTAGGTTTATCAGCTCACAAGCATAGTCATTAGCATCAGGGGCTCACTGTTGAACCCTCACTCACTCCCGGTCCCCGCCACTGTACCTGGGAGACTGTTGCTGCTCCCCTAGGGACCACAACAGAGCACCACTGGCCAGGAACCCAGTACCCCCCCTGCTGTGGTTTTTAATTGTTGCCACTATGAGTATATCCAAACATTACCATGCACCCTGGACATATGTTCTGTACAGCTCCCTGTCAGCCATATATCACCTGTCATTGGTATCCCATACCAGTATCCCTCCATTGCCATTGTTGAAACACTCTGTGATCCAGAACTCCCCGAAATTTGAAGCCCAATATAATGTCATGGTCCCTTACTAGGGAATGGCATATAGCGATGGGTTTAAAGGATAGATAAAGAACTTGGATAAAGTTAGATAAAGAACTTAGATAAAGAATGTTGACTTGAAAAAATTCCACATCCTATCTTTTTCTTTTTCTTTTTTTTTTCCCCCCCCTAATTATTCAGCTTTTCTTCACAGGACCTAGACCACAGCAATGTATATATATAATATACAGCACTCCCACACATCCACCAGAAAACCTTTTCCCTTCCACAGTGATACTCTTACGCCCTATTCATATCATATTTACTTAAAGTGATGTACAGAGTCTGAGACATTAGCTTTCTAACAAGGTAACATCTGTGCTTACATTATGGTGCATACTTTAGGATACACAGTTCTTTACATTTTTAGTTATCCTATGTTTTACATTATGGTTTACATTATCAGTCTGTCATCTCCTATATGTTATGGTGTAATATTACATGTTTTATATCTATCCTTGTGTACTCTCAAGAAACTCCTCTCTTACCCCCCATTTACTTTGGTTCCACACATTTAACGTCCATTTTCCCTTCCACCTTGGTACCCACAGTGACAGCCAACCACCGTTTCCTGAGGAGCCACTTCCAGAGATAGATGGAATAGTGTTCAGGGCCTAACTTGCTCAACTGCCCCAATGCCCTGGGAGCCACCCTTTCTCTCGAGGGATACAGTTCCCTCTATTTGATGGCATTAGTCCTCCCCAGGATGTGGGTCCACCCCCACTCTCACTACTTGGGTTTCTACCCCATGGTGTCACCCACTCTGGCAGAATGAGCATTTAGACATTCCCCAGGAGCCCGTCCTGCATCAGACCCTCCCCTCCGAGCATTCTAAACAGGTAACCCTCTTAATTATATTTTGATATGATTTTCTCGGCATTTTACTCTCCACCAACACCTGACCCTCTCCTGTGTTCATATGCTACCCCTCCCTCCCCCCACTTTTGGGCAACGTTACCCATCCGTCCCTCCCCAGCCACCCTCAAACCCGCAAAGCCCCAACCAAAGGCAACCCCTTGCCCCCCTTTTATCTCTTCTTTGTGTTCATACTTACCACCATCTCGTCTTAAATTCCACCCCTGCAGACATCGGCTCATATCCTTCCTCCACCCTCCGATTTCCTGTAAGCCTATCGTTCAGTCTCTTGCTATCTAGGGCAGCTTGTTTATTTCATATCATTGAGGTCATGTAGTATTTGTCCTTCAATGTCTGGGTTGCTTCACTCAACATAAGGTTCTCAAGATTCATCCATGTTATCACATGTGTTTGTAGTGTGTTTGTTCTTACAGCCGAGTAGTATTCCATTGTGTGTATATACCACATTTTATTGATCCACTCATCTGTTGATGGGCATTTTGGTTGATTCCAACTTTTGGCAATAGTGAACAATGCTGCTATGAACATTGGTGTACATATATCGGTTTGTGCCCTTGTTTTCAGTTCTGCTGGGTATATACCCAGCAGTGGTATTGCTGGGTCATATGGCAAATCTATGGCTAGTTTTTTGAGAAACCGCCAAACTGTCCTCCAGAATGGCTAGATCCTTCTGCATTCCCACCAGCAGTGGATGAGTGTTCCTCTTCCTTCACATCCTCTCCAGCACTTATATTCTTCTGTTTTTTTCATAGCTGCCAATTTTATGGGTGTAAGATGGTATCTCATTGTAGTTTTGATTTGCATTTCCCTGATAGCTAGAGATTTGGAACATTTTTTCATGTGCTTTTTTGCCATTTGTATTTCTTCTTCGGAGAAGTGTCTGTTTAAGTCTTTTTCCCATTTTTTAAATGGGTTGTTTATCTTTTTATTTTCAAGATATAGGAGTTCTTTATATATGCAAGTTATAAGTTTCTTATCAGATATATGATTGCCAAATATTTTCTCCCACTGTGTGGGCTCCCTTTTTACTTTCTTGACAAACTCCTTTGAGGTGCAGAAGGCTTTAATTTTGAGGAAGTCCCATTTATCTATTAGTTCTTTTGCTGCTCGTGCTTTTGGTGAGATATTCATAAATCCATTTCCTATTACAAGGTCCTGTAGATGTTTCCCTACACTGCTTTCTAAGGTTTTTATGGTCTTGGCTCTTATATTTAGGTCTTTGATCCATCTTGAGTTGATCTTTGTATAAGGTGTGAGATGGTAATCCTCTTTCATTCTTCTACATATGGCTATCCAGTTCTCCAGACACCATTTGTTGAATAGGCCACTCTCTCCCAGTTGAGAGGGTTTGGTGGCTTTATCGAATATTATGTGGTTGTATATGTGAGGTTCTATATCAGAGCTTTCAATTCGATTCCATTGGTCTATGTGTCTCTCCTTATGCCAATACCATGCTGTTTTCACCACCGTAGCTTTATAGTATGTTTTGAAGTCAGGTAGTGTGATTCCTCCAATTTCGTTTTTCTTTTTCAGTATGTCTTTGGCTATTCGGGGTCTCTTTCCTTTCCAAATAAATTTCATAGTTAGTTTTTCTAGTTCCTTAAAGAAGGCTGCGTTGATTTTTATTGGGATTGCATTGAATGTGTAGATCAGTTTTGGTAGGATAGACATCTTAATAATGTTCAGTCTTCCTATCCATGAACAAGGAATAGTCTTCCATTTATTTAGGTCTTCTTTGATTTCCTTGAACAATCTTGTATAGTTCTCGGTGTATAAGTTCTTTACCTCTTTAGTTAAATTTATTCCTAAGTATTTGATTTTTTTATTTACTATTGTGAATGGTATTTGTTTCTTGATTTCCTCCTGATCTTGCTCATTATTGGTGTACAGAAATGCTACTGATTTTTGCGCAGTGATCTTATAACCTGCGACTTTACTAAACTCATTTATGAGTTCTAGAATCTTCATTATAGATCTCTCAGGGTTTTCTATGTATAGGATCATGTCATCTGCAAATAATGAAATTTTGACTTCTTCCTTTCCAATTTGAATGCCTTTTATTTCTGGTTCTTGCCTCAGTGCTCAAGCAAGTACTTCTAAGACAATGTTAAATAGGAGCAGAGACAGTGGGCATCCTTGTCTTGTTCCTGAGTTTAGAGGGAAGGAGTCTAGGATTTCTCCATTGTAAACAATATTGGCTTTAGGTTTTTCATATATACTCTTTATCATGTTCAAAAAATTCCCTTGTATTCCAATCTTTTGGAGTGTTTTTATCAAGAAAGGGTGCTGTATTTTGTCAAATGCTTTTTCTGCATCAATAGATATAATCATGTGATTTTTTTCCTTCAATCTGTTTATATGGTGTATTACGTTGATTGATTTTCTTATGTTGAACCATCCTTGCATACCTGGGATGAATCCCACTTGGTCGTGGTGTATAATACGTTTAATGTGTTGTTGAATACGATTAGCAAGTATTTTGTTAAGTATTTTTGCGTCTAGGTTCATTAGAGAAATTGGTCTGTAATTTTCCTTTCTTGTGATGTCTTTGTTTGGCTTTGGTACTAGGGTAATGTTGGCATCATAGAAGGAGTTGGGTAATGTTCTTTCTGTTTCGATGTTTTGGAATAGTTTCAGCAGGATTGGTGTCAGTTCTTTCCGGAATGTTTTGTAGAATTCACCTGTGAAGCCATCTGGCCCTGGGCTCTTCTTAGTTGGGAGATTTTTAATAACTGATTCTATCTCTCTGCTTGTGATTGGTTTGTTAAGATCATCAATTTCTTCTTTTGTCAATATGGGCTGCTTATGTGTTTCTAGGAATTTGTCCATTTCCTCTAGATTGTCATTTTTGTTGGAATATAGTTTTTCAAAATATCCTCTTATGATAGTCTTTATTTCTGTGGGGTCAGTGGTGATATCGCCTTTCTCATTTCTTATTTTGTGTATTTGCATCTTCTCTCTTTTTTTCTTTGTTAGTGTTGCTAAAGGTTTGTCAATTTTGTTAATCTTCTCAAAAAACCAGCTCTTGGTCTTGTTTATCTGTTCAATGCTTTCTTATTTTCTATTTCATTTAGTTCTGCTCTTATCTTTGTTATTTCCTTCCTTCTTCTTCCTGTTGGGTTACTTTGTTGTTGTTTTTCTAATTCCTTCAAATGTGCAGTTAGTTCTTCAATTTTTGCTCTTTCTTCTTTTTTGATATATGAATTTATGGCTATAAACTTCCCTCTCAGTACTGCTTTTGCTGCATCCCATAAATTTTGGTATGTTGTATTATCATTATCATTTGTTTCAAGGTAGTCATTGATTTCTTTTGAGATTTCCTCTTTGACCCACTGTTTTTCTAAGAGTGTGCTGTTTAATTTCCAAATCGTGGTGTGAGATCTGGGCTTCTGTCCCTTGCAAATCTCCAGCTTGACTCCACTGTGGTCAGAGATAATGTTTTGTATGATTTCAATCTTTCTGAATTCGTTCAGCCTTTCTTTGTGGCCTAGCATAAGATCTATCTTGGAGAATGATCCATGTGCACTTGAGAAAAATGTATATCCTGCTGTGTTTGGGTGTAGCGATCTATATATGTCTATTAGGTCGAGCTCCTTTAATATACTATTCAGATGTTTTGTTTCCTTGGTGATTCTCTTTTGAGATGTTCTGTCCAGAGTTGATAGTGGTGTATTAAAATCCCCCACTATAATTGTAGATGTATCTATTCTTTCACTTAGTTTTTCCAGCGTTTGCCTGACGTATTTAGAGGCTCCCTTGTTAGGGGCATAGATATTTATGATTGTTCGATCTTCTTGACAGATTTTCCCTTTGACTAAAATGTAGTATCCTTCTTTGTCTCTCACAATTGTTTCACATTTAAAGTCTATTTTGTCTGATATTAATATAGCTACTCCTGCCTTTTTTTGGTTATTGTTAGCTTGTATGATTGTTTTCCAGCCATTCACTTTCAATCTCCATGCGTCTCTGGGTCTAAGATGTGTCTCTTGTAGGCAGCATATGGATGGGTCATATTTCCTTATCCAATGTCCCAGTCTGAATCTTTTGATAGGTGAGTTTAATCCATTGACATTCAGTGTTATTTCTATCAAGGAATTATTTGTGTTAGCCATATTTTGATTGGATTTGTGTTTGTCATATTTTGTTTGTATATATTTTTTTGTCTTTTTTGTTGTTGTTGTTGGTCTTATACTCTCCTCCAACTTTGCCTTTCCTGTTTTTTCCTTTCTTCCTGCAGAACTCCCTTTAGAATTTCTTGAAAGGGAGGTTTCTTGTTGGTATACTCTTTCAGTTTCTGTTTGTCTGCGAATATTTTGAACTCTCCATCATGTTTGAATGCTAGTTTAGCTGGATAGAGTATTCTTGGTAGGAAATTTTTTTCCTTTAGTACCTTGACTATATCATACCACTGTCTTCTTGCCTCCATGGTTTCAGAGGAGAAATCAGCACTTAATCTAATTGAGCTTCCCTTGTATGTGATGGTTTTCTTTTCTCTTGCTGCTTTTAGGATTTTCTCTTTGTCTTGAGCATTGGATAATTTGACAAGTATATGTCTTGGGGTGGGCCTGTTGGGGTTTATGACTTGTGGAGTGCACTGTGCTTCTTGGATATGTACATCTTTCTCTTTCAGTAGATTTGGGAAGTTTTCAGCCATTATTTCCTGCAACACTCCTTCTGACCCCTTTCCCTTCTCTTCACCTTCTGGAATGCCTATAATACGTATGTTTGAGCGTTTTGCATTGTCATTCAGGTCCCTAAATCCTAATTGGATTTTTTCTATCTTCTTATTAACCCCTTCTACTATCTGTTTGATTTCTGATGTACTGTCTTCCACATCACTAATTCTCTGCTCTGTCTCTTCTAGTCTGCTGATATTTGCTGCAAGTGTGTTTTTGATTTCTTGAACTGTGGTGTTCATTCCCATCATATCTGTTATGTTTTTGCGTATGTCTGCAATTTCCCCTCCAAGTGATATCTTCATGTTGTTAACCTCTTTCATTACTGCATCAAATTTGTCGGTGATAAATGTTCTGAGATCTTTCATTGCTTGTGCCAAGTTTTGCTCCCCTTCGTGATTATTGGTTTGTTGATTGGATTCAGCCATGTTTTCCTGATTATTGGTTTGGTTTGTAGATTTTTGTTGCTTTCTGGTCATCTCTTTATTTTGACGAATTTAATCAGTTCCTTAGCTTCTTTGTCTGCTCTTGGAGGTTAATTAGTTGTTATTTTTGCATAGGTGTTATATCTTCTCTTTGTCACTTTTTTCTTCTTATTCTAGTTACTTGTTGTTGGTTAAGTTCACTTTAGAGGAAAGTATTAGTGTTGGGGAAAGGCAATTGTGTAAGCAAGGGAAAAGTGTAAAGTAGTATTGGTGATGTATGTTAACAAAGCAAGAATATGAGATCAGGGAGGATGGAGGTTAGATTCATGTAGATTGTATAGAGTTATAGCTGTAGGTAGAGTACCTTTTATGAAGTAGATGACTGAATATGGGAGGAATATGGTATGAACTACAAAGCTATTGTTTTCATGAGAGAGGGAAAAAGAAAAGAAAGGTAGGAGTTTCAAGAGTGGATAACAGACAGAAAACAGAACAAAGGTATTAGAAATTAAGAGTTAGACACTTTGTGGATCAAAGAAGAGGAGGTGGGGGGTGGAATATAGGAGAGACAGTAGAAGATAGTGGATATCAAGATGCAGGGGAAGGGGGATAGTGTAGGTAGCCTAAATCAGTTCACACAGAAATGAGGAAGTGAAGGATGGGAAAACCCAACAAATGTGAGGTGTTCCCTGTAGCACCTATTGTATACTTGAATTAAAATAAAATGAGTGGAAGATGAGGGACAAGAGGGAAAGAGAAAACCGAAAAAAAAAACCTAATTATAATAAAGAAAAAAATGAAAGACAAGAAGAAAGGAAGAAAGAAAAAGAGGATGGGCAAACGGTGGGGAACGGATAGGGGGAAGAGAGATACAGGTATACACGTGTCACAATTGCAACACTATCTAAAACAACAACTTCCCCCCGCTTTGCCCTAAAACCCCCCGTCTGTCTGCCCAAATGGGTCTGCAAGCACCTCCCTTCCCACAAACCCCCAATAGGCCGCCCAGGGCCCACGAACTCCCCAGTACTGCAGATGCTCCAAAAAAAAAAAAAAAAAAACAAAGAACAGAAACCCCTCCGCAGGCCCGGCTCCGCCCGCCGCTGCCCAGCTCCGGCGTCCGCCTCTCGCTGCCGCGGCCTGCACTGGCCCCGCTCGGCTCCATACGCCGCCGCGGCCCGGCCCGGCTACACCCGGCTCCGCTCGCTACAGCGGCCCGGCCCGGCTCTGGCGTCCGCCTCTCGCCGCCGCGTCCTGGACTGGCCCCGCCCGGCTCCGTACGCCGCCGCGGCCCGACCCGGCTCCGCCCGGCTCCGCTTGCTACAGCGGCCCGGCCCGGCTCCGGCGTCCGCCTCTCGCCGCTGCGGCCTGCACCGGCCCCGCCCGGCTCCGTACGCAGCCGCGGCCCGGCCCGGCTACGCCCGGCTCCGCTCGCTACAGCGGCCCGGCCCGGCTCCGGCGTCCGCCTCTCGCCGCGGCGTCCTGGACTGGCCCCGCCCGGTTCCGTACGCCGCCGCGGCCCGGCCCGGCTACGCCCGGCTCCGCTCGCTACAGCGGCCCAGGCCCGGCTCCGGCGTCCGCCGCCCGCCGCCGCGGCCTGAACCGGCCCCGCCCGGCTCCGCACGCCGCTGCGGCCCGGCTCGGCCCCGCCCGGCCCCGCTCGCCGCCGGCGCAGCCTGGCCCGGCTCCGGCTTCCGCCGCTGCGGCCTGGCCTGGCTCAGCCCCACCGAGCAGGACTAGATGCCTCGTCTCCGCCTACCCAAGGAGGGAATCCTCTACAGGTAGCTGGGATCTCCGTGTATATTTCACAGACGGATCCTCTCTGTTACCTTCCCTCCAAATCGATGTCCAGACACCTCCGGACCAGCAAAAATCCCGAAACAATCCGGTCCCAAAGAGTCTCCAACGCCGCCCAGCCGATTCCCTGCAGAAGACCCTAACAGGGATGTTCACTCAGCCGCCATCTTGCCCCCTCTCTCCATAACTGTCAATTATTATTCAGAATATATAGAATATTCTTACAAATCAGAAATAAATCTATGAAAAAATGGGTAAGGGACCAGTACAGGTCCATCCCTGAAAAGGATACTTAAATGGCCAATATACATGTGAAAAGATATTCAACCCTGCAAGTAATCTGGAAGATGCAAATAAAACCATACATTGGAAAATAATTCTTTTTTTTTTTTTTTAAAGATTTATTTATTTAATTTTCCCCCCTCCCCTGGTTGTCTGTTCTTGGTGTCTATTTGTTGCGTCTTGTTTCTTTGTCTGCTTTTGTTTCTTTGTCCGCTTCTGTTGTCGTCAGCGGCATGGTAAGTGTGGGCGGCGCCATTCCTGGGCAGGCTGCTCTTTCTTTTCACGCTGGGCGGCTTTCCTCACGGGCGCACTCCTTGCGCGTGGGGGCTCCCCCACGCGGGGGACACCCCTGCGTGGCACGGCACTCCTTGCGCGCATCAGCACTGCGCATGGCCAGCTCCACACGGGTCAAGAAGGCCCGGGGTTTGAACCGCGGACCTCCCATATGGTAGACGGACGCCCTAACCGCTAGGCCAAAGTCCGTTTCCCGGAAAATAATTCTAAAATAAGACAATGTCAATATTTTTAGGGATTTGGAGCAGCATAAACAAACACTGCAGGTGGGAGTATAAATCAGTAGCATTACTTTGGAAAACAGTTTGGGACTGCCCAGAAAATTGACTATTTGTATACCTATGATCCAGTGATTTTTCTCCTGCATATACAGTATTGAATTCATGCAAATGTGCACCAAAAAATAAGTACATGGAATGGATTTTGATAAAAGTAAAAACCAAAACACAAAACCAAAATGAAACAAAGCAAAACAAAACGATATGGAAGTAACTGTCTGCCTGTCTGTAAACAGTAGACTGAAAACAGAAATAGTATATATTTCTGCCATGGAATATTATATAACAGTAAATAGAATGATTTTCAGCATGAAACATATATCTCAGAAGCAAAATTATGAGTGAAAAGCAAGTCTCCAAAGAATGCTTAGAGAATTTTGATTTATGTAAACACTACAAACATGCAAAATGAAACAGAACATTTTTTGGGGGGAATCAATTATATGTATTAAACCTCTAAAAAAGGCCATAATACTAAATTCATGCTAGTGGTTGCCTATGAAGCTTGGGTGAGGGGATGGTAGTAGGGATATTCCCACCGAGGCTAACAAAATTGAATGTTTTATTTTTTAAATAGTTGATACATGCATGGGTATGCATGTTATTGCTAATCTTGAAAACATATGCATTTTACATATTTTACAGACATTAAATGTTTATAAAATATTTAATGTTTATATTTTTTATTTTACTATTACAAAATAAATATAAAATATAAACATGGTTTTATTTTTAAATTAAATATAATTACATATAAATCATTCATAAACATAAATATTTAACTTCAAATATGAAATTGAAGACATTTAATATTTATAAATATTATGTGATATATACTTAATATTTAATACAAATTAAAGAGCTAAAGTACAAAACAAAGACCAATCAAAACTCAAGGGAAAATTTCCTCTAAGAAATTAATGGCCCAATTAGGAAGCAAACAAAAATGTTTGATTAATTTAAGCAATTGGTGAAATACAAGGAAAGAAATTCATTTGCTCTTGAAACTAAAAACATTCTTTCAAATCATGAAGGCTCATACTAGGAAAGGAAGTGGGATCTTTCACATTTCCTACAGAGCGGGAACAGAAGATTTTACAGTGATTGTAGGATACAATGTGGATGTTAATCTTGTCAATGTAAAAGTAAAATCAGAAAATGTATGCAATTAATAAAGTAGACATAAAAATGAAAAAAATAATGTGTTAGTGTTTAAGTGATTTAAACCTTACCTCTTTTACATTATGTAGTGTGAAGAACAGAATAGTAGAAGCATATTGCCTCAATATGGAAGTTACCCAGAAGAAGAAACATATTTAAATAGCTTACTTCTGCAGAGTGGGACTTAAAAACAAAAGGTTGAAATCAGGGGATTCTTCTTTGATTTATTGTTTACCATGTGCTGGTATTACTCAGTTTAAAAAACAAAACAAACCTCTTCATTCTGATTTGCCCTTATTCCACTGCTCTATCCCATTCCCCTGAACTTCACTCTTAAATATTCTTAAAAGGAACAAATATTTTTTCCCACTTACTTGCTCAGTTGCTCTCTAAACTCTGAAGAAACTGTTCTCACATAACCTACCAAAAAAATTTTAGTCACTGAATCCAA
The DNA here is from genome assembly GCF_030445035.2 of Dasypus novemcinctus. Taxonomy (NCBI): domain Eukaryota; kingdom Metazoa; phylum Chordata; class Mammalia; order Cingulata; family Dasypodidae; genus Dasypus; species Dasypus novemcinctus. Next base: position 31,828,194 of record NC_080704.1, on the reverse strand, counting down.
GAGTACCCAGTCTTCAAACTTGTTTGATGTATGTCTGAAAATTTTATTATTATTCAAAGTTCTATCCATTTCTTTTCCATGTTTCTTTCTTTCTTTCTTTCCCGTATCTCTCATTGCTCCTCTTCCAGTTTTTTTTTTTTTTACCGGTTATTATTCCCATCTTCACCTCAGTATTCCCCCAGGATTCTATCATTTCCCCTTTTTGTCTTTAGTGACCTCATTTTCCTTCAACTATTACTAACACTCCATCAAACAGGTCATTTTTATCTTGTTCTTTCTTCTGATAGAAACGTCCATGTTTCCACTTCATTCAACATTTCTATGCTAATTATTCTTTTAAGAAACTGCATTTCTCCATTTATATTTAGCTTTATTTAAGATATTGTTAGGATCTCAGTAACTAAAGCTAAAATCTAAACTCATCTGTTACTTTCCTTCAAAATGCACATTCAATGTACCCCAAGTCAAACCACTTGTAATTCAGAAATGGCTTTTTCCTTGCTCCTGAAATATTTCCTATCTAATGCCACTGAGAATAAATGTAAGATGAGGACTGAAACCTTTCCAATGGATTGATCCAAATGGAGAGAGAGACCTTTATTGACTTTAATCAGGATAATTTCATCGAAATTGTGGTGACATGACAATTATAAAATATGAATGAAAGTTAAGGAAGTAAAGTCAGCAAGGTTAGACAAGGAAAAAAAAACCTTTTTATTAGTCAATAGGAAGGATCTAGCAAAAATCATAAAACTTTAAATAGGTGAGAGAGAGAATAGTTAAGCATAAGGTTGTTGAGAAAGTGGGAGGTAATAGCATTTAAAAAGCAGTACTGGTGAATCTAAAATCATGCTCTATAAATATTTTGTTAATAACTTACTATATTCCACTATCTCTATCCTGATTAGCGATTTCACAATATATGCCTTTAGTTAAAGATAGAATAGCAAGAGAGCACAGGTGAGTCAGGAAACATGTTACCTCTCTTGGAAAAGTTATTCAAAGTACATGCTATAGGAGATGGTGAACTATCTCTACCTGGCAATATTGGGAACTTAATAAATGTCTGGAGAACAAATTTAATGCAATTTTGATGGAGGGCTAGAAGTGTCCATTTGGTATTTCATAGAAAATTTCATTTAACCCTGTGAGGGTTAATGTTTTTTAGTGTTTTTCTTTTCTTGTCTATACCATTCACTGGCTAAAGGGCACAGGCTATTTCTGTTTTCCTCATGTCTTTTCTTGCATGCCAATATGATGCAGTGTTTTTGCATTTGGGGCACATTTGCTACCCTTAAATCTTCTGGCCAGAAATGTAAGCTAGAATCAATGAAAGAAACATGTATACAGAGAAAGAGTATTAACTTCATTTGGGATTCTTCATTTTGAGTAACATATCAGATTCAACCACTGCAATATAATACCATGAAACTTTCACAGAGATTTACATAGATTCTGAGGATGGCTTATCACCTCTTAAAGTTTGGCCACCAAGCCAAAAAGACAAAATCTCTGTTCTTAAGGTTGCCATTTAAGAAGGGAATCTTAGTCAAACTGTTTTTTAAACTTTCAGAGAGGAATCAATTAATATGCCTTGCTTCTCTTTTGTATTCACTTCTAACTGGGCAAATCTTCAACTTACATGCAATTTATATGCTCAAGCTCAACTTGGTTAAGATAGGAATAAAGTATTATCTAACATCCTTCAGAGTATACTCCAAGTATTAGCGCATGTATTAGGCATCACTTCACACCTGAATTAAAGCTAGGATAATAACTTTATGACCTATACACTTTCCAAAGATGTCCAGTAGTTTTAACTGTTTAATACTTTATGTATACTCAGGAAACATAACTCTCAATAGCTACTCTGATCAGGAAGTAGAATACTTGAAAGTTGTTTTCATATTGTTACATTTAGCCACAATTTCTCCTTATAGCATAGTCCCAAAAAGTCTACACTTTATTTTCAAAAGCCACAACTCACTAAAATACAGACCTTGGCCCTGTCCCAGAGAAGGAAAGCCATAAATATTGTACAAAGTCAGATAGAGAGGCTGCTATGCCTCCCCAATATTACTTTTTTACCTCTAATATTCTCTTGTCAAATAGATTGCAACAACAAGTTTATGTCCCTCTGACTCAAAAGTAAACAATAGGAACAGAATGGTGATTCCCTCCCTGGACATATTTATTTAAAAAATGAACAAGTGACATGCCAGCAGTTATGCCAGCAGTCATAGTTTGCTGAAAGAGTTTTCCTTAGGATGATGAAATAAAGCCATGGACTCCAAAAGCTGGTTGTCAACCATGACAACTGACAGAAGCCTTGATTACAGTAACAGGGAGACTTCCATGTAGTATTACATGGAATTTGTTGACATGCAGACAGTCAGTAGTGCTCACCATCCTTCCTCCTGCCACACACTGGCAGCCATCTTAAGAGCTATCAAATCACTCTGTTTCTAAACTTAAAACTACAATCAAAATGCCTGTATTGGAGAGGATGTGGGCTCAAGTGGTTGGGCATGGGCCTTCCACATGGGAGGTCCCCAGTTTGGTTCCTGGTTCCTCCTAAAAAACAAAAACAAACAACGAGCAAAAACAAAGGGAAAAACCAACTCACAAAAGCCAATGTGGCTCAGTGGTTGAGTGTTGTCTTCCCACATACAAGGTCCCGGGTTCAATCCCTGGCCCCTGGTACCTAAAAAAAAAAATGCCTATATATTGTTGTTTAACCACCAAAAACACTAAAAGATTGCACATGTATGAATGATATATAGGGCATATATTTGTATTTTATTGAATTTAAAAGTTTTCATTCAAATTGAAATAGTAAAATTTGACTGTGAAACTGAGGGAAAGGGTACATAAATCCTGTCTGTGAATTGACTGTGGTGTGTGTTTTGCTTTAATACCACACACTGAACTTCACTACCAGTTATCTGTGACCCTATATTTAAAATTATTATTGTACTTTCTTCCTGACCATACTCAAAATCCATTGAGAAGATGTCTTAGTTTGTCAGGCTGCTTTGAAAAAACACCACAGAATGGGTTGGCCTAAACATCAAATGTTTATTAGGTGACAGTTTCAGAGGCCAGAAGTCCCAAATCAAGGTGTTGGCAAGGCCATGTTTTCTCCTCAAAGTCTGCAGGGTTCTGATGCTGGCTTGCCACAATCCTTGGGGTTACTTGGCTCGCATCTTTGCGGCCTATCACATGGTGATCTCTCTTGTGTCTACTCTTCCATCTTCTGGCTCCGCTTTGCACCTTTCTCCTGTCTTTGGCTTCCAGTTTCTTCTCTTTATAAAGTCTCTAGTAATATGGATTAAGACCCACTTTAATTCAGCTGGCCACCTTAACTAATAATGTCTTCAAAAGGTCACATTTACAAACAAATTCACAACCACAGGAATGTGGATTATGATAACATGTCCTTTGCGGGAGTAATTTAATCTACCACAGAGGATAAAAGCAATTATATCATTTACTAAAATTCTCATAATTAGCCAAATAGGAAGATATAAGGGGTTAGAAGAAGACTAAACTCTCAATGTGCAAATATGTGTAAATTAGTAAAATTTAATTCAAAATAAGGAAGATATGGTAATCAGTTTTAGGAAGGGGAGCAATGCAATAGTTGTTTAAATAAATGAAGATTAAACATATAATGGTAGGAAGAATTTACTACTTTTATTCTTCTTTTGTTGCTAATTAAAAGCAGATATTGAAAATTCAAAACGTTAAAGTCTTATAAGTATTATAGACATTTGCACACCAATGTTCATTCCAGTGTTATCCACAATTGCCAAAAGATGGAAACAACCCAAGGGCCCATCAACCAATGAATGGATAAACAAAATGTGGTATATACATACTATGGAATACTATTTTGCAAGAAGACATGAAATTGGAACACATATGACAACATGGATGAACCATGATATTACACTGAGTGAAATAAGTCAGACACAAAAGGACAAATATTGTACAGTCTCACTAATATGACTTAAATATGAATAATAAACATGTGGAGAAAAATCTATAGTACAGGTTACTAGGAGATGGAATGAAGCTGAGAAGGGGTACTGATGATTAATGCCATGTACAACTTTTAATTAGTTTGATTGTGAAAGTGTGGAAATGGATATAGCTGAAGGTAACACGTTCTAGTGAGTGTAACTAACACTGCTGGTTTATAAATGTGATTGTGGCTCAAAGGGGTAGTCTAGGGATGTAAATGTCAATTGAAAGAATGCTAGAGAATAACCTAGGGACTGTATAACAGTGAACTCAGAGGTGGAAGAAAACTGTGGGTTAATAGTACAGATACAATAATGTTCTTGTATGAGCTAGAACAAATGTACACCACTATTACAAGGTGTTAAGAATATGGTGATACATGGGAAGAATACTATTAGTGTAACTTATGGACGATAGTTGACAGCAATACCTTCTTGCATCAGTGTCAAAGAAGGTACTATATCAATGCTAAGGGTCAACGACGGGGAGTGCTTACTTTGCCAAAGGGCTATGGAAGCAATGTACCAGAAATGGATTGATTTTTATAAAAGATATTTATTAATATATGGGATAAAAGCTTACAGTTCCAAGGCTGTGAAAAGTCCAAATCAAGGCATCATAAGAGGTGCTTTCTCACCAAAGTCAGCTGTCATGTGGGGAAGCAAGATAACTGCTGATCTCTGCCAAGGTCTCCACCTTTCTGCAGCTATAGGCAAACCTAGCATAGGGCCTCCTCTCTCAGTCTTGGTGCAGCTATCAGGCAGATGATTCATTTCTTTGTGGGCCTCAGCAATTTGAGCCTCTTGGAGGCTTCTCTCCTTGCAGTACAGGAGTAGGCAAAACCGGAGGGCCTTTCCCTCACATGGCAGGATCAAATATGACGGCTCCCTTTTCCTATGTCTCCATTTTTATCAGACCCAGCAGGGGAGCAGAGACTCAACCTGAGTGATGCCTCATTGACATAGTCCAGCTGCAAGGGTCTCATACCCACAGAAATGGATTATTTCACAAACATAATCTTTCTCTTTTTAGGAGTGATAAAATAACTTCCAACTGCCGCAGGGGTTTTTTCTATTGGACGAAGGAAATTATTTAAAATTTACCGAGGTGATGACAGCACAACTCTGCAATGAAAATGAGAGCTACTGAGCATACACTTTAGTTGGATGGTACAAGGCATGGGATTGTGTAACACAGTGAACAATGTGGTGGATGAAGGACTGTGGTTAACAACACAAAAATGAGAACATTCTCTCATGAACTATAACAATGTACAATGCTAATACATGGTGTTAGTAATAGGGGGGTTATGGAAAAATACACCAAATGTAAGCTATGGACCATACTTAGCAGTAATATTTTGATGACATTCTTTCATAATTTGTAACAAATATTTCACAGTAATGCAAGGTATTGGTAGAGGGGTGATGTAAGAGAATTCTGAATGTTATGCATGATTATTTTGTAAGCTCACAACTTCTGTAATAAAAAGTTTTTTAAAAATTAAAGATAAAAATTAAAATATAATCATTACACATTCTTCAATCTACCTAAAATACACTCTTTCATATATAGAGTATTACTTTAGAAAATGAACAGCTTTTTATAGGAAGTAGAAAACAGAAGTGCTATCTTCTAGTATCTAATAATATAAAAACCAGACAAATGATGTAGCAACAACCCTATCTATCTCTCAAATAGACAGATAAGTATACAAATGCATATGTTCATATATAATTATATATATTTGTAAATACGTATATGTAAATACAAATTCAAATTCATTTACACATACCCATGACCCCCCAATCACATATATTCAAATAAAATGTATACCAATGAAGTATTTCAAGTTTAGCACAATCAGCAGATATCATTTTTTGACTCCTTCATTAATTAAAATACCACCAAGTTTCAATTATATGCTAGGCAGTGTATCAATTACTGAGAAATTTAACATAAATAAGATATTGTTCCTATCATTATTGAGGTCAGAGTTGGCATTAGGAATGAAATATAATGCCAATTACTTATTTTTTGAAAATACTCAAATGTTAAGTTATAGAAGCATTTTTGTTCATGCTTGAGTCTGGGCATAATGAAACTACATTTTCTGATTTTGAATTGCATACCCTAGGAATGACCCTAGGATATACAATAATATCTAGGGAATCTCTTCCCTAGATTCCAGGCATTTTTAATCACAGAGAAACAAAACTGAAAATAAGCACTTGAATCATTTTTTTCCACATCACTAGAATCCATCTTCTTACTTTTTCCAGAAAAGATCACATCCCATATCCCTTTCCATTTCTATAGCAATGAAGGAAAAGCTAAATGTATGTATCTGGTACATTTTGTGGGCATTATTATTGCTACATGAAAAGTGCTCTTTCCAGCATTGCATGGACCATAATTTATAAAATCGGAGACTAACATTTTATTTCTTAAAAGAAAAACTTTTATAAAACAAATTGTCAGGGCTTGACTTTCCCATTTACTGATGTTCTTGCTTACTCATCATCCATGACAGTGTGCACAGTTCTGAAATAAGCTGAACAAAATATTCTAAAATGAAAAGGTACACTGTTCTGATGCTATTTCCATTCTCCTTCCTTTCTTGTCAGAGTTCATATTACAGACCTATTATTTCCATTCTTTGTCTATTTGAATTGTGACAAGCTTCCTATGATTCATTATTAATCAATAACCTGGGAGATGAAATTTGTATCTATCAATAAAGACAAGGACTTGTTATCTTTAGTTAAAGAAGGAAATAATGATTCATTGAGGGATGTGTCTTGCTAATGCTGTCTCACAAAATACAACCCTATTATGAAAATAGAATTACAAAAGATTTCTATTTTGCATGTCTTTGAAGGGAGGAAAATGGGCGCTATTTTTTTTAAAAAAAAGCTAACAGAATAATCGCCATGTCTGACATAATGGAAAATCTCTATCTGAGCTATAAACAGCAAAATGAGGACACATATGTTAGAATACCTTTGTAACAAAATATATGCTATGAACGTGGATGGAAAAGCCAGGAAAAGGCACTCATGGAAGATGAGGAATCTGAGCTTGAGAGATGTAGAAATAAATCCATATTAGACATATATAAATATACCATAATTTTATTTAAACTCTAATTGTTATGTTATGAATATGGAACTCCATTTTTATATACTTAGGCACTTAAAATATGTTAAATTCCTTTGCAAATCTCTCAAGTTAGACTTTTCTGTAAATATGTTAAGAGATCTAAGAATGGACTTCAAGGGCTGTGGGAACCTCTTGAAATTATAGTGTACCATCTGTACTTGAGTTTAGCAGAATTATGTAGGATGTTGGGGATATTGGGATTGGTGGGAAAATATGAAAGTTCAAAAGTCAGATTGCAAGCCAGGCTAAGGGAAGGGGGTGGTTCTTGAAAAAGAATTACAAAACCTTTCCAAACAATATTGGCAGTTAATATAAATGGACTGTTAACCGTTTTTAAAGGCACTGTTATAAGTATTTATTTGAATTCATTCAATTTATCTTGATAAAAATCACCTTACAGGCACTACTTTATCTCCAAATCACAGTTGAGGAAACTGGGGCATGGGAAATTACGTTAACTTATTCGAGGTCATTTTAAGTAAGCAGGGGAGTCTATCAGATGATGGTGAAAAAGAGAGGGTTTCTTAAAGGACAGTCAGAAGAAAGCAGAGTATTGTGCTGTTCTTTCACCATTATGTTAAAACCAGACCACAGGCCATAACCATGTGCCTTCAATTCATCTTTTAAAAAGATTTTCAGGGTGTTTTGTTTATATTTTCTTTTATTTAACATAAATTTCAGCAGAGGACAGGCTCTCTTGGAAAAGGGTAAAGAAGTAACGTTTATTGGGCATCTGTTACATGCCAAGCACACATGCCGTCTAACTGAATCACGAGAACTGCACTGCATATTCGATGTTAACCTCATTCCACATATTAGGACACTGAAGCCCAGAAAAGATCAGTAACTTGTCAAGGTTAGGAGCAAATGAAAGGTGATGGGTGGAATTCAAACATAGTTCTGATTCTAAAACTTGTCTTTTAAAAAACATCTAATTTGGTAGTAATAGCCTGATGATATTATCTCAGAATCTATAACAAATCTTTCACCACGGTATAGTGTGTTGGTGAAGGGTGCTGTATGGGATTTCCACACATGTGCATGATTGTTTTGTAAATTCACAAATTCTATAATAAAAATATATTTTAAAAAATAATAATAGGATGGGTTGGGGGAAAGTACACCAAATGTAAGATACGGACTATAGTTAGTAGTAAGATTTTGATAATATTCTTTCATAATTTGTAAAAAAAGGGCTCACAACAATGCAAGGTATCGGTGGTGGGGTGATGCATAGGACCCCTGTATGATGTTATATATGTTTATTTTGTAAGTTCACAACTTTTCTGAACACTGATATGGTCACAATTAACAACTAGTATGAAAAGACAGTTTTAAGAGGCTTACTATACTCAGCACTAGGCTAGGCAATGGGTTTAGACTCCTGCTGGTGATATTACTGAGTTTTTCTAGCTAAAGAACAGAAATAATTTTAGTAATTTTAAACATTCCGTTCTTGCCTATAACAATATATTGCCAGGAAATATACTGGGTCACAGTATGAATAAAGTGTAGCAACTGATGGTAAAGTCTTTAATCTCTAGAGTTGTATACACTGGTTTGCTTTAAAAATGTACACTGCTGTTTTGCTTTAAGACTTGATTAATAGTAGGGTGATTTAGGGGCACAGGTAAACTTTGCTCTGTCATCACTTGAACATAAGATGCTAAAGATGAGTAAGTTTTACCTTCTACTCTTTAAAAATGTACATCTAAAATTAGTTGTTTTAAAGACTAAGAGTTTGGAATAAGGGGAATAATATTTAACCAATTTAGTTAAGACATTAATTTGAATCATCCTTATTATTATTAAATAATTTAAATATTTAAATAATGTATATATGCAGTATTTTTGTGTTTCAGAATCTCTCTTCTTTCCAAACTTTTATACAAATCTTTGAAAATCAAAGTAGGTCCTTGCATCTGAGCATGATTTCTACTTTGATTAACTGGTTAAAATGAAATGGAGATGCATGGATTTTTATGTATAATACAGTTTAACATCTTAACATTAATCAACTTTAAAGAGATCTAAAACATATATATTTTATAGTTACCATTATATATGATTTAACAGAATGTATGTGTCCCATCACTGTTTGCTTGAAATCAATTTGTAATGAATTATAGTTTTCTATGTTCTTCTCTATAAAATTGGAGAAAAACTCCTCTTCAAAAATTTGAAACAGTAGATACAATAAAACTAAGTTCAAAACTGCAGGGGAATATTGAAAAATCACATGTTTAAAGGAAAAGAAAAGAAAATTCAAATAAATATAAGTTGCTATTACTGTTACTATATTAATTTCAAGAGCAATACAATAGCTGTTATGTGAAGTGAGGGATAACTACTGAGATTCATGAAAATCATGAGTCTTAGTGTGGTGATTTCAAAATACAATGTGATGGGAAGTAGATTAGGCTCAACGGATAGAGCATACACTTACCACATGGGAGGTCCAAGGTTCAAACCCAGGGCCTCCTGACCCATGTGATGAGCTCAAGGAGTGCTGTGCCACGCAGGGATGCCCCTGTGTAGGGAAGCCCCACGCGTAAGGAGTGCCCTCCATAAGGAGAGCCGCCCTGTGCAAAAAAAGTACAGCCTGACCAGGGTGGCGCTGCACACAGGAAGAGCTGATGCAGCAAGATGACGCAACAAAAAGAGACACAGATTCCGGGTGCCACTGACAAGAATACAAGTGGACACAGAAGAACACACAGCGAACGGATTCAGAGAGCAGACAACGGGGGGGGGGGGGGGGGGGGCCGGAGCATGGAAGGGGAGAGAAATAAATAAAAAATAAATCTTAAAAAAAAATACAATGTGAATTCTTTGGCACTCTTCCCTTTGTGTGGTGGAGTCTAATTCCCCTCCCCTTTAACATGGGATGACCTTAAGGGACTTACTTGTAAAAAAGTAGAATGTGGCAGAAGTGACGTCATGTAATTTCAGAGGCTAGTTTATGAAAAGCATAGCTTCTATCTGGCTGTCTTTCTCTTGGATGGCTCATTATGGAAGAAGCAAGCTCACGTTGTGAGAACACTCAAGAATCCCTGGCAACAACAAGCACCAAACCGGCATACAAGAGTTAGCCATAAAAGAAGTGGATCTTCCAGCCCTGTCAGTCCTTCAGAAGACTGCAACCATACAAGGGTGCAGACACCCAGTCTGAAGGAAACACAAATGTAAAGGCCCAAAGAGCAACAAGTCTTGGCATAAAAAAAATGCACTGAAGAAACCAGAAGATGGTCAGTATGGTTGGAGCACAATGAAAAGCGAGTGAGTGGGAAGAAGAACTAGATTATGAGGTGGGCTGATCAGTTGAAATTCAGTTGCTTTCACTTTGAGGTTCCAGTGCCCATTTCAGTGCTGATAACTTGATGTCTCAAAAAGCACTACTTAAATCAGAAACCCTAAAGAAACAAGCTATTTCTACTTATTTATAACATTTCTGGAAGGCACATTCACATTGCACTTGCTTGACATTTAATCAGAATTTTAGATTGGCAAAAATGATAGGTTGAAGTTGCTCACTGTAAGTCATAACACCTCATTTGATAGCTTGCTGAATAATAGATGAAAGTATTATATCCATTTCACTTCATTCTTTCAATTCATATCCATAAGTGCCAACAAAATATGATTGCCATTACACGCAAAAATGTGTAACCTCAGCAGTAGTATCAGAACTTGATTCCTATTATTTTTCAAGATATGAAGTGAATGACTCTTCATATTTTCTTCCTGTTTCTATCACTCATTTAGTTACTGAAGAGGAAAAAACACCAGAATTTAAACACTTAAAGATATATTTGGGCTCAAGATAAATGGTACATTAGTGGTTTTAATGAAAATAAAAGTTTTCTACATTTGCATTCTCCCTATTAAAGCCAGGGATGTTAGGAAATTAAAGAGTTGATTTTAATCCAACTTTATATAGAGCCCCAATTCTCCTTTCTTAAAATAGGGCCAGTCAAGGGAAGAAAACCCTTCACTTCCAGGTGTGTGTGCATATATATATATGTATATATATATATATATATTTTTAAGCGAGGTAATTATTTATTTATTTATTTATTTAGGCAGGGTGCACTTTCTTTCGCACTGGGCGGCTCTCCTTACGGGGCGCACTCTTTGCGCGTGGGGCGCCCCTATGCGGGGACACCCCTGCGTGGCAGGGCACTCCTTGCGCACATCAGCACTGCACATGGGCCAGCTCCACACAGGTCAAGGAGGCCCCGGGTTTGAACCGCAGACCTCCCATGTGGTAGACAGACGCCCTAACCACTGGGCCAAGTCCACTTCCACTTCCAGGTATGCTGATACAATTTCCACATATGAGTCAAATAATCAAACCTTATGTGGAATAATATTCAAAATACTTTAAAACTGGATTCCTAAGTGGTTTATTGTGGAAACATGAAGCATGTTCTCCTGAAATTTAATGTACAAATTAAGCCCATAATGAATCACATCAGGGATATATAAAACTTCTTCAAATAAAGAACATAGCCCCTAATCTGGATTAAATGTATTACATTTTAAAAACGGGTCTTGACTGAAGGTGAGCCTGGGGACATGAGCATAGACAATGGTAAATTAACCAAAATAATGTCCTCCAGAGAGTCCTCTGAGTAGATGGTTTCCATCATTTTTTATACCTGCATTACTTGTCCTTTTCAATTTATAAAGAATTATCTCGCAAACAATACTCAATGGTTCATCCCTGTCCTCGACCCCCATACAAATTCCTTTCTCTGGTCCTCAATAAAGCAATTCCAAAGCATGCAAATGTTGGGTATTTTCTACTTGCTTTGGAAATGTTAGGGTAATATACATCTCAACATGTTCTCATGTTGTTTGCTAAATTGATTATATTATAGTTATGTTACACTTATAATCAAAATGATATTTCCAGTGACTTTGGTTACCATCTTTGGAATACATTTTACCATACAGTGTATTAAAATAAACATTATCATCTAATGAACCTCCTCACCACAAGCTGTGGATTACTTAGATAATTGAAACCAGCTGTTTTAAACTGTTTATCTTTCCCAGATTATAGAATTAAAATAGGAAACACAATTAGAGATTTTTCTGACTTTAGCAGAGATCAATATGAAATGCAATAATGCAATATTTTAAATATACATTTCCTTCCTCTATAAAATAAATCATTTTTCCTTTAAATATAAATACCCCTATGACCAACTCCTCTTGGAGTTTATAACAAGGAAAAATTCTCTCTCCTCTTGAGTCAGTACATTTCCTTTAGGCAATAAAAACCCTAAGATGCTTCAGGTGAAAATTGGAGCTCAGTTGCTATAGCTTGCATTTTCTGATATAATATTCCTATTGATCTGAAAGTTCTTTGTTTGTCAGTCTTATTGTATGTGTGTTTATTGTAGGCCCCCTCAAAAATCTTTCAGAAAGTAGAAAACAAAACAGTCATTCTTTGCCTCAGGACACAGGTATAATTTTGTTCATTTCATGACATATTTATATTAAAATGTACTATAAAATATACTCTCCTACTAACACTGTTTAAACATCAATTTATGTTTTAGGACACATTGTCTTTTGTTTTGTTTTGCTTTTACTTTTAAAGCCTCATTAGGACATAGTTTTGGTTCCTTGAATCTAAAACTACCATAATTGAATTGTGACCCATTGTCTTTTCTGCTCCAAGGGGACTTCAGATTCATAAGTTACCCCATAAGATATACCAGAAGATCTGACATGTGGAGGTGTTCATGAAACCAATGAAAAGAAAGTTTCTATACAGAACCTTGAAATGTCAAAGATCTGCTAACAAAAAGTCAGACAGAAAATATATGTATAAGAAAAGCAGGACTGGATACTAAAAAGATACTTGGCAGAAAGCATAAACTTAACAAAGGAAAAGGCTTGACTACCATGGTAATGACCTGATCATGGCACTTCTGCAGGGGAAATCGCATTTTATGATTAAGAAACTGAATCTCCAGCCAGTTCTTTGTTATCAGAAAAAAACTCACACCCTGGAGCAAACATTTTATTTATATCTGAAGTAATCCCTATCTTCTGATGACACATTAATCTGATACTTATCATAAGCCAAGCTGAGAATATATGAGCTAGGCAAGGATTCCCTAACTCATCTGCAAATACAGGGGTCACTTCCTTTCCCTGAAAGCTTGAGATAAAACAGTTTGTGCATGGAATATAACGAAATCTCATGGGATTCTAAGGAAAAAATGGAGATTATAGGGAACCTAATTTAAGCTCTAGCTCCATCAGGTTTCTCCAGCCAACTGAAGAGAAGATTAAATGGCAATAGGAACTGATTTAGAGATCTACCAGTTAAGAAATTAGAAACTTGCCTGAATTGGCAAAGCTTGCACTTTGGAGATATAGATAGATTAAATAGGATCCCAGAGAATGCATTAGTCCTTGAGCCATATCCAGATACATATGCTAGTAAATATGATGCTTCCAAACTATTCTATGTAGTGATGTATTAAGAAATCTGATTTGGTATCAAAATAGATTGGCCCAAATCATAGACAACTGAATTCATATGCCAGCTCATTTAGGAAGGATGGAAGGAAAGAAGCTGGCATTTACTCAGTATCTGCTATATATCATTAGACTTCCTGCAATTCCTTTTTACATACTCCAATTTAAAACTCTGAATTATCTAAGTAGAAGATGTTGGTTATAGAAAACAGAGGTACCTGAAGCTCAAGGAAATTAATTACCCATGCTCTGATTTGTCCTACTTCTACCTGCCTCCAAACTATTTCTTCCCAGATGCTTAAAATCATCAAACAACTTTCTTGTTCCTCTCTGCAGAACAAATGAAAGAACAGATATGAAATGCATGCAGATGTGTAGGATTTTGATTGGCATTGGAATATATTATAAATTAGTTTAAAAGCTGTAATCTTTAAAATAGTCTTCCTATCCCCAAATAAAACAAGTCTCTCTTTTCTTTCAGTTTTTTCTGTAGAGTTCAAAAAGATTTGGGCAGCAAAGGAATATATCAATTTAACACCTACCTGTGGAAAGAGAACTATCTGCCAATGCTCCTCCTGCACTCTTGGATTCTGCGGGCCTTTGGGTCCACACATGACCACACACTTAGAAACTGAGACTTTCTCGCTGTCAGCCTGACGGTATTTGCTAGAGGTGAGCCCTCTGTGCCAGAATTCTTGCCCTAAACAAAAAGGACTAAAGCAGACACATGCCTGGAGATATGCCTGTGCTCCACAAAAGTTTCCAGCCACCAGTCTGTCTGAGTACCTGGGTTCTGAGAATATGTGCTTCTACAATCTGCCCACATGCAGAGTAATTGAGGGCCCATTGGGCCTCTTCTGTCCTTGTCTTTGGAAAACAGAGTGCGACTTTCCATAATTATTCTTGCCCTGTGTGTCAGGGACTGTTGCAGACAGTTGTCTGGCAGCATGTTGAGCACCAGAGGCACTTTCGGACATTGTCCTTCCATTGCACTAGTGCCGTGTAGTCCCATCTGGTCACATGACTGCCCTCATGATTGGGTTCCTTGGGGCTCTGAATCCCCAGCCTGATGGTGTGATGAAGAACCTGGGGCACATTAGATTTCATTATAAGACTTGAGTTGGAGATGAATGGATAAACAAAATGTGGTACATAAATACAATGGAATACTATTCAGCTGTAAGAAGGAATACAATACTAACACACAGGATAACATGGATGAACGCCAAGGACCTTATGTTGAGTGAAGCAAGCCAGGCATTGAAGGACAAATACTACATGACTTCTTTGATATGAATTAAGCAAATCGAGCCATCTCAGAGAACCAGAGTCTGGAAGATAGGCTTACAGGAAATAGAGGGGGAAAGGAAGGTTGTGATTCAATGTCCACATGGGCGAAATCTATGATAAAGTGGAGGTAAGTACTTGTGCAGTGAAGGGACATGACAGGGGTATAAGGATATTATCAGGTTGGGCTGTGCAGGCTTGATGGGGGCTAGGGTTTGGAGGATGGGTTGGATGGTCCATGGAATTGGGGGGAGGGTAGGGAGAGCAGGTGAACATGGGGGATTGGCGGGTACCTGGTTGAAACTATGGTTTAGGGTGTTGGATGGGGGGCATTTGGCACAGGGCATAGCTGGGGCAGGCTTCTAGGGAGTGTGTGAGTGCTCATCTTGTCATAGTGTGTTGTATCAGTGGATGGAAACCCATACAATGAACCCAAAGGTGTTATGCCCCCATCCTGGGGCAGTCTGATGTTCTCAGAGGGGACGGTATCTCCTGAGAGCATGGGTGGCTCCTAATGGGGGAGGACAGACTAGAGTGTCAAGCCCTCAGCACTGTTGCAAGCATCTATCAATCTTGTCCTTCAAGCAGTGAAGCTTGGTTGTCACTGTGGGCCCTGAGGGGAGGGAAAGAGAAGAATAGAATAGATGGAAGAGGGGGTAACTGGGGGGCAATGGAAGTGTTCTGCATGATTGTGCAATGATGAATACAGGACATGTTAAATTTCACCAAAAGTTTATAAAAGTGTACAGTGTGAACTACTGGCCACGGTTATTAGCTAGTTTCTATATTTGTATATTGGTTGTAACAAATGTAACATCTACATGTAAAAAGATCATTGTTTGGGAAGCAGGAAAAGGGGGACGATGTTGGGTATATGGGAGTCCCCTCTGTATGTGACTTTACTGTGACCTAAAACTTCTTTGAAGATATAATGGAAAAAAAAAAAGGAGATAAGACACCGAGGAAGAAATGGAAGAGACTGCCTTGCCGTACAACATCTATTACAGTGATGAAAGGCAAAATTTCAAAAAAAATTTTTATAATATTTTTCATTTTAATACCTCAGGTTTTAAACTTTATTTTAGTTTTTCTAAATTATTATGTATTTATTTCTAATGTTTAAGCCTATCATTACTATTTCCTTTTCCTATTACTTGAATTTGGCAATATATTTGCCTTCAGTTTTTAAGAAGTTTTAGATCATGGAGGGGTTCACCTATGGCAGGGGAGGGCATTGGTGTGAGGTGTCATTGATGGGGGATGCATGGGAGGGAGTTCTGCTGGGCATGCACATAGGGTATATAGATGTGTTCGGATGTTCGTTGGGTATTGACACAGTGGGTAAAGATTCACACGACAACTGAGGGAGTACTGGGTTCCCATTCTGGGGAGCTCTGCTGCATTCCCAAGTAGAACAACAACAACCCCCCAAGTGCAAGGGCAATGGCCAGTGAAGAAGGATGGTCCAATGATGGGTCCTTGATACTGATGACTATACTTATGACTGTTATGCCTGGAATTTCAACTTGGCTTAGTGTTGCAGGGTGCCTAAGAGTTACCTCCTGAGACCCTCCATGTTGCTCAAATGTGGCCACTCCCTAAGCCAAACTCAGCATATAAATGCCTGACCTTCCCTCCAGCATGGGACATGACTCCTGGGGATAAGTCTCCCTGGTGCCCAGGGAATACTACCAAGCACTGGCTGGTGATACAACTAGAAAAAGACCTTGAATAAAAGAGGGAAATGGTAAAGACAAATGAGTTTATATGGCTAAGAGACTTCGAAATGAGTTGGGAGGTCATCAGAGGGGTCACGCTTATGCACATCTCAGCAGGATCTCAGAGACATCCAAAGTAGATACAACCCCAGGTAGCAGTGCTCCTGAGGGCTGCAGAGACACCTAGGTGCTATGATCATGGCAGATGGCTCTGGAGTTCGGTGCTTTGCCAGTGGGCCCTACTTTGGAATTTGTGCTCCTGAGGGTGATGGAGTTGGACTCAGATATGACTTCTCTACACATGCCTCTTCTGTCACTTTTACTGAACCTGTGGTTGGCGATGGGGTTTGTGTATGTCCAGGAGACTTGAATTTCTGGGCTGTCCATGCGCCAGCTGGGCCCTGAGCCTCACCAGAGCTGCAACACCTACTCTCCAGTTCGTTGGACTTACCCAGGTCAGCTGATAGGGAGGTGAGGATGGACAACCACCACACCAAGGAACTGAGAGAGTCTACAGTTGTGAGCACAAGAGTCCCATCCATCAGCCATGTGGGATCAAAGCATGGAGTGGGCATTGCCAACCCAGGGTCCTCAGGATGAAGGAATAAAATATGGATTAGAGTAGACTTACTGGTATTCTACTACAGAATTATTGTGACTCTAGCAATGGAAGAAATTGTATCACTGATGTGGAAACAGTGGTCACAGGAGTTGCTGAGGGCTGGGAGAAGGAAAAGGAGATGTGATATTGGGCTATTTTGGGGACTTGGAGTTGCCCTGAATGATATTGCAGGGACAGATGCAGGACATTATATATCCTGCCATAACCCACTGAATGGATTGGGAGAGAATGTAAACTACAATGTAAACTATAATCCATGCTGGGTAGCAGTGCTCCAAAATGTATTCATCAATTGCAATGAATATATCATACTAATGAAAGAAGGTGTTGATGTGGGGAAAGTAGGGATTGTTGGGAGTAGGACATATGGGAACCTCCTATATTTTTTAATGTAACATTTTGTGTAATCTATGTATCTTTTAAAAATAAATTTAAAAGTTAAAAAAAAAGACTCAAATTGGGCACCAAGGGTTCACGTGGTCATTAACTGCCTATCTTTTGGGGCAGCCAGAACAAATCTGGCCTGGTGCCTCCAGTCCTGGGCTATTTTAGAACATGTCTTTGACTGTTCCAGTGCAACACAGTCTCTTTCTGACAGGCCCGTAAAGTGGTTCGCCAGGGACTTTTTGCATCTTCAGCAAACTCCTGTGCTGGAATTCAGGGGTCTTGCTGGTACAGGCCTTTCTGCATGTCTGGGCATGCAGTCTACAAGGAATCCAGGTCCTTTTCAACCACTGACTTGCCGGCAAGTGCTCTATGGGTACTTCCTGACACCTGTCTGCCCATGTTCAAAGGTTCCCCTGGGCCCAGTGTGCTGGCTTCCTGGTTAACCAAAAACACTTTCCATAACATCACAGACCTTGTGCTGGGAAATGAAGCCCCTTTGGCCATCACCCTGACTGCCTGTTGAAGGTAAGGCCCTTTTAGTAAATGGTCTGACCATTAGCGTTGTGCTCCTGGCATCCTTTAGAGTGCTGTCCCTGGCTCAGGCTGGTGCCTGGGCCAGGGAACCCTGCACTCATGCTAGGATTCTGTAGTTTGTTTGGTCCCCTAACCTGCCAGATAGCCAAAGAAACTAAGGCCATCAGCCTGCACACGTGTGGTCTAATTAGAGAACTTTCCGTGGCATTATTGGCTGGCTTTGCACTGCAGAACCAGGTATCTGCTCGCTTGCCACCTTTCCCTGTGGGGCATTAAGTGAGGGCCCTTTAGGCCACCATCTGTCTTAGGCATTAGTGCCCCAATGGCTCTTTCCGCCTGCATACTGCCCGAACTCTTAGGTTCCGCGGACCTTTGGGTCTACAGTATGCACACATGTTGAGAAACTGAAGGCCCTTTGGCTATCAGCTTGCCTGTGTTCTTTTGTAAAGACAGCCCTATATATCACGTTTCCTCGTCCAACCCTTTACCCACAGGACTACAGCGGGCACCTGCCACACAACGTGCTTACAGCCCCGCCCCGCCAAGAGTTTCCGGTCACCAGTTTGCTTGAGTATTTTGGTTCTGTGAGTCTTTAGTTCCAAAATTTGCCCTAATAGGGAGGACCTAAGGACCATTTTCCGCTCAGCCCGCCCGAGTACTCTGGAAACGCTAGCCCTACCTGCCACTGTATGTCCCGTCCTTTGTGGCAGGAACTATTTCGGACACCTGACAGGATGCTTGTGCACTGAGGGCACTTCCAGACACTGTCCTTTCATGATGGTGCATTGTAGTCCCTTTCTAAACGCTTGGGTGCTGCGGGTCCGGGGTTCCACAACCTGCCCTAATATGTTGGAACCAAGGACTCTGGCCCTCAGCATGCCCGTGTGCTCCAGAAAAAGAGCCCTAACAGTGAGTGTTCCTCCCACTCTTTGTGGCTGGCATTAGTGCGGGCATCTGAGGGCAGCGTGCTTGTGCACACGGAGCGCTCCCGAACACAGTCCTTCTTTCACCCTGGTGCCCCGTAGTCCCTTCCGGTCGGTCGCCAGCCTACTGGCGCGCGCACTTGGGTTCTGCCGCTCTGTGACCTGCCTGAATGCGGAGGAATCAAGGCTCCCTTGGACTTCAGCCTGCCAGTGTGTCCTAGAAAAGAGAGCCTTAATCTTCCACAGTTCCTCCCACCCTTTTTGAACGGTGTTTTTGCGGGCACCTCCTGGCAGTGTGTTTGCACACCCCGAGAACTTCCCATCACAATTCTACCTGAGCGCTTGGGTTCCACAGGTTTGTGGTTCCGCCACCTTGCCGCACGTGCAGGAACCGACGGCCAATTGGCCCTCAATCTCCCCGAGTGCTCTTGAAAAGCACGTCCTACAGGCCACAGTTCCTGCGCCCTTTGTGGCCGGGAATATAACAGGCACCTGCTTGGCAGCGTGCTTGTGCCCCGTGAAACTTCCTAATACCTGAACAAATGGGTTCCCCAGGTTTGTGGCTCCACAACCTGCCCTAATAGTGAGGAACCGAGGTCCATTTGCCTTTCATCCTGCCCGAGTGCTCTGGGAAATCGAGTCCTACACGCCATGGTTCATCGTGCCCTTTGTGGCTAGATCTATTTTGGACACTTGCAAGGCAGTGTGCTTGTGCATGGGGCCACTTCCAGACACTCTTTTTATGCAACCGAGGGCTCATAGGGCCGAAAGACTGCCTGACTTCTTGGGCAGGGAGAACTACTTACGACCTTGCGTTCCTGCTTCCGGGCTGTTAGCGGCTCATCCGGCAATTTGCCTTCAGGATATTGCCTGGCCCTCCAGGTGGTGTCTCTGCGGCTTTTCTTATGGCCCCTAGCGCTTCTGCTGGAATTCAGAGGTCTTTCCTGGCAGTGGCCTTTCTACAAGTTTGGGAAGCTTAGGGTGTGCTTCAGGCATTCAGCCTTCCTGCCCACGGGGGTATTCAGATCCCTTTCGGCCACCGTCTCTCCCGCCGGGTGCGTCAGTGGCGCTCCCCGACACCAACCTGCCCTCGCTCAAGGGTTCTGCTGCACTTCTGAGCTCCTGCCTGCCTCTTGCTGGGGAACCTACAGCACTTTTGTAACAGTACAGACCTTGAGCTGGGGAATGAAGCCCTTCGATCATCACCTTACCTGCCTGCTGGCAGAGAGCCATTACCACCAAGGTGCCCCCTGCACTCTGTGGACCCTGGGCTCTCCTGGACACCCGCCCATCTCAGGCTGGTGCACTGGGGAACTTCCGGAATCCCTCTGGTCCTCCGGCTGCTGCCCCAGGTATGCAGCTTCTAGAATGCCTACGTGCCTGGGCTTGGTAGAGCCTGACGGGAACTAGACTGTTTGCTTGCTGAGGAACATAGGGCTTTATTAGCAACCGCCTGGCCATCACTCTGGTGTTCCTCGGACCCTGGTTTCCCTCTCTGGCTCTTGCGCTGGTGCCCTAGAGGACCTTCTCACCAGCATCTCCAGTCACGCTGGTGTACTGGGGACCTTCCAGCCATCAGTGCGCCCTTTCGGTGGGGAACCGAAGCCCTTCTGACCAAGTACCTGCACCAGTGCTGTGGAAACAAAGGCCCTTCCAGCCACCTTACGGACCTCATGCTTTGGGCTTGGGGGCTCTTCTGTCCACTGGCTTCCCCATTTGCTGGTGTCCCGGGCATCCCTTCTGATACTTTGCTATTTGAACTGTGCCAGAGCGGGGTCTCCTGACCATCAGCCTGCCAGCCTGCTAAGGTTCCGATGACATCTTACTTTTGTCTGTCATGTTCTGAGGACCCTTACAGACCTTGATGTAACAATTTCTGTTCATATAACCTGATTTAGACGGTAGTGGCCTCCCTGAACTTGGCCTCCTGGAATTTCCACTGAGCCCTGCCATTTTATGACTGCAGCAGGTCCATGAGGTTGGCAGGTGCTAAAATTTGATGGAGGACTGTCGGCACCTCGGTGGCTCAAGAAGGATGGTGTATTTGAATGTGAATTTTGCCACCTCCGCCTCACATTGACATGCAGATCCAGGGTCCTGGCACCACTGCTTTGTCCCAAGTGGAGCAGATACCGCCTGGTCTGACCACAACTGAGCAAGATTTGGCAGGTGAGCTAAGTCCCAAATGGGGTCAGAAGAAAGGTCAGCCGTCACCCGGTGGGCGGTCTGCCTGATACCAGGCCTGAAAAGTGTGAGTGGCCAAATGACATTTGGCCAACTGGGAGTAGCCAACAACCTTTGCAAAGATGTATTGTTGATTTATAAAAAGGTTAACTATATATATATATATATATATATATATATATATATTAGTATAAAAGGTTCTCTTACATTTTCTGTAAAACTTTTAAAAGACAACTTAAAATTCTTGTTTTTCTACGTTTAGACTTCCAGACCTAAAGTGGTTACAGACACATGATAAGAAAGCAGAGTTAGAAAATTACAGGTCTCATAAATGACCTTTTGTAAAAACCAAATCAAACCAAACAAAAAACAAAAAACAAAAAAGATATGGCTTCTGGAAGTGACTTTTGACATTGGAATCTTGAGATCACTACTAGAAGGGGCATCAGGAGTGACACATGAACACGTTTGTTCAGTGGGTTAAAGGAGGAGGAGCAAAACGCCTTGAAAAGAAAGAAAAGAGTTCATATTTAGAGGGCATTTTTATATTATTACCATTATTCTGTGTGTGCATTTTATTTTCCTACTATATACACAAGTTGACAATTGTATGCCCTTTTTGAAATATCTAGCTTTTCCACATATTCTGAGATTCATAAGGTATGTTGAAAGTCGAGGTAGTAAAATAGCACATTTTGTTAATTTTTTTGGTTAAAATTTATATGAAATCTTATATTTTGGGAATGAAATCACTAAACTTCCTTGTTGAACAAGACCCTTTGTGCTTGTACACTGGGTTGGGCAACGAGGGAGGAGAAGACAGTGTTCTGGGCTTTATGCCAGTGTGTCCACAGTTGGATAGTTTCAGACAAACCCTAGCGCTCTATGTCCTATGCATGTTATTTTTGCTGTGCTTATAGTTCACAATGGACAAATCAGTCGTAATGTTGCAACATCTAGTATTTAGATATTTAAGAGATTGCCACTGTATGAATAAAAGGAGCATAGGAAAATTGTCATATGTAAAATAATTTGGAAGTGAGTTTGTTCAACCCCCTCTGACCAGTACACTCATCTATATTTGTTCACTGGATTGGTGGTGAAGAGGAGGAAATGAGGAAGATATGCTTGAATGCCAAAATGGTCACATTTAGATAACACCTCAGAACATAACCTTCCCTACCTGTATGTAGTTTCGTTTAATGGCACTGTGTAGAAAGTGAACACACTAGTCCTTATCTGAGATAGCTAGACATTCTAGATGTTTAGAAATGACCAATGATTTTAAAGTAGTGGTAGTAAAACAAGACTTTTGAATAGTTTTTAAAATATTGCTGAGATATATTTTCTTTGGAAAGGCAATTGTCAAATCATTTCTGTGTAAAGTGTACTAGCTGCATTTGAGATTGGGTTGTAGGAGTTTGGATATAGCCAACGATGTCAAGTAATGTTTTGAAATATCTAAATTTTCTACGTGTTATGAGATGCATAAAGTATGTTAAAAGTAGATATAGTAAAATAACAAATTTGTTAATTTTTATTTGCCAAAATTCATATGACATTGTCTTTTGGAATGAAATGGCTAAACCTCCTCTGTAAGCAGTACCTTTTGTACTTGTGCACTGGGCTCTATGCCAGTGTGTTCACAGTTGGACAGTTTCAGGCAAACATTTGCCCTTTATGTTCTATGTGTGTTTTTTTTATTTTGTTGATTTATAGTGTTTATAATGGACAAACCGGTTTTGATTTTACATCCTCTAGTCTTTCTAGAATTTACAAAGATTACCAGTTATGACAAAAGTATTTAGTAAACTATTTTCCTTCATTTCTTATTAAAATGCATATGAAAGGCTGTCTTCTGAAAATGATTTTAGTAGTATAATTGTTAAAATCGCCTCTTAACATTACAAATGCTTATATTTATCCACTGGGTAGATAGAGGTGAAAAGGAGTAAGAAGTTTTCTAGATCAGAATGTCCCTATTTAGAAGACAATTTCAGATTATCACCTTTGTTACATGTGTATAGTTTATTCAATGCTATTGTGTGTATAGAGGCAGACATCTAACATTTATAGATATATATAAGTGAACATACTTTAAAAGTAGAGAACATATGACCATTGATGTATGTGTGCATTTCTTTTGACCATACTATATGAATGCATTGTTAAACAATTCAATGGAAACACCTTCATGTTATTATTTTAATAGTATAGACTTAATAATTCTCTTTGAAACATTGTACTTTTTATTA
Source organism: Dasypus novemcinctus (assembly GCF_030445035.2). Lineage (NCBI taxonomy): Eukaryota > Metazoa > Chordata > Mammalia > Cingulata > Dasypodidae > Dasypus > Dasypus novemcinctus. The sequence continues at coordinate 31,804,595 of NC_080704.1, read as the reverse complement.
ATAATTACTTTTTTTATTTTTGAAGGAGCTTTATATCACATAAATATTACATAAAAAATATAAGGGATTCCTGTATACCCCACTTCCTCCTCCTCCCACACTTTCCCACATTAACATCCTTCATTGGTGTGGTACATTTGTCACAATTAATGAACACATATTGAAGCATTGCTACTAACCATGGACTACGGTTTACATTATAATTTATACTTTGTCCTGCACAATTTCATAAGTTATAACAAAATATACAGTGGCCTGTGCATTATACTTATTTCAATCTATTGTTTTGTGTCTCATTTTAAATTGAGCATTAAGAAAAGAAAGTATTTTAATTGTAACTCTGCCAACATCTTTATCCAGAGGCCTATATCATTTTTGTTGTTTAAACTGGTTTTGACCTTGAGAAAGGCGGAATTAGATACTATGTTGATTGAGTTGATGTAGTGTATTCTTGGTTATTAAAATAATCATGGTGTGGGGGCTTTTAATTGGTAAATTTGGGGGCTTTAAATTGGTAAATTATATGTGAAAAAGCATTGTGCATACTACACAATCTCAACCACACGAATGTATGCCACCTTGTGTATTCATAAACACACACACATGCACATGCATAAGGACTAGAAAGTTATATCAAACTATAAACTGCTGGGATTACAAATTTTTTGTGTGTTCTTTGCTTCTTGTGTTTTTCAGTTTTATACAATGCACACATCAACTTTTTGAAGTTGATAAAAATAAATGTTAGCTTGAAAATTCAGTAGACATTGCTGTTTTTACTTCTTATGTCTAATATTCTTAAGAGAAATAGTTGTCTCTCTTAACATTTCTCCCCAACTTGATGGCCTGATTTCTCTAAGTAGAGATTTATAGTGTGTACTCTTATGTTTGTGGTGAGTCATTTCACTAGGATATGTGTTAATATTCATATTCCTTAAGAGTTGTCTTGGTACACAGTAAAGAATTTCAGTTTGAAGACTGTGTCTTCTTCCCTTATAGAAAAACTTTTTATATAATATTTTTAAAAATATTAATTTTCTGTCTCATGTGTTCTATTCTTTTTTAAAAAAAGAAAATAAAAGAGTTTAGACAGCCCTTCATATTTTCAAGGAAATTAAAAATATACCTTCCTCTGTGAAAATGTATTTTATGAATACATTATATTTTTATATTATGAAATTATATAAAAATAAAGTAAGATAAAAGAGAACTTTGAAAGTTAAATTTTAAAATAGGGGGTGAAACATAGACATTTTAAATGTATATACAGTAGCAAAGAGTAAAATGTCTATGTTTCACCCTGTATTTTATAATTTAACTTTCAAAGTTCTCTTTTATCTTACTTTATTTTTAGGATAATTTTAAGGTGTGCTCCACTACTCAATCTCTGTGTTGTTGTGTTTTTTTTGCTTGATTTCTTATGTCTTTCTGTCTTCCTTCCTTTCTTGCTTCCTGTTCCCTCCCCCTCCTTGCTTCCCTCTACTTTCTTCTTCTTGCCTCCTCTTTTTATAATTTTGCATAATCATTTGATTTATTTCCCCTACTTATTTTTGAATGAGCCTATGAATAATATTTCTTTAAAGCACACATATATACTGGTATATAAAACGTTAGATGGGGGATTGTATTTGGATATATGGACCTGCTTCTGGCATCAATATTGTGTGATAGAATTCACTTTGACTTTCTTCACTTGTCTACATGGGCACTGTATAAATTTCCTTTACACCATGAACTGGAGGGCTGAAAATAGATGGTGTTATGGATGGAATTGTGTCCCCTCCCAAAAATACATTGATGTACTAACTTCTGGTAACTGTGAATGTGACCTTATTTGGAAATAAGGTCTTTACAGGAAAACTCAAGTAAAAATGACAGTTACATTGAATTAGGATAAGCCCTAATCCAGTATGACTGGTGTTGGTTTTAAGAATAAGAGAAGAGATACAGACACAGAGACACAGAGAGGGAAGATGGTCACATGAAGATGGAGGCAGAGATTGGATTTATGCTGCTATAAACCAAGGAACACCAAGGATTGCCAGTAACTGTCAGAAGTTAGGAAGAGGCAAGAAAGGATCCTTCTTAGAGCCTTCAGAAAGAGCATCACTCTGCTGACACCTTGATTTTGGACTTCTATTCCTGTGAGACAAAGACTTTCTATTGTTTTAAGACACCTAACTTGAAGTACTTTTTTCCTACAGCCCTAGGAATGTAATGCACATTAACAGGAAAAAAAATGTTGTGGCTTGGTTAAATTTCAAGTGCAGGCTTACAGTTCCTCTTCAAGTCATATCAGGTGTTATTATTTTTTTTTACATTGTACTAGGTTCTATGGAGAGACATGTCTGCCTAAGTTCTATAAGGAGACATCCTCTAGCCTAAAATCAGCTTTCATATTTTACTCTATTAGTGTGCTTTTCTTTTTTTCCTCACTTATTTATTCACTGCTCTCTACCTTTCTTTCTGAAAGTGGCACCTAGCATTTCATTGTTGACACCATCCAAATTGTTAAATCACATTATCTATGCCTTTCATGGTTTTAGAGCTGGTTGCATACTCTCATATCTTAAGTTCTTTTCATTCTCTTCAGTTGGTTTTGGAATATCAGTTGTTTTTTTGCCTTTGTGCACACCATAATTTCCCCCTAGTTATGTATTTGTCAATGAATATTTCTAAATGTAATGTAATGAGAGCGACATTTATAGAATTTGTACAATATTTCAGGCACACAGCTTTATATACATTCCATTTTAAGAGATATATAGCTTTATTCTAGTTTTTCAGAGGATAAAATTGAGGCTCAGAGAGATTTAAAAATTTTCCTACTTGTGGAACCACTAGCCAAGATTTTATCCCAGATTAGTCTGTCTAAAGCTGAGAGGTTTTTGCTGGTCTGTTTGTTTTTGTTTGGTGGGTGTGATTGGTTTTATGATAAACTGCCTTTGAATAGAAACAGACTCAAAAGTGTGATGTTTGCCTGACTTCAGAGTTATGATCTGAGGGCTTTTATAGCATCATCATAATATCAGTTCATCTATGCCTCTATTAGCTTGCTAATGCATTTGGATTATACCTCTAATGTATTCTATTTGTCTCAAGTGATCATTCGATTTTTGCGGGTAGGCATTTCTCTCCATAGAATCTAGTACAATGCTCTACATTTAAGTCCACTAAAGAATATTCATACCTAACTGAGATGAAAACTGCTGAATGAGTTCTTGATGATGCACTGAATGCAGCTCAAATGGATCATCCTAGGTAAATCTCTACTTTTATCCTGTATAAATATGTAAGCCTGTCTCAAGAGCTGTGAAGCTAATATATATTGTAGCGCTTTCTAATTCACTTTGCAGCTTTGTCAAATAGAGATAGCCATAAAAATAGGAAAATTTTACCTCCATGTCTTGATTTTTGTTTGTATAAGTAACTCTGTGGTTTTAATTAATTCAAAATGTTGAAATATGTGTGAAGTGACTATGAAATGCATAATATAAAATATGCAAATTTGGTCTACAGTCTATTAATTAAGCTCTAGTTTCTCCTCTTTTCAGTTGGAAAACCTTAAAATAAATAATCCATGTATTAGCAAAGACCTGCCTTCACTATTGGTCTGACTCATGTAATGGCAGTATGAACATAAATGTATTTTCTATCATTTGGGCAATAGCAATATATTCTTATTTTAAATTAAAGTGTATGAGATAGTCTATTAAGAGTAAAAATGTTTTATTGCCTCCAATATCTGATGCAACCATTTTTATTTCTATGGGCATTATTAATTTGGGTATTTGCTAATGTATTTTTCACAAATTTTTATTTAGTACCTTCTGAATACTAAATAATAGTGTTGTTTTATATAATACATATTTATTTAAATTAAGCAAGAGCTCCTTTTATTTTATATGAAGAAACTGTTTTCTTGCCCTTTTGTAATTGAGAAATGTTGGTTATCATTTATGACTGAAATAAATAGGATCTTAATATTTCATTATTTTACCTACTAAGCTAGCTCTAGGATGGTGAATAAAAACAATATCACATCCTGAGAGTATTCTTGTAGTGGGTGCAGATATGAGAGGATTCTACATTGTTGTCAGCATGAGTAACTCTCCAGTGATATATAGTGCAACAAAATCATTCTTAGTATGAATGGTGTAGGTTTGAGAATTTATAACATAAAAAATATTGTTTAAAAAGTGATGACAAGGGACTCCCAGGGAAGATGGCAAAGTAGGGAGATCCAGGACTTAGTCCCTTCACCAAAACAGCTATTAAACAGGCAGGAACTGTCTGAAACACCTATTTTGAAACTCTGGAGGCCAGAAAAATATGGTATGGCATCCAGGGAAGAGCAGAAGAAGAGTGATAGATTATGGTAAAGAACAGTAAATTGCTACCGTCACCCATCCCCCACACTTGTAGTAGGCTGCTGTGGTTCCAGTCCCTGGCTAATTCATTGGTGACAGAAAGGGCCATAAAAATACTCTTCCCCAAGAGCAAGGGTGAGCACTGCTGATCACTGATCACAGCTTTTTATTAGCACATTCGGATTGCTGTGGGCCTGATTTTGAGGGCAGCCATTGTTTCAACCCTACCTCAGACAAAGGCTGTAGCAGCCATTGTTCAGCCAAAACAGTGGAGATGGTGGAGATTTAAAGATGCAGTCAAGTATGCAGGATACAATTAGCTGAAGGACTGCAGGACTTAGCAGGCCAGGAGAGCTAGCTTTGGAAAATTGTTGGAGAAACTGTTGGCACCCTACCTGATCCCCTCCCTGGGGCATGGTCTGCGCCACTTTCATGGGTCTCTGGCCCTGTTTCAGCTGAGGAAAACGAACTTGGGTAAGTCGTCTCTGGGTGTCCCTCCTCCCAGAATTTGTCTACCAGGCATCTTGAGACAATGAAAGGAGAGTAAAAAGCTAGAGGAGGACAGTCTGGTACAAAGGCCTGCCATCTTCAAACACTCAGAGAGGTAGGTCTGTCTCCTGGGAAACAGAGGAGACAACCAAACTTCTGAAAACAGGGAACTCCAAAACAACTAACAAGCAAAAGCACAGGGCAAGAAAGGGGCCAAGAAAGACAGGGGAAACCTTGTATACTGCAATCACCTTGGGCATATTTCCTGATAGGATGGCTAAAGCTCAAGAAAACCTCTGTCTTATCACCAGCTGGTTACAAAACCAAGAAACAGACTTCTTAGGGAAGAAACCCCAGAGTTAACATTTTAAAATATTAAAATGTACAGTGCTCAAAAAAAAGAGTATAAGACAAAGAAACAGGTAATGTTGGCCCTTCCAAAGAAAGAAGATAAAAATAAAACACCAGTAAAGAACATGAGAATGTAGGCACATCAAACAAAGCCTTTCAAAAAAGTGATCTTAGAATTGCACAAGAAGATGAAGGAAAATACAGAGAAAGAACTAAAAGATATCAATAAAACAGTGGGCTGAAATACTTAAAGTGATGAAAAAAAATCAATTAGCAGCTAAATATTTTATAACAGGTGAGACTCTCTCTCCAAAAAGAGGGAAATATTAAGACATTCACAGATAAAAGAAAAAAAGCTGCGAGAGTTCATCACCACTAGACCTGCCCTACAAGCAGTGCTAAAAGGAGTTCTTCAGATTTAAAGGAAAGGGCACTAGACAAGACCAGATGACTTCATAGGCATAGTTAGAGGATACAAATAATAAAAATAAAAAGTGAAAAGGGGGGCATTACTTCCAACCCTGATGAAACAAAAAGGACTAAAAGAGGATATTATAAACAACTGCATGTCAATAAATTAGATAATCTAGATGAAATGGACAAATTCTTAGAAACATGCAAACTATCTACATTGACTCAAGAAGAAATAGACAATCGCAAGAAACTAATTACTGTAAAGAGATAGAATCAGTCATCAAAAACCTCCCAGAACCAAATGGTTTCATAGGGGAATTCTACCAAACATTCCAAGAAGACTTAACTCCAATTCTGCTCAAACTATTTCAAATTTTGAAGAGGAGGGAACACTCCCAAACTCATTCTATGAGGCCTACATCATCCTCATACCAAAGCCAGATAAAGATTCCGGAAAGAAAGGAATCTACAAATAAATATATTTTATGAACATAGGTACAAAAATCCTCAAATTTCTAGCAAACCAAATCCAACAACACATTAAAGAAATTATACAGCATGATCAAATGGGATTTATAGCTGGTATGCAAGGGTGGTTCAACATAAGAAAAGCAATTAATACACCACATTAACTGGCTGAAGGAAAAAACCACATGATCAATCTCGATACACAAAGCGTTTGAAAGAGTACAGCATCATGTCTTGGAAAAAACACTTGGAACACTAGGAATAGAAGAAAACTTCCTCAGCATGATAAAGGGCATATCTGAAAAGTCCCACAGCTGACATCATATTTAATAGTGAAAGACTGAAAGCTTTCCCTCTAAAATAAGGAACATAACAAGGATGTGGACTGTCACTACTGCTATTCAACATTGTACTGGAAGTTCATGCCAGAAAAATAAGGCAAGAAAAAAAAAAAGACATCCAAATTGGAAATGAAGAAGTAAAACTTTCCCTATTTGCTAATGATACTATCCTATGTACAGTCTCTTCAACAAATAATGCTGGGAATAGTGGATCTCCATTTGTAATCAAAAGAAGGACCCCTACCTTTCACCATATACAAAAGTCAACTCAAAGTGGATCAAAAATGTTAATACAAGAAATAGAACTATCAAACTCCTAAAAGAAAACATAGAGAAGCATCTTCAGCACCTTGTGTCAGACAATGGTTTCTTAGACTTTACACCCAAAGCACAAGCAACAAAGAAAAAACAGATATATAGGACCTCATAAAAATTTAAAATTTTGTACATCGAAGGACTTGATTAGGAAAGTAAAACAGCTGTATACACAATGGAAGAAAATATTTGGAAACCACATGTATTAGTCAGCCAAAGGGTTGCTGATGCAAAATACCAGAAATTGGTTGGTTTTTGTAAAGGGTTTTATTTGAGTTAGGAGCTTACAGATACAGGGTCATAAAGCATAAGTTACTTCCCTCACCAAAGTCTATTTTCATGTGTTGGAGGAAGATGGTTGCCAATGACCGTGAGGGTTCAGGCTTCCTGAGTTCCTCCTTCCAGTGTTTTGCTTCTCTCTGGGTTCAAGGTTCCTTTCTTCCTGGGACTGGCTTCTCTTTCCTCTGTGAGCTTACTTCACAGGCCTCCAGCTTAAGGCTTCAGCATCAAACTCCAACATCAAAAACCCTCAACTCTGTCCTTTGCCATGCCTTTTGTGACTCCCCACCCCTTGGTGGCCCAATCAAAACCCTAATCATAACTCAATCATGCCCATTAATAGACCCAATTACAAACATAATCCAGTATCTATTTTTGGAATTCATAACTATATCAAACTGCTATATCACATATCCAGAAAATGCTTAATACCCAGAATATAGAGAGAAATCCTTTAACTTAACAACAAAAAAGACAAACAACTCAGTTTAAAAATGGGCGAAACACTTGAATAAACATCTCTCCAAAGAAGATATACAAAGGACAGAAAGCACATGAAAAGATGCTCAACATCAAAGCCACAGTGAGATACCATTTCACACTCATTCGAATGGCTACTATTAAAAAAAAAAAAGGAAAATAACAAGTGTTGGAGAGTATGTGGAAAAAAATAGGAACATTCATTCATAGTTGGTGGCAGTGTAAAATGGTACAACTGCTATAGAAGACAGTTTGGCAGTTCCTCAGAAAGCTCACTATAGAACTACTATATGAACTGGCAATCCCACTAGTAGTTATATACCCAAACAAATGGAAAGCAAGGACTCAGACAGATATTTGGAAACTGATGTTCATAGTGGCATTTTTCACAGTTGCCAGATGATGGATGCAACACAAGTTTCCATCAACTGATGAAAGGATAAATAACATGTGGTATATATATACAATGGAATATTATTCAGCCATGAAAAGAAATGAAGTTCTGATACATGCAACAACATGGATGAACTTTGAAGACATTATTCTAAGTGAAAGAAGCCAGACATAAAAGAAATATTGTATGATCTTACTGACTTGAAATAATTAGATTAAGCAAACTTATAGAGTCAGAGTCTAGAATAAAGCTTACTATGGGCCAGGGTGGGGATAGAGAATGGAAAGTTAAGGCTTGAAATGCATAGGGTTCCTTTCTGCAATGATGGAAATGTTTTGGTAATGGATGGTGTTAATGGTTGGATAACATTGAGAATACAGTTAACAATCCTGAAATACATAATTGAATATGATTAACAGGGAAGATGTTTGATTGTATATATGGTAACAGAATAAAATTTTTTTAAAAATCCATGGAACTACACTAAACAAACAGTGAACCCTAAATTAAACCATGTGTTTTATTAATAGTACAATTATAAAAATGTGCTATCACCATTGTAACACATTTCCACACCAATACAAGGTATTGGTGTTGGGTTGGTGTATGAGAATCCTGTATTTTATGCTTTATTTTATGATTATTCTTTAAACCCACAGCTTCTATAATAAAATAAAGTCATGCTAGAAAAAATAATAAATAGGTAGTTTTCCTTTAAAACCTTAAGATTTCTTTTACCAACCCATCTCTGCTTTGTCAGAAGAACTGCTGCTGAGAGGCATCCACTACTACCCTGCTGTTTCTCATATATTCTAGGCATTCTGCAGGCTGTACAGAACTCCACACCCATGATATTTCCTTTCATTTCTCTTTTTACCTCTTCAGGGTTCTCTAAGGAGATACAAATTTGAAGTAAAAGGTTAAACAATGTTAATAGCTAATGTGTTTCCTTTTCAGAGGAAAATAACTCCTTCCTTGCCTTTGATGCAGATGGTCTGAGTTTTAATTCTTGTATTTCCGTGTACATGGTTCAGTAGGTGAGCCACTGATTCTCTCCGAACCACAATTTCTTTTTTTCAGCAAATTTTTATTGTCTTTTTAAAAAAGATACATAGATTACCCAAAATGTTACATTAAAAAATATAAGAGGTTCTCATATACTCCACTCCACACCCCAACCCCTCTCCTCCCACATCAACAACCTCTTTCATCAGTGTGGCGCTTTCATTGCATTTGATGAATACATTTTGGAGCACTGCTACACCACATGGATTATAGTTTACATTGTAGTTTACACTCTCCCCCAGTCCATTCAGTGGGTTACGGCAGGATATAATGCCCTGCATCTATCCCTGCAATATCATTCAGGACAGCACCAAGTCCTGAAAATGCCCCCATATCACACTTCTTCTACCCTTTCCCTGCCCTCAGCAACTCCTGTGGCCACTGTCTCCACATCAATGATATAAATTCTTCCATTGCTAGAGTCACAATAGTTCTATAGTAGAATACGAGTAAGTCCACTCTAATCCATATTTTATTCTCCATCCTGTGGATCCTGGGATGGTGATGTCTGCTTCACCTCTAAATCGAGATGGGGATTAGATTCCACATGACTGATCGATGGATTCTCTTGCTTGCAGTTGTAGACTCTCTCAATTCCTTGGTATGGTGGTTGTCCATCCTCACCTCCCTGTCAGCTGACCTGGGTAAGTCCAACGAACTGAAGAGTAGGTGTTACAGCTTTGCTCAGGCTCAGGGCCCAGCTGGCCCATGGACAGCCCAGAAATTCAAGTCTCCTGGACATACACAAACCCCAGCACCAACCACAGGCTCAGTAAAAGTGACAGAAGAGCGTGTGTACAGAAGTCACACCTGAGTCCAACTGCATCACACTCAGGAGCACACATTCCAAAGTAGGGCCCACTGGCAAGGCATTAAACTCCAGAGCCATGACCATAGCACCTGTGTGTCTCCATAGACATCAAACTACTGCCTGGGGTTGTATCTACTTTGGCTGTCTCTGAGATCCTGCTGAGTTGTGCATAAGTGTGACTTCTCTGATGACCTCCCAACTCATTTTGAAGTCTCTTAGCCATATAAACTCATTTTTCTTTATCATTTCTCCCTTTTATTCAAAGTCTTTTTCTAGTTGCATCACTGGCTGGTGATTGAGAGTAATCCCTCAGCACCAGAGAGGCTCATTCCCGGGAATCATGTCCCACACTGGGGGGAAGGTAATGCCTTTACATGCAGAGTTTGGCTTAGAGAGTGGCCACATTTGAGCAACATGGAGGGTCTCAGGAATTAACTCTTAGGCACCCTACAGCTCTAAGCATAGTTGAATAAGCATAGTCATCAGTATCAAGGGCCCACCGTTGGACGATCCTTCTTCACTGGCTGTTGTCCTTGCACATGGAGAATTGTTGCTTGAACTACAATTTCTTAATTTGAAAAAGTAGCCTGGTGAATTGGAAGCTCCTTTTCCCAAAAACAGGGGAGGAAGAGATTGTTGGGCACCAACGTCGTTACTAATTAGTAAATTTGGCTGGCTAAAGTGTAATCCTAAGAACAGCTAAAGAGTGAACATGTCCAAGTCAGAAAGAGGCCAGTAGCTGCCACTTTAATTCTGCCCCTGGCATGAGGGAAAGCGGGGCAGACTAAAAAATCACAGTGCTGGTAAGGATCAGCTTCTTTCCATTCAGATGGAAAGGGAGGAAGCTGGGAGGACCTGCAGCAGCCTCTTTGGGTAATTGCAGGTACATTCAGCTGACATAGACTGAAGAGTCGGAAGTCTCCCTGGGCAACTACAGTCATTTTGGACCTGCATGGCATGGATTGCTGCCCACACTTGCAGCTCCATCCCTACCCCAGGCAGGGGAGGAAGAGTATGCCATCATCAATCTCTCCCAGCAGCTACAGTATAGGCCTGCACAACTTGGATTATTACAAACAGCTTTGGCTCTGTCCCTACCCCAGGCAAAGGAAAGGTAGGAGAAATTTCATCAGTCCCTGGGGCAACATGGGCAGCTTGAGCCCCCACAGCGTACAGCACCAACTACATCCTCGGTTCCTACTACACAACCAGCAAAGGTGAAACATCAAGAAAGCCCTAAACTAAAGGGAGAAACTGCACCCAGAATAAATACATCTAGTAAGCTAGATGCCAAGACACACACACACACACACACACACACACACACACACATACAAATCACAGTACATACCAAGAAACAGAAATATATGGTCCAGTTAAAGGAGAAAGACAAGCCTCCAGATGACATGAAGGAGTTGAGACAACTAACCATAGATGTTCAAACAAATCTCCTTAATAAATTCAATGAGATGGCTAAAGAGATTAAGGATATTAAGAAGACATTGGATGAGCACAAAGAAGAATATGAAAGCATACATAGAAAACTAGCAGATCTTACAGGAATGAAAGGCATAATAAATGAAATTAAAAATACACTGCAGTCTTATAACAGCAGATTTGAGGAAGGAGAAGAAAGGATTGGTGAGGCATGGCTTCTGAAAGTCAACATACAAAAGAACAGATGTAGAAAAGAATGGAAAAAATTGAACAAGGTCTCAGGGAACTAAATGACAGTAAGAGATGTGCAAGCGTTCATGTCATGGGTGTCCCAGAAGGAGAAGAAGAGGAGAAAGGGGAAGAAGGAATATTTGAAGAAATACTGGTAGAAAATTTCTCAACCCTATTCAAGAACATAGATACCCATGTCCAGGAAGTACAATGTAATCCCATATGAATAAATCTGAAGAGACCAACTCTGAGACACATACTCATCAGAATGTCAAATGCCAAAGGCAAAGAGAATTCTGAGAGCAGCAAGAGAAAAGCAATGCATAATATATAAGGGATACCCAATAAGATTAAGTGCTGATTTCTCATCAGAAACCATGGATGCAAGAAGACAGTGGTATGATATATTTATAATATTGCAATAGAAAAAGTTCCAACCAAGAATCTTATATCTGGCAAGACTGTCTTTTAAAAATCAGGGCAAGTTTAGGATATTCACAGATAAACAGAAGGTGAGAGAGGTTATAACAAAGAGACTGGCCTTGCAGGAAATACTAAAAGGTGGGTTACAGTCTGAAAAGAAAAGACAGGAGAGAGAGGCATGGAAGACCGTCTTGAAATGATTATATCAGTAAAAGTAACTAAAAGTCTCGAAAGAGTGGTGAAAATAAAATATGACAGATAAAACTAAAAGGTCAAAATGGGCGAAACAAGAACTGCCTTTCCATTAATAACATTGAATGTTATGGATTAAACTCCCTAATCAAAAGACACAGACTGGCAGAACTGATGAGAAAATATGAGCCATCTGTATGCTGTCTGCAAGAGACTCACCTTAGACCCAAGGATACCGATAGACTGAAAGTGAAAGGCTGGAAAAAGATATTCCACATATGCTGTAACAACAACAACAAAAAGCCAGAGTAGCTATACTTATATTAGGTGAAATAGACTTTATTTTTTTTTTTTTAATTTTTTTTTTTTATTGACTTTGTAATAATATTACATTAAAAATATATATGTGAGGTCCCATTCAACCCCACCCCCCCACCCCCCCCTCTCCCCCCCCCCAACAACACTCGTTCCCATCATCATGACACATCCATTGGATTTGGTAAGTACATCTTTGGGCACCTCTGCACCTCATATACATTGGTTCACATCATGGCCCATACTCTCCTCTATTCCATCATGTAGGCCCTGTGAGGATTTACAATGTCCGGTGATTACCTCTGAAGCACCATCCAGGGCAGCTTCATGTCCCGAAGACGCCTCCACCTCTCATCTCTTCCTGCCTTTCCCCATACCCTTTGTCCATTATGTCCACTTTTCCCAATCCAATGCCACCTCTTCTATGTGGACACTGGATTGGTTGTGTCCATTGCACCTTTATGTCAAGAGGAGGCTCAGATTCCACCTGGATGCTGGATGCAATCCTCCCATTTTCAGTTGTAATCACTCTAGGCTCCATGGTGTGGTGGTTGTCCTTCTTCACCTCCATCTTAGCTGAGTGTGGTAAGTCCAATAAATCAGATTGTAGGTGCTGGAGTCTGTTGAGGCTCAGGATCTGGCTATCACATTGTCAGTCCAGAGATTCATATCCCCTAAATATATCTTAAACCCCAACATTAACTGCACCTCCAGCACATTAGCATGAAAGTCTTATGAAGGGAGATCCCATCTGAGTCCAGATTCATCACACATAAACACCATTTCCAAAGAGGGGCCATCTGCCCTGGTAGTTAACCCCATCGGCCATGACCATAACTCCCATGGGTCTCTTTAGCCCTCAAAGGAACCAATATCTGGGGGTTGTATCTGCTTTATCTGTCTCTCTGACTCTGCTCAGTTGTGCATGAGGGCAAACCTTCTGCCAGCCTCCAGACTCTTTTTTAGAAACTCGTAGCCATATAAACTCATTTCTCCTTTCCATTTCCCCCTTACTTTAGGTCAAACAGCATTTTAAAGTCATGGTATTTTATGTAGACATGGATATTCTGCTGATCCGCATTGAACCTTCCGTATAAGGTCATTTTCCAGTTGCATCATCAGTTGGTAGTTGATAGTGGTCCCTCGTTGCCAGGGAGGCTCATCCCCGGGTGTCATGTCCCACGCTGGGGGGAAGGCATTGCATTTACATGCTGAGTTTGGCTTCGAGACTGGCCACATTTGAGTAACATGAAGGCTGACAGAAGGAAATTCCCAGGCACAAAGTTGCTCTAGGCCTTGTTCTTATTTTGGGTTTATCAGCTCACAAGCATAGTCATTAGTATCAGGGGCTCACTGTTGAACCCTCACTCCCTCCCGGTCCCCACCACTGTACCTGGGAGACTGTCGCTGCTCCCCTAGGGACCACGATAGAGCACCACTGGCCAGGAACCCAGTACCCCCCCTACTGTGGTTTTTAATTGTTGCCACTATGAGTATATCCAAACATTACCATGCACCCTGGACATATGTTCTGTACAGCTCCCTGTCAGTCATATATCACCTGTCATTGGTATCCCATACCAGTATCCCTCCATTGCCATTGTTGAAACACTCTGTGATCCAGAACTCCCCGAAATTTGAAGCCCAATATAATGTCATGGTCCCTTACTAGGGAATGGCATATAGCGATGAGTTTAAAGGATAGATAAAGAACTTGGATAAAGTTAGATAAAGAACTTAGATAAAGAATGTTGACTTGAAAAAATTCCACATCCTATTTTTTTCTTTTTTTTTTTTTTTTTCCCCCCCCCCTAATTATTCAGCTTTTCTTCACAGGAGTCCTAGACCACAGCAATGTATATATATAATATACAGCACTCCCACACATCCACCAGAAAACCTTTTCCCTTCCACAGTGATACTCTTACGCCCTATTCATATCATATTTACTTAAAGTGATGTACAGAGTCTGAGACATTAGCTTTCTAACAAGGTGACATCTGTGTTTACATTATGGTGCATACTTTAGGATACACAGTTCTTTACATTTTTAGTTATCCTATGTTTTACATTATGGTTTACATTATCAGTCTGTCATCTCCTATATGTTATGGTGTAATATTACATGTTTTATATCCATCCTTGTGTACTCTCAAGAAACTCCTCTCTTACCCCCCATTTACTTTGGTTCCACACATTTAACGTCCATTTTCCCTTCCACCTTGGTGCCGTCAGTGATAGCCAACCTCCGTTTCCTGAGGAGCCACTTCCAGAGATAGATGGAATAGTGTTCAGGGCCTAACTTGCTCAACTGCCCCAATGCCCTGGGAGCCACCCTTTCTCTCGAGGGATACAGTTCCCTCTATTGGATGGCATTAGTCCTCCCCAGGATGTGGGTCCACCCCCACTCTCACTACTTGGGTTTCTACCCCATGGTGTCACCCACTCTGGCAGAATGAGCATTTAGACATTCCCTAGGAGCCCGTCCTGCATCAGACCCTCCCCTCCGAGCATTCTAAACAGGTAACCCTCTTTATTATATTTTGATATGATTTTCTCGGTATTTTACTCTCCACCAACACCTGACCCTCTCCTGGTTCGTATGCTACCCCTCCCTCCCCCCACTTTTGGGCAACGTTACCCACCCGTCCCTTCCCAGCCACCCTCAAACCCGCAAAGCCCCAAGCAAAGGCAACCCCTTGCCCCCCTTTTATCTCTTCTTTGTGTTCATACTTACCACCATCTCGTCTTAAATTCCACCCCTGCAGACATCGGCTCATATCCTTCCTCCACCCTCCGATTTCCTGCAAGCCTATCGTTCAGTCTCTTGCTATCTAGGGCAGCTTGTTTATTTCATATCATTGAGGTCATGTAGTATTTGTCCTTCAATGTCTGGGTTGCTTCACTCAACATAAGGTTCTCAAGATTCATCCATGTTATCACATGTGTTTGTAGTGTGTTTGTTCTTACAGCAGAGTGGTATTCCATTGTGTGTATATACCACATTTTATTGATCCACTCGTCTGTTGATGGGCATTTGGGTTGATTCCAACTTTTGGCAATAGTGAACAATGCTGCTATGAACATTGGTGTACATATATTGGTTTGTGTTCTTGTTTTCAGTTCTGCTGGGTATATTCCCAGCAGTGGTATTGCTGGGTCATATGGCAAATCTATGGCTAGTTTTTTGAGAAACCGCCATACTGTTCTCCAGAATGGTTGGATCCTTCTGCATTCCCACCAGCAGTGGATGAGTGTTCCCCTTCCTTCACATCCTCTCCAGCACTTGTATTCTTCTGTTTTTTTCATAGCTGCCAATCTTATGGGTGTAAGATGGTATCTCATTGTGGTTTTGATTTGCATTTCCCTGATAGCTAGAGATTTGGAACATTTTTTCATGTGCTTTCTTGCCATTTGTATTTCTTCTTCGGAGAAGTGTCTGTTTAAGTCTTTTTCCCATTTTTTAAATGGATTGTTTATCTTTTTATTTTCAAGATGTAGGAGTTCTTTATATATGCAAGTTATAAGTTTCTTATCAGATATATGATTGCCAAATATTTTCTCCCACTGTGTGGGCTCCCTTTTTACTTTCTTGACAAACTCCTTTGAGGTGCAGAAGGCTTTAATTTTGAGGAAGTCCCATTTATCTATTAGTTCTTTTGCTGCTCGTGCTTTTGGTGAGATATTCATAAATCCATTACCTATTACAAGGTCCTGTAGATGTTTCCCTACACTGCTTTCTAAGGTTTTTATGGTCTTGGCTCTTATATTTAGGTCTTTGATCCATCTTGAGTTGATCTTTGTATAAGGTGTGAGATGGTAATCCTCTTTCATTCTTCTACATATGGCTATCCAGTTCTCCAGACACCATTTGTTGAATAGGCCACTCTCTCCCAGTTGAGAGGGTTTGGTGGCTTTATCGAATATTATGTGGTTGTATATGTGAGGTTCTATATCAGAGCTTTCAATTCGATTCCATTGGTCTATATGTCTCTCCTTATGCCAATACCATGCTGTTTTCACCACCGTAGCTTTATAGTATGTTTTGAAGTCAGGTAGTGTGATTCCTCCAATTTCGTTTTTCTTTTTCAGTATGTCTTTGGCTATTCGGGGTCTCTTTCCTTTCCAAATAAATTTCATAGTTAGTTTTTCTAGTTCCTTAAAGAAGGCTGCATTGATTTTTATTGGGATTGCATTGAATGTGTAGATCAATTTTGGTAGGATAGACATCTTAATAATGTTCAGTCTTCCTATCCATGAACAAGGAATAGTCTTCCATTTATTTAGGTCTTCTTTGATTTCCTTGAACAATCTTGTATAGTTCTCAGTGTATAAGTTCTTTACCTCTTTAGTTAAATTTATTCCTAAGTATTTGATTTTTTTATTTACTATTGTGAATGGTATTTGTTTCTTGATTTCCTCCTGATCTTGCTCATTATTGGTGTACAGAAATGCTACTGATTTTTGCGCATTGATCTTATAACCTGCGACTTTACTAAACTCATTTATGAGTTCTAGAATCTTCGTTGTAGATCTCTCAGGGTTTTCTATGTATAGGATCATGTCATCTGCAAATAATGAAATTTTGACTTCTTCCTTTCCAATTTGAATGCCTTTTATTTCTGGTTCTTGCCTCAGTGCTCGAGCAAGTACTTCTAAGACAATGTTAAATAGGAGCGGCGACAGTGGGCATCCTTGTCTTGTTCCTGAGTTTAGAGGGAAGGAGTCTAGGATTTCTCCATTGTAAACAATATTGGCTTTAGGTTTTTCATATATACTCTTTATCATGTTCAAAAAATTTCCTTGTATTCCAATCATTTGGAGTGTTTTTATCAAGAAAGGGTGCTGTATTTTGTCAAATGCTTTTTCTGCATCAATAGATATAATCATGTGATTTTTTTCCTTCAATCTGTTTATATGGTGTATTACGTTGATTGATTTTCTTATGTTGAACCATCCTTGCATACCTGGGATGAATCCCACTTGGTCGTGGTGTATAATTCGTTTAATGTGTTGTTGAATACGATTAGCAAGTATTTTGTTAAGTATTTTTGCGTCTAGGTTCATTAGAGAAATTGGTCTGTAATTTTCCTTTCTTGTGATGTCTTTGTTTGGCTTTGGTACTAGGGTAATGTTGGCATCATAGAAGGAGTTGGGTAATGTTCTTTCTGTTTCGATGGTTTGGAATAGTTTCAGCAGGATTGGTGTCAGTTCTTTCCGGAATGTTTTATAGAATTCACCTGTGAAGCCATCTGGCCCTGGGCTCTTCTTAGTTGGGAGATTTTTAATAACTGATTCTATCTCTCTGCTTGTGATTGGTTTGTTAAGATCATCAATTTCTTCTTTTGTCAATATGGGCTGTTTATGTGTTTCTAGGAATTTGTCCATTTCCTCTAGATTGTCATTTTTGTTGGAATATAGTTTTTCAAAATATCCTCTTATGATAGTCTTTATTTCTGTGGGGTCAGTGGTGATATCGCCTTTCTCATTTCTTATTTTGTGTATTTGCATCTTCTCTCTTTTTTTCTTTGTTAGTGTTGCTAAAGGTTTGTCAATTTTGTTAATCTTCTCAAAAAACCAGCTCTTGGTCTTGTTTATCTGTTCAAGTGCTTTCTTATTTTCTATTTCATTTAGTTCTGCTCTTATCTTTGTTATTTCCTTCCTTCTTCTTCCTGTTGGGTTACTTTGTTGTTGTTTTTCTAATTCCTTCAAATGTGCAGTTAGTTCTTCAATTTTTGCTCTTTCTTCTTTTTTGATATATGAATTTATGGCTATAAACTTCCCTCTCAGTACTGCTTTTGCTGCATCCCATAAATTTTGGTATGTTGTGTTATCATTATCATTTGTTTCAAGGTAGTCATTGATTTCTTTTGAGATTTCCTCTTTGACCCACT
Source organism: Dasypus novemcinctus (assembly GCF_030445035.2). Classification (NCBI taxonomy): domain Eukaryota; kingdom Metazoa; phylum Chordata; class Mammalia; order Cingulata; family Dasypodidae; genus Dasypus; species Dasypus novemcinctus. The sequence continues at coordinate 31,786,326 of NC_080704.1, read as the reverse complement.
GTTTTTCTAAGAGTGTGTTGTTTAATTTCCAAATCGTGGTGTGAAATCTGGGCTTCTTTCCCTTGCAAATCTCCAGCTTGACTCCACTGTGGTCAGAGATAATGTTTTGTATGATTTCAATCTTTCTGAATTCGTTCAGCCTTTCTTTGTGGCCTAGCATATGATCTATCTTGGAGAATGATCCATGTGCGCTTGAGAAAAATGTATATCCTGCTGTGTTTGGGTGTAGCGATCTATATATGTCTATTAGATCGAGCTCCTCTAATATACTATTCAGATGTTTTGTTTCTTTGGTGATTCTCTTTTGAGATGTTCTGTCCAGAGTTGATAGTGGTGTATTAAAATCCCCCACTATAATTGTAGATGTATCTATTCTTTCACTTAGTTTTTCCAGCGTTTGCCTGACGTATTTAGAGGCACCCTTGTTAGGGGCATAGATATTTATGATTGTTCGATCTTCTTGACAGATTTTCCCTTTGACTAAAATGTAGTATCCTTCTTTGTCTCTCACAATTGTTTCACATTTAAAGTCTATTTTGTCTGATATTAATATAGCTACTCCTGCCTTTTTTTGGTTATTGTTAGCTTGTATGATTGTTTTCCAGCCTTTCACTTTCAATCTCCATGCGTCTCTGGGTCTAAGATGTGTCTCTTGTAGACAGCATATGGATGGGTCATATTTCCTTATCCAGTGTCCCAGTCTGAATCTTTTGATAGGTGAGTTTAATCCGTTGACATTCAGTGTTATTACTATCAAGGAATTATTTGTGTTAGCCATATTTTGATTGGATTTGTGTTTGTCATATTTTGTTTGTATATTTTTTTTTGTCTTTTTTGTTGTTGTTGTTGGTCTTATACTCTCCTCCAACTTTGCCTTTCCTGTTTTTTCCTTTCTTCCTGCAGAACTCCCTTTAGAATTTCTTGAAGGGGAGGTTTCTTATTGGTATACTCTTTCAGTTTCTGTTTGTCTGCGAATATTTTGAACTCTCCATCATGTTTGAATGCTAGTTTAGCTGGATAGAGTATTCTTGGTTGGAAATTTTTTTCCTTTAGTACCTTGACTATATCATACCACTGTCTTCTTGCCTCCATGGTTTCAGAAGAGAAATCAGCACTTAATCTCATTGAGCTTCCCTTGTATGTGATGGTTTTCTTTTCTCTTGCTGCTTTTAGGATTTTCTCTTTGTCTTGAGCATTGGATAATTTGACAAGTATATGTCTTGGGGTGGGCCTGTTGGGGTTTATGACTTGTGGAGTGCGCTGTGCTTCTTGGATATGTACATCTGTCTCTTTCAGTAGATTTGGGAAGTTTTCAGCCATTATTTCCTGCAACACTCTTTCTGACCCCTTTCCCTTCTCTTCACCTTCTGGAATGCCTATAATACGTATGTTTGAGCGTTTTGCATTGTCATTCAGGTCCCTAAATCCTAATTGGATTTTTTCTATCTTGTTATTGACCCCTTCTACTATCTGTTTGATTTCTGATGTACTGTCTTCCACATCACTAATTCTCTGCTCTGTCTCTTCTAGTCTGCTGATATTTGCTGCAAGTGTATTTTTGATTTCTTGAACTGTGGTGTTCATTCCCATCATATCTGTTATGTTTTTGCGTATGTCTGCAATTTCCCCTCCAAGTGATGTCTTCATGTTGTTAACCTCTTTCATTACTGCATCAAATTTGTCGGTGATAAATGTTCTGAGATCTTTCATTGCTTGTGCCAAGTTTTGCTCCCCTTCATGATTATTGGTTTGTTGATTGGATTCAGCCATGTTTTCCTGATTATTGGTTTGGTTCGTAGATTTTTGTTGCTTTCTGGTCATCTCTTTATTTTGACGAATTTAATCAGTTCCTTAGCTTCTTTGTCTGCTCTTGGAGGTTAATTAGTTGTTATTTTTGCACAGGTGTTATATCTTCTCTTTGTCACTTTTTTCTTCTTATTCTAGTTACTTGTTGTTGGTTAAGTTCACTTTAGAGGAAAGTATTAGTGTTGGGGAAAGGCAATTGTGTAAGCAAGGGAAAAGTGTAAAGTTGTATTGGTGATGTATGTTAATAAAGCAGGAATATGAGATCTGGAAGGATGGAGGTTAGATTCATGTAGATTGTATAGAGTTATAGCTGTAGGTAGAGTACCTTTTATGAAGTTGATGACTGAATTTGGGAGGAATATGGTATGAACTACACAGCTATTGTTTTCATGAGAGAGGGAAAAAGAAAAGAAAGGTAATAGTTTCAAGAGTGGATAATAGACAGA